>NW_027362772.1:130768187-131968187 GCF_046119375.1 Phyllobates terribilis | reverse complement strand
GGAACATGTCGTTATCGTTACTATGGCCCTGCTCTATGTGTCTTTAAATTCTTAGTGGGGTTTTTCCTAAATTTGGTCAGCCGTTGAACTCACTGCATACCCTATAACTGTATAGCAGACCCTCTCCTTTCTAATGGGAACATGTCATAGTCGTTACTGTGGCCCTGCTCTATGTGTCTTTAAATTCTTAGTGGGGTTTTTCCTAAATCTTGTCAGCATTGGACTCATTGCCTACCCTATAACTGTATATCAGACCCTCTCTTTTCTAATGGGAATATGTCGTAGTCGTTACTGTGGCCCTGCCAGGGCCCACCGGAGGAGTCTCCGGTTCTCTGGTGGGCCTGTCCAACCCTGCGAAGAAGCAGCCCTGGCTTAGAAAAGTGTGTGGGAAGGTTCCTGGACACTCTATGGCTGCTTTTTTAATGTGGATTGGACGTGCTTATGTGTGTGTGTTATTTCTCAAACCGCATTGCAGATCAGGCCATCGCCCAACTCTGTAGTCATGAAATTAAAGGCGCAAAGAAAGATGTTTGTGTGTCAAAGCACCACCAACAAGTGCGAGCTGATGTTGGACAGGCTCCCATTGCTTACGCAACAAGCTGCATTAGAGGACATCCTGGGAGAAATGACACCCAGAGTAGATATGGTTTCCCTCTATGCCAGTCCTTTCACCGAGCTAAAGAATATGGCTGCGGTGAAATACAACTCTCAGCAAAAAAAAGCTGTGGACTGGCTCCGTACCGTCATTGGCCACATTCACTTGACCACGTGTTTGCGGTTAGGCGATCCTTCCCAGTAAGTGCACTGGGGAGGGCACGGGTAATGTTGTGAAACCCGTGCTTGTGGAAGGCTGAGACGATACGGGAGAAAGAGTGGCGGCTGGGGACTGAGTATGGACACCTGGCCACCGCCGGCATGAGGTTGTGAAAAGCTTCCGCCTCCATGAGTCTAAAAAGCCACATTTCAAGTGCAAGCAGTTTTAGAGGACTTCCTGGGAGAAATGACAGCTGGAGTAGATACGGTTTACCAAAAGTCAGTCCTTTCACCGAGCTAATAAATATGACTGTGGTGATATGCAACTCATCGACAAGCTTTGGACTGGCTTCGTACCGTCCCTGGCCACATTCACTTGTCCACGTGTTTGTGGTTAGGCGGTCCTTCCCAGTAAGTAAACTGGGGAGTGCACAGGTAATGTTGTGGGATCCGTGCTTGTGGAAGGCGGAGATGACACCGGGACAAATAGTGGCGGTTGGGGACCGAGTATGGATACCCTGTCACCGCCGCCCTAAGGTTGTGGACAGCTTCTGCCTCCTCAAGCCTAAAAGGCCACATTTCAAGTGCAAGCAGCTGTCAAAAATTTGGCAGTATAGAATTGCAGCCTGTGGGTGGGTGGGTGGGTGGCTGGCTGCATACTTGTGCTTGCATTCCAAGGAATGGGGTAGGGACAACTAAATGCTGCACTGGGACAAGGACATGGACGGTGATTGTTGCAAGTCTGCAACGACAGGTGCATGGCAGGAAGCATCTTCGCATGCGCCAAGGATCACTTATGATGGGCTCACTTTTAGGCAGTGACCTGGGAGTCAGAGATGCTTCCAGGGGTCTTTTCCATGCTGTTCCCATGTCTTTTCAGCATTGTATGCATGTGTCTGATGATATCTCACACAGCACATGGCCAGATAAGGTTGTAAATGTTATGTTCTGCTACCAAAGCTAAGGAAAGAGAGGAGAACTGTCCCTACTATAGGACTCAGCTGAATCCCTACGATGTAACAGGGAACCTGATCCTGCGATCAGACCTGCTAAAGTCCTAATCTAGTCTGTACGGAGACCTATAGATGTGGGGAGGGAATCCCTACAAGTACTAAGGACTGGGAGGAATATGGGACACCTCCTAACAGAAATAGTAGCAGACAGACGAACAAACAAAATAGATAGAACATAGAGGTCCGTAGACCAAGCAAACTAACAGAGTTAGATACAGAGCACAGGCTAGCTAGAAAGTAGATATACAATGAAGTCCAGCAAAGCCAGAAGGGCGGAGCAGGATTAAATAGGCCAACAAGGTCATGTGACCAGCAAAGGAAAAAAAACCTAACAGCAAGGTTCTAACAGTAAAATGTTAAAATTACATTTTCCAGTGAATGCATTTGTCTTGGTTGAAAGCAATGCAAAAGTGCAAAAATGCATCAAAAATGCTACATGTGAACATACCCCAAGGTGTGGAGGAGTATTACCCTGGAAAGGATGTTCCTTAACATATTTCCCAGGAAAATCCATTTTGGTTTTGTTTTTGTATGTTTTATTGTGAGTCCATAAAAGTGGCGTAATACTTCTGACAACGTTGTTGACACCAGTGATCTTGGAGTGAGAAATGCTTCCAGGGGTCTTCCGCATGCTGTTCCCATGTCATTTGAGCACTGCTCCCATCGATTTGGGCAATTTTTAGGCCCTCTGCAGACCGCCGGGGGGAGCTGCCTGAAAAATGCTTGCGTTTCCCATAGGCTTACATTGAGCTCATTGCTCGGGTCGAGAACCCGCGCATTCTAATTTGCTCGACCCGAGCAACGAGCACCCGAGCATCACTAGCTAGGAGTTGATACCATCATCAGACTGCGGACCATACAGGAACTATAGTGTTAAAACGAAGTCAATATCACAAGCAAACATTTTCATCCAGGTTTCTTAAAGGTGACATCTTCTCTGCTTTGAGTTGTTATCTTTCTTTGTTCAGATGGCATGATCAGGGGTGGATTAAGGGTAGCCAGGGTGCTGGGCAGTTTAGAAGACTTGGGCCCCCCCACCCCACGCCAGAGATAGCACCGCGCGCCACACAAATTTTTCCATTATGAACAGAACTAAACATAACAGAGCAGGGCTGGGAGATTCATTTTCCCGAGGGGCTGAAATTAATTCTGCTCAATGTGAAAGGAAATCTGTCACCCCCTGGCACTTATCTGACCTCTAATATTGCCATACAGGTGATAGAAATGTAAATCTATACATACCTGTATGCCCCATAGTAGAAGTCTTGTTGGTGTGAAGTGACTTTTTATTCCTACAAGTTTCTGATGTGTTCCCATCCCGGGGCCTGCAAGGAATTCCCACTTCCTGTGTGAATTATAATATTCCCCTCTTCCCCTGCATGTTACAGTGCCCTCTAGTGTGCAGTTGCGATGGTCAAATCCCGAGCCTGCGCACTTCACTTTTTACAGAAGGCGCAGTTGTACTATGCAGTCATGGTGCTGCAGGGATCTTGTGCTCAGGCGCCGGTCAGTCACTTGGCTGAGGGGTATATATGTATATAATCGTCTTATCCCGTCTGTCTGTCTGTCTGTCTGTCCAGGAAATCCCGCATTGCTCATTGGTCTGGCAGCGGCCAATCAGCGCCGCGGGATTTCTGAAAAAAGATGGGGGCCGTTAGCGGCTCATCTGCGGGACGCTCAGCAGCGATGCAGTACCAGCAGAAGGACCTCGACCGCCGGACCCATCTGAGGGACGGAGATGCAGCCGGGAGATGAGCGGCGCGAGGCGCACATCTCCCGGCCGGTAGCAGCGGAAGGACCGCCGGCGTCACTGACCTCCATGCGGAAGAGAGGACCGGGGAGCGCCGATGCGGGTCGGGATACTTCTGCTGCGAGCGCCCGCTCATGTCCCGGGTTCTCGCAGCGGAAGTACCCGCACAGGCAGCGCCGCTCCCCGGTGCTCACAAAGACGATTCGATGATTGGTCGCGGTCTTCGGACCCGACCAATCACTAATCTTAGCGCAAAAGTTAAACACCGCTGTGCTGATTGGTCTATTTTTTTCCCCATGAGCTGCACTTTCAGTACAGCCATCAGGCATCTACCTAACACTATTAACCTGCAGATTATCCCTACATCTGCAGGTTAGTAGCGTTATTCGACATGACAGGTTCCCTTTAAAGGGGTTGTCTACTACTCTGGCAACTCCATCTCAATTCATATGTTTTCCCCTTGTAAAAATAACAGTTTTTCTCACTGCCGGTGCCATACTTGCGGCACCGTTGGTACAGCACTGGTGGTAAGTAGAAGTGTTGATATTTTACAAGGAGGAAACTAAGTCGAATTAAGATAGGGTTGTCTGAGTAGTGGAAAACCCCTTTAATGAATTAACAGCAGCCGGAACTCAGTTCCATCCACGGTTGCGAGAGATAGATCCTGGCTGTACACTGTGCACGCCCCGGCACTGAAGACAGTGAAATAGTGACAGTAGTAGAAATGCGTAGAAGCAGAATTTGCAGCGGTGCTCTGTATCTTAGGCCTCTTTCACACGTCAGTGGCTCCAGAACGTGTGGTAACTAGTGTTGAGCGATACCTTCCGATATCGGGAAATATCGGATCAGATTGGATCGGACCGATACTTTTTGGGTATCGGATATCGCCGATTCCGATACCAGAAACCAATGCAAGTCAATAGGACAGAAATATCGGAATGAAAATAAACCCTTTCTTTCCTTGTAGGTTAATTCTACATGAAGTAAAACAACTAAGAATAATGTAGAATGTATTGGGGGAGGTGGGGAGACAATAAAGGCATAGAGGTTTAGCCCAATCAAATGGAATAGCAGGAATTAATATTTTTTTTAAGACGTTCTGAGTTACGGAAATATTGACTATGTTAAGTATTTTTATATTTTGTCAGATATTTATGTTTTACTACTTCCATGCTCTTCATCTTTTTTACTTCTCCCACTCTTTCTCCTTCGTCATCCTCAGCATCAGCATCTTTTTCATCAACTTCTTCTTCACCTTCTTCATCTTCTTCTTCTTCACCTTCTTCGTATTATTCTTTTTTTTTACATTCTTCATATTCTTCTTATTCAACTATTATTCTTCTTCATATTCTACTTCATCTTCTTCGTATTCTTCTTCTTCATCATATTCTTATTTGTGACAGGCATTCCTGTAGTTGTTATCTATAAAAGTTTGAACATTACACCTTTTGCTCTGCCCGTCACAAAAGATTTATAACAGGATTTGTCCACGTTCAGTTTGGCCTGCAGCAGCAGGTCTTTTCCAGGGGCACCATGAGGAGGAACGGACTCACCCCCATACACTGCTTAGTCACCTTCTGCTTATAATTTAGATATTATCTTTTGCTCTGATTTTTAGTCTTATGCTTAATATTCTTCCGCTTTTTGTTCTGCAGCTTCTTGTACTTCTGCTTCTTGGATTTCTGTCTCTTGTTCTTCTGTATCTTGGTGGTTGTCTTATTCTTCTTTGTCCTCTTGGTCAACTTCTTCAGGGTCATCTTCTTGGTCTTCTTCGGGGTGGTCTTCAAGGTCGTCGTCTTCGGGGTCCTCGTCTTCTTCGGGGTGGTCTTCAGGGTCCTCGTGTTCAGGGTCCTCGTCTTCTTCGGGGTCGTCTTCAGGGTCCTCGTCTTCGGGGTCCTCGTCTTCGGGGTCCTCGTCTTCTTCGGGTTGGTCTTCAGGGTCCTTGTCTTCAGGGTCCTCGTCTTCAGGGTCCTCGTCTTCTTTGGGGTGGTCTTCAGGGTCCTCGTCTTCAGGGTCCTCGTCAGGGAGATCCAGAGTGATTACCAAGAACCATTTCAAAAAGCTTGAACTTGGAAATGTAGCAGAAGGTACAAGAAGGCTGAGGAACTGCCAAGAACCCGCTGATGGTACTGGAACCCGGATGGGTAGCAGAAGGTACAAGAGGCAATGGAACTACCGAGGACCAGCTGACGGTACTGGAACTCGGTTACTAAGCAGGAGGTACCTGTGCCAGAAAGCACTACCAAGGCCCAGCAGACGTTGGTGGAACTTGGATACCGAGAAGGAGGCACCTAAGCCAAAGGCACTGCCGAGAAACAGCTGACGGTACTGGAACCCGCATGGGTAGCAGAAGGTACAAGAGCAAATGGAACTACCGAGAACCAGCTGATGGTACTGGAACCCGGATGGGTAGCAGAAGGTACAAGAGCCAATGGAACTACCGAAGACCAGCTGACGGTACTGGAACTCGGTTACTAAGCAGGAGGTACCTGTGCCAGAAAGCACTACCAAGGACCAGCAGACGTTGGTAGAACTTGGATACCGAGAAGGAGGCACCTAAGCCAAAGGCACTGCCGAGAACCAGCTGACGGTACTGGAACCCGGATGGGTAGCAGAAGGTACCCATGTAAAAAAAAGTTGCAAGGCTGCGAGACGGTCGCAGTTACCAAAATCCACAGTCCTACAGGGGGTGCTTGTCCTATTGGCACTATGGAACCAGCCTTCATTGCCAGGTCCCACAGCCCACATAGGAGTCACCTAAACAGCAGGCACCATAGAGTCGGCTAACCCGACCGCAACACGACAGGACAACGCATTGGAGGCAAAGTGACGTTGACACTACCCGGAAACAGCTGGCGTGCTGGAACCAGGCTGGACAGGAGGGAGTACCCGTGCCAAAGACACTGCTGGGAAACAGCTGGCGGTGCTGGAGCCCAGGGTAAATACTAAAAACAGAGGAGCCAGAGGTGTAATTGAAGCAAGTTTTAAATCAGTAGTACAGTGGATGTGGACAAAGCAGGAGAATTTGCCGGACACACAGCTGGGGATCAGCTAACGTTACTGAACCCCAATAACACTGGAGCAAGCGTTGACTGTGCAGACGGCACTTCCGAGCAGCAACTAGCAGCATTGGAGCCCAGGGTAAATACTAAAAACAGAGAAGCCAGAGGTGTAATTGGAGCAACTTTAAAATCTGTAGTAGTGTGAATGTGGACAGAGCAGGAGAAATTGCCGTCCGCACAGCAGGGGATCAGCTGACGTTACTGAACCCCAATAACACAGCAGCAAGTGTTGACTGTGCAAACGGCACTTCCGAGCGCCAACTGACGGTGTTGGAGCTCAGGGATAATACTGAAAACAGAGGAGCCAGAGGTGTAATTGGAGCAACTTTAAAATCTGTAGTAGTGTGAATGAGGACACAGCAGGAGAAATTGCCGTCCGCACAGCAGGGGAACAGCTGACGTTACTGAACCCCAATAACACGGCAGCAAGTGTTGACTGTGCAAACACCTGATGAAGGTGGCTGTGTCCACCGAAACGCATTGTGTGTGTATTAATAAATCAGTCCTTTTAATATTTTTGCCCTGTTATTGGCGCTCTGGTACCGCTATTCATATTCACTGATTGTCCTTTTCCCCCTGTTGGGGTGCGGTAAAGCTGCCTTTAATCTATTGTTTTTTCACCTGTGGGAGCAATTTAATTAAAATTACTACCCTGGTTTTCCAAGCTGCGCTGCCTTAACCCCTCCGGAACGCTGCCGGGGGTGTTGGTGAAGCTGGGCGTCTATCTCGGCATTACATGCTACTAACCTGACCACGTGATATACCACCAAGAGATCAGGATCTGTGAACGCCGCTGGAAATAGATGACAGTCACCAACAGAGTGGAGCTTGTGGAGCTTTACACTGGGGTTGTGCAGAGGTGCACAACTTCATAAGGTTAGTAGCCATCCCCACACCCCTCTACAAATTGCAATACTGAGTCACCCATTGCGCCTTGTTCTCTCCTCTCTTTACATATTGACTGTGCAAACGGCACTTCCGAGCGCCAACTGGCGGTGTTGGAGCTCAGGGATAATACTGAAAACAGAGGAGCCAGAGGTGTAATTGGAGCAACTTTAAAATCTGTAGTAGTGTGAATGAGGACAGAGCAGGAGAAATTGTCGTCCGCACAGCAGGGGAACAGCTGACGTTACTAAACCCCAATAACACGGCAGCAAGTGTTGACTGTGCAAACGGCACTTCCGAGCGCCAACTGGCCGTGTTGGAGCTCATGGATAATACTGAAAACAGAGGAGCCAGAGGTGTAATTGGAGCAACTTTAAAATCTGTAGCAGTGTGAATGAGGACAGAGCAGGAGAATTTGCGGGACACAGAGCTGGGGATCAGCTGACGTTACTAAACCCCAATAACACGGCAGCAAGTGATGACTGTGGAGACAGCACTTCCGAGCGCCAACTGGCGGTGTTGGAGCTCAGGGATAATACTGAAAACAGAGGAGCCAGAGGTGTAATTGGAGCAACTTTAAAATCTGTAGTAGTGTGAATGTGGACAGAGCAAGAGAAATTGCCGTCCGCACAGCAGGGGAACAGCTGACGTTACTGAACCCCAATAACACGGCAGCAAGTGTTGACTGTGCAGACAGCACTTCTGAGCGCCAACTGGCGGTGTTGGAGCTCAGGGATTATAGTTCAGGTGGTAGAAACATGAATACAACAGGAGACCTGGATACTGTTGCCAACCAATTATTTATTCTGGAAGAGGACTGGCAAATTCATGAGAGATCCAGGCCTTGTTCATTTTCAGAAAAGTAAGCCGGTCAACGTTATCGGAGGATAGTCGCATGCGACGGTCTGTTAGTACACCACCTGCGGCACTAAAGACGCGTTCCGATAATACACTAGCAGCAGGGCAAGCTAGCACCTCCAATGCATACTGACTAAGCTCTGGCCATGTATCCAGCTTACAGACCCAAAACTTGAAGGGGGAAGAGCCGTCTGGGAGTACACTGAGAGGGCAAGACATGTAGTCTGTCACCATCTGACGGAAACGTTGCCTCCTGCTGACTGGAGCCGTCTGTGATGGTGTAGACATTTGTGGCGGTGGGGGACACAAAACTTTGCCACATTTCGGCCATACTGGTCTTGCCTTGTGCTGAGGCGCTGCTTCTGCTCCCTCTTTGTGCAGAGCTTCCGCCACTGCCTCGACGCACTGAGCTGCTTTGTAAAGCACTAGCAGCACTGCTCTCGGTTGGAATGGAGAACATGATGGAATGCACCAGTGCATCTTGGTACTCCCGCATTTTACGCTCCCGGTTCAATGATGCTATGAGGCTTTGTAAGTTGTCCCGGTAGCGAGGATCTAGGAGGGTGGACACCCAATAATCAGCCGTGTTGAGAATGTGGGCCATGCGGCGGTCGTTTCTCAGGCACTGCAGCATGAAATCAACCATGTGCTGCAGACTGCCAACTGGCCAAGAAACGCTGTCCCCTGCTTGAGGCGTGATCTCTGCCGGCTCTGCATCACCCCACCCTCGCTCTAGATACTGACTACTAGGCAATTGTGTACCTCCATCCTCTGGACAGATGTCTTCCTCATCCATTGACTCCTCCTCATCCTCCTCACAAAGTGTCCCCTGCCTAGGCCTTTGTGAGGAACCACGTTGCGCAGACTGTAGAGAAGCAGATGGCATTTGTGACTCCTCATCCTCCACCTCTTCCAAAACCTCGTCCCTTAGTGCTTGCAGTGTTTTTTCAAGCAGGCAGATAAGGGGGATAGTCATGCTGACTAGTGCATCATCTGCACTCGCCATCCGCGTGGAATAGTCGAAGGCACGCAAAACGTGGCAAATGTCCTTCATAAAGGCCCACTCAGTGGTGGTGAAGTGTGTACGGAGCGCACTGCGACTTGTTTGCGCATGCTGCAGCTGGTACTCCATTACTGCTGCCTGCTGCTCACACAACCTCTCCAAAATATGTAACGTTGAATTCCACCTGGTGGGTAGGTCACATATGATGCGATGTTCCGGAAGATGTAATTGGCGCTGCAGAGCTGCAATGCGTGATCTTGCGTTGCTGGAACGCCGCAAGTGAGCGCACTCTATGCGGACCTTGTGAAGCAGTGCATCAAGATCCGGACAGTCCCTCAAAAACTCTGCACCACCAAGTTGAGCACATGTGCCAGACATGGGATGTGAGTGAGATTCCCTAGGCCCAGAGCTGCCACCAGATTTCGGCCATTGTCACACACTACCATGCCTGGCTGGAGATTCGCTGGTACAAACCACACGTCGCTCTGCTGCTTGATGGCATTCCAGAGCTCCTGCGCTGTGTGGCTTCGATTCCCCAAAGAAATTAATTTTAATACGGCCTGTTGACGTTTGGCCACGGCTGTGCTCATATCGGTCATCATAACAGGTAACCGTTCACGGGTCGATGTGGAGGTAGACCGTGACGGCTCCTGCAGCGCTGATTCAGAGGAACTGGAGTATGAGGAGGAGTCAATGTGTACAGACTGGATACCTGCAATCCTTGGAGTTGGCAGAACACGTACAGCGCCACTCTCAAGATCTGTACCCGGCTCCACAACATTTACCCAATGGGCAGTGAGGGAAAGGTATCGTCCCTGTCCATGCTTACTGGTCCACGCATCGGTGGTCAGGTGGACCTTGCTACTGACGGCGTTTTGTAGCGCATGTTTAATTTTTACCTCCACATGCTGTTGCAGGGCAGGGACGGCTTGCCTGCTGAAATAAAAGCGGCTGGGCACGTTGTATTGTGGGACTGCCAATGCCATAAAGTTACGGAAGGTGTCAGTCTCCACCAGCCTGAATGATAGCATTTCAAGGGCCAGTAGTTTAGCAATGCCAGCATTCAGAGCCTGTGCTCGGGGGTGGTTTGCCGAGTATGGGCGCCTTTTCTCCCATGCCGGTGCTAACAATGGCTGTAGACTGGCCTGGGAGTATGAGGATGACAGGGAAAGTGGTGCTGTGGGTGGAATTACACTGTGTCTCTGTACAACAGTGCCAGAGATTCTTCCATGGCGATCCTGTGAGGAAGCCGAACCAGCTGTGTGTGAGCTGGAGGAAGAGGCTACAACACGAGCTGAAGAGGTGGTAGGTGGCACTGTAGGTTGGCCTAGGTCTTCAGTGTGTTTTTGTAACTCCACCACGTGCTTGGTCCGCACATGTTTCCACATATTTGTGGTATTGAGGTTGCTGACACTTTTCCCTCTTTTCACCTTCTGATTACACAGCTTGCATTTGACAAAGCAAATGTCATCTGCAACTGTGTCAAAAAAGGACCAGGCACTGCAAGTCTTGGGAGCGCCCGCTTTGGATTTTGGAAGAGCCATGCTCCTAATGGGTGCCGAAGTGGAGGCTACAGGCAACCAAGTCTGCCCCCTCCCTCTCCCTCCTTTTTGGGCCGTTCGGGGAATCTCTTCCTCAGAGCTGCTCCCACCACCTTCCTGTCCCTCACGCCATGATGGGTCAAGGACCTCATCATCTACACCACCCTCTTCAAACAACTGCTTCTCCTGGGTAGTCTCGACAGCACAGTACGCACCAGAAAGTGGCACCTGAGTCTCATCATCAGATGCGTACTGAGGTGTGCTGCTGACCATAGGCACTGGCCCACCCGCCTCTTCAGATTCAGAGAGACAAAACGGTTGCGCATCACTGCATACTACCTCTTCAAATTCTCGAATTCTGCTTGGCTGGCCCCCTCTTTCCAAGCCAAGAGATTCAGAGAACAGAAGTAGAGATGGCTCCTGTCCAGGGCTCTCTGACTGCCTGGGCAATTTGGCAGGTGGTGTAGAGACAGATGGGTGCTCTTCAGTGCTCAGGACCTGAGAGGATCTGGAACTAATTGAAGTCGATGCGTTAGCTGCCATCCATCCGACAACGGCTTCAATTTGGTCCTCTCGCAGCAGTGGGGTATGGCTAGCTCCTACAAAGCTGCGCATAAAGGACTGTTCCCAGGTAAAACTGGGGGATGCTGAGTCACTGGTGCCCACAGCAGGCACATAATCCCCACGTCCTCTCCCTGCAGGCACAGAATCCTCACGTCCTCTCCCTGCAGAAACTCCAAGGCCATGCCCACGACTACGACCACATGCCTTACTCCCTGCCTTCTTCATCTTGGTAGACTGATAAAGATAGTACTATTCTGCCTAAGGGCTGTGTGCTTATTCCTGAACAGCTGCTAACAGGTATAAGAAACACTAATTTTATAAAGTGTGGACTAGACTTTAATATGAGCTAATGTGGCCTACACAACTGTGAAGTTGAGTGTTTGGTGAACTTTATTTTGGGTTTTTTTGTCACAAAAAGACACTGGATGTGCCCAAAGATGTAATACCGATAGTATCACAAACTTTTTGTAGCTATTACAATGTAGGAAGGTAACCTACAATGCAATAGATGAGGCTACAAAAAATAGGCTAACACTAATCTGGCTGGGGCTGCAGGGCACAATGCTGCAGAAAGGCTCCTCTAACTACTCCTATATAGTGTGTTTGGAACCAATTTAGCTGAATACGGATGGAACCACCACACTAATAGGAGAAATCAGAAAAAATTATGAATTGGCAAAAAAGGACAATGTATGAGGCAGTGACACACACTGAGTGCACTACAACCAGACGTGGCTGAAGCACACACTACAGGGTGAGCAGCACTCACACACACAGACCTTGCAGACAGCGGTGAACAGTGCAGATGCAGAGCACTGTGCACTAGCGCTGCAAGACCAAAAAAAATTCTCTATCTACTCCTATATAGTGTGTTTGGAACCAATTTAGCTGAATACGGATGGAACCACCACACTAATAGGAGAAATCAGAAAAAATTATGAATTGGCAAAAAAGGACAATGTATGAGGCAGTGACACACACTGAGTGCACTACAACCAGACGTGGCTGAAGCACACACTACAGGGTGAGCTGCACTCACACACACAGACCTTGCAGACAGCGGTGAACAGCACAGAGAACTGTGCACTAGCGTTGCAAGGCACAGCGATTTATAAAGTAGCTTGGGTAAAGCAGAATAGACCAAATAGGTAGCTAAAACTGTCCCTCAGAACAACAGCGTCCTATCCCTAACTGAATTCACAGCAGAGTGAGCTGAAAATGGCGGCGGCGGCTTTTATAGTGCATCATGACATCATTTCAGCAGCCAGTCACAGCCATGCCATTAGTTAAGATGCCTACATGCCTAACAGGATGTGCCCACACTTCTTAGGATCCTCATTGGCTGAATAAAATGAAACTGGCTCATTGCATTATGGGAACTTCCGATTCCGGTATACGACATTGCAAAAGTATCGGAATTAAGTATCGGAATTCCGATACCGCGAATATCGGCCGATACCCGATATTTCAGTATCGGAATGCTCAACACTAGTGGTGACAGTTTCCACACGTACCGTAGCCACTAACACAATTGTAGACCCATTCAAATGAATGGGTCTGTGCACATATCAGTGTGTTTTCACGGACCATTTTTTTACACGCTGCACGGGACGCAAAACGCCCCACACACTGTGCACACTGATGACACTCGGATAACATCTGTGCGTCATTTGTGTGACATGTAACAGTGGCTGGGAATTAGTGTACAGATAGCGCTGTTTCCAAGCGCCGGGTGCCGAACACTGCCCTCATCATTGTTCCCTGCCTGCGTTGCAATCAGCGCCAGCAAGGGACAATATTGAGAGTAGCATTCATCTCTCGATGTCTCCAAAACCTGTAAAAATAAGAATAAAATAAAAAGATACTCACCTGGTTTGAGGCAACCGCACACACTGAGGAGCAGAGGAGAATGACTCGCTGCAGCGAGTGGGCCCCTGTCCTCCACTGAGCTCAGTGTCTGACAGGACACCGCTCCGTGAGCTTAACACAAGTCAGGGGCCAGCTCGCTGCAGCGAGTCATTCGATTTTATTCTTATTTTTACAGGTTTTGGAGACAGCAAGAGCAGAATACTACTCTCAACATTGTCCCATGCTAGTGCTCATCGCAGCGCAAGCTGGGGACCATGATGAAATGATGATAGCTGCCTCAAGCATCCGGCGCTTGGGAACAGTGCTAACTGTACACTGACTCCCAGGCACCTGTATGTGTAACACTAATGACACACAGATGTCACACGTATGGCACACAGGTGCACACATAAAAAAAGAGAGAACAGGGTGCAATGGGTGACTCAGTAATAAAATTTGTAGGGGGGTGTGGGAATGGCTACTAACCTTAATGAGTTGTGCACAGGTGCACACGGACACTGATATCTCCGGTACTGGTTTTTCCAGTACCGGAAATATCCGGACGTGTGAAAGAGGCCTAGGGGCAAGGGGCTTTTTCTTGTTGTACATAAAATGTGGTTTATATGGGGGATGGGAGTAAATGAAAAGTTCATGAGACAAATGCTCCTGCACACTATGCGCCCCTCCATCTTAGAAATATGCCAACATTTCCAAGGTGGAGGGAAACAGAGTGTGCAGGGGCATTAGTCTCATGTAGTTTCAGTGCACTCCCATACTCCTCATTATATACACACATTTTAAAAATTAGATTAATGCTGCTGCCTAGAAACACTGCCTGTACTTTATAGGAAATTAGGTTAGAGTGTGGCAGTCAGACCCTCACCCAGTGCAGCCAGACTCCAGAGACAGTTGAGGAGAGGAGGAGAACTGAGGGAGCCAGGGGAATATGCAGGCGCAGCAGCTTGTTCAGTCTTCACTCTTCTCAGCACAGGTGTGTGCGCGTGCGGTGAGAGGTGGAAACCGGAAAGCACCACCATGAAGCTCCTCTTCGGCAGACCGTGACTGACGGTAGGCGTGACTACAGCTATTGTCAGACGCGCCCACGCTATGTATGCTGGATACTGCCAGACGTCATGCAGCAGCAGCAGCATGCATCATACAAAGCACCTGCGGCAGCGGCGGTGACGATTGAAACATGTGGCAGGGTGGGCCCAGTATTAATTATCCATATGTGGCCGTGGCAACAAACATGCGATTGCGAATTATAATGGGGGCAATTCATGGGCCCCCCGGATCCTCGGGCCCCGGGCGGTGGCCCAGATTGCCCTCATTATAATCCGCCTATGGGCATGATTACTTTTCACATCCACAGGTCACCTCTGCAGATTTATCACTTCTCCAGCACATCCCCACTCAATGTCTTTAAAAATAAAAGTATTATAATAATGATATTTGCTTAAAAATATCTGTCCCTAAAGAAGCCTCTTATGGCATATAGATTCCACAATGTCTATCCTGTTTAAGCTATAGTCGCCACACTGTACACTCTTATGAGCAATAACCACCACACCATCGGCCCTTAACATCGATAGCTACAACACTGTCCACTATTATAAACTATTATCATCACACCATTCGCCATTGGCATATACTAAGGCTGTCTTCTCTTCACTGTTTCCCACCACATTCTCTATATCTCCACACTGTCCCCTGCCATGCTAAATTCTTTCTATACTGTGCCACTATTTCATGTTGCCCCATCTCCAAAGCTATACTGTTCCCCCTCTTTGCATTATGCCCACATACAGCCTGTCATGTTGTCCTCTCCAAACTGTGCCCCCATCCTAACACTTCCCCTCCCACAATATAATGGTCACCACAGCCCCCTATATAGAATGGTCACCACAGCCCCCATAAAGTGTGATATCCACCACAGCCCCCCCCGTAAATTATATGATGTTCACCACAGCCCCTTATATAAAATATGAAGTCCACCACAGCACCTTTTATACAGGATGATGTCCAGCACAGCACTCTAAACACAGTAAGAAGACACCCACAGCCCTCTATACATTATGATGTCCTCCAGTGCCCCTTATACACAGTATAATGTCTCCTACATACATTATAGTGACCCTCACAGTTCTAAATACAACAATGATGGCCCCCTAACCTTCCATACAGATAATGGTTCCTACAGTCCCCCCATACAAAGTATGATGGTCACCATAGCACACCATACAGTATAATAATCATGACAGTCCCCAAATAATATGATGGTCCCAGCAGTTCTCCATACAGTAAAATAACTCCACAGCCCCAACACAGCATCATTTCACCAAAGCTCTAATAGTCATGCCTCTTAAAGTCTCCCTATACACAGTATAATATCCCCCACAGTCTCTATACAGATGATGTTGTCTACGCCCCTATAAACAGTACAACATTCCCTGTCTCCCCAATACAAAATAAAAGTTCCCATACAGTATGATGATGACCCCTACAGCCACCCATACAGTGTGCTGTCCCTCACATCACCCATACAGTATAATGGCCCCCGCAGACCCCACACAATATGATGTCTCCCAAAACCCCCATACAGTATGAGGTCCCTCACATCCCCCAATAGACAATATAATGTCCCCATAACCTCCCATATGATATGATGTACACCATTGTTGCACATGCAGTATGATGTCTCCCATACGGTGCGATGTTCCCCAGTAGCCCCTATACAGTGTGATGTAACACCATCCAACTCCCAGGCCAAATGATATAAAAAAAAGCTTATACTCACCTAATCCAGGTTTCCTGTCTTCCCCAGCCTCTGTCTTCTCTTCTATCCCGTGTAACAGTGGGTGCTGGCTGTACGATGCAGCACTGTTATCGTGCCACCTGATGTCCCTTGTGTGGTACCAGCCCTGTACAGACTGCTGGCTGGAAGTAGCGTGCAACCTGCTGGAGTAACGCTTGAAGCAGAGAGCAGATCAGAGCTTCTCTGACCCTGTCCTGGCACACAGATCTTTCCTTGTATGCACATCTTAAAGACATGAATACAATTGAATGCTGGGATGGAACAATGGCCAGGGCGCAAGTGGTAGAAGAGCGGAGTAAGTGACTCAAGGACACTGCTCACCTGTGTGCACAATTAGCCATTTATTTTATTTAAATGGTGCCCTCCCCCCCTCACATCTGTTACCCATTGTAGGGCGGTGGTGTTCACACCATGCAGTAACTGAGGCAGTGACCCAAACAAGTTCCAACATAGAACAACAGGTTCCAACATAGAACACCACTAATCCTTAGTGCAGGGATTTTAAAGGACCTGTGGCAAGAGCCACTGGAAAACCCGGGTTGGAGGGAGGAGGCCGCCCCACTGTCTCCTGTGACCTCCTCCAAGAAATGAAGGCCCTGCCGGGTTTTACTTAGTCTGCCTTAGCCAGGTAGTCTGACCAGGTCATTGCTCACCTTCATTCCTGCATTGCAGCCGCAGCTGTGTCTGTGACTGCAATGCACTCCAATGGATTTAATAGGTCTCTATACACATTCTTGGGGATATATAACGTCCCTCGTATATGATCCTGGTCACTGCCTCACATATCCCCCCCCTCTTTTCAAAGTTGTGGGGTTGAACATTTGCCACCATACAGGGTGCCCGGGACAGGGCATCCGCGTTTGCTTGCAACTTCCCAGGGCGATGTTCTACAGAGAAACTGAAATTTTGCAGTGACAGGAAACACCTGGTGACTCGCGCATTCCTCTCCTTGGCATTCCTCATCCATACCAAGGGTGAGTGGTCCGTCACCAAGCGGAACTGACGCCCGAGTAAATAATAGCGTAGTGATTCCAAGGCCCACTTAATAGCCAAACATTCCTTCTCTACCACGCTATAGTTTTTCTCTGCCGGGACAAGTTTTCTACTCAAGTAGGTGACCGGGTGCTCTTCACCATTCACATTTTGTGACAATACCGCTCCTAGGCCTACCTCCGAGGCATCTGTCTGTACAAAGAAGGTTTCCTTGAAGTTGGGGCTGATGAGGACCGGCTGTCCACACAGAGCCAACTTCATGGAATGAAAAGCTTCTTCTGCCTGAGGGTTCAACCAAACCATTACCGATTTTTTTCCTTTCAAGAGATCGGTCAGGGCCGCCGTTCGCCCAGCAAAATTAGGTATGAACCGGCGGTAATACCCAAGGATGCCAAGGAACGCCCTCACCTGTTTTGTACTTGATGGTTTAGGCCAGTTCAATTTTTTTATGGCCTCAACTTTATTGATTTGGGGCTTGATAGCTCCTCGGCCTATCACATACCCCAAATATAGGGCTTCCTCTATCCCTATCGCACATTTTTTTGGGTTTGCCGTTAACCCCGAGGCTCTGAGAGAATCCAGCACCGCTTGTACCTGTGATAGGTGCGTATGCTAGTCGGTGCTAAAGATGATAATATCATCTAGATACGCAGACACGTACTCCTGATGAGGCTTGAGCACTATGTCCATCAGCCTCTGGAATGTAGCCGGGGCCCCATGTAACCCGAAAGGTAAGATCACATAGTGGTATAGACCCTCCGGAGTTACGAAGGCGGTCTTTTCCTTCGCGGAATCTGTGAGAGGTACCGGCCAGTAACCCTTGGTGAGATCGAGCGTGGTAAAGTACTGGGCCTGCCCCAGTCTCTCAATCAGCTCATCCACCCTGGGCATTGGATAAAGGTCAAACTTTGACACTTCATTCAATTTCCAGAAATCGTTACAGAAGAATAACGATCCGTCTGGTTTTGGAATCAGCACGATGGGGCTAGCCCACTCACTCCATGATTCCTCGATGACGCCTAACTGAAGCATTTGTTTTACCTCAGCCGTGATGGCTTGCCTGCGGGCTTCGGGTACCCGGTACGGTCTTATTTGCACCCTTACCCCAGGTTCGGTGACAATGTCATGTTGGATAACCGTAGTCCTACCTGGTAGCTCTGAGAACACGTCTGTATTGTGCTGCACCAGCGAGCGAGCCTCCCATTGCTGCTGTTTAGTGAGGGCATCACTTATCCTGACCTCCCCTTCGGACGCTTCCCTGGCTGAAGGTAGAGAACTCTCTGGTGATATGCCCGGGGTGACGTCTGTAACTAAACACTCTCAATCTTTCCAAGGCTTTAGCAGGTTTACATGGTAAAGCTGCTCAGGTTTCCTCCTTCCGGGCTGATACACCCGGTAATTTACCTCCCCCACTTTTTCTCGAATCTCATATGGCCCTTGCCACTTGGCCATGAGCTTACTCTCGGCTGTGGGTACCAGTACTAACACCCGATCGCCCTTGTTAAAAGACCTGACTCTGGCTCTTTTATTATATGTGCGCCTCTGAGCTGCCTGGGCATCTAACAGATGTTCTTTCACGATGGGCATGACCCCCATGATCTGGTCCTGCATACTAGCCACGTGTTCAATTACACTCCTATGTGGAGTCGGCTCTTGTTCCCATGTCTCTTTGGCTACGTCTAACAGACCCCTAGGTTGTCTTCCGTACAATAACTCAAAGGGAGAGAACCCTGTGGAAGCCTGGGGTACCTCACGGACGGCGAACATCAAAGAGGGTAGCAACATATCCCAATCCCTCCCGTCCAAAGAAACCACCTTTTTTAACATGGACTTGAGGGTTTTACTGAACCGTTCTACTAGCCTGTCGGTTTGAGGGTGGTACACCGAGGTTGCGCAATTGTTTAATTTTTAGCAATTTGCACAGTTCCCTTGTCACTTTGGACATAAAAGGGGTCCCCTGATCCGTCAGGAACTCCTTAGGTAGTCCAAGGCGACAGAACATGGCAAACAGCTCCCGTGCAATCAGTTTTGCCGAGGTGTGGCATAGTGGTATAGCCTCCGGGTACCGGGTGGCATAGTCGACGACCACCAGTATATGTTGGTGGCCACGGGTGGATTTTACAATGGGTCCTACCAAATCCATTGCAATCCATTCAAAAGGTACCTCTATCACTGGCAGGGGTACCAATGGGCTATGGAAACTTGCGGTGGGTGAGGTCAACTGACATTCGGGGCAGGATTCACAGTACCTTTTGACCTCCGCGTAAACCCCAGGCCAAAAGAACCGCTGCAAGATACGTTCTTGCGTTTTTTTTTACCCCTAAGTGTCCACCAAGCAAGTGTATGTGTGCCAAATCTAGAACCACCCGACGGTACAACTGAGGTACTACCAACTGTTCCACGACCTCGTCCCTGATCTTATCTATACTATAGAGCAACTCGCCGTTGACTACCATGCGTGGAAATGCAGTATCTGCATTGGGCTGTTGGGCTATGCCGTTTACCTCTACCACCCTTTCACGCGCCTGAGTCAGGGTGGGATCCTGTAGCTGAGCCGTCCCAAACGTGTCCCGGGACACTTCCAGCTCGGGGATCGATGGAGTCTCCTCGACCTCTCCTCCCAGTACCTCTAAGGGAAACCTATTGGGGTCACACTCTGACCCTAGGTTGGACACCCCTACGGCAGGTTCGTCGGGTACAGCATCTGTAATACATTTTACCAGAGGAGAGTGGATTTTGTTTTTCCACAGAGTCCAGAACAGGGGCAAGTCTCTTCCCAACACAGTCCCATAGGGAAGAGTTTTCACCACTCCGACCACATGTTTTATGTCTCCACATGGCGTGGACAAAACTACCTCCGCAGTTGGGTACTCTCGGAGGTCCCCATGGATACACACAACCCCGACTGGCCATCCACTGGGGTTGTCTCCTGCCACCAGCGACCCATGTACCAGAGTCACGAGGATCCCTGAGTCCAGGAGGACCTCCGTGGGGTACCCATTAACCAGTACCTGGCATAGTTGGAGTTCACTGTCCTGGGGGTTGGCGCCCCCGCTGTCCTGACAGTCTGGGCATACATTGAGACCTGGCGGCTATATCCGCAGTCCATGGGTTCCGTAGTCAGGGGACGATTAGCAACCACATGTCCCGGCCCCTGACACCGCCAGCACCTAAGGGAGGAGGTACTGTTAGGTTTTATGACAGTTTGGGAGGGAATCAGTCTCCTGCCACTCTCACTCTGAGGCTCCCCTTCAGCACGGGTACGGTGCAGACTGTCCCCAGCAGAGGGACGCGACCCCTTTCCCAACTCCTGGGTTGGCAGGGATCGGCGTGACAGCTGCAAGGGGGCAGAGTCCCGGATAAAGTCCTGAGTGGCCGAGTAATGCTCGATCAGGCTGACCACCTGGTCGAGTGTGCCGGGGTCCCCTTGCCCCACCCAACATTGGATAGCGGCTGGCAGAGTCCTCACCAGCCGGTCAACCACCACCCTCTCCACCATCTGGGCTGGAAACAAAGTCTCAGGCTGGAGCCACCTCTTTACCAGCTGCAGGAGGTCATAAGCCTGAGACCGGGTGAGTCGGGTCTCCACATAGGCCCATGAAAACACACGCTGAGCCCTCACATATGTATTCACCCCCAGCCGGGCAAGGATCTCACCTTTGAGCTTCTGGTAGTTCTGGGCGTCCTCTCGACTTAGGTCGAAGTAGGCCTTTTGGGCATCGCCGACGAGAAACGGAGCCACCACTTCTGCCCACTGTCCGGCTGGTAGGTTTTCCTGCTCTGCTGTGCGCTCATAGATGGTCAGGAAGGCTTCCACGTCGTCCTCCGGTCCCATCATCCTCAACGCTGAGCGAACCTTGTCCCAGGCCTCTCGACGTTCCAGGGCTGGCACCGTCGGTGTCTCCCGCAGGGCAGCCATCTGTTGCAGCAACAGTTCATTTGTTTTTTTGCTGCTGCTGAAGGGTGAGTCCCAGATGCTTTAACAGCTCCTCCATTTTGTCCACGGGGTGGAACTGAAAGGTGGCAGGCCGGATTGTGGTTATGCAGCTGCCGGTGGGGTATGCCTCAGTCACGATGCCCGCATTCTCCAGCAAGCTGTAGGGCGGCGGTGTTCAGTAACTGAGGCAGTGACCCAAACAAGTCCAACATAAACAGCTTTTATTCAGCAACTCACGGGTAAACAGAAAGTCCTCCGGTTCGCAGCCGGGTTAACGTGAGTCCATAAACAACGGTCGCCGGGGGCAACGGCCGCGCTAGGACGCTCAGAGCCTGACAGGTGCAGAGCCTTCCCAGGCGGGGGTTCAGCCACACTCAAGCCTGCTGAGCTTTCCTGCTGCGCTCCTAGCAGGTTCCAACATAGAACAACACTAATCCTTAGTGCAGGGATTTTAAAGGACCTGTGGCAAGAGCCACTGGAAAACCCGGGTTGGAGGGAGGAGGCCGCCCCACTGCCTCCTGTGACCTCCTCCAAGAAATGAAGGCCCTGCCGGGTTTTACTTAATCTGCCTTAGCCAGGTAGTCTGACCAGGTCATTGCTCACCTTCATTCCTACATTGCAGCCGCAGCTGTGTCTGTGACTGCAATGCACTCCAATGGATTTAATAGGTCTCTGTACACATTCTGGGGGATATATAACGTCCCTCGTATACGATCCCGGTCACTGCCTCACACCATCTAGGGACTGGGTGAGGTAGCGTCCTAGGTGGGTTCTTACCCGTCATCCCAGATCTAGCTGTGCAGAACCTGTGCTGCGCCTCTAGTGCCAAAATCTCGTCAATCATCAGCGCCACTCACAGAATAAATATGATGGTGCTCTGGTGACAAAAGCAGATGTTGCAGGAGATGTGCCCCAACTATGGTGCAGGCGTTTAAAATTGAAGCCTCCAAATAAAAAGAGATTTTACTTATTGATGTGAAATCTGCAAGGATGATTTTTTTTTAATGCGTTAAGTAGGCTCAATGGATTAGCCCTATCTCTATTGCGTTGGTCAAATTTGCGTATGGATTCACAATATGCCCGATTTTTGCCCGTTTCCTTGTCAAATCTGGGTCCGATTTTTTGAGTGCTGTCACTCTCCGTGTGAATTTACCCTGATAAAAAAAAAAAAACTGAGACTTTGCCTCTGGATATTGACCAATAAACAAGAATTTGACAAGAGCATGAAATAATGGCATTCCCATGGCCCCTCTCTGACATTTGTAGCGCATATGAAGCATAAATATAGCAATTAAGTGCCAGAAATGCCATTATTGTAGTTACAGCGCAGCTAGATTGGCAGCTGTAATACTGGTAAGTGACTGCTGTCTGCTCCTTGTGTACACTAGTAATAAATAATGCAGGAGAAAATGAACATTTAAGTCACAAATCAATCAGGAAAGGGAAAAGAAGGCATTGTGATGAAGCGGAAAGGGGAGAGGGGGATGTGAGGAAGAGGGAAGGAAAGAGAGGGAAAGCCAGAAACAAGAGCACTGCACCGACAGAGCAGCTCCAGGCTGTAGATGGGAGGTTTGCAGGAGACTTTAGTGTCCCCAGCCATCGCTTTTGTCAGCAACGAGTTAACATTTTTGTGTGTGTGGTGGTAGGTGGAGTTTTTCACTTTCATGCAAAGGTGTGCCTGAAGCCCTGCTGAGAAAAGGCACATACTGCAAGGTGAGGAAGCAGGGAGCCTGGCAAAGTTTTCCCTGAGTACAGAACCAGCGCTGGGCCCAGGATGCTGGTAAAAGAGTACCGGATCTGTATGCCCCTAACAGTGGATGAGGTAAGCTAGGAAATCCTATTCTCCTTTTGCAGAATTGCATATGGTTGGGGTTATTGTATTCTGCATTTTTTTCCAGCGAAACGTGCGTGATTAATTCATTGCGGTGTTGCTGTATGGACGAGCTAGAGGAGACATCTGCTTTCCGTCCTTTATACTCCGGTGCCTCAAATAAGAAGGTCAAACATGAGATACTGTAACCATCAGCTTTTCATGTTCCCCGATGAGGCAGAGTGTTTTGATACGCAGGCTGAATAGCACTAATTCCACTTGTGTAAGACAAGTGTGCCTACGTCAAAGCATTTTCTCGCTGCCTGTGCCGGTCTGCATTCTCCCCGGAGAAAATACTGTACAGTGAACGTCTTTATGTGCGATGGAAACTGCTCATAGTGATCATTCCACAGCTGGCTTTAACTTGTAGGTTCACGTCAAGCCAGTCCACATACCTGCGACACATCTCGTATGATTTTATGTAATTGCTGAGCTCTACAGAACCACCACATTGCCTTACAAAAACCATCACAAAGTGTGCCAATTAATTCCAAGTCAATCTACGCTCATTCTGAGTGATTGTGGATCTCGATAAAACAGTGTTGTGTCAATAATATCTTGGCTTGATGGATTGCTGCAGAATGCTTCGATGTAGAAGTCGATGATGTGCATGAATGGCTCATTCAAAACTCTACATAAGACCAGGATATGCATGTTATACGCAGGGGTCTAAAAATGTGATAAGTTGTTCAGTAAGATCCTCAAACTCTATAGGGGGCGTTATCTTCTATAAGATGGCAGGACCACCCATGTCTAGTATGAGGACCCTTTGCAGAAAGAAGATTCATTGCCTACATCTCAGCTTGAAGTAGATCTTTCTATGTTACGTTGAAAAATTGTAAGTCTAAAGTTATATGGCAGCATGTGTTTTATGACATAAAGATCACGGTGTTGTATTATGACGTTGTAATGACTGAATTGTGTTAAGAGTCGCATGTGCCAGGCGACTTTGCCCCATTGGCTTCAATGTTAGTCTCCTGCAACATGTAAAGTTTTGTACAACCAAACTTCAGTTCTATCAAGTGTTTGGAGGATTAGAGTGGTGACCTGTGTTGCTGATAATGTATTCATGATAAAAATGCAGATGTTGTGCAGAAAATACAATTCGGTTTACTCTCAACACGTTTCGAAGTTGGTCTAATATACACCAGTATTGTGGTTCTCCTGCTGAAGAAGTTAGTCCAACTTCGAAATGCGTCTTTACTGCACAATGTCTTCTGGATTTTTATTGTGAATACATTATCAGCAGCAAAGTTCACCACTGCAATCCTCCAAACACTTGTTCCACACAACGGATTCCCCTCCAATCTGAGAGTACTAGAGTGTCTGTCATTCCTTTGATGCCTTAGTTGTGGGTTATATAACCCCAAAATGTGAGCAGTTACCATATCCTTCACCTATTCTCCTTTGTTTATTGGATAAGACCCAATCGCGCTGGTGTCCCCCTTGTCTCTCTAAACCTCAGCTCTAAAAAGACTATGTAACAGTAAGTTCAGACATGTCGCAAAAAAAGTTTTTTGTTGCATGACTATTCTAGAACTCTGCTGACATGTGAGACTAAAGTCACCAAGAAGCCCAAGCTTAACTAGGTGGTAGATCATTTTCTTCTAAAGCAAGGAAATTAGATATAACCCCATATTTTTTTGTTATGAATTAGTTTCAAAGTTTGGTACAGAGTTTTTTTTACAAGAGAAGATCCGGTTAAACATTTTTATTACTTCAGCTGGTAATAACTAGATCGTCACACCGATTGACCATCACTGATAAGTGACCAAGGTTGTCAACCAGTAGCCAAAGAAATTCAACACCGTAGATTAAAATTTAAGCAGATGGTGGCTATTCATTTATGGCTGCAAAAACATTAGCTATTCATGCAAGATAACCATCTGAAATGGCTGAAAACAACTGTTTTTGCAAATTTTGTATATTGTCTATGGCTAGCCTGATTCCCGACATTTTCTTCATCATACAGGTGATGGATATGAGCATTTTCTATATTAAACTGGCCTTAAAGAGGACTTTTCACTATTGACTGGATTTTTGGTAGTCAAATTTTTTCTGTTCCACTGATTCTGGATCTTTATCTATTCAAGTTCTGCCCCCCCCCCCAGTAATAATGATGCAAACTTTCCCTTCAACCAACTGGACAAATACCACAGAATTTATATTACAGAGGAGAAAAAGCAAATGGCAGATTTGTTATCTGGTATATGCGAAATTGATTGAAAGGAAAGTTTTCATCTTTATTGCCCAGGGGCATAGTTTTAGACAAGAGGGGCACAGAAAAAGAAAGAAAAACTGTTCCAGACTCAATGTAACAGGGGCAATTTGAGGAAATTCTTAGTTTAAAAAATCAGTGAAAGATGCTCTTTAAGACCCCAATGTACACTAGTTATCTCCTTCCGACTCCCGGTATAAAGAGGTGCTCGGCTTGGGTGAGCTCTCCTGTTTTCTCTATGAGAGAGCCACTCTTTGCTCCAGGGAGAACAAGAGGATCGTCCACTAAGATTCAGCAGTCTGGATCATTCTGTCCCTCAAGGTTTCCATACACATTAAGCTGTGAGCTGATCCAGCCAATATCAGTATCAGTGGTTCCAACTGACTTTAGGCTTAGTGCCTACGATGCAGAAATGAAGCAGAAATTTTTCTGAGCATTTCTGCATCTCCTTGAAAGAAAAACGCATGCGGTTTTTACATGCGTTTTTGACGCGTATTTGCATGCGTATTTTCCATGCGTTTTTCCAATGCATTGTATAGGCAAATACGCATGCAGAAACGCACAAGAATTGGTCATGTCCGTATTTTTTCTGCGAGTAAAATCTGCGCAGAAAAAATATGGACCATGTGCACAGAACTTGCAGAATGTCATAGGAAGTCATGGGATAAGGTATGCAATGCGTTTCTGGAGCGTTTACGCGCTGCAAATACGCACCAAAATACGCACCAAAAACGCATCGTGGGCACACAGCCTAAGGCTATGTTCACATGTCTAGTTATCCTCCATTAGAATGGATCCAAACAGCAATCCTTTAACAAAAAGTTGTGCAAACGCAACTTTTTTGTCCGTCTAAAAAAAATGTTTTTTTTTTTAACATTGAAGTCCATTGAAAACAGATCTGTTAATTACCCATCTGTTTCTCTTTCATTTAAAAAGGATACTTTTTTTTCCTACTGGATCGGTTTCAAATTAAAGAAAATGGATGGCTAATTAATGGATCTAATTTCAATAGACTTGAATGTTAAAATATCGGATCCGATTGAGATTATTATTTTTTAGGCAGACAAATAAAATTGTGTCTGCACAACTTTTTTGTCAATGGATAGATACTAGATCTGTTCTAACAGATGACTACTGCACATATGAATCTAGCCTAATGTGTATGTGGGCCTATGGCCATGAGATCTTTTCACAGTCTAATGGCTATAGAGAGGAGCAGACTGTCTCCTGAAAGCCTCATTCTAAAGATAACAGATTGAGCAAGTATCTGCCTAATCCTTTGTTTCTTTTAAGATAAGTGGCAATAGAAATGTCTGCCCATGTAGAATGAGTCTTTTGAAGTTCATTCACCTTTGAAACTTTATAATTTACGTATAGAATGAATTAAAAATGGTTGAGAACTTTGTGTATGGATTCCATCATGTATCTGACATTATTTTGGTATCACAAGCTATATTCACAATTCTCCATTTCTGAACTCTCCGAGCTGTGTCTCCGCACAACTTGGCCCTCATGATTTGCATTGCTGTACAGGTAAATTCAATTCTTTATTATCATTTTATAGGCGTTTAAAGCTAGGGAAAGGCTGACTGTAGTAGCAAATGATTGATGGGAACGTGTGGTCTGCGATCTCTAGTTTATATTAAACGGCTCCCTTCTGGAAACATCCAAGACATTTACGTACATAAAGGAGTATAATATCAGCAGCTCTTCAGTAAGCTTTATTCTTGGCAGGACACTTCTTTGAGTAATGATCTTACATGCCATTACATAGTTGTCTTCCTGCTTTCACTGGCTGGGGTCTAAAGACTACGACCACTGGTTTCTTTGTTCAGCTTTTAGAATAAAAGATGACAGTCATTTTCTTGACTTGACTTGCAAAGACTCCTGGAAAAAAAGAACTATCACCACCAGAAGCGACCTACATATGAGGTCAACTACTGTAGTACTAATATCCAAACTTTAATAAACTTTGAAGTTACAGCAGGGCTTAACTCATTGATCAATCCAATATTCGGCCGAAAAAAATCTTTATCAAGTGCTATGTTTGTGAAATGGCCACTATCAGACCTGTATGCAATAATATAACTTCTGCTTTGTCACCAATTATCCTCTTGACTGTCGGATTTAGTCTGACAATGTCATTTCATGCTATTCAGAGATGATTCATCAAATTACAGACTTTTGGATGAGCTAGAAAAGCACTTGTTATTTTCTTATGGCTTCACTTCAAGAATTGTCACAGCCTTTTAGCCTGTTAAGAGAAAGTGTTTACACCTTAACTTCGGCTCTGTTCTTCTGAAACATTAACCAGTCACCCATTGGTATAACCATTGGATTTTACATACTCTGTTTTTTCTCATCCAGTCTGCAAAGTAATGCGGGTTTATACTAATAAAAAATAGAACAAATGACTCATTTAAGAATTCTTTTTTTTTACTTTAAGCCGTAAGCTGAGCGTTCTGCACAAATCCTCAATTTGACATTTCATGCAGATACACCGGCCTTCAGAAGGAGTAGAAGTGGACTGGCAAGTTGGCTATATGACTTGTGGAGCACATGACCAGCTGTTTCTATCCACTCCTCAGCTAACTAAGTCCCCTGTGTTATTTACATGTACTATAGCTATTTACTTGTTATCTTGCTGTAGGGTATTTGCTCATTTTGTTTTGTTTTTTTTTTCCCTGAGTTTTGTCTGTGAAATGGCCACAGTGTGAACATGCTCTTACACTTTGCACATACAGCAACTTATAATCCGACTCGTTTTTTTTGGTTTTGCTGTTATCTCTTGTACCTTGCACAAATAGGGGGCGTTTCATCTATATAGCTTCCCATGGTTGGGTGTCTCAGTCTGGCCTGTCCTGCTCTACCCTTATTCATATTGATGTCATTTGACACATGGTAATGTTTTAATACTAGAGACAGGTTAGGTCCATCCTGATGTGTACACCTTGACATGGTGGGATGGCGTTTATGCTTTGTTGACCAAAAACGCATTATGTAAGTATCCTATGTTATTTACATGTACTATTACTATTTACTTGCTGTAGGGTATATGCTCATTTTGTTTTTTTGCTTTTTTGGGGATTTTGTTTGTGAAATGACCACAGTGTGAACATGCTCTTTGCACATATACCAGCTTATAGTCCGGCTCATTTCTTTGGAATTGATATTTCATGCAGATACACCAGCCTTCAGAAGGAGTAGAAGTGGCCTGGCAAGTTGGCCCTCTGAGTTGCGTTGCATATGACCACTTGTTTCTCTCTTCTCCGCAGCATTCATGCACTTGCATAGAGTGCTGTATGTTCTCACTTGTCTACATAGGTCAATCATTTCTGCTTACATTGTATCCATGTGAATTGAAACATTAATTTAGTCAGTGTAAACGCCGGCACTTGCTTTTATGATGAGCGTAATGCTCTCATTATGAGACAGTACTTATCTAGTGATCGTCCCACTTGAAAGGTGGATACATCACACGAAAGCATTATGTTTTACAGTCAATCCATTAGTAGCTTAAACAAAAGAATGTGGCCATATGCTATTTAGTATTGCTGGCTGTGCATATCTGTGGAGTAATGTTGAGAGGGGGAACTGGTTTTACTTAAAGGGGTTGTCTGTCTTTAGGCTACAAGTCTGCAGTCACTCTGTGTGACTGCAGACTTGTGAATCCTCACATTGAGTGCACTGCGTGCTGTGAGGATTCTTCGGTGCCGGCGTCAGGATCAGGCAGTCATGCGACCGCAAGTACACAATTTGCATGCTTCGGCCCACATTCCTACTAGACTATGTCCGACCTCACTCAATACATTTGCATTGAACAATGCTGTGCCCATCTGGTCAGCATGTGAGCACATGTATGCAAATAACATTCGCGCGGTCACACTCCTGGTGACAGCAACAGAGAATGCCCCCAGCATACAGTGTGCACAATGTGAGAATTCACAAGTCTGAAGTCACATAGAGTGACTGCAGACTTGTAGCCTAAGGCCGGGCAACCCCTTTAAGATATCAGCTGGGTAGCATTGTTTTCTTGGAAAACATACAGATTAACTCTTTCCTGGAAGGAAAGAAAACTATATTGCTAGAGCCACCTTTCGAAGATAGCTACCACGGAGGTCAATGTTTGACCAGTTAACAAGCCTTTCTGTTTTGTATTGAAGAAAGAACTACAGTAGTGTAAAATGAGTACTATACAGTGGGGAAAATAAGTATTTGATACACTGCCGATTTTGCAAGTTTTCCCACCTAGAAAGAGTAGAGAGGTCTGTAATTTTTATCGTAGGTACACTTCACGTGTGAGAGACAGAATCTAAAAATAAAAAACAGAAAATCACATTTTATGATTTTTAAATAATTAAATTGCATTTTATTGCATAAAATAAGTACAGTATTTGATCACCAACCAAGCTGCAAGAATTGTGGCTCTCACAGACCTGTTAGTTTATCTTTAAGAAGCCCTCCTACTCTGCACTCATAACCTGTATTAATTGCACTTGTTTGAACTCGTTACCTGTATAAAAGACACCTGTCCCCACACTCAATCAATCACACTCCAACCTCTCCACCATGGCCAAGACCAAAGAGCTGTCTAAGGACATCAGCGACAAAATTGTAGATCTGTACAAGGCTGGGATGGGCTACAGGACAAGAGACAAGCAGCTTGGTAAGAAGGCAACAACTGTTGGCGCAATTATTAGAAAATGGAAGAAACACAAGATGACTGTCAATCTTCCTCGGTCTGGGGCTTCATGCAAGATCTCGCCTCGTGGGGTAAGGGTGATTCTGAGAAAGGTCAGGAATCAGCCCAGAACTACAGGGGAGGACCTGTTCAATGACCTAAAGAGAACTGGGACCACAGTCTCAAACATTACCATTAGTAACACACTACACCATCGTGAATTAAAATCCTGCAGGGCACACAGTACATGTCCAGGCCTGACTGAAGTTCGCTAATGACCATCTGGGTGATCCAGAAGAGGCATGGGAGAAGGTCATGTGGTCAGATGAGACCAAAATAGAACGTTTTGGTATCAACTCCACTCGACATATTTGGAGGAAGAAGAAGGATGAGTACAACCCCAAGAACACAATCCCAACCATGAAGCATGGTGGGGGAAACATCATACTTTGTGGGTGCTATTCTACAAATGGGATAGGATGACTGCACCATATTGAAGGGAGGATGGATGGGGTCATGAATCTCGAGATTTTGGCCAACATCCTCCTTCCCTCAATAAAAGCATTGAAGATGGGTCGTGGTTGGATCTTAGGGCATGACAATAATCCAAAACACACAGCCAGGGCAACTAAGGAGTGGCTCCGTAAGAAGCATTTCAAGGTCCTGGAGTGGTCTAGCCAGTCTCCAGACCTGAACCCAATAGAAAATCTTTGGAGGGAGCTGAAACTCAATGTTGCCCAGTGCCAGCCTCGAAACCTGAAAGATCTGGAGAAGATCTGTATGGAGGAGTAGGCCAAAATCCCTGCTGCAGTGTGTGCAAACTTGGTCAAGAACTACAGGAATCGTCTGCCTTCTGTAATTGCAAATAAAGGTTTCTGTACCAAATATTAAGTTCTGTTTTGCAATTGTATCAAATACTTATTTTCCCCACTGTAAATAATTTGTGATATAAGGTTTTAAAAGGGTTTTATAATTTCATTGGCATAAAGCTCAAAATCAAGGGCATCTTTTTCTGATAAATGCTATGTTACAATTGGTCCCAGAAAGTTTATCTACTTCATCACATATTCTGTCCACTTGTTGCATGTCCTATAACATTAAAAGGGTTATCCAAGACTTTGATTATTTTTTTGTATGGGGCTAAGAACTAACTGTCTGTTCTGCCAGGTTACGATCTCTGCTAACTCAGAGGTGTCACAGATCACTTCCGATATCGATTCTTCTACTTGCAGCAACATCATGTTGACAGAGCAGCTTCTTTTTTTCTGCTGCACTCTGTTGATGGATGTCTGTGATGCTGATTAAGAGCCGGCTCCCCGCTGCCTAACTGTGGGGAGCCAGTTGTAATCAGCGTGATGACACCCTGTAGACAGAGCAGCTCCGAAGAGAAAGAATTGCTGACGTTAGGTCAAAGAGAGCAGGAGAGTTACCCCCTGACCCGGCAGAGATCGTCACCAGGAATAACAGGCAGATAGTTGGCAACTACCTACCGATAAGTTCTTAACCACATATGAAAAAATAACCAAAGTCCTGGTTAACCCCTTTAACGCTTAAAACTTTTAATATGTTATCTCTCAGCCTAAATCATAGAACTTCTATCAATCATTCATATCTAAGCTTCATAGTAGAACTTGTTTTAAGCTAATTGTACAAGTAAAGTTATTCTGTACTTTCCAGTGAATTTGATATCAACAGTAGCAGTAGCTACAGTATGTCTATAGAATTAACAAAAGTTCCTTATACAAAATAACTGCCAGAATGGAGCCCGCTCACAAGTGTAGACCTTGTGCAAATGAGTAAACAATAGAAATCCTGGCTATGTTCTAAAGTTCAGGATGTCAGTGAAAGTGCCTGATGTTTTGCCGCTGATGGGGGACGGGGATAACCAGAGCTCATGAATGTTGACGACTACATAACAGGAGCTCATCAGCTAAAGCTAAAGAAAGAAGCCCAATTAGTGACCCAGCATCAGAATCAGGGTCACTACCTCTACTTTATGTTGCTCTCAAAATGGGCTGCATAAATCTGCTGACAGATTCTGTTTAAAGGGAATTGATTAAAAGTTGTATTATCTGCTGCAGATCTAGCAGTGGTCAGAATGACAGGTTAACTAGTCCTTTAGTGATAATATCCTGCTGAGAAAATAGGGATTTTATCAAAGCTGCAGCAAGCAGCCCAGTAACTGACACATCACTGGAATCAGGGTCTCTCTCTCTCTACATTATGCTGCTCTCAGATTAGGTGGCAAAAACCTGATAACAGATATCCCTTAAAGTAATATCCTAACCTCTCCCTAGTGAGTGCTACATACAGCCAGAGTTTTGTCATTTTATCTCACCAGCACAGAGAATTAGCAAGCCTAGAATAGAAAAAGACTGCTTTAATCAAAATAAAATATTTTAAAACATCAATCAGAAAATCATTTTTCACTTTGAAGTATACATTATAGTCAAATGTTTGGACACACCTGTTCATGCAATGGTTTTCATCGGTCTTATTATAAAATATGCACATGGTAGATTCAGGCTGAAGGCAGCAAAACCACAAAGGAACACATTTATAAACAAGGAGTAAAGAAACACATGGGAATCAAACGAAAATATGTGTTAAAACTTAGATTTCTTGTGTTTTAACACATATTGGGGTTTGTTTCACACATGCTTCTTTCTTCCATATTTGTTTCTGTATAATTTTGCTACCTTCAGTCTGTATCTACAATTTGCACATTCCAATAAGGACAATTGAAACCATTGCATGAACAGGAGTGTCCAAACATTTACTGGTACTGTATATAAATAGAGATATTTAGATACAGTATATACATATACATTACATAGTAAACCAACATACAGCAAATTGTGTTCTACTTGACTGAATGTGTCCTGGGTAGTGTTGAGCATTCCGATACTGAAATATCGGGTATCGGCCGATATTCACTGTATCGGAATTCCGATACTTAATTCCGATACTTTTATAATATCGAATACCGGAATCGGAAGTTCCCATAATGCCTGCGCTCTGCAGTGTCTGTGAAGGATGACAAGCTGGATGGCAGCGCTCAGCTGCGATCCAGCTTGTCATCAGAATGCCATCCCAGCGTGGGAGAATTCTCCTGATTGTTTAAAAGCCGGCGGGCGGTAAAAAGCCGCCGGCTTTTAAACAATCACACAGCCCCATACTGCTTCCCCGCAGCCTCCCACCCCGATCCTCCGCTCCCCTCGCCACCTCCAATCCCAATCGTAAATTAGGACCGGGCGGGGAGCGCAGCACCAAGGAGCGAAGGACCCGGGCGGGGAAGCCGGCAGTGAAAAGACTTCACCGCCGGCTTTCCCGTTCTGTGCTGCGCTTTCCCGCCGGTTATTTCAAATGAACAGCTGAGGTATCAGGTGATGCCGATCAGCTGTTCATTTGAAGTAGCCGCGGTGCCCTCAGAGGGTTCATGTGAGTTCATGCTTGACTGCATGAACTCACATGAACTTTCCCACGGCCGCACAGGTCAGCCTCACCTCCCAGACCCGTCATGATTAGTGTGTGCGGGGTGTGTGTGTGCGGGGTGTGTGTGTGTGCGGGGTGTGTGTGTGCGGGGTGTGTGTGTGTGCGGGGTGTGTGTGCGGGGTGTCTGTGCGTGCAGGCAGACATAGGCCGATGTGACACTACTACTCCCATCGGCCTATGTCTGTCCCCCGTCCACTCGTGCCAGCAGGATCAGCTCGATGGGAGCAGTAGTTCCCATCAGCCTGATCCTGCTATATAAATTGCCCTACTGTGTCCCCAATAAATGTTAGATACATGTCATTGGTGGCCAGTGGTTACCTAAAAGAAATTAGTTTATACATTACCTGTCCCCGCCGATCGTCACCTAAAATAAAGTAAAAAATAAAAAACTACACCTATACTCACCTAGACACCTAATTCCCCGAAGCCATCGATCTCCTGTAATAAAATATAAAATAATAAACCACAACCTTATCCTTACCCCTCCGTAGCAGTCCACGAGTGTCCCACGAAGATCTCCAGTTCAGAGCAGCCACATAGAATGTGACCGCTCTGAACCGCTGCCGCCGCTAGAATGACGGGGCCGTAAGGGTTCACCAGAGTTAAGGCAGCGCTGCTCCGGTTAGCTGCTTTACGGCACTGCTGTATCGTGAGAAATTCCCACGGTACAGCACTGCCGTAAAGGAGGTCTCCGGAGCTGCGCTGCCTGAATGCACTCCGGTAACCTCAGTCAGTGGCTCCCGCTGCCGGGAGCGGACGTGTTCCCGGCAGCGTGAGCTTACAGCAGCCATGCACAGCTGTCACCATCTCCAGATGTGACAGCTGTGCATGGGAGATCAGCGCAGGAACGTGGACAGGTAACTATTTTTTTTTAGTAAACTAAGAATTAAATAAAATGGTGTGTTTTATTTCAAATAAATTATTTTTTTCTGGGTGTAGTGTGTTTTTTCTTTTTAACACTTTGTAGGTTAGTAATGGGGGTGTCTTATAGACACCCATCATTACTAACCTGGGCTTCATGGCAGCTGGCGCTGACATGAACCCCACCACTATTACCCCCTGCCACCGCACCAGGGCAGCGTGGAAGAGCGAGGCTAAGTGCCAGAATTGGCGCATCCTATGGATGCGCCATTTCTGGGGCGGCTGACGGCTGGTGTTTCTAGCCTGGGAGGGGGCCAATATTCATGGCACCCTTCCTGAGCTATTAATATCAGCCCCCAGCTGTCTGCCTAGCCTTTGCTAGCTATTAAAATAGGGGGGACCCCACGTCATTTTTTTTGGGGGGGTCCCCCATTTTAATAGCTAGTAAAGGCTAGGTATTCAGCTGGGGGCTGATATTAGTAGCCTGGGAAGCTCCGTGGGTTTTACCCCCTTCCCAGGCTTCAAACATCTGCCCCAGCCGTCTGCTTAACCTCCGCTAGAGACTAAAATTATGGGGGATCCCACGCCATTTTTTTTTAAAATAAATCCTTTATTTTAACACTAAATGACATTTGAGGACTTAATAAAGATGCAGTCCCTAAATTATTATTTATTTTTTAATAAATTTTTCCCAAAACTTTTGACGTGGGCTTCGCCATATTTTTGTATGCCAGCCAGGTACAGCATCCAGCTTCTATGAACGCGCCATTTTCCGGGGCGGCCGCGGACTGCAATTTTCAGCGGGGGGCAGAAAGCTTGGGCCTCCCTGCGCTGCAGATTCCATCCCCCAGCTGCCTAGTTGTACCTGGCTGGACACAAAAATAGGGAGAAGCCCCACGTTTTTTTTTTTTTAATTATTTCATGAAATTCATGGAATAATTAAGAAAAAAAGGGCTTCCCTATATTGTTGTGTCTGGCCAGGTACAAATAGGCAGCTGGTGGTTGGGGGCAGCCCGTTCCTGCCTGCTGTACCTGGCTGGACACAAATATAGTGTGAAGCCCCACGTCAATTTTTTTTTAATTATTTCAGGAAATTCATGAAATAATTAAAAAAAAATTATGTGGGGCTTCGCCCTATATTTGTGTCCAGTCAGGTACAGCAGGCAGGAACGGGCTGCCCCCAACCACCAGCTGCCTATTTGTACCTGGCCGGACACAACAATATAGGGAAGCCCTTTTTTTCTTAATTATTCCATGAATTTCATGAAATAATTAAAAAAAAATTGACGTGGGGCTTCGCACTATATTTGTGTCCAGCCAGGTACAGCAGGCAGGAACGGGCTGCCCCCAACCACCAGCTGCCTATTTGTACCTGGTTGGACACAACAATATAGGGAAGCCCTTTTTTTCTTAATTATTTCATGAATTTCATGAAATAATTAAAAAAAAAAAATACGTGAAGCTTCTCCCTATTTTTGTGTCCAGCCAGGTACAACTAGGCAGCTGGGGGATGGAATCTGCAGCGCAGGGAGGCCCAAGCTTTCTCCCCCCCCCCCCCCGCTGAAAATTGCAGTCCGCAGCCACCCCGGAAAATGGCGCGTTCATAGAAGCTGGATGCTGTACCTGGCTGGCATACAAAAATATGGCGAAGCCCACGTCAAAAGTTTTGGGAAAAATTAATTAAAAAATAAATAATAATTTAGGGACTGCATCTTTATTAACTCCTCAAATGTCATTTAGTGTTAAAATAAAGGATTTATTTTAAAAAAAATTGACGTGGGGCTTCGCCCTATATTTGTGTCCAGCCAGGTACAGCAGGCAGGAATGGGCTGCCCCCAACCACCAGCTGCCTATTTGTACCTGGTTGGACACAACAATATAGGGAAGCCCTTTTTTTCTTAATTATTCCATGAATTTCATGAAATAATTAAAAAAAAATTGACGTGGGGCTTCGCACTATATTTGTGTCCAGCCAGGTACAGCAGGCAGGAATGGGCTGCCCCCAACCACCAGCTGCCTATTTGTACCTGGTTGGACACAACAATATAGGGAAGCCCTTTTTTTCTTAATTATTCCATGAATTTCATGAAATAATTAAAAAAAAAAATGCTTGGGGCTTCGCCCTATTTTTGTGTCCAGCCAGATACAACTATGCAGCTGGGGGCTGGAATCCGCAGCGCAGGGAGACCCAAGCTTTCTGGGCCACCCCCGCTGCAAATTGCAGTCCGCAGCCGCCCCAGAAAATGGCGCGTTCATTGAAGCGCCATCTTCTGGCGCTGTACCCAACTCATCCAGGGCCCTGGTGCGGTGGCTCACTGGGTAATAAAGGGGTTAAGGCCAGCTTGGTATTATCAGCTGGCCCTAAGCCCAAAATTCATGGGGTCACGCCAATATTAGACATGACCACCATGAATTTCTAGTAAAGTATTTAAAAAAACACAACACCCAGAAAAAAGTCCTTTAATTGAAATAAACACACAATTCTTTATTGTTCTAAATTAAACCATACTTACCATCACGCCCATTCCAGCTGAAGCCAACGATCTCCTGCAATAAAAGTAAAATAATAAAGCAACCTCATCCTTACCTTTCCATGGCTCCCACGACAGCTTCAGCTCTGCTACATCGAGATGACAGGCTGGACCGCAGCAGAACGCTGCCATCCATCCTGTCATCCCGCAGACACTGAGAAGCACAGGCATGCTTGTGCTCCTCAATGTCTGGCTGTGACGGCATAAAGATGAGCCGAGGTCATGTCCAATGAACTCAGCTCACCTCATGTACGTCACTGACAGCGTGGGAAAATTCTCCTGCACTCAGCACTTCAGCGTGAGAATTTTCCCACACTGTCAGTGACGTGCATGAGGTGAGCTGAGTTCATTGGACATGACCTCACCTCATGTATGTCACTGACAGCGTGGGAGAATTCTCACGCTGAAGCGCTGAGTGCAGGAGAACTTTCCCACGCTGTCAGTGACGTGCATGAGGTGAGCTGAGTTCATTGGACATGAACTCGGCTCATCTGGATGACGTCACAGAGAGACACTGAGGAGCGCAAGCATGCCTGCCTTCTCAGTGTCTGCGGGATGACAGGCTGGATGGCAGCTTTCTGCTGCGGTCCATCCTGTCATCTCGATGTAGCAGAGCTGGAGCTGTCCTGGGAACCATCGAAAGGTAAGGATGAGGTTGCTTTATTATTTTTCTTTTATTGCAGGAGATCGTTGGCTTCAGCTGGAATGGGCGTGATGGTAAGTATGGTTTAATTTAGAACAATAAAGAATTGTGTCTTTATTTCAATTAAAGGACTTTACTCTGGGTGTTTGTGTTTTCTTTTAACTTTGACTATGGGGTTAGTAATGGGGGTGTCTTATAGACGCCTCTCCATTACTAACCTGGGCTTGATGTCAGCTGGCATTATAAGCTGACATCAACCCCAACCCTATTACCCCCTGCCACCGCACCAGGGCAGCGTGGAAGAGCGAGGCTAAGTGCCAGAATTGGCGCATCCTATGGATGCGCCATTTCTGGGGCGGCTGACGGCTGGTGTTTCTAGCCTGGGAGGGGGCCAATATTCATGGCACCCTTCCTGGGCTATTAATATCAGCCCCCAGCTGTCTGCCTAGCCTGTGCTAGCTATTAAATTAGGGGGGACCCCACGTTATTTTTTTGGGGGGGTTCCCCCATTTTAATAGCTAGTAAAGGCTAGGTATTCAGCTGGGGGCTGATATTAGTAGCCTGGGAAGCTCCGTGGGTATTACCCCCTTCCCAGGCTTCAAACATTTGCCCCAGCTGTCTGCTTAACCTCCGCTAGAGCCTAAAATTAAGGGGAACCCCACGCCAATTTTTTTTTAAATAAATCCTTTATTTTAACACTAAATGACAAGTACAGTAATCAACACTGTCACTGTACTTCATATATATGTGACTGACATGTTTCTATCTATCTAATCTATGTGTGATTCTCTATTCTTTCTGTTCTAAATTGTCGGGTACAGATGCTGAATTGCCGGCCGGCTTTCTTAAAGAGACGGTGCATGAAAACACTATTATTTTTTTAAATAAATCCTTTACACTAAATGACAAGTACAGTAAGCAACTCTGTCACTGTACTTATTATATATGTGACTGACATGTTTCTATCTATCTAATCTATGTGTGAAGCTCTATTCTTTCTGTTATAAATTGTCGGGTACCGCTGCTGAATTGCCGGCCGGCTTTTTTAAAGAGACGGTGCACGAAAACACTAATATTTTTTTTAATAAATCCTTTACACTAAATGACAAGTACAGTAAGCAACACTGTCACTGTACTTCATATATATGTGACTGACATGTTTCTATCTATCTAATCTATGTGTGATGCTCTATTCTTTCTGTTGTAAATTGTCGGGTACCGGTGTATGCCGCTGATGAATTGCCGGCTTTTCATGTCATTCTACATTATTCTTAGTTGTTTTACTTCATGTAGAATTAACCTACAAGGAAAGAAAGGGTTTATTTTCATTCCGATATTTGTGTCCCATTGACTTGCATTGGTTTCCGGTATCGGAATCGGCGATATCCGATACTTTTTGGGTATCGGCCCGATCCAATCCGATACGATATTTCCTGATATCGGAAGGTATCGCTCAACACTAGTCCTGGGGTTTTTGCCTTCTTCTGGATCAACAGATTTAGGCAAAGGGATTTTAGTAATACCATTATTAGAATCACAAGAGTAATACAAAATATAAAATTAATAAAAAAAATATTATAAACAGGTACTGTTTAACTGTAGGAGTGCAGCAATAATAAAAATGGTAATAACAATAATACATTGTGAGGCCTAGTCTCAGTTAGTTAGTAAGTTAGTGTGGTGTTAGTGTAGGGAGTACAATTGGGGGAGGAAGTTTGAACTTGATGAACCTAGGTCTTTTTTCAAACTATGTTACAAAACTCGTAGGCTCTGTGCACATGTGTTATGATAGTGTAGCAGCTCACTCGGTAAAATAGATAACACAGTAAAAACTGCAACTGACCCTGCCGGTTCCTGTACAGACTAGAGATCCTGACCCTGCAGTCCCTGCGTGAGCTGAGATAACCCTAACTACAGACTAGACAATGGCTAGTCAGACCTATGCTGCCTGAAAGGCTGTTGAGGGCTTCACTTTCCTACTAAAGAACCAAAGGTCAGAGCAGAGTGTAAATTACCTAAAGAAGGGAAAGTGTGCTGAAATAGAAAGAGATCCCAGAGTGAGTAATATAAAACCTCAAAATGCAAAATAAAGGATTAAGTTCGTACTGTTAGAGAATATGCCGCCGACTTCCTAAAGAGAAACAGAAGATAGGTGCAAGGTAAAGAACAGCAGAGGGATAAACCCTAGCTGGTCTTTCACTTCCTGGCTTAAACTACAGCAGTATGGCTGAGCATCCAAATGAGACTATCACCAGCAGGAAATCCAAGCAGGGGGAAAGAATATAAAGCCGCACCCAAAAGGTGATGGGGCAGACAAATGAGCAACTGAAAACACATGTTAGCCTAAAAAGACTGAAGTAAAGATAACAGAAACTAAACACCCAGAGAAAAGGTGTATCTGCTGTGGCTCGGCAGACAGAGAAGCCGACCACAAGACACAGGCTCAAGGGTTCAAACCCAGACACATGACTACATGCCCCTATAATAATAAATGAGGTCCTTCTTCTTTCATTGGCTTATCTTATGCAACGCTATTCTGTTTGTCAGTTCCTAAAATGGTACAGACAAATGGAGAGTCCAAAATGACATGTGATTGGATCCTTAAATTGGTTGTCCCATTAACAACATCTACAACCTATCCACAGATTATGTGATAAATGTATGTCAACCAAGAGTCCAATTGTTCGGTCACCATTGACCACAAAAAAAGGGGCCCCAAAATTCCGCACTTAGGAGGCTCATCCGTTTAGCTGAGCCTTGTGATCTGAGCATAGCTCATAATTGCTGTATTCTTCAGTGCAGTTTTAGTTGGCTGTATTTTGGATGAACTTGTCAGCCTTTATCCACTGTTGGAAACTGAGAGTGACTGGCAAAAGACTAATGCAACCTGTCAAGTAAAGCCTGGGGGAAATGTTCTCTCTGTGCTTACAAAGCAATCTGCGGACGTACAGTACCACCTGGTTTGAAGTAATATATCGGGATATTGCCTCAGTTAAGCTAAGATAATCACTTGAACCAGTCATTATGAGGCTCAGAGATTAAGATGGTCCTCTGAAGTGCAGAATCATTGGTCCTTTTGTGGGGTGAAAAAACAGTGCTTTCTGGCTACTAATCATCATCCAATAAGAACAGTCATGCTGCTGTTTGCTTTACTACAGATTGGCGGCCCGTTCTTGATTATGATTGGATTTTGATGCATTCTATTTATACCACTTTTTTAGTTTTTTTTTCTCGTTAGTAATTGATGACAAACTGGCACAAAAAAAATAGAGAAGGTGTTGGAGAAGGTGTGCTACAACCTACTGTATATGGAAACTCCAACTTAGGTCTTCTTCAAACTTTATAGTAGGCAATTAAAAGGTTACATTTAGATTTGCCTTGTTTTTCATCAAAAATGTGCCATATATTATTAGCACCATTTGGTGCAAATTGTCATACGTTGTTTCAGACTTATTTATGCCTCATTCAAATGTCTATTTTTTGGTCTCATACACGATAAACCAACCTTTTTTCCCATCGTACTGATCTTTGTATCAGTATTTATAATCCGTGTGTCGTCCATTTTTTTGTAATAAAAAAAGTAACATGTACAAGAATGAGGCCATACAATGAGCTATAAATAAATTATAGCTTATTTGTAAGGGGTATATGGGTTTGCTCTCTGTACAGATCTGATTATCGTCAGTGGATCCTGCAGAAATTTAATGTGTAGGAAGGAACCTCACTGTTCAACCATCTGATGTCAAAAGAGACAATGTTCAGGCATGCTGAATTTCTAAAATACTCTGCTTCTTAGAGATATGTGCCACCAGAGTTGTGTAAAAATAGCTTATTTCCTTATTGTATGGAAAAATTGCACCATCAGCAGATGCTTAGTCATAGAACAGAACAGCATTTTGTGTTTGTTTCATATAAAATCTTGTCCACAGATTACTGATGTTCATCAAACCCAGATTAGTTAAAAAAATAGTAATAATTTAAATTTACACTTTGGGTTATGGTTGAAAAATTCTGATTTTTCGATCAAGGCTGCTGAAAGTCCCAGGATGTGATATTTTAATGGCTATTAATGCCTAGTAACTTCAGATATATTTGTCTCCAATATACAAAAGTTCTTTATTTATTTTTTGTATGAAGACAAAAGTAAAGTTTTTGATTCTAATCTTCTCAGTAAAGAATATTTCATAGTCAATGTAGAAAAATGATCTGATGCCTCCATTAAAAGAGGTTGTCCTCCTTAAAAAATTGATGTCCCTTTCCTGTCACCTGACCACTGCAGCCAATCACTGGCCTAGAGGTCAGGTAACTGCAGAATAGGGCAGCATGGTGGCTCAGTGGTTAGCAATGTAGCCTTGCAGCACTGGGTTCCTGGATTCAAATCCCAACAAGGACATCATCTGCAAGGAGTTTGTATGTTCTCCCCATGTTTGCGTGGGTTTCCTCCGTGTTCTCCGCTTTCCTCCCACACTCTAAAGACATACTGATAGGGAATGTAGATTGTGAGCCCCAATGGGGCTCACAATGATGATGATTCTGTAAAGTGCTGTGGAATTGAGTAAACAAACAAAACTTATGGTGTCATCACTTCTGGCCCTGGCAGTGACCTACACTAGGAGCAACAGTAGATTGAACCAGTGAGTAAATAGCTTTATTATTTCACAAAATTATCTGCCTTATGTCCAGTTTTTCATGTGTAGCACCCTGAGGATTCGGCTGCTACAGGGGTATTGCACCTCAATCCAGAGGTGTGATATTCCACTCCCGGGTAAGGATGGAGTGTGGATCTGAGCTCGGTAGGCTGCATGCACTACACACATCCCATTTCCGAGGAACAGGCCGACGGTACTCCCACTTAGAAATGTGCAGGTACGACCGAGTCTGTTCCTGGCTGGAGTGGGAGGGGGGTGGTACATCCCATGTAGTGTAGGGGCAGATAGGGGGAGCAGCCTGGGTAAAGATAGGAGCTCATTGGGTGCTGGTCACCTGAGCTCACACATAGAGGGTGTATATAAGGTGGGCACCAACTAAGATCAGAGTCAGTTGTAGAGAACAAGTCAGTTGGAGAGGAGCCTGTCTGATGCAGAGAACGAATCAGCAGAGAGAAGGAAACAGCAGCCCTGGAGAGAGAGAGAGTGGAGCAGAGAAAGACCCAGAGGGGGAAGACTGAAGGGACCCAAGAACCCAAATTAGAGCACCGGGTGAGGAGTCAGCAAAAGGGTACCGGAACCCAAACTGGTGGGGGTAAAAACAATCCCCAGCCAGAGACCGGAGGCCGTGGGCAGCATCTGCCACGGCCACCCACCACATTCACCCCGAAGGCACACCACATGAAGGGTCAGGGAACCCAAGGCCAAGGGTGTCCCAACAGCAGGCCCGAGGGAGCTGGACCTAGGTGGATCACTGGTGGGGACGGCTGAAGAAAGGACAGAGGGAGAGCTCAGGGCCACGCTCCGGACTTGTTTGGGGGTTGGCTGGATCCAGGACCTGGTGGACGCAGCACGGCTCGGGTGGTCACTAGCAGCTGGAGTGACCAGTACAACATCTGCAGTAAGTAAACACCCTTAACTGCACTACCTGACTCTGTCTTCATTGCCGTCTGCACTGCACCACCACAACCCCCATCCTCTGCACCTGTCCCCCCTGAGGCTATACCCCTCCCGTTGGGGGTTATCTCATCAAGCTGCGCACCCACCATCAGCCTCAGCGGACCCTGCTGCAGCGGCGGCCACAGTGACCGCATCACAACGGGTGGCGTAGTCGACACAAAAGAACTTTAGTAACATCTGAAGAACTGCCACATCACACTGAGCTTGACGCCCTGGGCACGGGGCCGGGTCACAGCCGCTCGGAGACTACAACCCCCCATCTGATCCGGTGCCGGGTATTCCCCTCAAAAAGGAATATGTCCCAGGGGGCGCGTCACATGCATCAGAGAACTAACTCCTTTCAGATTATTAGTCTTAAAAGCATTTTTAATTTTCAATTAAAGAGGTATTCCAAAATCTTACTTTTGTGTAGTAATTAAATTGGTTTTCTACTTTCAGGAAATAACAAAAACAGCAGGTACTCGCCTTCCCTGGATCCAGCACTGGCTCCCCGCTGTTACTCAGATGTTGGTGTTTCTGCTGCAGTGGTGACATCATGTCAACAACGCGCATCACTGTTGTAGTCAATCATTGAGCTCAGTGACTCATGCCGTCTACCTTGCACAGTCGCTGACCTCAGTGACTGGCTACAGCAGTGAAGAGCACAGTCGACATGACATCACCATCCAATACACTAAGATTGTGAGGTTGAGTACCCACTCTATTTGTTATTTTGAATATTTTAGAGCAGTCTTTCCTAACGCCAGTCCTCAAGATCCATCAATGGTAACGTTTTCAGGATTTCCTTAGTATTGCACAGGTGATGGAATTATTGCCTGTGCAGGTGATGCAATTATCACCTGAGCAATACTAAAGTAATATTGAAAACATTATCTGTTGGTAGCTCTTGAGGACTGGAGTTGGGGAGCACTGTTGGAGAACATTGAGGATCCATTTTCCTGAAAGTGGAAAATCCCTTTAATCCACTCTCCACAATGACAAATCAGACCACTTTTTGATCTCTCTTCTGTTGTCACATAAGCCCACCAGAGCTGCGGTGCAAGGTCAGTGCTGACATGACATGGTGTTCAGCCTTCTCCATCCAGCCCTTATGATGGAATGTCAGCAATAAGACACCCAGGACAGATCAGAATATTGAGGTGTGGAGAAGGTGCATGTGCAGAACCAGCATGCAATGTCTGGATCCATGTATTCATGTCAATTACATGTTTGTGTGAGTTTCCTACAGGTTCTCCAGTTTTCTCCTACACTCAAGACATCCTGATAGGAAATTTAGATTGTGACCCCCAATGGGCACAGTTATGATGATGTCTGTAAAGTGTTGTGGAATCAATGGTGCTGTATATCTAAAATAACCAAATACAGGAAAGTCATGAGTGTGATATCAGGCACAGAACTGCAAGAAGATGAGACTACTAACATGCTCCACAACTTCAGCACTGAGCTGTAAACTGTGTGCAGACATGTATATTGTGAATTCAGCATATTTTGAATATATTTCTTCACTTTCTTGAAATTTATATACCCCTTTAGGGTAGGTGAAAAGAAGAACGAGTCATTTTTAGTTTGTTTTCACATAACTTAAACAGTACTGTATATAGAATTAAAGTCAGGATGAAAAATGAGCCCTTGTTAAAAATGTAGTTCCACCAGTTCCACAAACAAAAAATAACTCGGCTAAAGCTGGTATTGTAGACTAAATCCACCAAAACTGGTTAAGCTTTTTCCTGCTTCGTCTACTTTTCTTTGTTTTTTAGCAATGTACGTCATCTAAGCTACACTTACCTTGTTACAAGTGACACCTGAAATGTCACAAGACTCAGTGTTACTTACACACCTGGAGCCAGATTTTTTGGCTTGTTTTTCTCTAGTCAGTAGACGTTGACAACTTTAAGACTTGTATCTTATAATGACTAATTACGAGCTAAGGTTTCTCGATTGTTATTCAGCCCTACACAAAATAGGGTCATGTCATCTCCACTTTTGAATATTAAAAAGATGTAGGACACTTCTTTGTAAATTTTGTGACATGTGCATATCCTGTTGACAGGATTTTGGCAGGGAGACAATTTATCTACTTATGATACCATGGATTGGTGCAGTGTGCGGGGGAATGCATTTACTGAAACTCTGCCTTCTTGGTTATTAACTTCAGTGGTGCCTCCCTCTGTGTGTTGATTGCCTGCTGACTTCACCTCTGTTGTTAGGAGACTGTCAGGAAATCATGCGCCTGCACAGATCAGCGATTTCCTCGCTTCTGTATTCAGTAATTTGCCCTTTTCAGTAAAGCAGTAAAGCGTTAGAGAGGCACCAATAATGTTTGTAAGTTTCAGTAAGTGCATTCTCCCACCCACTGCTCTTAAAAACACATTGCATTCTGCAAAAAACAAGGTTTTATCAAGATTGAGGCAACAGAATAAAAAATGAAAGGTAGCAATGAGTTCAATTTTCTCTCATGCCGGTAGATGCATATTTGTAGGGATTGGACTGGGTCTTATAATACCTGATAGGGTGATTTCTTATTCTACACAATAGATTCACTTAAAGGGAACCTATCATGTACCCAAATGCTATTGTCACAGGTGTGTCAGGTGTGACAGTCATTCTGGATCCAACTGAAGAAAGTCATTGCACTTGGCTCTGCAGGCATCTTCTTGATCTTTTCATCTCTGTAGTGTAGTGATATCCTTCTCCCTCTAGGACCTAGCAGTGACCTTCACCTTCTGCTGCTAATTGACACACTCTTGTTGGATGTTTAAATACCTTCAGTCTCTCCAGAGAGTCACCGGTGATATCTCTATTTTCCCCTGTTCAGGCTTGAAGTAATAGTAGTTGGCTAGAGTCTTCTTGGAGTTCACTTCGAGAATAGTTGGCATGCTCTCTGGTGTCTTCTCAAGCTAAGTGTTTTCCCTTGTCTGTTTACCTGTTTGTCTTTAGTTGAAGTGGGGGCTGACTAGTGCTCACCCCTTCCCTATCTAGGGCCTATCACTAGGAGCAGTCAGGGATTAGGTTTCCTGCTCAGCAATAGGGGAGGAACCTATTTAGGGACATTAGGGGAGTCAGGGTGTTTTCAGATCTGAGGGGTCTCCACTCCCCCTTTCCTTAGTGTTTGGGCTTCCTCCCCCTCTTCCCATTGTTGTGCACTTAGTCTTTCCATCTCCTTGCGTGACAGCTATTAACCTCCAGATAGGGGATTAATCTGCGGGTTACTAGTGTTCTAAAGCTGTACGGCCACCGCACTGAAAGCCTGTCTGCCCGGAGGAAATTCATTTTATTCCTCACTGTAGCCTCGAGCTTTCAATCATAATGGAGCATCCGTTGCTTTTTCTCTCATCGCTCAGTACACAGTGAGCTGTAACTAAGCCCCAGCACATTGACTGATAGCCATCTCAGGTCTAATGCCTGTCAACCAATGTGATGGGTCGTGCTTCCAGCCATCACTCACTATATACTGAGCAATGACTGTAGCTGCGCCGGCCACGCCTCTATGACTGAAAGCCGGAGACTGTCGGGAGGAATAACATTCATCTTTTTACTGGTTTTCAGTGTTGTGGCTGAGCAGCTTTAGAATATTGTTGACCTGCAGAATAACCCTATATCTACAGGTTAATATTATTTAGTAATGTGACAGGTTCCCTTTAATGTGTCACGATTTGATGGAAGGAGTACAGGAGAAACCCCTGAGACCAAAGCATCTTGTGAGGTGATTTTTCAAACATATTTATTATAAATCATAAAATCAAATTCTATATTCCGCACACCATCTGCTACATTCCCAGCGTATTGATCGATTTGCATCCATCCTAGCTTGCAATAAATTAATTATAGTAATCTGAATGTTCAATTTGTAAAGCGAACATTCGTCCACAGCTTCTCCCTTACATATTTGATTGTGTTCTTTTAAGAGGATTATATCAGAAGTGAGTATGACTAATTGAAGATGATGACTGGCGGCTTAGTTAAAAGAAGAGACTGGCATATGATGAGGCCTCTGATCTAATTTTGACAGTTACTTAGCAATTTCTTCTCAGGTTTTCGAAGCCGACCAACATAGTGGATGACAGAATGAAACATATTGAGATTGCTTCCAATTGTTTCTCTAGACATGTTGTCAGTGATTAAGTAATGAGCTTGCCGGGATTTCAGCATCACAGATTTAATATTTACGAGAGCACTATATTTTACTGTGTGCCAACCATATTGGAAACCAAGAGCCGTGCAGGATCCATTGCACAACGAATACCATCGGCAACCAAAGGACAAGGTTGACATAGACTGGGATCTGTTGGATTTTGTCAAGGTGTCTGTCATTTGGACATAAATAATTGTATTGCACGTAGCGTAATTTGTTCTTGTTAAATATAACAAAATCTTCAACGAGGCTTAGGCACATAGCAGATTTTTTGGTTCTGGATTTATTTTGGGGAAAAGGTTGCCAGCCCCCAGCTATGTACAGTACTTAGAAGAGAGATTCATAGTTTTGCTCCTGGGGTTTTCTTTCATCTTATTCTAAGTTTTGGTCATTTTTTCCATTCCACTTTCAATGTTGTAAAGTGTCTATCTGTTGTGCCTTTTGCAGATGTGTCAGGTAACCACATGGCATGAAGGGAAATTATTGTATTTGCAGTCATGAGTACTGAATAATACTAATTCTACTCTGTAATTAGTCATATTTTCTTTGTGAAATTACAAAATGTTCCCTAAATCACCACCAACATAAGGCTTGCTTTCTCTCTAATTAAACTCCTTCTCCAGACGTTCTTCTAAAACGTATATGCTAAGGAAAAAAACAATAACATAAAAGAAGTTATGGAAATTATTTAAAGGAAAAATGCTTAATTCATAGTTTGCATTGTACATGTTAAAGAGTTCCTACCATCACTGCTGACATGTTCATTGTAGTCAGTACTTGCATTGCCATAAAATACCAATTCTGGATCATAGTATTATGGGTGGAAGGCTTTACACAAATCCACAATTACACACAATCCATCAACTCATACACCACCATGTTGATCCAAAGGAAGGCAAAAACCCAATGAGGCAGATGCTAATAGCCTCATATTAGGGGGAAAATTCCTTCCCGACCCCACATACGGCAATCAGACTAGTTCCCTAGATCAACGCCCCATCACAATACTCATAACCTATAATATTATAATTTTTTTCAAGAAAGGCTTCGAGGTCCTTCTTGTACTTTTTTAGTGAATCAACCATTACATCATCATGTAGCAGGGAGCTCCATAATCTCACTGCTCTTACAGTATAGAATCTGCGTCTGTGACCATGATTAAACCCTCTTTCCTCTTGACATAGCGGATACCCTCTTTGTCACAGACATAGGCCATGGTGTAGAAAGATCATGTTCTGTCCCCTCATATATTTGTACATTTCCAAACTGAATAACCCCAAGTTTGATAACAAGTCTTGGTTTGATAGGTTGCCCATTCCCTTAACCTTGGTCGCTCTTCTCTGTACCCGCTCTAGTTCAGCTTTACACAGGAGCACAAAATTGTCCTCATTATTCTAAGGGTCCTTCTATATGCTTGTCAGTGAGCAATTATTTAATAGCCTTTTTACAGGGGCCGACCCTACTTCAGATGCTCACTTAAAAATCTGTAATAAATCATTCACTGAACATAGGCTGTCATTGTTCTTGGCAGAGCGAGTCCTGTTTATATAGGTCGATGCGCTGCCAAGAACAATGATCTTTTGTGCAAACCAAAAGATCATTTCACCCGACGAGCATCTTGTTTTTTCGTTGGCTGATCAGCAGCCTAGGAACAGTCAGTGTTCACGATAATCTTGCAGTGTAAATGCATCTTTAGTGTGGCCAGACTAGTGACTTGTATACAGACAATTGTATATTCTTATCTTAGAACTCTACTTTGTGCTGATCCACTGTTATTCTTCCTGAAAATGTATACTGACAAGCTATTAACACTGATCAACGTCCCATATTGTCAATTTATTAAAAATTTCCCAGGAGGAATATCAGGTCCTTTTTAAGTAACTGTACCCTTGAAGAAAATTAAAATCAAGCTCAGTTCCCAACATTGCACCAGGGCACATATACAGACACCTATCGAGAAATTCCTGGACAGTCTGTAAAAATAGTGCACTTTTGTCCTTGTCTGTAAAAAGTGTGATGTGTTGTGAAGTTTTTTAAGCTGGAAAAACTTGTACAGATTATGACTGTAATTACTATTTGTTACAGTTCTTAATGAATTCAGCTAATGTCTTCGTATCAGAATTATGTGCTGTAGTCATAAATCACTTAAAATCGTAATAATTTGTTATGGTTTTCCAATGTGTAGATGATAAAAAAGTTGGCTATCCATGATTTTTCTAAAAAATTGAAAAAATAAAAAATTAAGTTGGCAACTATGGTAGTAAATTGTAAGCTTCGAAAATTGTACTGCACTTGGAAGATATCTGAGTCCACGCAGTCATCGACTTGCATGGCCTATCCGAATATCAGATGCAAATCAAGCATGCTGCGATTTTTTTCCTCCGACAGGTTCTCTCCAAGAAAAAGATAGGATGACCCCATAGAGTAACATTGGTCCAAGTGCGATCCGATGTTTTGTCAGCTCGCACCGAAAATATGGTCATCTGCACGAGCCCATAAAGTAGAAAACTCTGTGGAGAACAAGTATCATTTTCTTTAATGTATAAACATTTGAATTGTTAAACATCTAGGTATATTTTTTTTATTTAGGACTTGTCGGATATCCTGACATTTAGGTATCCCTAGTAGAATTACAATTCTGGAGCACCTTTTTTAAGAAATTCAAAATGCTCTTGTTGGACAGGTATAAGTAGAACGAAAACTTGGTTTTACTTTTTTTTTAACTCAATTTTACATTGTTTTTTTGTGAATAAAGATACACAAAAAGATAAAACAAGCAACAAAAGTTTAAGACAAAAAGAAAAAGAACCTTCCCACTCACTTCCCACTATCTATTTACAAGATAGTATACTTTACTTGGAAACCTGCTTTGTTGGATGTTATGGATGTAACGGGTATTTCTGGAGCCGCATGCCTAGCTCATGCAAGTCTAAAGAGGAATGTAATTATATAGGTCCCATAAGGACTAAGCAACTTCAAAGTGCTTGTAATGGTTTTTGTGGATTCTTTAGATGTTGTTCACCAAACCAAGCCCTTGGTTACTTTTTGGGATAGTTTGGAATTTCCAGGTTTTAGGAGGGATGTTTTATCTTTCTCCTTGATATATCTGGAAATCGCTTCTTTTTTTTTTGGCCAGACTTGATTTTAATTTAGTGTTATCTAGAATGCCTAAAAGCAAATTCATTGTTATGTGTGGACGCTTATTTCATATAAGAGTGTCAGCTCATTTGTCACAACAATCGAGGATTTAGTGTGCGCACTTCTCAAATAGACTGGAGTTGTGAAATAAGAGTGTCAGAATAAAGCAGGTCACCAACTGGCCATTCGTTATTCCTAAGCATTCCCCTATAAAGCCTTAAAAGAATTAGTCTGCCTTCATTTGTACACAAGGCTTTAAGAGCTCCAGCATTTTTTCTTATTCAGGTATTCAAATAATTTTGGCTCTTTTTTTGTGATACTTGAAACCTAGTTTTTATATCATTTTTATGTTTTGTTGTTTTTTTATCCAATATTGGGAAAAAAAAGTAAATACTTGTCTATTTTTCCAACTTATATTTATTATTTTTCTTTAAGATCATACAGGACCAACAAAATACATTTTAAATTAATTTCTTCTTACTATATAAATTATTTTTATATTAGATGTGTGATTTTATTTAACCAGTGGCAGGGCTAGAAACAGTGATTAAAACTGACAGTTGCTTTTTTATTTTAGTCTATTCTTTTTACTACTTTTTCTGTTTATTTTGTATTAATTTCATACATTGTCCCCCTTATATGCATATGAAAGATATTTTAGGGGGCATTTGAACATTTAAATACAAATTCAGATCTTCCTTGTAACTGGGTTTGGAATATTAGCCCCAGTTACAGGACAAAATTCAGACTTTAGCTTGAACTGTAGCATTGTAGCAACTGTCTACTTGGACCCAACATCTCCTGATTCTTTTCAGCACTCAGAGACCATTTGATCACCGTTCCAGGAGGAGTAAGTACTGACACCACTTTCTATGCTGTATACATAGCACCCATTTAGCAAACAGAAAGGCAAATATGATGGTTAACCATCTCTGCCTTCTCTATGGGGAATCCAGTAGTGTTTCACAATTGTATCACTGCTCCTGCAGCGGCACGATCTCATGCAGCTGCTGAATCTACACACATGATCTAAAGCATCACTACAAAGTTATTCATGTACTGCCCCAGCATTGTAAAGGCCCTGTCACACTAAGCGAGATCGCTAGCGAGATCGCTGCTGAGTCACAAGTTTTGTGATGCAACAGCGACCTCAGCAGCGAACTCGTTACGTTTGACACTTAGCAGCGACCATGCCCCTGCTGTGAGATCGCTGGTCGTGTCGGAATGGTCTGGACATTTCTTTGATCGTTGAGGTTCCGCTGGGTAGCATGCATCGGTGTGTTTGACACCTTACCAACGACCTTGTTGACGACTCAGAAACACATAGGCGTGCATCGTTATACAGATCGTCACGGGTCGCCGCATCGTTGCTGCGTCGTTGGGAAGATCTGACTGTTTGACATCTCACCAGGGACCACATAGCGACGCAGCAACGATCCCTGACAGGTCGTATAGTTGTCGGGATCACTGTAGCATCGCTTAGTGTGACGGGGCCTTAAGTCACCCACAGGTAGTTAAAGAGGTCAATCAGATATATCTCGACACACATACTCATGTCAGCCCGAACATTAAACCCACCAGACTAATATTGTGTAAGTTCCCTTCCTTCTATCAGAGCAGATAGGGACTGTAAAGGGATCGACTCAACAAGCTCTCTGAAGGTCTCCTCAAAAAGTTTTTGTGCTATTTCTTATTTAGTTAATTTCTATTAGGTTCCAGCTTCTACTTTGAGAGTCGTCTACTAGTCTTTTGTAATTCTAGTCAAGCTTTAGGTGCCCCCACGTACTGTATATCTCCTGTAGTTCCTGCTCCATGAAGCATGCGCTCAGAGCTCTGACCTGTTCTTTGAGTGTAAACATCTTTCCCACCATTAAAAGCTTTTTCTCACTTTGATCTTTAACGGTTCTGTCATAAAAATGTTTGATACAGAGGTCAGACTAATAGGATCCTTAAGAATACTGAGAAAAGAGGTTGTGTATTGGCCATTATAGTGACCAGGAGATATGGAAACAGCTGAGCGGGCTGACTCGCCGGTTCTGTATCTCCCATAAAGCATAATGGAGGATGACCACTTGTGATTTCTTTACTGAAACCATAGGGAATCAGGACATTACATGCAATGTCTTACTGTCACATCTGAGACTAGTTTGACCATCGCTGCTCTTCATGATACTGAAGTCTGACTTGCAGACAGATATTACCTGCAGGGCTAGAATATCTTGTAAATCATCAAGTAATTAATAAAGCTGTAAAAAATGTGTGAAGAAAGCCTAAATATTCATTAATCAATTTTGCATGAATTAGCGAACAATTCAAAATCTTGTTCTTATTTAAGTGAACGCATTCACAATCTATGTTTTTGCCGTTTAGCATTAGAATTTTTTAGCATCTATAGAAACAGAGTTCTTGTAACACTAAGGGCCATACTATAAAAACTGCCTGAAAGAGACTGCGTTTGTTAATCAAAGCTGCCATTTGAGGGGTATCCTTGAGTTTGGAAGTTATCCCCTATCCGTAGGAAAGAGGATAATTTCCTGAACATTGGGGGTCTGACAGCTGGGACCTCCATCAATCCCAGGAACTAAAGCTCTGAAGAGCCCTGTGTGAATGGAGCAGTGGTTGATCATGCGCATTGCTGCTCCATTCATTCTTTTGGAAGTGCCTAAGACCAGCCAAGCCCTGAATGGTAAAGCTCATGATCAGCCACCTCTTCATTCACATGGGGCTCTTCAGGTCCCAGTGGTCGAACTCCAAGTGATTGGAAAGATATTCCCTATCCGATATCCAGTGGATAGGGGATAACTTCAAAACTTGAAAATACCACTATAAGTTTGCAAAAGTTACTCTTTGGCTCAAGAGCTCTTGGCACTGTACAGTAAGTAAAGTTATCCAATTCCTATATAGTGTCCAATTTTTTTATATGTATTTGTTGATTTGATATATTTATGTATAGAGCAAACATATTCCATAGTGCAGTATGGGGTCATCGCTCACAATCTTCCAAATGAACTTATTTTTGCACTAGATCTCCATGTATACTTTCACTCCTTATAATAGCTTGTGAATTCCTACAATGTTTGCTTTAAATGATTACTGTCAGGGTAAAAAACTCAGATTCCACAGATGACAAACAAACTGTAAAAAAGTATTTTTATCCAGAATGACAATTTCAGCCCGAATGATCAATCTAGAGTACCACTAGGTGTTTCCCTTTGTGCTAACTTCTTATCTGCAGACCTTGTGATGCGCCCAGGGGATGGGGAAACGACTCGGCGCCCAGGCCTTGTTGTTGCCTGATCTCGGGGGATGTCGCGGTGGTTGGCTCCCGGGCCTGTACCCTGGGGTCACTCTTAAAAGAAGGGGAAAGTTAAATGGGATAGGGAAAATGTTCGTGACGCCACCTGCGGTGTCTAGTGAGGATCACCAGCGCTGCAACAGTCCTCTGAGGCCGGTGTTCAGGCAGCTTGGTTGGTACGACTCCCCACAGGTGGAGCGGGACCTCAGGGCAGCGTAGAGAGAGAGGGTGTAGAATGGAGCGGTGGCAGGTGCAGAGCCGCGGAAGAAAGAACAGACAGAGGCAGTAATTGAAGTCATCCGAGTCTTTACTCACGGTGGTGCTTTCTCAGCTCAGAGCTTCTCTCTGCTGTCATACGGCGAGCTGCGGCCGCCAGGGTGGGGTTCAGCACACTCCAGGTAGTTCAGGAGCACTTGACAGGACCCCTGCTCTCGAGTGTTCCTCTCTTGTAAACTTCTCCCGCCTTGTGTCCCCCACTGAGTCCCGTACGGGTACTGCGATGTCCCTGATGGGTAGCGTGTAGCTCCCGGACCAACTGGGTGCCCTTCTTGGTGACAGGTGGTGAGAACGTGGTGTAAGGCCGGGTCCCTCTGGATAAACTCAGATTAGGGCATACAGGTGGCGACTCCGCTCCGTCCATATCCCCCTGGGATCCACATAAGCCTCCGGAATTTTCTGACAGAGACGTGAAGTGCAAAGTCAGATAATCAGGGACCGGTACCCCCTCTTGCAGCAGGGTCTCTCTGGCAGGGCCAGAATAAGGTATGCAGGTGGCGACTCCGCTCCATCCGCATCCCCTGAGATCCTTTCGCCTGTAGAGCCTATCTCCTCTGCTCCCCTCCTGGGCCTTCTTGGTTGGACTCTGACCATGGACAAAGCCGGCTATGACTCTGCCCCAATCCCCCGTCTCGAGGCCTGAGATAGGGAATCGTGGACCCTTCAGCAGGTTGCAGCTTAGTGCTGACTTGCCGTCCCAAAGACTCACGACCAAAGACCTGGTTATTAAGATGGCCTCAGTTATATATGATTCTAATAAGTGCCTAAGTAAAGTGCTTCCTCCACCCTCACTCACTACGTGGTTCCCCCTAACTTTGGTTCCCCCCAACTCTTCCATTCAGGCCCGGGGCAGCACTATGGTGCTTTTTAGGCCCCCTACAGAAGTGGGGTGGTGTAGTGTTGAGTGTGTGGTTGGGGTCCTGTGAGGTACTCCATCCTAACCTTGGAGAGGACATACCACACCTCATTCTGAGGTGCAGTACCTCTGTGGCGACTGAACTCTCAGGGGCGCCACACTTGTGAAGTATAATAAAGCAACCCATTGGACAATGGCAAACAACATGCAGTTTAGGAAGTGACGGTAACACATTTCCGGCACCTACAGTTCTGGCAGAATGTATTTAAATACCCGCCCACTCAAAAATAGTGGATGGAAAGTTACAGAGCGTAAGAATTGTAAGAGTTGCAGAATATATTTTGGTATATGCACCAAAAAATGTTTTAACTTTGCTTGTGGAGGATGAACGCAGAATGCCATGCTGTTACTCTGTCTTTGGATGAGACGAAAGCTTGTTTTAAATTGCTACTTGATTACACATGTTTTAGCCAGTTAGACAAGGCGATCTCCTGTCTTAAGGTGAATCCTCTTCTAGGCTGAAGCCTGCATTTATATGGGTAGGTAGGATCCTGCTGCAATTAAAACCACCAAGGGCTGATGGGTGGAGTGCTCGGTCAGAGAGCCAATATACAAATAACAAAAAACTGACCGTCACTGAAAACTGGTGTGTACAGGTGCAAACTAAAAGTAGCATCTCTATACATAATTAACAAATAAAGTTGCCAGTGTAAATACATTCTTTAGTGATTTGGGCAAGTCCCAACAACAGTGGCCCCGTGCAAGAAAGTTATTTGGGTCCCATTTTTCCAACTGATAATTTGATAGCATATATGGAGAGGCAGTTTCTGCAGTTTCCTACTAACACTTCCCAACAATGGCATATCTGACAGAAAGAGAGCTGCAATGTCGTAGAATAGCTAACCAAAACAGTTGTGATATCACTGCAGTTGTCAAATTAAATAATTGTGATGTCACAGTAGTGATGTCACGTGGTATGACAGCTTACTTACGAAAACACACATGTGATGTCACTGAAGCCTACATGTTTCCATACTCTTGTGATGTCACAGAAGCTTACTTAAGGAAATGCTCTTGCGATGTCTCAAAAACCTATATACAGAAACACACTTGTGATGTTACAAAAGCTTACATAAGTAAATACACTTGTGATGTCAGAAAAGCCTACACAAGGAAACACATGTGATGTCACAGAAGCTTACTGTACAATAAGGAAATACACTTGTGATGTCACAGAAGCCTCTATAAGGAAACAAATGTGTGATGTCACAGCAGCCCCCATAAAGAAGCACACTTGTGATGTCACAGCAGCCTCCATAAAGAAGCACCATTGTGATGTCACAGAAGTCTACATAAGGAAACACACAAGTGATGTCACAGAAGCCTCCATAAGGAAACAAATGTGTGATGTCACAGCAGCCTCCATAAAGAAGCACACTTGTGATGTCACAGCAGCCTCCATAAAGAAGCACCATTGTGATGTCACAGAAGTCTACATAAGGAAACACACAAGTGATGTCACAGAAGCCTCCATAAGGAAACAAATGTGTGATGTCACAGCAGCCTCCATAAAGAAGCACACTTGTGATGTCACATAAGCTTCCATAAAGAAGCACCATTGTGATGTCACAGAAGTCTACATAAGGAAACACACGAGTGATGTCACAGAAGCCTCCATAAGGAAACAAATGTGTGATGTCACAGCAGCCTCCATAAAGAAGCACACTTGTGATGTCACAGCCGCCTCCATAAAGAAGCACCATTGTGATGTCACAGAAGTCTACATAAGGAAACACACAAGTGATGTCACGGAAGCCTCCTTAAGGAAACAAATGTGTGATGTCACAGCAGCCTCCATAAAGAAGCACCATTGTGATGTCACAGAAGTCTACATAAGGAAACACACAAGTGATGTCACGGAAGCCTCCTTAAGGAAACAAATGTGTGATGTCACAGCAGCCTCCATAAAGAAGCACACTTGTGATGTCACATAAGCTTCCATAAAGAAGCACCACTGTGATGTCACAGAAGTCTACATAAGGAAACACACGAGTGATGTCACAGAAGCCTGCATACATAAAGAAACACTTGCGATGTCAGAGAAACCTAGATACAGAAACACATTTGTCATGTCATAGAAGGCTAGATACGGAAACAAACTTGTGATGTCACAGAAGCTGGTCTGACCAAAGCAGACAAGTGAATTCATTGCAGTTTCCTTATGATGCAGCTTACCATAGAAATACACATATATCAGAGGCCCCTATACAAGAATAAGGCTACTTTATGTCCAACTACTCATTTAATGAAAGTGCATGCTAGCCCTAGGTCTCCTTATTCATGGTTCTTAAGGATCGCTCATATCCCTGTACACATCTACCAGTAATTGTGTAATATTTACCGCAGTGATCCTCTTAGATTTGGAATAACATGGGTCATGCAGCATTCACAGTATAAATGTACATATATGGGCTGTCATTGTTATACCAAACAACCTCTGTGAGGCTTTAACAATCTGACTACTCTGACTGTGTGTGTAACGATCACCCGCTCTCTCATTGCTATTACACACTTTAGAAAAGAAGGAATAGAATTAGTCCTAGTCCATATAATAAGTTAATCCAATTTCCATTGAAATTTAAATCTATTCTTAGTTCAACCACCAAAATTATTCCGGGCATGTCATAAGGCAGGAAAAAATGCAGCCACAAAGTTGTCCACTTCAATCACTTTAGATCTTTTGATACTTCGCAATGTTGATAGAAACCTGTATTTTTAATTCTTCTGGGATGCTCACTCATTTTGAGACTGAATGACAGTATTTTGGTCAGTATTTTGCTTAAGTACTTGTAAGCCAAAAGTGGAAGTTAAATCCCAAAACACAATTAGAAGAGAACCTGCCATTTATTCAGAAAAATTCAATTCAATACTTTTTAAAAATCACTGACATTCTCTAATTCTGAGGGTTTTTTTTGTCTTGCGCTGCGTTGCTCCACTGCAGAGATATTCTTACTTGTTGCCTTTGGAGCACAAAATGTGAAATCTCTTCTTGTACTTCAATTGGATGTTCCTTCAGAGTTTTCTCTGGGGGCATGCGCTTTCACCCCTCCCTCCCAGACACTGATCTGGCTATCTCAGAGGTTGCTGAGCTGTGATTATCAGCATCTGAGAGGGAGGGGTAAAGTGCAGTGACTTAACTAGAGCTCAAAGAACCAGGTGCAAAATTTGAACCTGTTCCTCCACCTCCATGTTGGTCAGATGTATGGGCCCTTGTAGCATTCCAGATCCTACAAAGACAAGTGTGTTTGCCCTCCATGTAATAATTTTCCCCATCCTGACTCCTTCCTGTAATTATGTCCCCATTCTGGGCCCCTTCCAGGAATGATGTCTCCTATCCTGGGCCACTACCTCAAATAATGTCAACCATTCTTGTTACTTGCAGTCGTAATTCCCCCTGTCCTGGGCCCTTCCAGTAATAATGCCCCCCATTCTGGGTCCCTTGCTATAAAAATGTCCCCCATCCTGGGCCCCTTCCTGGTATAATATGCCCCATCCTTGGCCCCTCCCTGCTATAATGTACCCTATCATGTAACAAGGTTCCCTGTCCTGGGCCCCTTCCTATAATTATGTCCTCCATCCTGGGTAACTTCTAATAATAATGTCCCACCCTTGCCCTTTCCAGTAAAATGTCCTCCATCTTGGGCCTTTCCAGTAATAATGCCCACCCCAACCTGTGCCCCATCCTATTACAATGCCTCCCATCCTGGCGACCTTATGTCTCTAATCTTTCTTGGTATGATGCCCCCATCCTGTGCCCCTTATTGGTATAATGCCCACTATCCTGGGCCCCTTCCTTGTATAATGCCCCAATCCTGGGCCCCTTCTATTCTTCTCCAGCACATTTTAAAAAGAAACAAACAATTATTCTTACCTTCTTCCATGATATGCAGTGTCCTCCTCTATGCTGATGCAGAAGCCGTCAGCTGACTTCAATGTACTGGCACTGGTAGCACATGATGTCACTGCCATGCACAGCCCGACACGGGCAAGCTGAAAACTGTTGCCGGTCTCTAATTGGCTGGCAGTGTGTATTGCAGAGCAGGGAGCCGGAGTATCTCTACACCGCAATACATTTCAGCTGAATGTGCGTCCAAGGACACACATCCAGGTGAAGTTGGCACTGGCGTCAATGGGCCTCCCTACTACATGAGCCCAGTTACGATTGCACTCTTAGTGACCACGATCGTTACTCCCCTAGTAATGCCACGCCCCCAGAGAAGACTCTGAAGAAACACCCAGCTAATCTACAAGCAGAGATTTCACATACTGCGCTCCAAAAGCAACAAATGGGAATATCTCTGGAATGGAGCGACGCAGCACAAAACAGAAAATAAAGCGGCAGAATTAGAGGAGCGCAGGGATTTTTACAAGTTTTTTGACTCAATTTTTTGAGGAAGTGACAGGCCCTGGTTTTATCTTACAAATACTGCAGAAAAATAACTAAAATACTGTGGCCTAAGACTGATATGTATCCGACCATGGTGTGTAAGACACTGGTTAATATGGGATGAGATATTGTGCCAAGTTATATTATTGTTCCTTAATTCTCAGTGAAGTAGATCCCAGTGATTTACATTATAGGATCAGAGAGGTAAATGTTCTGTCTCAAATTCTGATTCCCATCAATCAGTTTACTCCCATCCCCTGAAGCTGGTGTTTTACATTAAGTTGCTGTAGGAAAAAGGGCTGGCTGAAAAAAAAGACTTTCAATGTCAATTTGAGCTTTGAAGTCTGCTTAGCACTTGGGTTGTGCGCGGCTGGAAGTCGTCAGCTTTACATATTTATAAAGATAATCGTCTGTTCTTACCGCTCCTCCATGCAAAGCTCAACGTGAAAAAAATACACTCCACACTTTTATTAGACGGAAACTAAAACAGTGAAAAGGTTATAGAAGGAGAACAAGCAGGGAACATTTTTCCTTGTGTCTTTATGGATGAGTAGACCAAACAGTTCATTTAAATCACTGAAGGTTACTCGGGCATCTTCAAAAGAAATCAAAGAAGAGAATATGCCGTAGGCCCCCACTAGCGGAGCGCCCAGAAGTTTAACGTGGGGGGAGATTGAGTGCAATAAAAGGTTTCAGGCTGCTTAGGAGTGCAAAAAAGTGTCAGCAATCTAATTATTACATCCATCCTTTTATTTGCACACACTTCAATGTGATCTGGTATATAAAACTATACTTGGCAACTTTGATCAGGGCATCAGGGACACTCTAAAAGAACAAGAAAAGGAGCAGGCGCAACTTTTTCCCTTACACGTAGCTCAGCTATGCACTGTGCAACCTTTAGCATTTCATTCACGAAAGGTATATATAAACCCGTTTATCACACCTCAAAACAAATATATGCTACACTTCAGCCCCCCTAAAAATATAAGCCACAAACATTCATCAGTATGCTATAATAAGCAAGCACACATAAAGCATATAATATTAACCCCTTACCACCTTGGGTATTTCCATTTTTGCGTTTTCATTTTTTGCGCCCCTTCTTCCCAGAGCCATAACTTTTTTTATTTTTTCCACAATATGGCCAAGTGAGGGCTTATTTTTTGCAGGACGAGTTGTACTTTTGAACACACACCATATTGTGCACTGGAAAATGGGAAAAAAAATCCAAGTGCGGTGAAATTGCAAAAAAAAAGTTCAATTTCACAATTTTTTTTTTTTTACCATGTTCACTAAATGCTAAAACTAACCATCAAATATGATTCTCAATATCATTATGAGTTTGTAAACACCAAACATGTATAGGTTCTTTCTTATTTAAGTGGTTAAAAAAAAATCCAAAGTTTGTAAAAAAAAAACAAAAAAAATAGTAATTTTCCGAAACCCATAGCGTCTTCATTCTTCGTGATCTGAAGCTTGGTGAAGGCTTACTTTTTGGACGCTGAGCTGACGTTTTTATTGATACTATTTTGGGGTAGATGCAATGTTTTGATCGCCCGTTATTGCATTTTAATACAATGTTGCGGCGACCAAAAATTTTATTTTTTTAATATTTTTAAAAACGTTTTTTTTACTTTACACTTGCTTCAATAGTCTCCATGGGGGATTAGAAGCTGTGATCATCTGATCGCCTGTGTTACACACAGCAGGGCTTCGGCCCTGCTATATGTAACAAAAATGCTCATCTGCTATGAGCGCCGAACTCTGGACGGCACTCATAGCAGATCGGCAATGACAACCACAGGGGTCTTTTGCAGACCCCGGGCTGTGATGCCAACCCATCGGTGACTCGAGATCATGTGACAGGCCAGTGATTCCACCCGCGGCTGTTAGGGGCACATGACAGCTGATGAGATCAGCTGTCATGGCCGCGGAAAAGTGTGGGCTCAGCACCGGAGCCCGTGCTAAAGGGGGTGTGCGACCTTGGACGTACTCATACATCCAAGGTCATAAGGGGGTTAAGAGAGATGAATGTATGTAATTAAAGGACAGAGATGTTCATAATAAGGGAGGACACTGTGTAATCATGGACAATACTACATATAAAGGAGCATACTGTATGCAGAGGAGTACCTTGGTGTTGAGCACAGGGGCAGGTCCTACACCACAGGGTCAGGTCCTCCACCACAGGCTTTGCATAGACCTGTATATATACACCTACCATATAAGTTAAATGACATATCCCATATGTTGGAAGTTGTTATTTCACAACAAGAATGTTATTACCCATCGTTACTTCCCAGACAGTACAGTGATTATAGTACCAGTAGAATAAACTTTTATATTCAGTGATTTAGTGGTGATGTCAAATCTAGACTCCATTCTCTCTTTTCTTCTCCAGAAATTCACAACATTCATGACATTCTGTAGAGTCTATACCATAGAGTTCTTTATTCTTTGGTTCCTTGTTTTTACAGCAGATCCATATACTGCACTATATATACAGTATATATTGTACGGATTAACACTCAGCAGTAGGGAGCGTTCACACAGGCACTGGATTCTTGTGTCAAAAAAATGTGACGTTTATTTCTACAGGTTGCACAGTATCGAAAGCAAAATCATAAACATAAATCCCTAGCCTTGTCCAGGCGCTAACTAAACAATATAGACCCTGGCTACTTCAGACACTGCTGAGCTAGTCCCAGTTCGGTCCCACAAAACAGGTATCATCCATTGCAACCAGTGATACTTGTAGTTTGGGGTAAACGGCCTGTGCAGGGTCTTCTCAGAGAGACTCTGGCTTGTCCCTCACTTGAGCTCCAACACAATCCAGTCTGCTCAGCTTCCCCCAGCTGACTGATTATATACAGAGCTAGCCAAGAGCATCCAATCAGAACCTGGCATGGCATGGCATTTTATTGTGTATATATGACTCCCCAACGTAATGTGGTCTTCATATCATCCTGGGTGTGCGAACCTTGATTTTATATGGTCATTTTGTTTTCCAATTGCTATCTTCTGATCTCCGATAAAGATTAATTGCATGTTATAATATCTGAAGTCTCTGGGCTTCTATGGTCTGTCTGACGAGCCCAGGGGATGGGGGCGACTCGGTACCCGGGCCTTGGCCTGGTTTGGGGATGTCGCGGTGGTCGGCTCCCGGAGTCCGTACCCTGGGGTCACTCTTGAAAAAAGGGATTGGAACTTGGATAGAAATAAAAATAAAGTAAATAGTTTGTGACGCCACCAGTGGTACCTGGTAAGGATTACCAGCGTTGCTGCAGACCTCCGGGGGGTAATGGGATGGCAGCTGGGATGTTTCTGCTCCCCACAGGCAGAGCGAGCCCCCGGGGCAGTGTGGAGTTTGATGGTGTGTGGTGATGCTAGGGCTTGTAGTGCAGGCGGGATGGCGCAGCAGGAGTAACTGACAGAGACAGGGGATTTGCTTCAATACCTTTACTGGTGCGGATGTCAGGTACGGTCCAGGGTACTCAGTAGGATGGGTGCACTTCAGGACTTCTCCCCAGTGAGCGGGTATAAGGCCTCCTGGTCCGTGTCTGCCTCTCTGTATCCTGCTGGCCAGCCTGCAACTGGGCCTAGCTTATGTGTCGTGCTGTTCCTTCACCTGTCGCTTGGTAGTGGGACCTTCTGCTGGCAACCACTATCCCTGGTCGCCGGGGCCTTCGTGGTTCCTAGTCCTGTCAAGGGTCTAGCTTCAGGTCTGCCAGGAACTTGTAGTCCTCCTGGAATGCCGGTCGTCCCTACTGGGTATAAAGGACACTGTAGGCGCGGACCCGGTGTCCAGTTTGTATATTCGGGGTGAGCCTATGATGCTCCTCTGCCCCTTTCACTCCTCTCTCCTCTCCTCCTTGCCGTCGGCCACACTTGGGGCCCTCAGAACTCAGCAGCAGACGTGCTGCGTCTTCGCTGCTCTCAGCGTCAGCACGCTCTCAGACTCTCTGACTCTGTCTGAGTGACTCTCTCTTCTCACTGACTGCCTGGCTCCACCCTCCATATATATATCCCTAACGGGCTCCCTCTGGTGGTATGAGGTGGAAGGGTGGAGGTGTTTGTATGTAGTGAGGGCCTCTTGTGGAGAAGTCCATCCATGCACCCTGGGTCCTGTGGTACCTGTGAACAGCAGGGTGCCACAGGTCCTTCTTTTTTTTCCCTCACCCATGTTTTTCCTCAACTGTTTTATATGCCAGGATATATAAAATACCCCAAGCTTTGCCTTTAAACACAAATATGCCTCTCAGTAAGTCACTGAAGAGAAAACTTGCCTCACAATGTCCCACTGAATAAAAAAAAAATTGGCCAACATTGTGCCTTCTCCATGAATTATTGTCCACTATACATAATTAACTACTGTGTCCCATGAATATACAACTAGCCACTGGTCCTCATGAATAAAAATAGCCACTGTTCTCTGGATCAAAAAAATAGCCATTGTACCACTGGAATAAAAATATAGCCACCACTCTGCATCTTAAATACATGAAGACTCCACTGTGCCCCCTGAATATAAAAATAGGCCCCCACTGAGCCCCTCGATATATATCAAGCCACCACTTTGCCCACAGATTACAAAGTGTGTCTGCCACTGTGCTCTCTGGATAGAAATTAAGCCACCTCTGAACCCCGTTAAATGAAGATGCATCTGACGCGCCCCTGGGCCTGCTGTGTCGCGCAGCGTCTCGCGCACGGGGGCTTACCCGGAACCGGATCAGATGAGGGTTGTAGTCTCCGAGTGGCGGGGACCCGGTCCATGCCCAGGGAGTCAAACTCAGTGTGTGGCAGTCTTGATAGATGTTATTTGAGTGTCGACTACGCCACCCGTTGATTTGCAGCTATGGAGCTGCCGCTGCAGGGCAGACCGCTGAGGCCGGTGTAGAATTGTGCAGCGTGATAGTATAACCCCCAACGGGAGGGATATGGCCTCAGGGCAGCCGACGTGGAAGATGGGGGTAGCAGGAACCACTCAGAGACGGTGCGGTGTAATTCAGGGTCTTTACTGGTAACAACGATAGACCCTCCCGGAGTACTTGCTAGCGAACGGGGCCTGGTCAGTCCTTGAGCAGATGGGATCTCCCCTGGCCAGGCGGAGTTGTAGGCCTCCCAAACTGACTGTACTCTCTGGCTACCTTGCTAGAAGCAGATATAAGTAGCCCACGTCCCTGAGTGTACCGTGTGGTGCTCACCCGTATGGCCGGTGACTCGGGGCCTTCTAATGGCTTCCGCTCCACGATGGCGGTGCTGGTCCCACGCGTGTGACCGTGCCTTCGGGTTTCTGGGCCTGAGGACCTGAAATCCCCTGCCGGTCGGCTTCTGCTGCTGGGTAAGAGTTAGTCCCCACAGCCTCGGACGCCGGGTCCGGTAAGAAAGCTTCTCAGTCAGGGCGAGCTCTGCAGCTGCCAGCCCCTGACTCGTAGTAGTATTGCTCCCACTGAGCTTCTGCTGTTTCTTCCTATGACTGTTTCTCGTCTCTACTTCTTCTCTACTCACTAACCCTGCCTCAGCCCTAGGTTTTTATAGGGGAAGTTCTTCCCCTCCCAAGACTGGGCAGGAGGTGTGGCATGCACAGGATCCCTGACCAAAGGACCTCCCACCTGCTCTCAGACATAACACTACATTACTGTGGAAACCAGACCCCTGGGGTGCCACATTCCCCCCTAGTGAAATTTAGTACTCCGGGACTAAACATATTTTAGAAAAACATAACAAGGTAAAAACAATAATAATACAATAAGAAAAACATATAAAGATGGTTACGGCATGTCCGTAACCGGGTGCAGTCTTTGAAGAAAAGCAAGGTGTCCATTTCACCAAAACAGGGAGACGTAACCAGGTAGGGGTTTGTCCTGCCCCGAGTCCTTAACAGTCTTTAGTCCATCCTGGGTTACGCTCCAACTATGTACAAGGATTCCCGGTAAATCCACCAAGGACTCCTACAAAGAACTAGAAACACAAAATTATACACAAGCAACAATACACAGGTAAACATAAATAAAACAATTTATACACTTCAAATCCTCCAACGTGCGGGTAACTGGCCCCTAGTGGCCCTAGTGGACCTACGGAGCTGACTGTCTAGTCCTGAACTACAGGGTGTAGGAGCTGTCAAGGGTAAACTGGGCAGCTGTCTACCGGCTCTTTGGCTCACTAGGGATATGGCAGGCTCACTGCAAGCAGAGGGTTGATCCTCCTGGTCTGCTGGTGTGGGGTCTTCTGCCTCCTGGACCGGCTGTTCTTCCAGCTCTACCTGTTGCTCCGTAGGTGCTTGGGATGCTGGTTGGAGGAAGGTGAGTACGGGTACCACAACTGCACCATTGACTTGAGTCCAAGACCGAGGGAAGTCCCCGAGCACAGTACTAACCATATTTTCCCTTTCCTCTACGGGTCGATGGTCTTCTTGTTCCTCTTCAGGGTTCCTCAGTTGTTCGGGACACTTCTTCAGGTGGTCCCGGGATACAATGGCTGTGGTTTCCACTCCGTCTTTACTGATGGTACAAACCTTCGGGTTCTCGTGGCTTGAGGGCAGTACGGTGTACGGGTCCTTCTCCCACTGGTCGTCCAACTTGTGGAGCCGTCTCTTCCTCTTCAAGACCTGCTCTCCGGGTACCAGGGGAACAGCGGGAGCATACTGGTTGTAAGTTTTCTCTTGTCTTTCCCTAGCCTGACAGAGACTTCGCTCCATGCTCTCCTGTACTCTCCGGTACTGCTGCTGCCTCTCTGTGTCCCAGTCTGCTTCTGGTGAAGTGTCCTCGGGTGTCAGGACTCCCATTTCCAGGTCAACAGGTAACTTACCAGGTCTTGCCCTCATTAGGTAAGCCGGGGTACAGTTGGTGGAACCTACCGGGATGTGGTTGTATAGGTCCACCAGATCGGGCAACTTCTCAGGCCACAGACTGCGTTCTTCCAGGGGCAACGTTTTTAGAAGATCCATTACCACCTGGTTCATTTTCTCACAAAGTCCATTAGTTTGCGGATGGTAGGGTGTCGTCCTTATCTTCCGGCAGCCATACAGATTGCAGAATTCCTGGAAGACCTCCGCTTCAAAGGCAGGTCCCTGGTCCGTCAGCACTTGGTCCGGGTACCCGTGTGGACGGCAGAAGTGCTGCTGGAAGGCTCTAGCTGCTGTTTGAGCCGTTAAGTCCTTGACGGGGACGACAACCAAGAACCGGGAGTAATGATCCACGATGGTTAACGCGTAGACATAGCCACTTCTGCTTGGGGTCAGTTTTACATGATCCAAGGCTACCAGTTCCAACGGTTGCCGGGTGACGATGGAATGCAGGGGAGTCTTCTGGCTGGCACGGTCCTTCCTTCTCAGGTTGCACGGGCCACAGTCTCTGCACCACTTCTCAATGGTTCCCCTCATGCCTACCCAGTGGAATCGCTCGCGCAGCAGGAACTCCAGCTTCTTCCACCCGAAGTGTCCAGCTCCGTCGTGGTATGCCTCCATCACCATGGCTGCGTCTCTTCATGGCACCACTACTTGCCAGAGTAGTTCATGCGTCCGGGAGTTAACCATTCTGCGGCACAACTTCCCCTTGTAAAGGAACAGTCGACTCTTCTCTGCCCATAGTTGTTTGGCTTCCTCCGGAGCGTCTGGTTCAAGGCAAGCCTCCGGGCGAGTCAGCATCTCCTTCACCAGTCGGACGGCAGGGTAGCTGTCTTGCGTTTCCGCCCAGTTGTAGTGAGGTAAGGGGTTCAACGTAGCAGCCTGCTTACTCCTTACCCGGTGGGAATACTGGATAGTCCCATGACGGTGGAACGCAGGGAGTTCAACTTCTTCCAGTCCCTCCGGATCTTCTCCTTCGTCCGGCAGGTTGGGCATCCTGGACAGGGCGTCCGCGTTGGTATTGGAGCGTCCGGCCCGGTATTTGATTGTGAACTCATAGTTGGACAGACGGGCCATCCACCTCTGCTCCAGGGCACCGAGTCTTGCCGTGTCCAGGTGTGTCAACGGGTTGTTATCCGTGTACATGGTGAACCGGGAAGAAGCGAGGTAATGCTTAAAGCGCTCGGTGACTGCCCATACTACGGCCAGGAACTGTAGCTTAAATGAGCTGTAATTCTCGGGGTTCCTTTCGGTGGGTCGCAGTTTTCGGCTGGCGTAGGCGATTACTCGTTCCTTCCCCTGCTGGATCTGGGACAGTACGGCTCCTAGCCCGATGTTACTGGCGTCGGTGTAGAGGATAAAGGGCTTGCTATAATCCGGGTACTCCAGGATTTCGTCCCCCGTGAGGGCCATCTTCAGCTGGCGGAAGGACTCTTCTTCCAGCTCCTCCCATTTGAAGGGCGGCTTCTGGTTCTTGGCCTTCCGGGACTGGCCTATCAGGAGGTCCTGCATAGGTGCTGCCTTTTTGGTGAAACCGGGAATAAACCTTCGGTAGTAGCCTACCAACCCGAGGAACTGCCGCACTTCTTTTACGCTTGAGGGGCTTGGCCATTCCTTAATTGCGGTGATCTTATCAGGGTCGGGAGCCACTCCGTCAGCGCTCACCACGTGTCCCAGGTACTGCACCTTTGGTTTCAGGAGGTGACACTTGGAGGGTTTCACCTTTAGGCCGTAACTCGCCAGAGCTTCGAACACTTCCGCCAGGTGTTTCAGGTGGTCCTCATACGTCTTGGAATATACGATGACATCGTCCAGGTACAAAAGGACCGTCTCGAAGTTTCTGTGGCCCAGACAACACTCCATTAGTCGTTGGAAGGTTCCTGGTGCGTTGCAGAGTCCGAACGGCATGCAGGTGAACTCGCTAAGTCCCATCGGGGTGGTGAATGCGGTCTTCTTCCGGTCCGCCTCTGCTACAGGAACCTGCCAGTACCCGCTAGTGAGATCCAAGGTAGAGAAGAAGTTAGCAGATCTTAAAGCAGCCAATGACTCCTCTATCCTTGGTAAGGGGTACGCATCCTTGTGTGTGATACGGTTGATTTTCCGGTAATCTACACACATCCTCATGGTGTTGTCTTTTTTTCTGACTAAGACTAGTGGAGCTGCCCAGGGGCTACAGCTATCCCTGATCACCCCAGCCTCCTTCATGTCTCTAAGCATCCCCTTGGCGTGTTGGTAGTGGGCAGGGGGTACGGGTCGATACCTCTCTTTTATAGGAGGATGGTCTCCCGTGGGGATGTGGTGTTCTACCCCCTTGACTCGCCCGAAGTCTAACGGGTGTTTACTGAACACTCTCTCGTACTCTTGAACCACCCGATAGACTCCTTGTTTCTGGTGTGCGGGAGTGGAGTCAGTACCCAGATGTAGTTGCTGACACCAGTCCTCCATGTTTTTCTTAGAGCCGTTACCTTCTTCCGGGTGAGATGGAGGCAAGGGTTCCACAGATTGTATAGAATTTTGGTTAATGGTATATAATTTGGCTAGCGTGGCATACCGGGGCAGGTACACTTCCCTCTCCCCGACATTTATTATGCGAACGGGCACCCTCCCATGGCGTACATCAACCACCCCCCGTGCTGTCAAAATGGTGGGCCTACTGTCCGAGTAAACTGGTTCTACCATTGCCTGGTAATCCCTACCTCTCAGACCAATAGCTGCCCGGCACCAAATCATCATTTCACTTTTTGGGGGCATGGCAATAGGAAAACGGTCACACATTCTTACGCTACCAATCTCACCGCCGGAGAGTTCCACCTGTTGCCGTCGCATCAGTGCCCGGATCTCTTTCTGGAGCACCCGCTGCTCGCCGGAGCTGGCGTTCTTGGCAACCTGTTGTGAAAGGAAAATCACCTCTGCAAGACAATTTTCAATTACATTAGTTCCTAGCGTTATCTTTGGGTGACTCTCGTGTTTGTCAATGTCTACAATAATCAGTCCCTGTGCTGCTAGTTCGACTCTACCAATTTTAATGGTCGCCTCTTTAAATCCGATCTGTGGCACGGGCTGACCATTGCTGGCGATGATACTCAAGTCGTCGTCAGGGTAGCGGGTTATATCCGAGTCATTCCAGTACTGCTTGAAGAGCACGTACGGGATGGTGGTGACCTGTGACCCGGTGTCTAGTAGGGCACTCATAGGGATGCCATCCAGTACCACAGGCAAGACTGGACGTCCTCCGACATATTTGTCGCGCCAGTTCGATGGGCCTGGTGATCTTTTTCCTGGGGGTTGGCCCTCTACCCCCAGGTTGTGCCAGTTTAAAGGACAGTACCTTGCCATATGTCCGGGTTGATTGCAGCGGCGGCAGATGGGTCGTCCGTCCTCGTTGTACCGGTCACTGGGTCTTCCTCTGGCCGGTGGGGTCCTCCTTGGTCGACGCCACGGGATGTTCTCCGGTCCGGATGCCAGCTGGATCTTCCCTGGAGTGGAAGCCTGTAAAGACTGCACAGTTCGGGTTAACGCAGCAACGCTTTTAGCTAGCTCTTGGACCTGATGGTGCAGGTCTGGAGCCGGGTCATTGTTCAAAGCCTGCGCATCAGCCCCTACAGGCCCTGCCGACAAGGGCGCCGCCTCCTGGTGGTAAGTGATAGCTGGGCGCCTGTGGGTCACAACGCCATCCGGTGCCGGTTCTCGGAGCACCCGGATGGCTCTGTCCTTGAACTGTGCAAATCCCAGATGAGGGTCCTGTAGGGCCATTGCCCGCAACTGGGTTCGGTGGGCATTGCAATATAAACCCTCTATAAATTGTTCAGTCAACAGCCTGTCCTCGTCTCCCACGCCGTCAGGGTCGGTCTGCTTAACGGCTCTCAGAGCCTCTTGTAGTTTCAGGGCATAGTCCCTTATACTCTCATGGGCCCGCTGTTTGCACCCGTAGAATCTAAGCTTGATCTCGGCTGAGGTGCGGGTATCAAAGGTGTCCCTCAGCCGGGTTAGTATCCCTGCGACAGTCCTCCCCCCAGGTGGCCAGGACTTTACCTCCCTTCGGGCTGCTCCGGTTAATTGGGCCACCAGGATGCTCACTTTTTGCTCCTCTGTGAGGGGGTACACCTGGAAGAGGCTATCCAGCCTTTCTCTAAAGTCCTGCAGGGTATGTGACTCCCCTGAGTACTGGGGTAGCCAGGCTGCCCCCGGGATATAGGGCATGGTGAAAGGCATGACCGCGACAGCGGTGGCGCTGGCGGGGGTTGAAGCGGTGAAGCTCTCCTCCGTATCCGACATCCTTCTCCCCCCTAGTGGACCGTGGCCTACCTTGCGATGATCCTCTTCCGTAGGCCGCGGCTCCGCAGTGGATCGTCAGGGTTGAGGACCTTCCGTCGCGCTCCGGTGACGTCGGCGTCTGCTGGGCTCCTTCCAGGACCTTACGCAACGTCCGGACGTGAGGCGGGGCTTCAGTTCTCGCGGGCTTTTCGGAGTCCACGCCCCTCTTCTTCCCGCGCGGCGTCCTCAAGATGGCGTCCAACGGCGGGAAAACTCCACGGATGGCGGGAAGAAGGCTGAAGATGGCGCCGGATGGCGGGAATCTTCACAGATGGTGGGAAGAAGGCTGAAAATGGCGCCGGATGGCGGGAATCTTCACCGATGGCGGGAAAACTTCACGGATGGTAAGTTTTAAAAGTCTCTTTTTCAGGCACGCAGTACCCGGTGGTTGCGGGCACGAAATCCTGCCGACTACGCCAAAGTTGACGCGCCCCTGGGCCTGCTGTGTCGCGCAGCGTCTCGCGCACGGGGGCTTACCCGGAACCGGATCAGATGAGGGTTGTAGTCTCCGAGTGGCGGGGACCCGGTCCGTGCCCAGGGAGTCAAACTCAGTGTGTGGCAGTCTTGATAGATGTTATTTGAGTGTCGACTACGCCACCCGTTGATTTGCAGCTATGGAGCTGCCGCTGCAGGGCAGACCGCTGAGGCCGGTGTAGAATTGTGCAGCGTGATAGTATAACCCCCAACGGGAGGGGTATGGCCTCAGGGCAGCCGACGTGGAAGATGGGGGTAGCAGGAACCACTCAGAGATGGTGCGGTGTAATTCAGGGTCTTTACTGGTAACAACGATAGACCCTCCCGGAGTACTTGCTAGCGAACGGGGCCTGGTCAGTCCTTGAGCAGATGGGATCTCCCCTGGCCAGGCGGAGTTGTAGGCCTCCCAAACTGACTGTACTCTTCTGGCTACCTTGCTAGAAGCGGATATAAGTAGCCCACGTCCCTGAGTGTACCGTGTGGTGCTCACCCGTATGGCCGGTGACTCGGGGCCTTCTAATGGCTTCCGCTCCACGATGGCGGTGCTGGTCCCACGCGTGTGACCGTGCCTTCGGGTTTCTGGGCCTGAGGACCTGAAATCCCCTGCCGGTCGGCTTCTGCTGCTGGGTAAGAGTTAGTCCCCACAGCCTCGGACGCCGGGTCCGGTAAGAAAGCTTCTCAGTCAGGGCGAGCTCTGCAGCTGCCAGCCCCTGACTCGTAGTAGTATTGCTCCCACTGAGCTTCTGCTGTTTCTTCCTATGACTGTTTCTCGTCTCTACTTCTTCTCTACTCACTAACCCTGCCTCAGCCCTAGGTTTTTATAGGGGAAGTTCTTCCCCTCCCAAGACTGGGCAGGAGGTGTGGCATGCACAGGATCCCTGACCAAAGGACCTCCCACCTGCTCTCAGACATAACACTACATTACTGTGGAAACCAGACCCCTGGGGTGCCACACATCCACCATTGTATCTTCTAACTAAACGTACAGCCGTTACTGTAACTCTAAATAAACACATAGACAACACTGTCCCCCTGAAGAAGCATTTAGCCACCAATGTGCCCCGTGAATAAATATTTTACCACCAATACCTCCTCACACCTGATTATAAATGAAACCACCATTGGGCCCGGTGAATAAATATTAAGCGACAACACCACCACTAAACCCCATAAATAACGTTTCGCCACCACTGTGTCCTCTGAACAAACACTTAGCCACTATGTTTCCCCTGAAAAAAAACACCTCCTATCAAATGTTCCCATACATTGCTATCTTCTCACTACTCTGATGCTGAACGACTACATCAGTGGCGTCATAGTGAGAGCGCCAGGTGGCAAGATAAGAAGCCAGTCATGGCTTCCTTCAGTAACCCTACTTAATATTTCATTATATCAATGTTTTAAGCACATGGACATTTAGGAATACATCAGTGGATCTGCAAGAAACCATGATCGGCTCCCACTCAGTTTGTCATATTGACAGCATATGGCATATACAGGTGCATCTCATTAAATTAGAATATCATCAAAAAGTTAATTTATTTCAGCTCTTCAATACAAAAAGTGAAACTCATTATATAGAGTCATTACAAACAGAGTGATCTATTTCAAGTGTTTATTTCTGTTAATGTCGATGATTATGGCTTACAGCCAATGAAAACACAAAAGTCATTATCTCAGTAAATGAAAATAATTAACAAAAAACACCTGCAAAGGCTTCCTAAGCGTTTGAAAAGGTCCCTTAGTCTGTTTCAGTAGGCTCCACAATCATGGGGAAGACTGCTGACTTGACAGATGTCCAGAAGGCAGTCATTGACACACTCCACAAGGTCCCAGAGTTCCAATTTTAATTTGGAAATCAAGGTCCCAGAGTCTGGGGGAAAAGTGGAGAGGCCACAATCCAAGCTGCTTGAGGTCTAGTGTGAAGTATCCACAATCAGTGATGGTTTGGGGAGCCATGTCATCTGCTGGTGTAGGTCCACTGTGTTTTATCAAGACCAAAGTCAGCGCGGCCTTCTACCAGGAAATTTTAGAGCACTTCATGCTTCCCTCCGCCGACAAGCTTTTTGGAGATGGAAATTTCATTCTCCAGCAGGACTTGGCACCTGTCCACACTGCCAAAAGTATCAATACCTGGTTTACAAACAACAGTATTACTGTGCTTGATTGGCCAGCAGCCTCGCCTGACCTTAACCCCATAGAGAATCTATAGGGTATTGTCAAGAGGAATATGAGAGACACCAGACCCAACAATGCAGACGAGCTGAAGGCTGCTATCAAATCAACCTGGGCTTCCATAACACCTCAGCAGTGCCACAGGCTGATCGCCTCCATGCCACGCCACATTGATGCAGTAATTGATGCTAAAGGAGCCCGACCAAGTATTGAGTGCATTTACTGAACATACATTTCAGTAGGCCAACATTTTGGATTTTAAAAACATTTTTCAAGCTGTTGTTATAAAGTATTCTAATTTATTGAGATAATGACTTTTGTGTTTTCATTGGCTGTAAGCCATAATCATCAACATTAACAGAAATAAACACTTGAAATAGATCACTCTGTTTGTAATGACTCTATATAATATATGAGTTTCACTTTTTGTATTGAAGAACTGAAATAAATTAACTTTTTGATGATATTCTAATGTAGTGAGATGCACCTGTATATGATAGATGAGAGTCCCAATGGGGACGGTAGCAGAGAGGTTCTTGACCAATTTTCGACCTTTCATACAAATCAGTGGAAATATCCACGCATTTACAGCCACCTCTCCACTGAAAGTGCTGCTTGATGGAGCACCATTCTTAAGTCCTTAAGACACACTTATTTCCGTATGTGGAATTATCCTTGGAAATCTGCACATATAATATCTGAACATACATTATTCCACGGAACAGTTATGATCAAAAACAGCATAAAAGAAACAGTTGACAGGTAGTAAAGTGACACCATTTTGCAAAAACTGCTAACTCAGCACAGGAAAAAATAGAAGAAACCATCCAAAACCGGTTCCTCTTGTCCATAAATTAGATTTTTCTAAGGAGCATTTTTCTTGCGGGGCCAACTCTTTTTTTTCCAGGTCCTTCAGTAATAATATTTGCAGTGTGATTTACACCTTCTGCTGCAAATCATTATAATCAGCAAAGGTTTTGTCCAACTATGGAGACAATATTTTTATGTATTAGCTGGGAGGCAAGGAGGAGGTTAGAAAAAGACAAATGAAAGAATAACAAACTCGCTGTCACACCGTCATAGCACGCTGACTGACGGATTCTCAGTTAACTCATTCTGTAGCCAGCTATAGTCATCTCAACACTAAGGCTATAGAAGGCGAACGGTACAAGACTTTTAATGCAACCCAATTGCAAAAATGATTTTTATCCCAAAATACATGCATTTAAGTAAGAAAACTGACTCCACAGGTGGACAACCCCTGCGTAATTTGTGTCATTATCTCATTGCATAGACTGTGATACTCTGTTTATCTAATGGATTTTTAACCCTTGGTTTTTCCATAGTTGGTTATCAGGATCTATAAACTATACACACACACTGTTTGCTTCTTCCAAAGAGACCTGCTATTATGTAGGCTAGTGTGGAACCCCAGGGGTCTGGTTACCACAGTAATAGCAATATTACGTCTGTGAGCAGGTGGGAGGTCTCCTGGTCAGGAATCCTGAGCATGCCACACCTCCTGCCCAGTCCTGGGAGGGGAAGCACTTCCCCTATATAAACTGGGGCTGAGGTAGGGTTAGAGAGGAACACAGACAGAGACAGAGACACAGTCTGGTCTGGAGTGGAGCAGATGCAGGGAAAGCAAGATCAGGAGCTCTGTGGGAGCAGTGATAAAAGGAGTCCGGGACTGGAAGCTGTAGAGCTCGTCCGGACTGAAGAGATCTCACCGGACACGGAGTCCGAGGCTGTGGGGACTGTTCCATACCCAGCAGCAGAAACCGACCGGCAGGGGATTTCAGGTCCTCTGGCCAAGAAACCCGAAGGCACGGTCACACGCATGGGACCAGCACCGCCGTCGTGGAGCGGAGGCTACCAGAAGGCCCCGAGTCACCGGCCATACGGGTGAGCACCACACGGTACACTCAGGGACGTGGGCTACTTTTACCCGCTTCTAGCAAGGTAGCCAAGAAGAGTACAGTTAGTTGGGGAGGCCTACAACTCCGCCTGGCCAGGGGAGATCCTGTCTGCTCACGGACTGACCAGGCCCCGATCGCTAGCCAGTACTCCCGGGAGGGTCTACCTTTGCCACCAGTAAAGACCCTGAACTATACCGCATCGTCTCTGAGTGGTTCCTGGTGCCTGCGTGCAAATCCGCTATCCCCATCATCCACGTCTGCTGCCCTGAGGCCATACCCCTCCCGTTGGGGGTTATACTACCCACGCTGCACAACTGTACCACCGGCCTCAGCGGTCTGCCCTGCAGCGGCGGTTTCATAACCGCATTCAACGGGTGGCGTAGTCGAACACTAAAACATCATATACTAATTCCGCCACTTAGTTTGACACCCTGGGCACGGACCGGGTCACCGCCACGAGGACTATTAACCCCGACAGATCCAGCTCCGGGTATTCCCCGCGTGCGCAACGCTACACAACACAGGCCCAGGGGGCGCGTCAACTTTTGGCGTAGTCGGCAGGATTTCGTGCCCGCAACCACCGGGTACTGCGTGCCTGAAAAAGACTGTTAAACTTACCTGTGGTGAAGATTCCCGCCATCCGACGCCATCTTTTGCCTTCTTCCCGCCATCCGTGGAGTTTTCCAGCCATCCGACGCCATCTTTTGCCTTCTTCCCGCCATCCGTGGAGTTTTCCCGCCGTTGGACGCCATCTCGAGGACGCCGCGCGGGAAGAAGAGGGGCGTGGACTCCGAAAGCGCGCGAGAACTGAAGCCCCGCCTCACGTCCGGACGTTGCGTAAGGTCCTGGAAGGAACCCAGCAGACGCCGACGTCACAGGAGCGCGACGGAAGGTCCTCAACCCTGACGATCCACTGCGGAGCCGCGGCCTACGGAAGAGGATCATCGCAAGGTAGGCCACGGTCCACTAGGGCGGAGGAGGATGTCGGATATGGAGGAGAGCTTCACTGCCACAGCCACCGCCAGCACCACCGCTGCTGCGGTCATGCCTTTCACCATGCCCTACATCCCGGGGGCAGCCTGGCTACCCCAGTACTCAGGGGAGTCACATACCCTAAATGACTTCAGAGAAAGGCTGGATAGCCTCTTCCAGGTGTACCCCCTCACAGAAGAGCAAAAAGTGAGCATCCTGGTGGCTCAATTAACAGGGGCAGCCCAAAGGGAGGTAAAGTCCTGGCCACCTGGGAGGAAGAGGACTGTCAGAGAGATACTAGCCCGGCTGAAAGACACATTTGACACCCGCACCTCAGCCGAAATAAAGCTCCGATTTTACGGGTGCAAACAGCGGGCACATGAGAGTATAAGAGACTATGCTTTAAACCTACAAGAGGCCCTGAGAGCCATTAAGCAGGCTGACCCTGACAGCGTGGGAAATGAAGATAAGCTGTTGACTGAACAATTTATTGAGGGTCTACTGTGCAATGCCCACCGAACCCAGTTGCGGGCAATGGCCTTACAGGACCCTGACCTGGACTTTGCACAGTTCAAGGACAGAGCCATCCGGGTGCTCCGAGAACCGGCACCAGGTGGCGCTGTGACCCACAGGCGCCCTGCTATCACTTACCACCAGGAGACGGCGCCCTTGTCTGCAGGGCCTGTGGGAGCAGATGCGCAGGCTTTAAACAATGACCCGGCTACAGACCTGCACCATCAGGTCCAAGAGCTAACTAAAAGCGTTGCCGCGCTAACCCGAACTGTGCAGTCTTTACAGGTTTCTACTCCAGGGAAGATCCAGCTGGCATCCGGACCGGAGGATATCCCGTGGCGCCGACCAAGGAGGACCCCACCGGCCAGAGGAAGACCCAGCGACCGATACAACGAGGACGGAAAACCCATCTGCCGCCGCTGCAATCAACCCGGACATATGGCAAGGTACTGTCCTTTAAAACTGGCACAACCTGGGGTAGAGGGCCAACCCCTAGGAATAAGATCACCAGGCCCATCTATCTGGCGTGACAAATACGTGGGAGGACGTCCAATCTTGCCTGTAGTACTGGATGGCATTCCTATGAGTGCCCTACTTGACACCGGGTCACAGGTCACCACCATCCCGTACGTGCTCTTCAAGCAGTACTGGAATGACTCGGATATAACCCGCTACCCAGACGACGACTTGAGTATCATCGCCAGCAATGGTCAGCCCGTGCCACAGATCGGATTTAAAGAGATGACCATTAAAATCGGTAAAGTCGAACTGGCAGCACAGGGACTGATCATTGTGGACATTGACAAGCGCGAGAGTCACCCAAAGATAACTCTAGGAACTAATGTGATTGAAAATTGTCTTGCAGAGGTGATTCTTATTTTACAGCAGGTTGCCAAGAACGCCAGCTCCGGCCAGCAGCGAGTGCTCCAAAAAGAGATCCGGGCACTGATGCGACGGCAACAGGTGGAACTCTCCGGTGGTGAGATTGGTAGCGTGAGGATGTGTGACCCTTTCCCTATTGCCATGCCCCCAAAAAGTGAAATGATGATTTGGTGCCGGGCAGCTATTGGTCTGAGAGGTAGAGATTACCAGGCAATGGTAGAACCAGTCTACTCAGATAGTAGGCCCACCATTTTGACGGCACGGGGGGTGGTTGATGTACGCCATGGGAGGGTGCCCGTTCGCATAATAAATATCGGGAAGAGGGAAGTGTACCTGCCCCGGTATGCTACGCTAGCCAAATTGTATACCATCAACCAAAATTCTGTACAGTCCGTGGAACCCTTGCCTCCATCTCATCCAGAGGAAGGTAACGGCTCTAAACAACATATGGAGGACTGGTGTCAGCAACTGCATTTGGGTACTGACTCCACACCCGCTCACCAAAAGCAGGGAGTCTACCGGGTGCTCCAGGAATACGAGAGAGTGTTCAGTAAACACCCGCTAGACTTCGGGCGAGTGAAGGGAGTGGAACATCACATCCCCACGGGAGACCATCCTCCCATAAAGGAGAGGTATCGTCCCGTACCCCCTGCACACTACCAACACGCCAAGGGGATGCTTAGAGACATGAAGGAGGCTGGGGTAATCAGGGATAGCTGTAGCCCCTGGGCAGCTCCACTAGTCTTGGTTAAAAAGAAAGACAACACCATGAGAATGTGTGTAGATTACCGGAAAATCAACCGTATCACACACAAAGATGCGTACCCCTTACCAAGGATAGAGGAGTCTTTGGCTGCTTTAAAATCTGCTAACTTCTTCTCCACTTTGGATCTCACTAGCGGGTACTGGCAGGTTCCTGTAGCAGAGGCGGACCGGGAGAAGACCGCATTCACCACCCCGATGGGACTTAGCGAGTTTACCTGCATGCCGTTCGGACTCTGCAACGCACCAGGAACCTTCCAACGATTGATGGAATGCTGTCTGGGACACCGGAACTTTCAGACTGTCCTGCTGTACCTGGACGATGTTATAGTTTATTCCAAAACCTACGAGGACCACCTGAAACACCTGGCGGAAGTGTTTGAAGCCCTGGCAAACTACGGTCTGAAGGTGAAACCGTCAAAGTGTCACCTGCTAAAACCAAAAGTGCAGTACCTGGGACACGTGGTGAGTGCTGACGGAGTGGCCCCCGACCCTGATAAGATCACCGCGATTAAGGAATGGCCAAGACCCTCCAGCGTAAAAGAAGTGCGGCAGTTCCTCGGGTTGGTAGGCTACTACCGAAGATTCATTCCCGGTTTCACCAAAAAGGCAGCTCCTATGCAGGACCTCCTGATAGGCCAGTCCAGGAAGGCCAAGAACCAGAAGCCGCCCGTCAGATGGGAGAAGCTGGAAGAAGAGTCCTTCCGCCAGCTGAAGATGGCCCTCACGGGGGATGAAATCCTGGCGTACCCGGATTACAGCCAGCCCTTTATCCTCTACACCGACGCAAGTAACATCGGGCTAGGAGCCGTACTGTCCCAGATCCATCAGGGGAGAGAACGGGTAATTGCTTACGCCAGCCGAAAACTGCGACCCACCGAAAGAAACCCTGAGATTACAGCTCATTCAAGCTAGAGTTCCTGGCAGTGGTGTGGGCAGTCACCAAACGCTTTAAGCACTACCTCGCCTCTTCCCGGTTCACCGTGTACATGGATAACAACCCGTTGACACACCTGGACACTGCAAGACTCGGTGCCCTGGAGCAGAGATGGATGGCCCGCCTGTCCAACTATGAGTTCACGATCAAATACCGGGCAGGACGCTCCAATACCAACGCGGATGCCTTGTCCAGAATGCCAAACCTACCGGACGTAGGGGAAGATCCAGAGGAATTGGAAGAAGTTGAACTCCCCGCGTTTCACCGTCATGGGACTACCCAGTATTCCCACCGTGTAAGGGGTAAGCAATCCACTATGTTCAACCCCTTACCTCATTACAACTGGGCGGAAACGCAGGACAGTGACCCCGCCGTCCGACGGGTGAAGGAGATGCTGACTCAGCCAGATGCCCGCCTTGACCCAGACGCTCCGGAGGAGACCAAGCAACTGTGGGCTGAGAAGAGTCGACTGTTCCTTTACAAGGGGAAGTTGTGCCGCAGAATGGTTAACTCCCGGACGCATGAACTGATCTGGCAAGTAGTGGTGCCAAGAAGAGACGCGGCAATGGTACTGGAGGCATACCACGACGGAGCTGGGCACTTCGGATAGAAGAAGCTGGAGTTCCTGCTGCGCGGGCGGTTCCACTGGGTAGGCATGAGAGGAACCATCGAGAGGTGGTGCAGAGACTGTGGCCCATGCAACCTAAGAAGGAAGGACCGTGCCAGCCAGAAGACTCCCCTGCAGTCCATCGTCACCAGGCAGCCGTTGGAACTGGTAGCCTTGGACCATGTAAAACTGACCCCCAGCAGAAGTGGCTACGTCTATGCGTTAACCATCGTGGATCACTACTCCCGGTTCTTGGTTGTAGTCCCCGTCAAGGACTTAACGGCTCAAACAGCAGCTAGAGCCTTCCAGCAGCACTTCTGCCGTCCACACGGATACCCAGAGCAGGTGCTGACGGACCAAGGACCTGCCTTTGAAGCGGAAGTCTTCCAGGAGTTCTGCACCCTGTATGGCTGCCGGAAGATAAGAACAACACCCTATCATCCGCAAACCAATGGACTCTGCGAGAAGATGAACCAGGTGGTGATAGACCTTCTGAAAACATTGCCCCTGGAAGAACGCAGTCTGTGGCCTGAGAAACTGCCTGATCTGGTGGACCTATACAACCACATCCCTGTAGGTTCTACCAACTGTACCCCGGCTTACCTAATGAGAGCAAGACCTGGTAAGCTGCCTGTTGATCTGGATATGGGAGTCCTGACACCCGAGGACACTTCACCAGAAGCAGACTGGGACACAGAGAGGCAGCAGCAGTACCGGAAAGTACAGGAGAGCGTTGAGCGAAGTCTCTGTCAAGCAAGAGAAAGACAGGAGAAGACTTACAACCAGTATGCTCCCGCTGTTCCCCTGGTACCTGGAGAGCAGGTCTTGAAGAGGAAAAGACGGCTCCACAAGTTGGACGACCAGTGGGAGAAGGACCCGTACACCGTACTGCCATCAAGCCATGAAAACCCAAAAATCTGCACAATCAGTAAGGATGGAGGAGAAACCACAGCCATTGTCTCCCGAGATCACCTGAAGAAGTGTCCCGAGCAACTACGAAACCCTGAAGAAGATCACGAAAACCCTCGACCCGCAGAGGAAAGGGAAGAGATGGTCAGTACTGTACTCGGAGACTTCCCTCGGTCTTGGACACAAGTAAATGGTGCTGTTGTGGTACCCGTCCTCACCTTCCTCCAGCCAGCATCCCAAGTGCCTACGGAACAACAGGTAGAGCTGGAAGAGCAGCCGGTCAAGGAGGCAGAAGACCCCACACAAGCAGACCAGGAGAATCGACCCTCTGCTTATAGTGAGCCTGCCGTGCCCCTAGTGAGCCAAAGAGTCCGTTGACAGCTGCCCAGCTTACCTTTGACAGCTCCTACACCCTGTAGCTCAGGACCGGTCAGTAAGCTCCGTAGGTCTACTAGGGCCACTAGAGGCCAGTTGCCCGTACGTTGGAGGATCTAAAGTGTTCAGACTGTTTTATTGGTATTTACCTGTTTACTGTTGCTTGTAAATAATTATGTTTTTTCTAGTTATTTTATAGGTGTCTTTTGTGGATTAACCGGAACTCTGTTGTATATATGTTTGGAGCGTAACCCTGGAACGGACTATAGACTGTTAAAGACTCGGGGCAGGACAGACCCCTACCTGGTTACGGCTCCCTGTTCTTTGGTGAAATGGACACCCTTTTTGCTTCAAAAATTGCACCCGGTTGCGGACACGCCGTGACCACCCTAATGTGTTTATCCTTATTGTATTGTTCCTGTTTATACCCTGTTATGTTTTCAAAAATATGTTTAGTCCCGGAGTACTAAATTTTACTAGGGGGGAATGTGGAACCCCAGGGGTCTGGTTACCACAGTAATAGCAATATTACGTCTGTGAGCAGGTGGGAGGTCTCCTGGTCAGGAATCCTGAGCATGCCACACCTCCTGCCCAGTCCTGGGAGGGGAAGCACTTTCCCTATATAAACTGGGGCTGAGGTAGGGTTAGAGAGGAACACAGACAGAGACAGAGACACAGTCTGGTCTGGAGTGGAGCAGATGCAGGGAGAGCAAGATCAGGAGCTCTGTGGGAGCAGTGATAAAAGGAGTCCGGGACTGGAAGCTGTAGAGCTCGTCCGGACTGAAGAGATCTCACCGGACACGGAGTCCGAGGCTGTGGGGACTGTTCCATACCCAGCAGCAGAAACCGACCGGCAGGGGATTTCAGGTCCTCTGGCCAAGAAACCCGAAGGCACGGTCACACGCAAGGGACCAGCACCGCCGTCGTGGAGCGGAGGCTACCAGAAGGCCCCGAGTCACCGGCCATACGGGTGAGCACCACACGGTACACTCAGGGACGTGGGCTACTTTTACCCGCTTCTAGCAAGGTAGCCAAGAAGAGTACAGTTAGTTGGGGAGGCCTACAACTCCGCCTGGCCAGGGGAGATCCTGTCTGCTCACGGACTGACCAGGCCCCGATCGCTAGCCAGTACTCCCGGGAGGGTCTACCTTTGCCACCAGTAAAGACCCTGAACTATACCGCATCGTCTCTGAGTGGTTCCTGGTGCCTGCGTACAAATCCGCTATCCCCATCATCCACGTCTGCTGCCCTGAGGCCATACCCCTCCCGTTGGGGGTTATACTACCCACGCTGCACAACTGTACCACCGGCCTCAGCGGTCTGCCCTGCAGCGGCGGTTTCATAACCGCATTCAACGGGTGGCGTAGTCGAACACTAAAACATCATATACTAATTCCGCCACTTAGTTTGACACCCTGGGCACGGACCGGGTCACCGCCACGAGGACTACTAACCCCGACAGATCCGGCTCCGGGTATTCCCCGCGTGCGCAACGCTACACAACACAGGCCCAGGGGGCACGTCACTAGCAATCATGCCTGTCCCTGTCTTAAGCATTCAAGCCTCAAGTGGATTATAACACTGTAAAGTTGGCATAGCAACTACTAAAGCTATTATAGTACGTACACAGGAAATATTTCCACAGGATTAAAGTCCCATATACAGTTATACTCAAAATAACATCTTACGTGCCTACACAATACCTAATAAACCTACCATGCATTGTGTAGAGCAAAAATGCTTAAGTGAAAATCACATTCCTATGAACAGTGATTTTTACTGGCAACTCTGAGGTCTGGTGCATACTTTCTTGATGGCCAGTCATAAATGTTAGGTAAAAGTCAGGCAAACTGATTTCAGTGGAATCTGATAATCTAATATGTATTGAGGAATTAAACTGTCCCCCCTCCTTAAAAAAGCAGGTGTTGGGTGAAAGAAAGACCAGGCAGGTTGACAATCTTAAGCTTCTGGCTGTGTCTTATTCCCCTCTCTTAAAGGGTTATTCTCAAGTTGTGTCTTGAACAGTTATCACTCTAACTGAAAATAGAGAAGATATGTGATTTGAATAAGCACAAGGCTCCTGAAAGTGAGAACCGTGATCAGATGAACTGCTCTGGAAAGTGCCGATACTGAGGAATGGTAATTTTGCAGGTTTGAAAACAGCAGATTGGTCAGGAGCTGACAGTTAGGGGAAAGTGAGAAGTGAGCAATTGTTTAACTGCTCCATAGAAATTAATGGGCTTGAGAGAGCATTCTGGTATCTCAAGTGTGAACTCCTCTCCTGGAATGTGACTACTGAGCATACAAGGCTGGTAAATTAACATTAACTGCTGAATAACAATATCATAACATGAGAATATCATTTAACTAAAATATATGTGCACACTTGGTTAGGTCCAAAAAGAAAGCAGCCAGACCATGGCAGTGTGGTTTTCCTTGGCTGGTATTCGAAAGCTGGTATCCTGGGGGTCTCTTGCGATTATTACGCCCCAACTAAGTTATGACATCGCAGCTTGGCACACACAACATCATGACATTGTGTGTGAGTGTGTAAAGCTGACAGCACTGTTCTAGAGATTTATATATTTGAGGAAAGTGCTATAGTCCTATTATATCATGGAAGAGAAACCTCGGCACCGAAGGAGACAGAAGCAATTGATTCTTTCTCGAGAATATACAGATTTATTTAGCTTTTGGCATAGGGAAAGCCATGATTTGACCTCAATAATGGTCTATTTCAATGAAATCTGCTGGAGAGGGAGTAGAAAGTTGTGGAGCAATCTGATGCCGTACGCAGGGGCATATATACTATTAGTGAAACCTGTGCAGCTGCCCAAGTGGTAAGGGTCCAAGAAGTAAGGGGGCCACCACTATTTCCAAAGCATTAATAGGAGATATTGGACTGCAAAGGGACCGTATATTGCTCTTGCACAGGGGCCCTATTCCGCATGGGTCCGCTCCTGGCCTAGTAATTGTGAGAAGTCCCAAGGATGCCAGCATTGGAGTGGCAGCTGAGGAAGCCCACACTGCCCTGGTCTGGCTGCCACAGAGGACTGTAGTGAATGCCTGACCAGGGCAGTGGGAATCTTTTTGCTCGTTTCTATTGAAGAATGGTAAAGCTCTGCTCACGCTTCCCAGCATTGTATCTAGTAAAACCTATTACATTATTACATGAAATCATGACAGATCATAATAGAATTGTCCTTTCTAGTGTTGGTCCTGTAAAGCATAATAATCGTGTACAATGGAGATTAATCTGTTATCGATTATAATGGTACATGAAGTCCTGAGGGTGCAGTGAGCAGGTAGTGGCCGTGTATGGGGTTACCAAGTAGTTTTCTTTTATAGCTGGATCGGAGAGCTTTTAGCTGCATCTAGAAGGGATCTGCTTTTTTGTGATGTGGTGTTTGTATCTACGTCAGCATTATGATTTTAATGACTTTGGCGACATGCACAATGAGACTTTTATATATAGAAGTTGACAAACTTTTATAATCAAGGAGTGCAGTGAAGTGCTCATATCTGGAAATATCAAGTAATATTTATAACCACAGCTATGAAACAAAATATGTTCACCGGCAATGTTTGTACTCCATTACTTCCAGGCATGAGTGGGTGACAAGGTGTGAACACTTTACCTTCCTATTATAACTCAAAGCCATTATAATCTGGTTTGAACATTACACTACAAAACAATGATTTCACCTCAATCACAAATGCATTCTCCAGAACGGGTATGCAATTGCTATAAAGACCATTTATATTCTATTGCTTTATTCTGGAAATGCACTTCTAACAGTTCTAGTCACCTGTGGACTCACGATCTCATTACCCACTTACCATTCATACACTTTAAAGTCAATGTTCCAGTAAATCAATTAGCTCATTGACAAAAGTCGAGCAGAAACTTCATTATACATAGGGCAATGTATCCTCAGGAATATGTGTCTGTGCTGGAATTTCTTACATACCAAACATTTCTTACATACTAAAAATGTTGGAGTATATTACAGCTGCAGGCTTATGCTGTGGAGTATCTAGAGCAGACAGCATATGGAACTGTGATAAAGATCCTTTAGACTGTATTGTTTGACATCTCTGTTTTGCTTGGTTCAGTTCTTCCTGTAATCCTCCATGTTATGATGATGGAGATAATGGCTGTTGGATGTCCCAAGTAAAAAATTTCCTTCTCCTACAATGTCTGAACACTGATGATTCTGCTTAAAGATGAAATCAGTAACAATAAGATGGGTTCAACTTAGTTTTTTTTTTCACTTTTTAACTTTTCCTTCTAAAGAAAATTTGTCACTAAATTCATGGTGCCCAAAACGACTGGAAAACGTATAAATGTTCACAAAATATATGTAGCGGAGAGAAGAGAGAGAGGACCCCTCTGACCATAAGAGCTTACACTCTACAGGACAGCGACAGAGAGAGGACCCCGCTGATCATAAGAGCTTACACTCTACAGGAGAGAGAGGACCCCGCTGATCATAAGAGCTTACACTCTACAGGAGAGAGAGAGGACCCCGCTGATCATAAGAGCTTACACTCTACAGGACAGCGAGAGAGAAAGGACCCTGCTGATCATAAGAGCTTACACTCTACAGGAGAGAGAGGACCCCGCTGATCATAAGTGCTTACACTCTACAGGAGAGAGAGAGGGCGACCCCACTGACTATAAGAGCTTACACTCTACAGGACAGCGACAGAGAAAGGACCCCTCTGATCCTAAATGCTTACACTCTACAGGCGAGAGAGAGGGTGACCCCACTGACTATAAGAGCTTACACGCTACAGGACAGCAACAGAGAGAGGACCCCACTGACCATAAGAGCTTACACTCTACAGGAGAGAGAGCGAGGACTACACTGACCATAAGAGCTTACACTCTACAGGAGAGAGAGAGGACCCCACTGACCATAAGAGCTTACACTCTACAGGAGAGAGAGGACCCCATTGACCATAAGAGCTTAAACTCTATAGGAGAGAGAGAACCCCACTGGCCATAAGAGCTTACACTCTACAGGACAGAGAAAGGATCCCGCTGACCATAAGAGCTTACACTCTACAGGAGATAGAGGACCCTGCTGACCATAATAGCTTACATTCTACAAGAGAAAGAGAGAACCCTGCTGACCATAAGAGGTTACACTCTACAGGAGCGAGAGAGAGGACCCCACTGTCCATAAGAGCTTACACTCTACAGGAGAGAGAGAGGACCCCACTGACCATAAGAGCTTACACTCTACAGGAGAGAGAGAGGACCCCACTGACCATAAGAGCTTACATTCTACAAGAGAGAGAAAGAGAGAGAACCCCGCTGACCATAAGAGCTAAAACTCTAAAAGAGAAAGAGAAGACCTGTTAAGGGGATGGTTGCAAACAACTTTATTAAATAATGGAAAGCAACCGAACCTGGGGTCCGCGATGCAGCCTAGAGGACTGCGGCCGAACACCTTCCGGGTAAGAAGGTAAAACAACCAACTGATATCAATCCCTTTACTGCACAGCGGAATGGGGATAGGGATTCGCACTATCTCCGTTAACTGCACGAGAGATGTGCGATAAATAATGTAGCTGTAGCCCTGTTAACTGCACAGAGGCTACGCAGTAGGCACTGGGACGTGTATGACTCACGCCGGCAAATACGTGCTCCCACCCGGCGTGCTACCGGACTGAGGAGTATCTTTCCACGTGGCTTACAGGCGGTGCCGGGAATACGGAGTCTGCAGTCTGCTCGGGGTGTATAGCGACCCCCTTGTCGGAGCCAGACTGTCAGACGAAGCTACCTGCCTCCCTCCATCTAAGGCTGCCTATCCCCCGCTAAACCTGCCTGACCGAAGCTAAAGCACACGTGGAGCCCAAACGACCAAGAGTCCACACAACAACACCATCACAGCTCAATGATCAGAGCGCGCCGCCATGTTTGTGGGCGGGCTATTTAAAGATTAAGCCCTGCCCACCGTCGCACTATTGGCGACGTCACCCGCGACCAATCAGGCGGTGCCAGGTCACCGGATCAGCTGACTCCCAAACCACCAATCACGGCGTGCCATGTCACGGGCATGCTCAGTGCAGTGAATCCTGGACTTAGGCTGTAGCAGCCCTGTTTCCCTCCGCAACCTACGCTTCATGTTTCTAGGAACAAAGACCCAAGCGACAACTTGTACATCTCGTGCGCCAACTAGGCGTTGGGACTGACAATGATGCTGAGCAGCATCAGCCCTCGCTGGACTGGAATGGGAGACCACAGAATCCACTGATGGTTCTGAACCCATTTCAAATCCAGCAGATGCCTAACAAGACCCCCTCTAACCTAAGATCTTACACTCTACAGAAGGGAGAGACCCAATTATCTAGTGACTCTGGAGATGGAAAACTTCTCTGCCCTACAAACTGTGCTCCACTGGGAGCTGCTGATCTGTGATGGCCTTGGTACTGACCACCACTGTACAATGTATGATAATCTGTAAGATGTCATAGCTGCAGGGCATTATGGGGAGGCCTGCACAGCCACACAAATGTCTTTAGCCTGCTCTCTAATGCTTTAGCTGTGTGGAAAATAGTGTCGTGTAAGAGGATGTGTCCAGGCCTGTGGCCCAGACACTGTGGAAGAGCCGCCGGCACCTTCCGCTCATCTATGGAATTGAGCGGCGCTTTTTTTTTTCCGTGAATTCCAGTAAATTAGACTCAAACTCGATCCCCTGCGTACTGAGTCGATCATCTCTAGGTAATAGGATTGTGACTACCAGAGGGTCTATTGATGCAGCTTATGTGACTGCAAACATAAAGCAACAATGTGCATTCTACCTAAAGTTTCAGTCTAACCTTGTAGGTTCCAATTGCCAATAAATGCACATTTATCAGAAAACAGTTTAGAAATTACTGCATGTACTGGGCTAGAACGTTAGCACAACAGCCCATAAAGCAGTCCAATAGTCGTTATAGTCACGGAGTTAAGTTCTAGAACTCCATAAATGGAAATATGCTTCCATTATTTTTTTTTAACAAAATTCTTCATCCCTTCATATCATCCTATGCTCATTTCTCTCCGTTACCCCATGATGGGTCACATTTGTAGTTAGTAATGGTGACAGATTGTTAATCTGCTTCACTCCTCCAATTTCGTCAGTGCCGAGGGGCTTGGAACGTGCTGCAATGTACAAAATGCCCCCTGGCATATAAGGAGCTAATTCTGTTTTTTCTTTTATGATAGCAAAGCAGTGGCTGAAAAACTCCAGAGAACACCAAATGAATTTCAGTAGTTCTGGGTATTCAGATAGTAACTATTACCAGAACTGCAAAGCACTGTCTGTTCTTTCTGCACTGAAAATAGGCCAAGGTCCTACTTCATTGCTTGAAATTACCATGAATATACTTTATTTATAGACATGTAAAAAAAGTGATTTTTTTTTAATCCTTTGACCCATTTTTATAACTTCTTGTTAAAAATCCCCACGCTGTAATGATACCCTTAACATTTAAATAGACGTTTTGAACTCCTATGAAGAGAGAGCCAAGATAAACATGTAAAATCCAAAGGTAGAGAAAATATTTTTTGACTCGGAGGTACACCCGGGAGAAAAATGTCTCTGATTCACTTTCCAGATGTCTGTATTTTTAATGTTCATTATAAAAAAAATCTCAGAAAAATTCATTTTGGCGAGCAAAAGGCTGCATCAAAGCCAAAGCAGATAGCTCGTCAACCATATGTCATGCATTTTTCCTCACTTCTCAATCGAGCATTTTATAAGAAGTTCTCTAGTGAAAAAAATGACTCTTAACTGCACTAATTACAGGATATTATTAATAGAGCTGCTATGAATGCAAAGTACGCACAACTCCATTGTATGATTCCTGAAGACTGATACAGTATCTACCTGGTAAGTGGTGTGCGAATGTGATCAGCACGGAGCAAGCACCAGGCGGCTGCTCCGTTATCTGGTCCTGTTATCTGCACACTTGACCTCTATTAATACCTATGTGCCAGAGACCAATATTTTATATTTTAAAAAAAAAACTCAAGCCGTCCTTCACACATAAATTTTTGATGCCTTTTTTTTTCTTTTTCTTATAAAAAAAACAGTCATAATTACACAAGTCATTTTTAGGATGCCTGTTTTTAATTTAGATATTTGTCATGCTTTTTAAAGTCCTTTAGTGAAGCCTATGGAAAAATATATGAAAAAAAAGTCACACGGAGGCATGTGAACACAATGACTGTTCAGGCAGATCCTTACTGGAACCCACCTGAAGAAGTACTTAAACAGCCATCAAGAGTTAACATATGCACAGCAATGGAAAAACAACTTTTGGCACTTCTTTTAACCACTTTAGACTTCCAAAGCTGAGAAACGGCTCACAGAAGTGACCAGTCCATTCTACTGGAGTCTTAAGCATGAAAGCTTCCATCTTATACTGTAAATCAAATTAAGAAAAAAAAGGAGGCTTCTCAAGTTAGTGTCTTCAGGAGCGCACCTAAAGATTGGTAGTTCGGACCAGCAGCATGGTTGCATTACAAATCCCAACTTTGCTCTTTCCCAGGCTGCTAGCAGAAGCTCATGTAGACAGAAGGTGGCCAGATCCAGCGATCCAGACAGCTTCAGTACAGCACAACATGCCTGTAAAGCAACCTTCTTCACTGGCAGTTTGTGTCTCTCCTCATAGCACCATACTTTTACAATATATGTTTTTCTCCTGTGTAATCTGTTACTGATGAAGGTCAGAATCTTTGATTGCAAACATCTAAATCGCTTTGAATAGCCTAAAATAGTGTTCCTTTAATCAATTTTTTCAGTAGTCAAGTTTTTGTACCCAGGCTGTAAAGCAAAGAGACTACTTATGCTGTATGCTCCTTGCCTAGGTCACTGGCCAGGCTGGGATTGTAGGGTGGCCGGTAGCCTGTATGCAGTGAGCATGCTAACACGGGTCAATGATGGGGAGGGAACATTCCTGTTAACCAGGGCTGTGGAGTCGGTAAGCCAAACCTCCAACTCCGACTCCTCAATTTCCATGACACAGACTCCGACTCCACGACTCCGACTCCCTCATACATGGCTCATGTTTAAGTGATAAATTTACTGTAGCACAGATTCATCTCAGCTAAAAGTCTAGACCCTTAGATCAGGAATAGGATAGACATTTATAGGACATTTCAGAACTTTCCCAAATTCTAATGAAAAAATATTCCCCACACACTGCATTGAATTACTGTACCCAATTTATTATATATTTTAGGAGTCAGAGTCGGTCCATTTTATACAGACTCTGACCACCAAAATTGGCTCCGACTCCACGACTCCGATTCCACAGCCATGCTGTGAACATTCGTTTGGCCAATCACTGGCTGTTGTTAAAGAGCTTTTAGAGTCTATAAAAATGCAATATACTACAAGAACTCAAGCACTGCCAAAATATGGCTCTATACAAGAGCAAGGCTGTATGGAGCCACCATGTAGTAACCTTAGGAGTCTGTATGCTCTGAATCTGCAATTTCGCAAGTTGCATTCAGAAAATAAAGGACATGTTAAAAATGTCATGCTCCATCTAAGGTTGCATATCAGAAATATCATCCTCCCTTGAAGCAATACCTTGATAATACTGGAGCTCTGTAATCCACATACTCTACATATACAGCTCTCCTGTGTGTATGAGGTCTTCTAAAGGTGACCATACAGCTGAGGTGGCTCAGCCGAGTGTTTTCAATAGGGAGAGGGGAGAAGCTGCTGTCAGACACCATTCTAAGCGGCTCATCTCCCTGGACCGATCCTTATCTCCCTCGACATCATCTGCTAGGATGGTTTTACACTGCATGACCTGCAGTTACTAAACATCATGTTTGCCAATCGGTGGTCTCATAATAGTCTGTTCAGACAGGCTGACCACACTTCCGATACGCACCGAAAGATTGGTAATGGATCGTTCTGTGCACGTAGACTTTCATTGTTCTCAGCAGCACATGTTCGGTTTACACAGAAGTAATTGTTCTGCCGTGAACGATGGTTTTTAAGTAAGTTTCGAAGTCATTTCACCTGACAAACAAGTGTTTTGCTTGGTCCTTGGGAAATTAGCAGTGTGTATAGACTGCACGATCAACGGGAAACAAGAGATTGTTGGAATGCTCGTTCATGATAATCGGCCAGTGTAAATGCTGTCTTAGGCAATTAGGTCGCTAAGCTGAGTATTCCTATATCACATATAATGGATCTGTCAGCCTTATTTGCTGCCCCATGTAAGGTTATATTATAGAAAGCGGTTTGTACTCATAGAAGTCAAAATAACACAAAAAAATGTGCCATTTGGTCACTAGAAGACAACACCGGGCACATGGTATCTGTGTCTGTAATCATGGAACCAACGTTCCGCCACCTCTGGGGATGGTGATTGTCAGGTTACGAGCAGGGCCCTCACTCCTTTAGGCTTGAATAGTTGATCTATGTGCTTCTCTGGAACGTCTGGTATTGTTTGTACATGCACAACGGGACAGTGCTGCCGAATATGTTAGCGCTACATAAAAGATGATTATCATTAGTGGTATGGCAGGATGCCGTGTGCACGTGTATACAGCAGACTGCCAGTAACCTATGAGTATAGAGGATCCCAGCTAGAAATCTAATCACAAGCCAAAGCAATCATTACCCACTTATAGTATTGAGTATTATTATTCATTTATGTAACTTTAAATCACTGTCTCCCTGAGTATTCCGCTGTTGTTTTTTGTTGTTGTTTGGATGTTTGCTTTTTTTAAATCTCCAGTACAGTTCCAGAGATACAGGCTTTTTTATTTGATGCTTGTACAAAGGGGCGTGACTAACATTAATTATGCAGAAGAGACTATAGACACCCCCTTTGTTGTCAATGGTTGAATCCAGTGCCGTTATTTGATCACTTCTAAGGTGTCCTCTATATTCCAAAATGAACAAGTCCATTTTCTCATGTCTGTCTTTAGAAGAAAGACTTCCGATCCCATTCATGAATCTAGTCACTTACCTCTAACCCTTCTCCAGCTCCTTATATAAGTTGGACAAAAAAAATTGTGTTATTTGGAAAAGAAAATTTGGGGAAATTACAGTGCAACTAATGGAATTGAGTTGTCATTGATGATAGTTTACAAGGAGACAAGTCTACCCAATGGTCATACTGCCTACAAACACATTTGTAGACGTCCAGGCAAATTGAGATTCTGATTTGGCTTTTATCCTAAGTCATATTGCAAGACTCATTAAAGGGTTGATTGGGACTTGTAGGATTGCTGCTTCCAATAGGTGGCACTAGAGTTCAAGTCCTCTTCCTCTTTGAAGAGGCAATTTGCATATTAAATTTCCCAGAGGAGCATTGCACAGCGAATAAACCTCCTTAGATTGGCATGTCAGGGCTGGTATGTCACCCTCTACAAGGAGAAACGTGACCCCTTAGATCTCAGGATAATGCTAGACATATGGATTACATTTAGGGGATATCCACTCTAGATGCCTTTAAAAGAATAACCTGTTCAGAAATATGCTCACTATTACTACAGGACTTGTTGATAAATCATTCATATTTCTGGGAAGGTTTTCAAGACATTATTGCCAGAGATGTGCCACTTAGCATTACATAACAAACATGCATTTTTTTTTTCTTTTCATTAGGGATATTCTGGGCACTTCCTATGTAAACACTCATTGTTTCATTGCCCAAATTAACGCATATTTTAGAAACATAAATAATAGAGATCAGCTAATATTTAAACAATTAGAATTTGTAACGTCATCAATTTTTTTCCAAAAAGTACTCCAAAGCCTCCAACTGCCCAGAAAACACATGTGTAACAGTCCTTCTAGGACTGAATCTAACTCTTTTCAAACTCTTTAACTCTGTCAGCTGTCACACACTATTTGTAATGATAATTCAGTGTTTTATAGTTTCCTTTCCCTATCTCTATTGTTGAGCTGTGAAATGTGACATCATTTCACTATCCAGATTCAGTACAAAATGACAGCTGCATTCCCTGCCTCAGCTTTTATACACATTATGATAGTCCTTCCATGTTGGCTATGCTATTCCATGTGATATGATATCATTATAGGGAAGCCTGCGTAGCTGCACCTGAGGTCTGACCAATGATTTAATCAATAATGCTCATGAAAAGAAGCAACTTTGTAATAAATATTATGCGAGAAATCCGCTTCTTTCTTTCTCTAGGACATATATTTCACTCTCAATTCATGGGTAAAATCTGTATTCAATGAAGACAGATTTTCACATTACTGAGATAGGAGATGATGGTTGGCGCTTTTAAAATTCTATGGAAAGGGAGGAGCTAGAAGCAGATCAGAACTTTATAAGCACCAACTGTACTCTCCTATCTTAGTAATTGCAAAATCTGTATTCATTTAAGACAAATTATACCTAGGATTTGACAATTTTTAAAATGAATGATCAGTCCAAGAGGAGAAATAAGCGAATTCCTGTAATAAGATGTATTACAATGTTTCTTATATTCATGTATACTATTACTTTATGAAAAAAATGAAAACAATAGTTATTCTTTAAAGGGAATGTGTCAGCTGTTTTTTTGCTATGAAATCTGAGAGCACCATAGTGTAGTGGAGGAGAGCCTGATTCCAGCTATGTGTTTCTTATTGGGCTGTGTTTTTTTGCTTAAATACAATCAGTGTTTTATCAGTAAGAAGTTATTACTGCAGGACTAGGTGCCTCGTGCTTCGTAGTCCAACCACACCTCCAGCACTGATTAGCAGCTCTCTGTCACTATACAATATACAGATAGAGCTGTGTGCGGGCGGGTTATACACAGCTCAACAACTGAGTCTGCTGGATCTGCAGCAGAGAAAACTGTGATTTTATCACAACTGCTGCACCCAGTAAACTAAGTGATACATCGCTGAAATCAGGGTCTCTGTCCCTACACCATGATGCTCTCAGATTACTTAGCAATAATCTGCTGACAGATTCCCTAATCCCCTGCTGATCTCAAGTAGCTTCCATTCATTGGATGCCCGACAGCTATACTGGGCATGAGCTTTGGCTAGAAAGTGAGAAGAGTGCTGGATTTCCTCTCTATAATAGTATCTCCATAGTTATTTTCTTATGCAAATCCTCAGTCTGATTGTTTTCATAACCTGATTTTTATACTAAGTAAATAAAGGATATGTGACACATTGTGAATTTGCATATGTATAGACAAAACTGCCTTCCTATATAGGCAAGTGAAATCATGCATAGATTCTCTGTAGCATATCAAAACAGCTCCCTGACGAGTGCTTCAAGGTCTGCTGAAGACAAAAGTCACCGACATAGACGGACCTGGGATAAAAAGACATGTCCAGCAATGTCATGCAGGCTCATGGATGAATTATTACTAACTACATTGTTCTCAGCCCAAAAACTACTGCGACCAAAGCAGATTAGTGAGGAGAAACTAACAGACAAGATGAGGCACATTGTATAAGTAGCATGACACAATGGAGCAGCCAACAGTCATTACTTCCACAAGCTTTAACCCACGATGTGCTCATCTACTCCTAATATGTCGTCTACAAGCAAGGGGGCATGTACCACTGAGATAGCTGCGACTGGGCTCAAGTTTAGGGGCATCTGGCTGCTATGCCACAGAGACACAGTGCCGGACTGGGGTTCCAAGGGCCCACCAGTAACCAACTCCAGGGCCCCACTTTTCAGCTATATGCAAATGTGACATTATCCTCAATCACAAATGTATATAACAATGACCTGGGTAGATTGGTAAATGAATAAGATGCTGCCTTTATCTATATATATAATTGACAACATAAGACAAAGCTTTTGCCATAAGTCCCCACAGCCCCTTCTCATAACTACTCAACTCTCCTCCTCCAAAACCTGCTTCTCCGCCATCACAGAAGATCAACTTTCCTCTTTACTCTCCAAGTCACATCTCACCACCCGTGAACTTGACCCAATCCCATCGCACCTTATCCCAAACCTAACCGCAGTCTTCATCTCAACCCTAACCCACCTCTTCAATTTGTCACTAACAACTGGTGTCTTCCCCTCATCCTTCAAACATGCCTCTATCACACCCATCATCAAAAAGCCCTCCCTTGACCCATCCTCTCTGTCTAGCTACCGCCCCATATCACTTCTCCCCTTATGCCTCAAAACTACTGGAACAACACATCCATCTTGAACTGTCCTCCCATCTCTCCTCCTGCTCTCTCTTTGACCGCTTATAATCTGCCTTATGACTGCATCATTCTACTGAAACTGCCCTGACTAAAGTCACCAATGACCTACTAACCGCCAAATCCAAGTGACACTACTCTGTCCTCCTTCTCCTAGACCTGTCATCTGCATTTGACACAGTGGACCATTCCTTCTTACTACAGACTCTCTCATCTCTTTGCATCACAGATTTGGCCCTATCTTGGATCTCCTCATACATAACAGACCGGACATTCAGCGTCTCCCACTCACGGACCACCTCCTTATCTCGCCCCCTATCTGTTGGTTTCCCCCAAGGCTCAGTTCTAGGACCCCTGCTCTTCTCCATCTACACCTTCGGCCTGGGACAGCTCATAGAGTCCCATGGCTTTCAGTATCACCTCTATGCTGATGACACACAGATCTACCTCTCTGGACCTGATATCATCTCCTTACTAACCTGAATCCAACATTGTCTGTCCGTTATTTCAGCTTTCTTCTCTGCTAGATTTCCAAAACTTAACATGGATAAAACCGAATACATCATGTTTCCACCATCTCATTCAACCCCCCCAACTGACCTATCCATCAAAGTCAACGGCTGCCCACTTTCCCCAGTCCCGCTAGCTCGCTGCTTTGGGGTAACCCTTGACTCTGAGCTTTCCTTCAAACCTCATATTCAAGCCCTTTCCACATCCTGCCGACTTCAACTGAAAAAAATTTCCGCACAATCCTCATACATGAATCTGCAAAAACACTAGTGCATGCCCTCATCATCTCCTGCCTCGACTACTGCAATCTCCTGGTCTGCAGCTTCCCTCCACTTTTGCAGCCCTCCAACCTATCCTAAACTTTTCTGCCCGACTAATCCACCTGCCCCCCCCACGCTATTCCCCGGCCTCTCCCCTCTTTCACTCCCTGCACTGGCTCCCCATTGCTCAGAGACTTAAGTTCAAGACCTTAACCTTGGCATAGAAAGTGTTAGAACCTTGCTCTTAGGTTTTTTCCTTTGCTGGTCACATGACCTTGTTGGCCTATTTAATCCTGCTCCGCCCTTCTGGCTTTGCTGGACTTCATTGTATAACTACTTTCTAGCTAGCCTGTGCTCTGTATCTTTCTCTGTTAGTTTGCTTGGTCTACGGACCTCTATGTTCTATATATTTTGTTTGTTCGTCTGTCTGCTACTATTTCTGTTAGGAGGTGTCCCATATTCCTCCCAGTCCTTAGTACTTGTAGTGATTCCTTCCCCACATCTATAGGTCTCCGTACAGACTAGCTTAGGACTTTAGCAGTTCTGATCGCAGGATCAGGTTCCCTGTTACATCGTAGGGATTCAGCTGAGTTCTATCGTAGGGACAGATCTCCTCTCTTTCCTTAGCTCTGGTAGCAGAACATAACAGTAAGTCCAGCCTGCAAATTCTCTAAGGAAAGATTTTTCTGTTCCATCATGGTGTCGGTTCAGGATTTGGCTCATCGCCTGCAGGGACTCTCTCTGGAGGTGGCCGAGCTCCGTCAGCACGTGAGTAACTGTCCTGGAGCACATTTCTTGGAGCCTATGGTATGTTTGCCGGATTTATTTTTTGGTGAACATCGAGAATTTTTTTCATTTAAAAATGCTTGCTTATTGTATTTTCGTTTGAGACCCAAATCCTCTGAGGATGAATCCCAGCGCATAGGGTTCATAATGTCACTTTTGCGCAAAGAGCCTCAGGAGTGGGCCTTTTCTTTGCAACCTAGTGATACATGCTTCAGATCAGTGGATAGTTTTTTTTCTGCTTTGGGACTATTATATGATGATCCTGACCGTGTCGCATCAGCTGAGACTGAGTTGAGACATTTGAAACAGGGATCAGGTAATGTGGAAAAATATTGTACTCATTTCCGTCGTTGGTCTACTCAAATAGGGTGGAACGATTCTGCTCTGAAAAGTCTATTTCTTGCTGGGCTCAGTGAAAGGGTTAAAGACCTGCTAATTGCTTATCCTACACCTGAAGATTTGCAACAGGCTATGCAATTAGCTATACGGGTGGATAGGAGACTGCGTGCAAGGGTTAATGAGAGCAAATCCTCTGCTATGTCAGTTTCTGGTTATGAGAATGTGTGTACTAACAGTGGTGAATCGATGGAGATTGGATCGGTGGCACCTCGCTCTCAAGAAAAAGACCGTCGATTTTCTGAAGGCTTGTGTTTCTATTGCGGAAAATCTGGTCATTTGATTAAAGGCTGTGAGCTTCGTATGAAGAAAGAAAAAAAAATGGTCAGTCATGCCCGTATTGCCTGTTTAAATTCCAAGGGTGTATTTTTAGCTGCTTCCACGATTGCTCAGGAAAAATTAATGGAATTTCGGGTGTTTGTTGATTGTGGGTCTACTCTGAATGTAATTGATGGGGGATTCTTGGAAAGACTCAATTTAAAACCCGAACCTTTATCATCCCCCATTGCTGTGGTTTCTGTGGATGGTTCCCCTTTGAAGAATATTACTCTCAAGGTCTGTGAATTTCCTCTCACTATTAATGGTGTTCACCATGAGAAATTGGATTTGGTAGTTTTGAATAACTTGCCTTCTCCAGTAATATTGGGATTGCCCTGGTTAAAATTTCACAATCCTGTACTGGATTGGTCTACCAATGAAATTAAATCCTGGAGCCATAAATGTTATGACAAGTGTTGTAACGGGCGTATTGCAGCTTTGGATAGGGGAGAATTGCCTGTTCCTATTCAGGATTTTTGGAGAGTTTTTTCTGAGAAGGAATCGCAGGTTTTGCCTCCCCATAGAGACTATGATTGTTCTATTGAATTTGTCCCTGGAGCGACTCTTCCTAAAAGTCGTTTATTTAACCTTACTATTCCTGAGAGGAAGGCTTTGGAGGAATACATACAGACAAGTTTGGCTGCCGGTCACATTAGGCCCTCTAAGTCTCCTGTGGCGGTTGGATTTTTTTTTGTAAAAAAAAAGGACGGCGGTTTACGTCCTTGTCTGGATTTTCGTGAGATTAACAAAATTACTGTACGCAATCCTTACCCACTGCCATTGATTCCTGATCTGTTTAACCAGTTAATGGGGGCCAAGTGGTTCTCTAAAATTGACCTTAAGGGGGCATACAATCTGTTGCGCATGAAGGAGGGTGATGAATGGAAGACTGCTTTTAACACTCCTGTGGGTCATTTTGAGAATCTGGTTATGCCCTTTGGTCTTACTAATGCTCCTGCATTTTTTCAGAATCTTATTAATGACATCCTGAGACCTTTGATCGGCAAAAATGTGGTTGTGTATTTGGATGACATTTTGATTTATTCGCCGGATCTGGAGTCTCATTGGCGGAGCGTACGTGAGGTATTACAGTTATTAATGGACAATTCGCTTTTTGCTAAGCTGGAGAAATGTGAGTTCGCTGTACAGAGAATTCGTTTTTTGGGCTATATTATCTCCAGTGAAGGTTTTGAGATGGACCCGGTTAAAGTTCAAGCTGTACAGGAATGGCCTAGGCCTATTGGTTTGAAATCGATACAGAGGTTTTTAGGTTTCGCCAATTATTACAGAAAATTCATAAAAAATTTTTCTAGTATTGTCAAACCTCTGACCGATCTCACCAGGAAAGGTGCTGATGCGGTTCAGTGGTCTTCTGAGGCCATTGAAGCTTTTGTGTATCTCAAGGAGAGGTTCACCTCTGCTCCCATCCTTATGCAGCCTGATGTGACTAAGCCGTTTTTGGTTGAGGTTGATGCTTCCTCTGTGGGGGTTGGCGCAGTATTGTCTCAGGATAACGGGGATAGATTACATCCCTGTGCCTTTTTTTCAAAAAAATTTTCGGAGACTGAACTGAATTACGATATTGGTAATCGGGAATTATTGGCTATTAAACTCGCATTTGAACACTGGCGTCACTTCTTGGAAGGTTCGGAATTTCCCGTTCAGGTTCTTACAGATCATAAAAATCTGATATATCTTGATGCTGCCAAGCGCCTGAATGCCCGTCAGGCTAGGTGGGCACTGTTTTTCTCGCGGTTTAATTTCTCCGTTACTTACATCCCTGGTACTAAGAATGTCAAGGCGGATGCCTTGTCTCGCAGTTTTTCTCCCATAGTCGGTGCTGAGAAAGAGGAGAACATTTTACAAGAAGGTGTTGTGATAGCTGCTTTGGACTCCGTTTTGGAAGATGAGATTCTTAAAGCACAAGAGAATGCCCCATCTAACACTCCCCATGGGAGGTTGTTTGTGCCTGGGACCTTTAGGAGAGATTTATTTGTTGAGTGTCACGAATCTCGGTTGGCAGGTCATCCCGCAATCTCTGAGACCAAGAGACTGGTGGGTCGCAGTTTTTGGTGGCCTGGATGGCAGAAGGAAGTCATTAAGTGGGTGCGTCAATGTACTATATGTGCTAGATCTAAGTCCTCACATACTCCTGCTGCGGGGTTGCTTTGTCCTTTGGAGGTTCCCAGTGCTCCTTGGACACATTTGGCTATGGACTTTATAACTGACCTTCCCCCCTCTGAGGGTTTTACAGTCATCTGGGTGGTCGTGGACCGTTTTAGCAAGATGTGTCACTTGGTTCCCTTTGTCAAACTGCCCTGCGCTAAAACTCTCGCTAAGGCCTTTGTCAAGGAAATTGTCAGACTTCATGGCGTTCCTACTGACATTGTTTCTGATAGGGGTCCTCAGTTCGTGGCTCGTTTTTGGCGTGCCTTTTGTGACAGGTTGGGAGTTCATTTATCGTTCTCGTCTGGATATCATCCTGAATCTAATGGCCAGACAGAAAGGAAAAACCAGGATGTTGAGCAGTTCTTGCATTGTTTTGTGGCAGACAATCAAGAGGGGTGGTCTGAGTTTCTGCCACTTGCTGAATTTGCTCTGAACAATCATACATCTTCTTCTGCTGGTTGTTCGCCTTTTTTTTGTTGTTCTGGGAGACATCCGTCGTTTGGGTCGTTCTCCAAGTTGGGATCTGCCGTGCCTGAGGAGGAGAATTTTTCCGGTGATTTGGAGAGAGTTTGGACGGATGTGCGTGGTAATCTTCAGGAGGCCAACAGAAAATCTAAAGACTACTTTGATAGGAAACGACAGGAGGTTTTGTTCGCTGTTGGTGACATGGTTTGGTTGTCCTCTAGGAATCTGCGGTTGAGGATTCCTTCTAAGAAATTGGGTCCCAAGTTTGTAGGGCCCTTTAAGGTGCTTCAGGTTGTCAACCAATCTGCTGTTAGGTTGGAGGTTCCTACCTCCTGGAGAATTAATCCGGTATTTCATGTCTCTCTGTTAAAAAAAGCTGTTGTGTCGGATGGTGACGCCTCTGCCTCTGTTCCTCCAGTGGTGGAGGATGGGGAATATGAAATTTCTCGCATCCTTAACTCTAGACGGTATAGAGGTAGTTTGCAGTATCTTGTGGCCTGGAAAGGTTTCGGACCCGAGGATAACTCTTGGGTGAGGTCTGATGATGTTTCCGCGTCCAGACTTATCAGAGCGTTTCACAGGAGATTTCCTGATAAGCCTGGTCCTAGGGAATCCGGAGGATCCTCTTAGAAGGGGGGGTACTGTTAGAACCTTGCTCTTAGGTTTTTTCCTTTGCTGGTCACATGACCTTGTTGGCCTATTTAATCCTGCTCCGCCCTTCTGGCTTTGCTGGACTTCATTGTATAACTACTTTCTAGCTAGCCTGTGCTCTGTATCTTTCTCTGTTAGTTTGCTTGGTCTACGGACCTCTATGTTCTATATATTTTGTTTGTTCGTCTGTCTGCTACTATTTCTGTTAGGAGGTGTCCCATATTCCTCCCAGTCCTTAGTACTTGTAGGGATTCCTTCCCCACATCTATAGGTCTCCGTAGAGACTAGCTTAGGACTTTAGCAGGTCTGATCGCAGGATCAGGTTCCCTGTTACATCGTAGGGATTCAGCTGAGTTCTATCGTAGGGACAGATCTCCTCTCTTTCCTTAGCTCTGGTAGCAGAACATAACAGAAAGCCATCAACAACCTGTCTCCTCCATACATCTGTGATCTAGCCTCCCGGTACCTACCTGCACGCAACCTCCGATCCTCACAAGATTTCCTTCTCTACTCCCCTCTTATCTCCTCTTCCCACAATCGCATACAAGATTTCTCCCGTGCATCCCCCCTACTTTGGAACTCTCTACTAGTGTTGAGCGAATTTGTTCGGAATTTCAAATTCGGGTTTGTGTTCGGGGTTCCGGCTTGTTCGCACCAAAAAATTGGCTCTGCCCGTGAACATCCCTGATTTGCTACATTGTCATGTAGATGTTATAATTTCTTGGCACCACATGACCAGCTCTGCCCTCTTCTACTGTATCCTCATCCATCCCTTGTAGACTGTGAGCCCTCACAGGCAGGGTCCTCTCTCCTGCTGTGCCAGTCAGTGTCTTGTTTTTGTTCAAATTATTGTACTTGTTGTTTGCTATGCATACCCCTTTTTTACATTTATTTAATTTACTCAGTTATATAGCGCCATTAATTCCACAGCACTTTACAGACATTATCTCCACTGTCCCCATTGGGGATCATAATCTAAATTCCCTATTAGTATGTCTTTGGAGTGTGGGAGGAAAGCGGATTACCCGGGGGAAACCCACGCAAACACAGAGAGAACATATAAGCTCCTTGCAGATGTTGTCCTTGGTGGGATTTGAACCCAGGACCCCAGTGCTGCAAGGCTGAAGTGCTAACCACTGAGCTACCGTGCTGTCCATACACATGTAAAGTGCCATGGAATAAATGGCGCTATAATACATAATAATAATAATAATAATAAATATTATATATAGTGAATCAAGTGTATTGTTAAAAGTACTGCTCATATAAGAGGATGGCGACCCACTCTTGCACAGTGGCCCACCGGAGGATTATACTATTCTCCTGTGGGCCAGTCCAAGCCTGGACACAAGTTATGATATTGGCACACTCGTCACCATTTTTGCTGAGGAGCATTGCAAGACTTAAAGCAGTTGTCCACTACTTTCACATTGGTGATAGGGCATCAATGTATGATCGGCCGGGGTCCCGCACCCAGCACCCCCTCCTGTCAGCTGCTATTTGTGCCGCCGCCGGTGGCCGGAAGTCCTTACCTGTGGTGCTTGGCCGTCAAGTTGTAGTGGCCGGCGCTTATTACTGCATATCCTCCTCCTATTCAATTCAATGGGAGGCTTATGTGTAGTACCCCGCGGTGGCCACTACAGATGGATGGCCAAGCACCACAGGTAAGGACTTCCGGCCACCGGCGGCCGCTGCCTCCGGCACCGATAACAGCTGATCGGCGGGGGTGCCGCATGCAGGATCATACATTGATGCCCTATCCTATAGGTTATCAGTGTGAAAGTAGTGGACAACTCCTTTAATAGTCTCCTCACCTTGGTATGTCTGGCTTGACATGTCACTCTCCACAAGGAGAAAAATTACCCCTTGGAACCATTTTTGCTGTAATGTTTCCTTTTTCCGGATTACATTTTTGAGGTATGCAATTTCTATGTAAAGTAATAATGATGTGAAATGAACGTCCTAGAAATGTTCACATATATGGAAGTAATTATTATTTCTCACTCAAACTAGTCATTTAATGTTCAGTATAATCCAGCAATTTATGTTTTGATGTCTTTGTGACCTTTTTTTTGGTGATTTTCATTTTATGTTCAGTGTTGCTTTAATTCCCCATTTTTATGTATTCTGTGCTCCACACCTTCCCTATAATGGGTAAAGGTTATTAACAATGCAATAAATGAACCTTTCTTTTAAAAGAAAGAGCAGCAGTGGGCGAGGAAGCTGTGATTTTCCTGCAGCTCTGTAGATTTAGATTATTGCAGTATACTCATGAAAAAAAAGCTTAATTATATGGTAGGGAAACCCTGTAACTAGTTCGCTCACCCCATTGTTTTTCTACCAGGCTTGACTTTTCTAGCAATACTGAAGTCAGTGGGAACTAATGCTGCTTGTCTGGACAAGAGAGCGATGTCAGTACTTCCCACGCTTTCCTCTGCCTGTGATTCTCTGCCTATGAGCAATGCGAGGTCTAACAAGTTAGTATGCCCCAGATTCCCACCTGTTATAACATGTTGTTCTGCGTTGATTTCAGATTAAGTACGTAATTTGAAATATGGAAGAAAAATGGAAACTTTTCCACCAATGCGTGCCAAATCAGGTCTTGTGCTATAAAGGGCATTGCTGAAACCTATAAATCTGGTTGTGCCATGACTAGCTTACATTGTGACATGTCTCTTCTCTTTGTAGTACAGGATTGGACAGCTGTACATGATCAGCAAGCACAGCCATGAACAAAGTTCAGACGGAGAAGGGGTGGAAGTGATCATCAACGAACCATATGACGATCCCAGCCATGGCCAAGGACAATACACAGAGAAGAGGGTCTACCTAAACAGGTGAGTCATTACATAACGGACATAAAACACTCAGACACTATTGTCAAAATAAAAATGTGTCAGTGATTAGATCACTTTTGGTTACAGCTGGAATCCTTTTGTTTTTTTTAATCTTTCCTATAATGAGAACAGGTGACTAAATATAACATCAATCTCCTCCTTCACTCTGTCTGGCTGTAAGACAACTGGCTACAGCAGAAGCCCTTCTCACTGCTTTTCTCTGTCTGCACTAGGACAAAACAGGGTTTAGGGGGTTGTCCACTACTCAGAGAACCTCTTCTAAATCACCATAGTTCCCCCATGTAAAATAATGACAGCTATACTCACCTCTGGTGCAAGCGCTGTTCCAGCGATGTCGGCTCCTCCTCTCCCAGTACTCTCATGATGGTTATGTCATACAACCCCTTCAGCAAATCAGCGGCTGCTTCCCTCTCAGTTCCTTTGGATGAAAATATGCCCAAAATCTGGTATGTAAGTCAAGAAAAACACCTTTTATTATACTCACCTACGGGGCGGTCAAGTCCAATAGGCGTCGCTGTCTTGGACCGGTGCCTCCTCCTTCTGTGCTTCGTGTGGATGACTCGTCCTACGTAATCCACATAATGTCTCTGGCATTGTGCTTCTGCACAGGTGTACTACTCTCTGCCCTGTTGAGGGCAGAGCAATGCACGGCAGTTTGTATGCTCAGGAAAAGCCCCGGTGCATGTGCACTGCAGTACTTTACTCTTCCCTAGTCAGGGCAGAGAAGTACACCTGTGAAGTAGCGCGATGCCGAGGACACTGAATGAATGACGTAGGATGCGTCATCCACACAAAGCACAGAAGGTAGATGGCAACGCCAGAAGAGAGGAGGCACGGGACCAAGACTGTGACGCCCATTGGACCGGGCCGCCCAGTAGGTGGGTATAATAAAAGGTGTTTTTCTTGTCTTGCAGGTCAGATTGGGGGCATATACAGCATATTAGAATGCTGCATATCAGGGCCAAGAGGTGGTGGCCTTACCTCATATGGGACAAACCTGGTGACATAATCATGAACGAGAGAGAGGGAACAAGGGAGAGTCATCTCACCGCAATCTGAAGCACCTTGTCAGCAGGACACATTGCACAGAGCCGTCCTAGTCCAGGCAGATATAATCATGTAGAAGAAAAGGATAAAACTTCACATTTTTTAAGCATATTAAAATTCCAACATATCAGCATGACACAGTGCAGCACTACAGAAAAAAACAACGCGTTTTGGTTAGCATGCCTTAGTCATGGTCTCACCCCAAACCTGGTGTTAGATTCCCTTTAAGTTCATTGAGGTTTGTGGGCATTTGTTTTCAGTATGTACAGCTGCCCTAAGATCTGAGGCATTTAAATTGGGTTGAGGTCTGGACTTTGTCTGTGCCAGCACAACATCTTGATACTTTTCTTTTTCAGCCATTCTGATGTAGATTTGCTTTTGTGCTTGGGATCATTGTCCTATTGCATGACCCAGTTTTGGCCAAGGTTTAACGTTTGGAGATATGGCCAGTTTGACTCTAAAATACTTTCGTATACAGAGGAGTTCATGGTCTACTCAAGGTGCCCTGGTCCTCTAGCTACAAAACAAGCCCAAATTATCACCCCACCAACACTGTGCTTGATAGTTGGTATGTTTGTGCTGATATGCTGTGTTTGATTTTTATTAAATGTAGCGAAGGGCATTATGGTCAATCCTCTCAACTTTGATCTCGTCTATGCTAAGAACATTGTTCCAGAAGTTTTGTGATTTGTTCAGATGCAGCTTTGCAAACTTTAGCAATGCTGTCATGTTCTTTTTCAGAAAGCAAAGGCTTTCTCCTGGCAACTCATTTAAACTAGCCATACTTATTAAGTCTTTTTCAAATTGTATTAACATGAACTTGACAAGATGACTGAGGCCTTTAGACTCTGAGCTGAAGCTCTTGGATCTTCTGCAATTTCTCTGAACATTGTCAACTGTCTTGACTATTTTGCAATTGTGAATAATCTTTCTTACTGTAGAATGATGGACTTCAAATTGTTTATATGCATGTTAATGAACAATTGATCATGGATATTTTATTAGCAGCACCTAGTTTCTACTTACCCTCTTGATTATTAAGGAAGCAGAAAGGGCATACTTACATTTTTCACATACTGTTTCTGGATTTTGACTTTTTTTTTCCTTAAATAAACAATGACACATTGTAGTTTGTAATGTGTTGTTATTAGCCTAAGGTTATATTTACCTAATTTTAAGACCTTCTAAGGACCAGATATTTTTTAATTATGTCCTGATACATAAAAATATAACATCTGTGATGCTGAGTCACTTTTCTGAATAATCAGCTAGTCCGAAGTCAAAAGCCAGGAGGGTACGTCATGAACAGAGGGAAGAGACAAAGGTGTAGTCAGGTAACGTTCCGTTGGTCAGAATACCAGGAGGATAGCGGATCAGAGCAGAGGGGGTTAAACAGATGGATGGTCAGAACAAGGTCCAAGGTTAGGCAACAAAAGATCAATTCACAGAACACAAGGCACAGAGAACGAACCACACACTACCTGAATGTACGTCTGGCAGAGGTCTGCCAGAAACAGCCCAGTTAAGTAGCCTGGCAATCACCTGGAATAATGAACACCTGGAGATAGCCAGTGCTTCCCAGTCTCAGATTGGACAGTCGAGCTGTCAATCAACACACTGACAGCTTCAGCATGCACCTGTACCAGATTGGATGGTCGAGCTGTCAATCACAGTACTGACAGCTCCAGAACGCCCCTGTACCAGATTGGACGGCTGAGCTGTAAGTAACTGCATCCCAGACACACTGAGAGGTGGAGCCGTGACAAAATTACTTTTGGAATACTTATTTGCAATGAACCAGCATCACTTTTTCTTTTGCCCTTCCCATTGTAAGGCCTTTTCCTACTATTTAATACCAATTATTAGATCATAAAATATGATTGATGCTTGCAATTCTGTTGGGACAAATAAATGATCCAGTGAAGAGTAATCATGATTAGTGTTGAGTGGACCGATTTTCAGGACTCTGGTCCATCATACAGGTCAGTAATGTCTGGCCATTGAATTAGAGGCTGGCGAATCTCTTACCTTCCAGGATACCCAGCGCAGCAATCATCTTCATCTGTGTAACATGCTGGCTAATGAAAACCATGTCAGAGATCCTGGAAGGTAAGAGATTTGCTAGCCTTTCGTCCAGTGGCCAGAGATTATTGACCTGTCCGATGGGCCAGAGCGCCGCCAAACGATCTGCCCATCTCTGATATTGGTCATGGAAGTAAAAATTATGAAAAGTTTATTGTTTACTATTACAAACATTGGCAATTACTTTAAGATAGCTATTACCCTTATCAGTCTTTTGGGACTTGTGAGAAGCAATAACATTCCTACCAAGTAGAACACACAGCCCGGCAGATCAGGCATTAGCAGAACCATGTCCCCAGTTGATGTTTTGACCATATTCAAATTATACTTGTTTTAGAAAATCTATAAGGTATTAAGAGAAGAGCAGCAAGAGTAGAGCGCGGTAACAGCAGGAGAGCATTAAACATATTACATCTCTCCAACACCTCACAGTTTGTTCCCAAATAGCTGAAAGGAACTCGTCGTGACTGCACCGAGCCGGAGATGTCAATTGCAAACTGCAAAGACTCTTGATTCACTTTCTTTGTATGAAAGTAGGGGAGGAAGGGCTGGAAATCTGCTAAAACTAGCAAAGAAAATATGTACTGTGTTCATTTTCCCAGCGACCAAGGAGCTGGTGACATGCATGAGTGCTGGCCCCGGTGAATCATTCACAGATTACAATATGAATGCATGTCACCGTCTTTACATGGCAGAACGTAGTGTCCATATTGGAAGGGAAAGGATTAATAGAATTAGTAGTATTCTACTGTAGGGAGCTGACTGCTGTAATTGTACTTTATCACACAATTAATTATGTATTATCATGTATATCATAAGGCGAGTCTTACCCAGGTGTCCTGTTCTTAAAGGTGACCTCAAACTAGGTTAAAAGTCTCCAGCTTTAGCTTTTATTATATTCACACTGCTCTTCTTAGCATTCCATTTTTATTTTTTTTAAAAGCTGAAATGTGGTTTGGGAGATCCGAGCCTTTATATTTAGTATATCCAATATGGTAGTTTGTCTAGTCCTTACTAAGGGGGTGTGGCTCAAGGGATTCCTTGGGGGCGTGTCCTCACGCTGTTCTGTGTTATTATTCTGTGACCACGCCCCCTTAGTAAACATCATGAAAGTTAGCATATTAAGTACACTAACCCCTTATTACTGGAACTATGAACTACCCCCTTATATAATTCACATATAAAATATCAAGGGGGGGATGATAATAATGAAGTTTTGCATATTCAATTTTAACTCTTTTTTGAAAATCTTAACGTGAACCTTTTCAGAAAATGTCAAGAACACCAAGTCAGGTTATTTAGTATGCCAGGGTAATTCATTACTTCACTTTGTTCCTTCAAATGCAAATTTCCAAGGTTCTCTATACACAGCGGGTCCTCAGCATCAGCAGAAATAGCAAAATATGTTCTTGTTATTAGGACGTACTTGAGAACTTGCCAAAGCGACATTTCTCTGCCTCTTCCCAGTCTGCACCTCACAGACCTCAATCCCGGCATCCTCCATGCACATAATACTACATAATATCATTAATTTGTTTTACTCACTGATATAGCGCCATTAATTCCACCACGCTTTACAGACCTCATCATCACTGTCCCCATTGGGGCTCACAATCTACATTCCCTATCAGAATGTCTTTGGAGTGTGGGAGGAAACCGAAGAACCCGGAGGAAACCCACGCAAACACAGGGAGAACATACAAACTCCTTTCAGATGTTGTCCTTGGTGGCATTTCATCCCAGGATCCCAGTGATGCTCAGCAACAGTGCTAACCACTGAGCCACCATGGTGCCCTACTCAATCTCTAGTCCCAGACTGCTGATTCCAGCTGCTCAAATAAAAATAGAGACTACGATGAGGCTTCCACCCACCATCAGTACAAGTACCTTGGCCCGCAGCCACCTAGCTCAGGATACAGTGAGCTGCATTGGAGATGTGAGCGCACGGACTGATACACAGGAGCGCTGCCTCTGCAGCGAATAATGCTGGCAGGCACAGAGAATTCTTTTCAGGTCACTGCTTCACCAACAGACTTTCTCGCTCTGTCTACACTATCTCCTCCAGCCAACACACAGCCAATACTTAGGCTTGGCTTACCCCTGTCTAAACAGCGCACTACCGTATATCTAGTTATGTGATCACAGGGCCTGCTGGTAATAACAGAGACTATGGCTGCCTTACCTGGGTGGATACAGACAGCAATCCTCATGAGTGACTTTAGAGGGACTGTCTCTACAAATAAGTCATGCTTGGATGCTTTACCTCGCTGGGGTCCTGAATCCTACCAAGGACAACATCTGGAAGGAGTAATTATATTCTTCCCTTGTTTGTGTGGGTTTCCACTGCGTTCCCCAATTTCCTCCCACACTCCAAAGACATCCTGATAGGGAGCTTAGATTGTGAGTCCCAATGGGGACAGTGATGCCATCGACTGTAAAGTGCTGGGAATTAATGGCGCTATATAAGCGAGTAAATAAATAATAATAAATATCACACATAACACGGCAGTGTACCACACTGACGTAGGTTTAGTGTTCAGTCCGCTCCACTGGAGCCAGCTACACTTCATAGCCACATTATGCAGGTAGGGGGATGTCCACTGCCCCGACAGTCTTCCAGGGAGTGCCCCCTTTACAATGTGGCATTCTATAGCATATAAGGTACATCACACAGAATTGGAAGCAGCCGCCAGCTGCTTCAGCGTGGCGGCACAGGCAGTGCATGACGTCACTGCCATGCACTGCCAGACACTGGCAAGCTAACGTCTGCTGCCAGCCTCCATTTGGCTGAGCTCGTGTATTACAATGCAAGGAGCCGGTGGCTCTCTGCGCCGCAGTACATTTCAGCTGACTGTACGTCCAAGGATGTACATTCTGGTGAAATTGGTGCTGGCATCAGTGGGCCCCTCTGTAGCGTCGGCGTCCCTGCCCTCTGTTAGGCAGGGACGCTGTTCCCCTCACCTCTCTGCTCCGAGCCCGGCGTCCTCCGCCCGCTCTGCTGGCAGCGCGCGCTCCTTCCCGGCCACTGTGCTTAGGGCGCGCGCGCTCCCTCCCTCTTAAAGGGGCCGCGCGCGCCGTCCTAAGTAGTCCCCGGCCAATGGCCGGAGGACTTCACCATATATAAGGCACCTCCTCCAAAATGGAGGTGCCCGAGCAATGTTGTTGCACTGTTCACTACTCTGTTTCAGCCCTCAGGTCCCGTTGCCAGTTACCTGCCTGATTCCTGCCAGAGTCCTGCCAGTTTGCTGTCTGTTTCCTGCCTGATATTCCTGCTACCTGCTTGCTAGCCTGAGGTCCGACGGTCTGCCTTCCTACTCCTGTCAGTCTGTCTATGGACCAGCTTGCCCGCTCACCTGGGAGCGCACATCTGCTACCTGCCTGCTAGCCTTCCTGGAGGCTCCGCCGTCACGTGCTGTGACCACCTGCTATTCCAGAGACTCTTGCCCGCTCACCTGGGAGCGCCCATCTGCTACCTGTCTGTTGATCTTCCTGGAGGCTCCGCCGTCACATGCTGTGACCACCCGATTATCCAGAGACTCTCGCCTGCTCACCTGGGAGCTCACGTCTATCATCTGCCGCCACAGGTCGTACCAATCCTTTACCCAGAGACTGCCCTGGTCACTTGCCGTGACCTCCTGCCCGCTCATCCAGAGACTGCCCCGGTCACTTGCCGTGACCTCCTGCCCGTTCATCCAGAGACTGCCCCGGTCACTTGCCGTGACCTCCTGCCCATTCATCCAGAGACTGCCCCGGTCACTTGCCGTGACCTCCTGCCCGTTCATCCAGAGACTGCCCCGGTCACTTGCCGTGACCTCCTGTCCGTTCATTCAGAGACTGTCCCAGTCACCTGCTGTGACTGCCTGCCCGTCTACCCTGGTCGCCACCCGCTCCCTTACAAGGACCGCCCCCTTGTATAGTAGCTCAGAGGTTCCGCCTCCCAGACCCGTTACAGTTTGCTCGGGCCATGGAACCCGGTGGCACCCAAGCTCCCTCGCTCTCGGACCTCTGTCATGAACTGTCCCGTCAGAGGTCCCAACAGGAGTCCATCCTGGGTCACCTGCGGAATGTCAATTCTCGCCTGGACACTCTGACTGCTCCACCAGCAACCACCGCCAGTGCCATGACTCGCAACCCGGCAGCTCCGCTGCCCACCAATACCATGGTATCCTACCCCGGACCCCGGCTTTCTGCACCTCCTCGCTTCGGAGGCGACTCCGCCCAGGCTCGGGGCCTCATAAATCAGTGCACCCTGCACTTTGAACTCCTGTCCCACCAGTTTATCTCTGACCGGGCCAAAATTGCCTTCATCATGTCCCATCTCACCGGGGAGGCCCTGGCCTGGCTAAATCCTCTATGGGAGAGAGGAGACCCCCTGGTGTCCGACTTGCCTGCCTTTCTCATGGCTTTCCGGAAAATCTTCGACGAACCCGGACGGAAGACCTCATCCGCATCATCTCTGCTACGCCTCCGTCAGGAAAGTCTCACCGTGGGCCAATATGCCATACGGTTCCGTACCCTTGCCTCGGAGCTGGCCTGGGATAACGACGCTCTGGTATCCGTCTTCTGGGAGGGTCTGTCCGGCCGTATTAAAGATGAACTTGCCGGTCGGGACATTCCTACCACTCTCTATGACCTAATAACTCTTGCCACCCGGATTGACCTACGGTTCCAGGAGCGTGCCAAAGAGGTCACCCGTGAGAGGAGGTTTCCACGTCTAGCTCCTACTTTTCAGAAATCCGTCTCTCCCCAGGTACACTCTCCTGAGCCTATGCAGGTCGACCAGACCAAGATGGTCAAAACCCGTCAGGACTTACGCCGTGCCGAAGGGAGCTGCTTCTACTGTGGCAGTAAGGAGCACCGGATCCGTACCTGCCCGGAGAGGTCGGGAAACGCCTGTGACTAGGTTCGCTCAGAGAGGTCAACCTAGACAAGAATAAATCCTCTCCATCTCTGCTACTGTCAGTCTCTATTATCTGCGGGGAGAATCGTTATTTCGAACTAGCCCAACTTGACTCTGGAGCGGCCGGGAATCTTATCTCACAGTCCCTGGTAGAGAAATACCGCATTCCCACCAAACCTCTGGCTGTACCATTATCTGTCGCTGCTGTGGATGGGGGCCTCTTACCACGTCCCATCCAACTCATCACCGAATCCGTAACTCTGCAGGTGGGAATGCTGCAGTCTGAGAGCATCTCTTTTCATGTTCTGCCTGGACTCTCTCACGCCCTCTTACTAGGTCTACCTTGGCTCCAGAGACATGCACCCGTGCTTGACTGGCAGACCGGAGAAGTCCTTCGCTGGGGACAGGACTGTCATAAGACTTGTTTGGTTCCTGTTCATCCCGTCCGTCCTTCTCCTACCCCAACTAATCTACCTGGACTTCCGATTCCCTATTGGTCATTTGCTGATGTCTTTAATAAAAAGGAGGCAGAGACATTACCCCCTCATAGACCATACGACTGTCCTATCGACCTGTTACCCGGTACTACTCCTCCCCGTGGGCGTATTTACCCATTGTCCGCTGCTGAGACCCGGTCGATGTCCGAATATATTGAGGAGAATTTGGCCAGGGGATTCATCCGGAAATCTACCTCCCCGGCGGGAGCAGGCTTCTTCTTCGTAAAAAAGAAGGACGGCTCTCTCCGTCCCTGTATAGACTATAGAGGCCTTAACCAGATCACGGTGAAGAATAAGTACCCCCTTCCGCTCATTCCAGAATTATTTGATCGCCTGAGGGGGCTAGAGTCTTCACCAAACTGGACCTCCGTGGGGCGTACAACCTGGTCCGTATCCGTCAAGGGGATGAATGGAAGACTGCATTCAACACCCGGGACGGCCACTATGAATATCTGGTAATGCCCTTTGGTCTCTTTAACGCTCCTGCCGTCTTTCAAGAGTTGGTCAATGACATCTTCCGGGACCTTCTCTACTCCTGCGTTGTGGTGTACCTGGACGACATCTTGGTCTTCTCTCCGGATCTCCAGACTCACCGGAGGGACGTTCGTCAGGTCCTGCTCAGGCTCAGGCAGAACCACCTCTTCGCTAAATATGAGAAGTGCCTCTTTGAGCAGACCTCGCTTCCGTTTTTGGGCTACATTATTTCTCAGACTGGCCTACGAATGGATCCAGAGAAACTGTCTGCCATCGAGAAATGGCCCCGACCGGAGGGGTTGAAGGCCATTCAGCGGTTCCTGGGCTTCGCCAACTACTACCGCCTCTTCATACCGCACTTCTCTTCCCGGACTGCCCCAATTTCCGTGCTCACCCGTAAGGGTACTAATCCCAAAGAGTGGCTGCCCGAAGCAGAGGAGGCCTTTCTTTCCTTAAAACAGGCCTTCTCTTCCGCCCCGGTGCTGCATCGTCCGGACGGCAACAAGCAGTTCTTTCTGGAGGTTGACGCCTCCTCCTCTGGAGCCGGAGCTGTACTTACTCAAAAATCTTCTTCCGGGAGGATGGTAACTTGCGGCTTCTTCTCCAAACTCTTCTCCTCTTCTGAGCGCAATTATTCCATAGGAGACCGAGAGTTATTGGCCATCAAGCTGGCATTGGAGGAGTGGCGTTACCTACTCGAGGGGGCTCTTCATCCGGTAATAATTTACACTGACCACAAGAACTTGGCTTATCTCCAGCATGCCCAGAGACTTAATCCGCGCCAAGCCCGGTGGTCCTTGTTTTTTGCTCGCTTTGATTTTGTTCTACATTTTCGCCCGGCTGACAAGAACATCAAAGCAGACCCCTTGTCCCGATCCTTTCTGGTATCTGATCTCGAGGAAGAACCTAAACATATCATCGATCCCGCCAGAGTAATGCAGGTGGCTCCCGTGAGTCTAAATCGTCTCCCTCCCGGTAAGACGTTCGTATCGGTACCTGATCGGGAGAAGATCCTACACTGGGGTCATTTGTCTAAACTAGCTGGCCACGCCGGTCAGAAAAAGACCCTCCAGCTTATTTCCCGGCACTACTGGTGGCCTAACCTGCGCAAGGATGTAATAGACTTTGTTTCTGCCTGTGTGTCCTGTGCCCGCAACAAAGTTCCGAGACACCTGCCAGCCGGTCGCCTTCTTCCTCTGCCAGTACCTGCTGCCCCCTGGCAGCATATAGCGATGGACTTCATAACTGATCTTCCCGTCTCTGCTGGTTGTACGGTCATTTGGGTGGTCGCTGACCGCTTTTCCAAGATGGCTCACTTCATTCCCCTGCCAGGCCTCCCGTCTGCACCCGAGCTGGCTAAAGACTTTATCCGCCACATCTTCCGTCTTCATGGCCTGCCCCGTCACATCGTGTCGGATCGTGGGGTACAGTTCACTTCTCGTTTCTGGAGAGCCACTTGTAAATTGCTAGACGTCACCCTGGACTTCTCCTCCGCTTACCACCCACAGTCTAATGGTCAAGTGGAGCGGATCAATCAGATCCTGACCTGTTACCTCCGGCACTTCGTTAATGCCCACCATTCTGACTGGGTGGATCTCCTGCCATGGGCCGAATTCTCGTACAACAATCACGAGAGCGAATCTTCCTCCAAATCCCCGTTTTTTGTAGTCTTCGGTCAGCATCCTCGGATCCCGTTTCCTGTCTCCACCTCGGTGGACAATCCGGCTGCGGAATCTCTTGTTAACAAATTTTCCTCCACATGGGAGAGTACCCGGTCCGCACTCCTTCTGTCATCCGAGCGTATGAAAAGACGTGCTGACAAAAAACGTCTGGATCCTCCTCAATTCCGTCCAGGGGATAAGGTCTGGCTCTCGTCCAAGTATGTCCGGCTCAAGATTCCTTCCTATAAGTTAGGGCCTCGGTTCATCGGTCCTCTGGAGGTCATCAGTCAGATCAACCCGGTGGCCTATAAATTGAAACTCCCGGCCAACTTGCGGATCCCTAACTCCTTCCATGTATCTCTCCTCAAACCTGTGGTACTTAACTCTTTTTCCAAGTCTACAGGCACGCCTCCTGCTCCGTTTTCCGCTGAAAACGAATTTGAGGTAGAGAACATTCTGGCCACCAAAAGGGTAAGAGGGAAGACCTTTTTTTTAGTAGATTGGAAGGGGTTTGGTCCTGAAGAGAGAACGTGGGAGCCCCGGGAGAACATCCATGCCCCTCTCATCCTTGCTAAATTTCTGTCTGGCCTAAAAAAGGGGGGGCCTAAAGGGGGGGGTACTGTAGCGTCGGCGTCCCTGCCCTCTGCTAGGCAGGGACGCTGTTCCCCTCACCTCTCTGCTCCGAGCCCGGCGTCCTCCGCCCGCTCTGCTGGCAGCGCGCGCTCCTTCCCGACCACTGTGCTTAGGGCGCGCGCGCGCGCGCTCCCTCCCTCTTAAAGGGGCCGCGCGCGCCGTCCTAAGGAGTCCCCGGCCAATGGCCGGAAGACTTCACCATATATAAGGCACCTCCTCCAAAATGGAGGTGCCCGAGCAATGTTGTTGCACTGTTCACTACTCTGCTTCAGCCCTCAGGTCCCGTTGCCAGTTACCTGCCTGATTCCTGCCAGAGTCCTGCCAGTTTGCTGTCTGTTTCCTGCCTGATATTCCTGCTACCTGCTTGCTAGCCTGAGGTCCGACGGTCTGCCTTCCTACTCCTGTCAGTCTGTCTATGGACCAGCTTGCCCGCTCACCTGGGAGCGCAGATCTGCTACCTGCCTGCTAGCCTTCCTGGAGGCTCCGCCGTCACGTGCTGTGACCACCTGCTATTCCAGAGACTCTTGCCCGCTCACCTGGGAGCGCCCATCTGCTACCTGTCTGTTGATCTTCCTGGAGGCTCCGCCATCACATGCTGTGACCACCCGATTATCCAGAGACTCTCGCCTGCTCACCTGGGAGCTCACGTCTATCATCTGCCGCCACAGGTCGTACCAATCCTTTACCCAGAGACTGCCCCGGTCACTTGCCGTGACCTCCTGCCCGCTCATCCAGAGACTGCCCCGGTCACTTGCCGTGACCTCCTGCCCGTTCATCCAGAGACTGCCCCGGTCACTTGCCGTGACCTCCTGCCCGTTCATCCAGAGACTGCCCCAGTCACTTGCCGTGACCTCCTGCCCGTTCATCCAGAGACTGCCCCGGTCACTTGCCGTGACCTCCTGTCCGTTCATTCAGAGTCTGTCCCAGTCACCTGCTGTGACTGCCTGCCCGTCTACCCTGGTCGCCACCCGCTCCCTTACAAGGACCGCCCCCTTGTATAGTAGCTCAGAGGTTCCGCCTCCCAGACCCGTTACACCCTCTATGAGTGATGTCCATACTATTAGGTCAAGTGGGCTGCCCAGCACTATGTAGATGCACCCCACAAAGGCAGGCACCTCAAGTGCCCCCAGCCACCACTAAAGGGTCTGGCTATACCCTATAAAAGATGAAAAATGTGAAACAAAAAAGATGAAAAAGATGTATAAATTGCACGAGGTATTGGTCAATATTTTGGGCAAAATATGCAAGCTCGTAACCAACGAAGTAAGGGCTATCCTAGCAATATGCCATCACTTCTGCAGCAGAAAAAATATATTTTAGCTATTAACAACATTTATTATTATTATTATATTAAGTCACCTACAGGAACATGGTGGTTAAGTAGTTAGCCCTGCAACTTTGTAGCACGGGTGTCCGGGGTTCAAATCCTACCAAGGACAACATCTACAAGGATGTTCTTCCATGTTTCCTCCGGGTTCTCCGGTTTCCTTCCACACTCCAAAGACATATTGATAGGAAATCTAGATTGTGAGTCCCAATTGGGACAGCGATGATGTCTGTAAAGCGCTGTGGGATTAATGGCGCTATATAAGTGAGCAAATAAATAAAGAGCCATCATGTTCTGCAGACATTGTCCTAGAGATATTTGTTTTTATATCAACTCCAAATATTTCACAAGTCCCTGCTTTACAACTTTGTGGACATGATGGTAATACTGGCTCTGTTATGGCAGACAAAGTGGTCATTTAATAAATGCAAACTCACATTACTACAACTGTTTACATTCCTTATTTTATAGGACCCTAACATTTCTTCTTCTGCGTATGCCCCCAGCCGTCAAGTGAGTGGCTGCTGCTGTCATTGTCATTTCAGAAAAAGTTTTCGCGTGTCCGAAGTTTTGATTGGTAAAGAGACCCGCACCCATTACAGAAATAAAGAAGACAAATCATTTTTCCAAGACAGACTCCATACACTTCCTATTGAAAAATAAAGTGTTCTCGCATAAATGATTGTAGCCCTAAGCCTGGCCATATCTGTCTAGTTTAAGAAATCCAGCTTAGTGATGTATATGGCAATATTGTATTCTTTTCACAAGGGTTACTTTCTTCCCTCTAGGCAGTTTGTATTGAAGAATACAATATAGTAATTAAAAAAAATGTATTTGAGATTGCTGGTTTAAAGAGGTTTTCCCACGAACGAAAGTTCTTTTTAATCAATTGATCTTGGAATAATAATTTCCACAATTAGATGTGTTTAAATAAAATGTTCCTGTGCTGAGATAATCTTATAAATGTGCCCCTGCTGTTTACTGTGTAATAGCTGTGCCTCAGCGTGCAGGAACATGGTCTGATCATACCACAGCTCCTGGGCAGGGGAGGAAGGAAAAGAGTATACAGACTGGACAGCATGGGATCACAGCTCCTGGGCAGAGGAGGAAGGAAAAGAGTATACAGACATTACAGCACAGGATCACAGCTGATTCTTTTTATGAGATAAAGCATTTCCCTGTCTGTTTTTAAACAATGTTTTACTTCAAAGAAAGAATCAGCTGTGATCCCATGCTGTCCTGTCTGTATACTCCTTTGCTTCCTTCCCTGCCCAGGAGCTGTGGTATGATCAGACCATGTTCCTGTACGGTCAGACATCGCCATTACACAGTACATAGCAGGGGCACATTTATAAGATTATCTCAGCACAGGAACATTTTATTTAAATACATTCAATTGTGGAACTTATTATCATTCCAAGATCTATTGATTAAAATGAACTTTTGTTTGTGGGAAAATCCCTTTACGTTACTGCATGAGGCAGAATTGGAACGTCTGTTTATCATGTTCTAAGTCGAGAAAAGCAAGTAAAGTCGAGGGGAATTGAATTCTTCTCCACTCTTACAAAAAAAAACCACATTCGTCAAAATGCAGATATTTTGTAATTAGCTTCTGCACGGATTCAGAAAAATGGCAACCACTGGCCGCTATATTTATGAACCGTAAAGGACCATCAAAAGGTTAAAAAAATCCTTATACTCACCTTTACCACTCACCTTCCAGGCCCTTCACTCCTCACCATCACCTGTCCGGTTCTCATTGCATCTTCCGATCTCACCCAGGTCTCTCATACTGACCCGGGACTTTTGGCTTTGAGGACACCCATGATGGTTCTGCGCATGCATACACAAGGTTGTGGCACAAGTTGTGTCGTCATGACATTGTGAACTTTCGAGCGCTTCCACAGTTCCCTCCAGAGACTTATCAGAGCCAGAACTTCCTGCTCAGCATGAGAGACTTGGGGATGTCAGCGGGAGTGGCGGTGGCCAAAATATGTGACAAGGATGGTGAGGAACTGGGGGACGGAGATGTGACCAGGGAGGTGAGTATAAATATTTTTTTCTATTTTTTACATATTAATTTCAATATGCTATGAGGTCCGGAGAAACCCCAGAATATAATAATTTTCCTGAGAAAAATGTGCAAATTCGAATTTTGCCTGATCTGCTCATCTCTCTCTAGTTCTTAGTATGAACCATGATGCACGGACTGGCTGCTGGTCTTCTGACCCACCTTAGCTTCATAGGCATATATGGGACTGTCGAGTTCGGGTAAGAAGACCCATGACCAGTCCGTGCACTGAGGTTAGTACTTGGACCATGATACATGGCCATCTGATTTCTGCTTTAGGCTGGTGTTTGATGAGTATATGTAAAATTGTCAATTTTGCATCCAAAAAATGATAGATGATTTTCATCCATATTGTCATCCTTATGCCGTCCATGTGATTTCCATATGTCTATTTTGTTGTATCCATTTTTATACACCAACAGTTAAAAAAATGTACAAGACCAAATACAGTTTCCATTATTTTTTAGTCCCCCCCTCCCCATAGACTTTAATAGATGAGAACATTTTTACACTGACCCTCATTGGAACAGCCCAATTTAACATCTTTGGGCTGTTTACTATCTGATTTTGACCCGGACAGCACATATATGTAAAATATGCTCTTCTGAACCTGGCATGAGTGGCAGGAGAGCCTTACCGTGCCTGTGGGTATGAGACTAGAGGTGAATACTCTACACGGGGGCACAGGACTGCGGACATCTGTTCACTTTTCCAGATGAACAATCGGCAGGTTTTAGAAACAGATTGGATGTGACATAAGTGTGACAGTGGAACGCATGCTTCATGTAAAGATGTTAATAATAACTCAAGGAAGCAGACATGTTGCAGACATTCATTCCCCATTCACATGGCTAGATTTTAATTTTCTGCATCAACATGTGCAGCCTAGCATTAAGGACACAATGGAGTAACCTAACTGTGGAGGGCAATGCACTAGTTTTTTTGTAAGCGTTGGCAATTTACTCGAAATGTTTGCTGTTTATGTGAAATAAATAGATAAATCTATTATGGACGGCACATCTCAATTGTGCTTTTGTTTGTCCCACATATAATTGGGAGTCTGCTGTGAATGGAAGAATGTATGAGCCTCAGCTGCAGCTCGCCCTACAATTTCCTATTAAATGGAAGTGTTATTTCACCCTTATGCAATCTAAGTTTTTTTGCATTTTAATAAATATTTTGCAATGAATTTGTAACATAGGTTACCAATTAAATGTTGTTTTTCCAAAAATTGGACTGATGCAAATGTAAGGATCTCAACTAAAGACTGTGTATCTTTCATGACATTTCTTTGTTCAATGTGACCTTAAAGCATCACTAATATAATAGTATATAATTCCTTCACACTTATTACAGGTTTTATTAAACCCATTTCCACTACAATAGCGTATGAATTATTACCTTAAAGCCACAGCCCCACAATCCGTATTTGGTCAGTATTCGGTCAGTATTTTTTCTCAGGAGTGGGAGCCAAAACCAGGAGTGGGTGATAAATGCAGAATTGGTGACTTGTTTCTATTAGACCTTTTCTCTGATTGTTCCTCACCTGGTTTTGCCTCCAACACCTGAGAAAAATACTGACCGAATACTGATAGTGGGACCGTGGCCTAAAAGAGTTGTCCACTAATGGGCCATAATTAAAAAAAATGATACTCATCTCTTACCAGCACCGCTCCTCAATACTCATTGCTACAACCCACCAATATATTGGGATCAACAGGAGCGCTGCATCCAGGTAATGTCCACTGATAGACTGCAGTGTTGATGTGAAGCCCCCACCGGTAGTAGAAAAGACTTTAGCGACTGTGAAAATCAATAATTTCTCAAGTAGATGGGTAATGCGAGTTTTCACAATTTGTCAAAATGTCAGATTTAACTTGTAAGTTGCCAGCAGCTGAATATTTGAGAGATCGAAAGAGAACAAACCCTTCTCAATCACTATGTTCCTCCCTTGATAAAATAATAACACCTCCTGTGCCGTTCCAGAGGTGTTGACACTGTTTCTCCCGGGGCTTGCTTGACATTTTCATGTTACGTGATCCCTGCAACCAATCAGCGCTAGCTTCACTCTCCTCTCCTGCAAAAAATCAGACATCAAGAGGAAGTGAAAGCTCCAGCTGCTCTTTGACTTGTTCCGAATGTTTGATTTGTCAAATGGTGGGGAGAGTAAAACCAGTGCTGATTGGATGAAGGGTTTGCCTCATGACATAGGTCTCGAAATCCAATGGAGATCCAGTGCCAACTAGTGATGAACGAGTATGTTCTGTTAACCCTTTTGACGAGCATGCTCAGGTGCTCGCCAAGTATCTTCAGAGTGCTCGGGTGTTATGGTTTAGTCACTCCGTGCTCATGATTTGCGACTGTTTGACAGCTTTAATATATGTGAGGGATGCCTAAGAAACAGGCATTCCTCACATGTATTAAATCTGTCAAATAGTCGCAAATCATGAGCATAGAGTGACTAAAACATAACACCCGGGCACGCTGAAGATACTCGGAAAACACCCGAGCATGCTTGTAAATCTGGAGTAACAAGCATGCTTGCTCTTCACTAGTGCCAACACCGGCGGAGCAACGCTGGCACAGGAGGTGAGTATAGGTGTTATTATTTTATAAGCGAGTGGACATAGTGATTGAGAAGAGTTGTCTGAGTAGTGGACCTGAGTAGTGGACAACCCCTTTAAGGATTTTGTTAAAGTTGACTTAAAATGATGACGATTTAAATGTGGCAGTGAACTCTGAACATCATTTGCAATTCATTCAAGAACGGACTTTTTGCATAGTTATTCAATAACCTTTTACTAGCTTAGCTTTATGCGGTACTATAATGCTAAACATAGTAAGGTTACAGAGGCAAAATCTCTTAGTCTGGTATTCCATTTCTGCCTGTATGGCCTCTCTTGTAAGCACTGGGCACGACCCTATTCAGTGATTCTTACTTGTCGTAGACATATGCACCTGTACACCTATGCAGTATATCACAGCAGTGGCTTTTGCACATTTGTAGACGCTCGCCTTTGATGAAGTTGAGACACATGTAAACTGATGTACGTCATCCGAACGTATGCCAAAAAGATGCCGTCTGCCATAGATTTTTCTATTAAATCCCGTGGGCACGTCAGTGTAGACATCTGGACTTTCCCAGCATAAGCTCAATGTGCACCATAAACGTGGTAGAAACCTAGACTTATTCTTATAATTTTAGCTTTAATCTGTCTCTGACCAGTGTTATCAGTCATACTTATTGTGTTTCTTGTACTTTTCTAGCAAACTGCCAACATGGGTGAGAGGATTTGTGCCAAAGATATTCTACATCACGGAAAAGGCTTGGAACTATTATCCATATACTATAACAGGTAACAAAAAAACTGAAAACCCAGCTATAATGATATTAAATGATAGTCCAATGGAAATGTCCAATGATCATGGTGATGAGTGCAAAATGTATCTTTCTCCCTCGCTCATAAATGTATTTTATATAAATGTTTTAGGCCCGTCTTCACAGAAACTATATAGATGACCAAGTGTCAATGTGTTCTTCATGAAGGCATGGCCATACTTTTAGAAGGTATTGTCCAGAGAAGGCTAAAGAAGCCAACCAATTTAAAGGATAGGTAATAAATGCATGATCGCGGGGAGTATGGCCGCTTGGACCTCCATTGACCACAAGAACATGGGTCCTGTGTAACTGTGTGAATAGAGCAGTAGTGCTCATTTATAACCATCATTCACTATCACTATCCCACTATCTATGGGAGTGGGGATCACACATTATACTTTTATAGACCTATAGAAGCAAATATATCTATGGGCACTACCACTCCATTCCCAGGGGTTTTAAGACCATTTCTAGTGATTAATGGAGATTCCAGTGGTTGGATGTTGCCAATCATATATTTATCACCAATAACATGGATACGTTTTAAATATTGTTTGTGGGGTAGTCCCTTGAAACTTTTGGCTGGTGCACCTCCAAATGTTAGGCATGGTTCAATATACTGTGAGCAAATAGATCAACAATAGATCTCCAACCACCCGATGCTATTATGATCTGTATTGCATAGCCTATTCCTGTGTATTATTGTAGGCTGATAGGGAATCTGTTTTTTAATATTTGTTGCATATTTCCTTTGAGTGAAACATACAAACAGAATGCAGTAAAATTTGTTTTTAGCTATCGTTCCAGGGATTCTATTTCTTTGACTGTTATGAGCAGAATTACTTAGCTGTTATAATAAGGTGTCTCCAGCATTATCGTTATTAGAAGACATTAACTCAGTTGGTAGTTGAAGCCTCCAATATCTCATTTTCTGAGAGGGAACCAATACATCACATTACATTTTATATGTTTTAAAATGACATTATATTGGTTAGTTACAAGGCTTTCCATTTAACATTGGCTCTTTCGACCATATAACATCAGGCTCAATTCACACTACGTTTGGGAATAAAAGAGGTTCTCCATCTCTCCCTCCTCTGTCCCACATGTATTTTCCAAGTAATTAAAAGCTTTCCAGTATTGAGCTTTGCACTAATTTACAGTGCATTGAAAAAGTATTCATACCCCGGTAACTTTTTCACAATTTTTCACGATACACCCACAAACTTAAATGTATTTTATTGGAATTGTATGTGATATACCAACACAAACTAGCAAGTATTTGTGAAGTGTAAAGGAAATGATACATTGTTTTCACATTTTTGTAAAAATGTAAATCTGAAAATTGTGACGTGCATTTGTATTTAGCCCTCTATAATCTGATAACCCTTAATACAATCCTGAGTTACCAATTGCCTTCAGAAGGCACATAATTAGCAAACTGAGTCCACATGTGTGTAATTTCTTCTCAGTATAACTACAGTTGTTTTGTGAAGGCCTCAGAGGTTTGTTTGAGAACATTAGGGATCAAACAGCATTATGAAAACCAAGGAACACACCAGACAGGTCAGGGATAAAGTTGTGGGGAAGAGTAAAGCAGGGTTAGGTTATAACAAAATACCCCAAGCTCTGAACATCTCCTGGAGCATTGTTCAATCTATCATCCAAAAATGGAAGGAGTATGGCACAGCTGCAAACCTACCAAAACATGGCTGTCCACCTAAACTGACATCCGAAGCAAGGAGACCTCTAATTAGAGAAGCAGCCAAGAGGCCACTCTGGAGGAGCTGCATAGATTTACAGCTCAGGTGGGAGAATCTGTCCACAGTACAACTATTAGTCTATACTCCACAAATCTGTCTTTTGTGGAAGAATGGCAAGAATAAAGCCATGTTTGACAAATCAAACATCCTGAACAAGTCAAGCCATTTTTGAAAGCAAGCCATAAGAATTCCTGTTTGCAGTTTGCAAAAAGCCATGTAGGAGACACATGTAGAAGAAGGTGATCTGGTTAGATGAGTCCAAAGTAGAAATTTTGGGGCTTAATGTAAAATGCTATGTGTGTGGTGGAAAACTAACACTACATCATTCTGAAAACATCATCCCCACTGTCAAACATGGTAGTGGCAGCATCATGCTGTGGGAGGAGGCTTTTCTTCAGCAGGTACAGGGAAGCTGGTCACAGTTGATGGGGAGATGGATAAATCTGAAGGAAAACCTGTTAGAGGCTGCAAAAGACTTGAGACTTGTACATAGGTTGACCTTCCAGCAGGACAGCGACCCTAAACATACTGCCAGAACTGCAATGGAATGGTTTAGATCAAAGCATGTTTATGTGTTTGAATAGCGCAATCAAAGTTCATACCTAAATCTCATTGAGAATCTGTATCAAGACTTGAAAGTTGCTAATCACAGACTTTATCCATTAAATCTCTCTGAGCTAGAGCGAGTGTGAAAGAAGAATTAGCAAAAATTTCAGACTCTAGAGAAAAATTGTAATATTGATAAAGATATCGCCAGAGATGTCAGACTCTTTAGAGCCAGTGGTCAGGGATGAATATTAGGGTCTGCATCGATCCAACATTTATGGGAGGTATAATTTCAACGTCATACCGAAGGGACAAACATAACGCATTCATTCACAGTACCGTAAGGCAGGCTGAACACCTCAAACTAAATATCGGTCAGATGGATGATTGTATATTTTTTATAATATTAGAAGAACCCGGCACTCAAGGAATTTAGAAAATTGGGTATAAAGTTTTTAATGAAGTAGGTACAATCAAATAAACAAACGTTTCGGTCCCTCGGGACCTTCATCAGTGTACTACAAAAATGAGAAAACAACAAACAAACACACAGTTACATATGGTAATGATCATGTGTTCTGCGAACGTCGGTTGACATCGTCAGAGGAAAACATAAACAAGTGCAATCCTTGTAAGTCAAAAGGCTACCTTCATAGGGCGACACGAAGGGAGGAAGGGATCAGGGAGGAATTAAGAAGGATGTCCCATGGGAAATGTGCGAAAAAGAAAGAGGTAACATACCAAGGTACGGGTCATGAGGGTGGAAAAGGAATCCACTAAGATTGCTGTAAAGCAGAAATGAGTACATTAAAAAAGGAACTATATAGTCAACAAGGGAGAAAGTAGAAATACAGAGAAGGGGCATACCTGAGCTAGAAACTGGAACATATACCGAGGAGTATAGGCCAGGAAAGGTATGTCAGTAGAGAAAGCTGTAATAGGATAACACAAATGAGAGAGGCTTTTTGAAAAGACTACAGGCTCAGAGGGCCGAAGGAGGGTGACACATACCTGGAAACTGAGGTATAGAGTAGAATGCAGACGCGGTATCCACCGCTTGTCAAAGGTGATGCAGTGTATGAGGTGTCACCCTGGGGTTATATATGTGGTGGGAATAAGGGGAGGAGGTGTGTGTCATGAGCGGTGGGACGCTGGAGTGCGCGCTGCCGAGAGGACCTGAACCGGAAGGGACGCGAACGCGCGTCATCGGGTCACATGATAATCACATGAACGGAAGTATCCCATGTTTGCGTTCCAGGAGGAGAGCGGTGCGTTCCACTGCTTGTAGAAGGTGTGTGGCTTGGTATAGGAAGCAGGTAGGAGGTGAAATCTCGAGAGGGGACATCCATAGGGAGCAGGGAAGGAGGTGGAGGTATTAGGAAGGTTGCTGGGGAGAGAAAAGGGGGAGAACACATTAAAAACCATAAGCATGTACATGAGGAACAAGAGAGTGAGGGTATACTCTAAGTATATTAATTGTTCTAGATAACTTTACAAATGCAGTATTATGCAAGACAGAACAAATCATACAGAATTATGTAAAGCATAACCAATGGTACAGAATGGGAATGGAGTCCATCACTAAATACGTACTGAGAAAATCCCATTATAAGCGCGGCTAGCTGTGTGCTAGTGTTCATTGTAGACCAATTAAATGAAAGAGAGCAGGTCGTAGTCCCGATTGAGTCCTTTCGGGGATAATGTTTGAAGTTCATGAATCCAGAAAGATTCACGGCGTTTAAGCATGCGGATGCGGTCGCCGCCTCTCCGTGGGATGGGTACATGATCTATTACTTGAAATTTGAGTTGTGAGATGGTGTGTCCAGCGGTAGAAAAGTGGTGTGGTATGGGTAGAAAAAGGTTTTTACAACGGATAGTGGATTTGTGTTTTGATATACGGTCTTTGACCGGTTGGGTAGTTTCCCCGATATAGATGAGACCACACGGGCACTTGATGAGATAGATTACGAAGGAGGAGTTACATGTGAAGAAGTCCCTAATGTGAAATTGTTTGCCGGAGTGTGGATGGTAAAACGTATTACCCCTGATGATATTGTTGCATTGAAAGCAGTGGAGACAGGGAAAAGTCACAGTTTTGGGGTTAGTAAGGAATCTCTGTCTGGGTATAGGAGGGTTGGTGGGTAAGTCAGCTCGGATCAGGCGATCTCTTATATTGGGTGCTCTTTTGAAGCACGGGAGGAAGGGGTTTTTGAATTCAGGAACTGATGGGTATGCCGTGTGTAGAATTTTCCAATGTTGATGGATCCTTTTATGAAGGATACGTACTGCAGGGTGGTAAGTGTGGACAAAGGGGAGACGGTCCGAGGTGGTGTGGCGACTTCGAGTGTCTGGGTTGAGAGATTTTTGTAAGAGAGCTGGGGGATACCCCCGTTCCATAAACTTGTGTTGCATCTCTCTAAGACGTGTGTCCTGTGTGGTGGTGTCGCTCACTATGCGTTTCACCCTGTGGAATTGGGACTTGGGTATAGATGAGATCGTGGATTTGGGGTGTGCACTGTCAAAATGAAGTAAGCAATTTCTGTCCGTTGGTTTGACATATAAATATGTGGACAATATTCCCTTTTCATTTTTAATGACCTTGGTGTCTAGAAAATTGATAGACTCAGGACTAGAAGTAATTGTAAATTTGAGGTCTTCCCATGCCGTGTTGATGATGTCAAAAAAGGTCTCAAGAGTTGCTAAAGGGCCCCCCCATATCAGGAAAATATCGTCTATGTACCTTTTCCATGTAATCGCATGTGATTTGTACAGGTCGTTGGAATAGACAACTTCCTGCTCGAATTCCGCCTTATAGCAATTGGCGTACGGGGGCGCTACATTTGAGCCCATTGCAGTCCCCTGTTTTTGAAGATAGAAGGTGTTCCCAAACAAGAAGAAGTTTTTGATGAGGACTAAGGTTAATAGATCTATGCAGAGATTCTGTGTGTCCATGGGTGTGTTGAATCTATTTAGCAAGTTGCCCACACATTCTATACCTTTGATATGGGGAATAGATGTGTACAAGCTATTGACATCAAGAGTGACAAGAAAGGCAGTGGGTGGTATTTGATGAATAGAATGGATTGTATCAAGGAAGGCCCCTGTGTCCAATAAGTAAGATGGATTTTTCTGAGTCAGAGGAGTCAGTATCTTTTCCAAAAAGATGGACAAAGGGGACAGTATCGAATCTGTGGAAGCCACAATGGGACGGCCCGGGGGGTTTTCAAGATCTTTATGAATTTTGGGAAGGATGTAGAATACAGGTGTAATGGAATATTTTTTTATTAAAAAGTCTCGTGTTTTGTGATCAATTGTTTTCTGTGCCAAATAGTGGTCAACTGTGTTAAGGATTGACGTACTGATGTTGTATGTGGGATCCCTTTCTAATACAGAGTATACCTTACTGTCATTTAGTTGTCGTTGTATTTTGTGAGTGTATTTATTTGCATCCTTGACTACAATGGCCCCTCCCTTGTCAGCCGGTTTAATTATAATGGTTTTGTCAGTCTCTAGAGATTTGAGGGCCTGTTTGTCTACACTTGACATGTTGTGATGGTAATGGATCAGACCTTTTTGCATGTCCCCCCTTAATTGTTCAAAGGAGCTGTTGATAAAACCTATAAAGGTTTCTACCGCATGTTTGTCCCTGGGTGGACGGTATGTGCTTTTAGACTTAAGGCCGAGGCTAGCTGCAGTGATTTGGACTGGGTCTGGTAGTGGAGCGGTTTGAGAGCTCGTGGATGTAGGTTCATGTGCGAAGTGGGCTTTGAGACGTATGGAGCGGTAAAATCTCTGAAGCTCCATATCGAGCATGAACGTGTTACATCTGCTGGAGGGGCAAAAGTTCAGTCCTTTTTGTAAGGCAGAGATCTCAGCTGTGCTGAGGGATCGTGAAGAGATATTAACTACTAACGTGGTAGTACCTGTGAGCGGGTAATCCGGGTGAAGTCCGTTTTGCTTCTTCCGGGCGCCTCCTCGTCTGGTCCTTTTCTTCTCGTGTTTCTCTTCTGTGTGCCTAAAAAACGAGTAGAAGAAATAGGGGCATGTCGGTCTGTCTCCGAGCCTGAAGTGGAGGGATCTGATGAGTAGTTTCTGTGATATGTATAGTTGCGCCTCGGGGCTTGTTTGTCGCGCCATCTGTAAACCTTGTCTTGTTGGTAGTCTTCTAGGTCTCTTGCGAATTTGATTCGTTTTCTACTCTCCGTATCCCGTCTATGTTGTTCGATGATGGTGTCCGTTTTCCTCTTTAAGGTTTCAAACTCTTCGGGTGGGATTAAAGTGGAGAGTTGTGTCTCAATGCTTGAGATTTGTTCCCTGGATGTCGAGATGTCCTTCTGTAGAAATTCAACAGTGAGAGTCATTAAATCAAATGAACATTTGTTAAGTATTTTCTCGAATTTAGTGCAATACTCCTTTTTATCACTGAATAGAGTAGGGCGCAGAGGGACCCTGAGGCCTCGTGGAATGCGCTGGACGCGGATATATTCGGATAAGGTTGCGCAGTGGAGTTCGATGTTGGTGAGGTGTCTCCGTTCTCTCTCCCAGTCCTTCCCCCTCTTTTCCTTGGGTGGAACTTGTAGAAAGTCGCAGGGAAGGTTTGCTTGTGAGATAATGTGAGTGGTTTCCTCAGCTTTGTATGAAAAAATATTTGTAGTAGTCATGACCTTTTATATCAGGGTGCTGGTATATAGGAGGCATACAAAAATACAAAAACTACCGCACTCCTGATTTGTTCTTGGTGCACAGGTAACGTACCAAGCCCAAAGTACTATATTAGAAGAACCCGGCACTCAAGGAATTTAGAAAATTGGGTATAAAGTTTTTAATGAAGTAGGTACAATCAAATAAACAAACGTTTCGGTCCCTCGGGACCTTCATCAGTGTACTACAAAAACGAGAAAACAATAAACAAACACACAGTTACATATGGTAATGATCATGTGTTCTGCGAACGTCGGTTGACATCGTCAGAGGAAAACATAAACAAGTGCAATCCTTGTAAGTCAAAAGGCTACCTTCATAGGGCGACACGAAGGGAGGAAGGGATCAGGGAGGAATTAAGAAGGATGTCCCATGGGAAATGTGCGAAAAAAGAAAGAGGTAACATACCAAGGTACGGGTCATGAGGGTGGAAAAGGAATTCACTAAGATTGCTGTAAAGCAGAAATGAGTACATTAAAAAAGGAACTATATAGGAAACAAGGGAGAAAGTAGAAATACAGAGAAGGGGCATACCTGAGCTAGAAACTGGAACATATACCGAGGAGTATAGGCCAGGAAAGGTATGTCAGTAGAGAAAGCTGTAATAGGATAACACAAATGAGAGAGGCTTTTTGAAAAGACTACAGGCTCAGAGGGCTGAAGGAGGGTGACACATACCTGGAAACTGAGGTACAGAGTAGAATGCAGACGCGGTATCCACCGCTTGTCAAAGGTGATGCAGTGTATGAGGTGTCACCCTGGGGTTATATATGTGGTGGGAATAAGGGGAGGAGGTGTGTGTCATGAGCGGTCGGACGCTGGAGTGCGCGCTGCCGAGAGGACCTGAACCGGAAGTGACGCGAACGCACGTCATCGGGTCACATGATAATCACATGAACGGAAGTATCCCATGTTTGCGTTCCAGGAGGAGAGCGGTGCGTTCCACTGCTTGTAGAAGGTGTGTGGCTTGGTATAGGAAGCAGGTAGGAGGTGAAATCTCGAGAGGGGACATCCATAGGGAGCAGGGAAGGAGGTGGAGGTATTAGGAAGGTTGCTGGGGAGAGAAAAGGGGGAGAACACATTAAAAACCATAAGCATGTACATGAGGAACAAGAGAGTGAGGGTATACTCTAAGTATATTAATTGTTCTAGATAACTTTACAAATGCGGTATTATGCAAGACAGAACAAATCATACAGAATTATGTAAAGCATAACCAATTGTACAGAATGGGAATGGAGTCCATCACTAAATACGTACTGAGAAAATCCCATTATAAGCGCGGCTAGCTGTGTGCTAGTGTTCATTGTAGACCAATTAAATGAAAGAGAGCAGGTCGTAGTCCCGATTGAGTCCTTTCGGCGATAATGTTTGAAGTTCATGAATCCAGAAAGATTCACGGCGTTTAAGCATACGGATGCAGTCACCGCCTCTCCGTGGGATGGGTACATGATCTATTACTTGAAATTTGAGTTGTGAGATGGTGTGTCCAGCGGTAGAAAAGTGGTGTGGTATGGGTAGAAAAAGGTTTTTACAACGGATAGTGGATTTGTGTTTTGATATACGGTCTTTGACCGGTTGGGTAGTTTCCCCGATATAGATGAGACCACACGGGCACTTGATGAGATAGATTACGAAGGAGGAGTTACATGTGAAGAAGTCCCTAATGTGAAATTGTTTGCCGGAGTGTGGATGGTAAAACGTATTACCCCTGATGATATTGTTGCATTGAAAGCAGTGGAGACAGGGAAAAGGCCCCTGTGTCCAATAAGTAAGATGGATTTTTCTGAGTCAGAGGAGTCAGTATCTTTTCCAAAAAGATGGATAAAGGGGACAGTATCGAATCTGTGGAAGCCACAATGGGACGGCCCGGGGGGTTTTCAAGATCTATCAACATTGGAAAATTCTACACACAGCATACCCATCAGTTCCTGAATTCAAAAACCCCTTCCTCCCGTGCTTCAAAAGAGCACCCAATATAAGAGATCGCCTGATCCGAGCTGACTTACCCACCAACCCTCCTATACCCAGACAGAGATTCCTTACTAACCCCAAAACTGGGACTTTTCCCTGTCTCCACTGCTTTCAATGCAACAATATCATCAGGGGTAATACGTTTTACCATCCACACTCCGGCAAACAATTTCACATTAGGGACTTCTTCACATGTAACTCCTCCTTCGTAATCTATCTCATCAAGTGCCCGTGTGGTCTCATCTATATCGGGGAAACTACCCAACCGGTCAAAGACCGTATATCAAAATACAAATCCACTATCCGTTGTAAAAACCTTTTTCTTCCCATACCACACCACTTTTCTACCGCTGGACACACCATCTCACAACTCAAATTTCAAGTAATAGATCATGTACCCATCCCACGGAGAGGCGGCGACCGCATCCGTATGCTTAAACGCCATGAATCTTTCTGGATTCATGAACTTCAAACATTATCCCCGAAAGGACTCAATCGGGACTACGACCTGCTCTCTTTCATTTAATTGGTCTACAATGAACACTAGCACACAGCTAGCCGCGCTTATAATGGGATTTTCTCAGTACGTATTTAGTGATGGACTCCATTCCCATTCTGTACCATTGGTTATGCTTTACATAATTCTGTATGATTTGTTCTGTCTTGAATAATACTGCATTTGTAAAGTTATCTAGAACAATTAATATACTTAGAGTATACCCTCACTCTCTTGTTCCTCATGTACATGCTTATGGTTTTTAATGTGTTCTCCCCCTTTTCTCTCCCCAGCAACCTTCCTAATACCTCCACCTCCTTCCCTGCTCCCTATGGATGTCCCCTCTCGAGATTTCACATCCTACCTGCTTCCTATACCAAGCCACACACCTTCTACAAGCAGTGGAACGCACCGCTCTCCTCCTGGAATGCAAACATGGGATACTTCCGTTCATGTGATTATCATGTGACCCGATGACGTGCGTTCGCGTCACTTCCGGTTCAGGTCCTCTCGGCAGCACGCACTCCAGCGTCCCACCGCTCATGACACACACCTCCTCCCCTTATTCCCACCACATATATAACCCCAGGGTGACACCTCATACACTGCATCACCTTTGACAAGCGGTGGATACCGCGTCTGCATTCTACTCTGTACCTCAGTTTCCAGGTATGTGTCACCCTCCTTCAGCCCTCTGAGCCTGTAGTCTTTTCAAAAAGCCTCTCTCATTTGTGTTATCCTATTACAGCTTTCTCTACTGACGTACCTTTCCTGGCCTATACTCCTCGGTATATGTTCCAGTTTCTAGCTCAGGTATGCCCCTTCTCTGTATTTCTACTTTCTCCCTTGTTTCCTATATAGTTCCTTTTTTAATGTACTCATTTCTGCTTTACAGCAATCTTAGTGGATTCCTTTTCCACCCTCATGACCCGTACCTTGGTATGTTACCTCTTTCTTTTTTCGCACATTTCCCATGGGACATCCTTCTTAATTCCTCCCTGATCCCTTCCTCCCTTCGTGTCGCCCTATGAAGGTAGCCTTTTGACTTACAAGGATTGCACTTGTTTATGTTTTCCTCTGACGATGTCAACCGACGTTCGCAGAACACATGATCATTACCATATGTAACTGTGTGTTTGTTTGTTGTTTTCTCGTTTTTGTAGTACACTGATGAAGGTCCCGAGGGACCGAAACGTTTGTTTATTTGATTGTACCTACTTCATTAAAAACTTTATACCCAATTTTCTAAATTCCTTGAGTGCCGGGTTCTTCTAATATAATACTTTGGGCTTGGTACCTTACCCGTGCACCAAGAACAAATCAGGAGTGCGGTAGTTTTTGTATTTTTGTATATTTTTTATAAACACTGCCTACCTTTCTAGGTTAAATATATAAAACTTAATAGCTTCGTTCCTCTTGCTCTGTAAACCCTAGCCCTGAAACCATGCGCTACCTGTAACTGGTGTCCAATCGGCCTGTAGAAAGATTGGTGGTGGCAGCTAGTAGTTCCTTTTGTTATTGTGGAGTTGGCAGTGATCGTATTGAGGTATATATGTATTCCATGTGTTGGAATCAGAGGTGTATTGTACTATACGCTCATTATGAGTTCCCCAATAACCGGCCTAGTAGTGGAAACAGTCCATAACTCGTCAGTCAAGAGATCTGGCATGTAAATTTCATGAAAACCATGTATCATTTCCTTTACACTTCACAAATATTTGCTACGTTATGTTGGTATATCACATAAAATCCCAAGAAAATACATTTATGTTTGTGGATGTAACGTGAAAAAAATGTAAAAAAGTTCACGGGGGATGAATATTTTTTCAAGGCACTGAAAATCAAATTTTTGTGACATTTTGATGAAGTTGGTAAATTTGAATTTCAAAAGATCTGCTCATCAACTAGTTAAAAGGTTCAGTATATCGAAGTTACAGCTAAATTCTAGTAATCCTGGGTCAAAGATTTAATGTTACCCTGTATATAGATAGCCTGTAAAATCAGAATGGTGTCAGCAGCGAGGGGCACATACCGCACAAGCCTAGGATTGCATTTGCTTTACACTGGCTCATCACAGTAGTTCAGCAACTTAATTGTCCTTTATAGTCCAAAGGGTGAGAGTGAATATTGTGTATATTGTATACATGTGTTTATTGTGCCTATAGAATATGTTGTGTATACAGTATTTGTATACTGTGTACATAGTGTATATTGTACCTGTGTGTATATCGTATACATCTGCATACTGTGTAGATAGTTTATTTTGCTGTGATATTTCAGCGTGGAAAAAGAATTTATCATTTTGCACAACACAAAGCACCTGGGAATTTTGCATTGTCACAGAAAATTCCAGTGTGATGAATAAGAATTTGTTTCTGCAAAAGGTATTGTTAGTACAGAAAGGTTTTTACAGCTCTAAAAGTAAGTTTTACAGCTGCTATTATTAGATCCGTTATACTATACTGAAATGTGAGACACCTACCGCGTTGCTTTTTTTCTGCACCAAAACCTGCTCTCTTGGCAGTCAAGTTCCTGCCTCAAAAAATCGGGTTTTCCTTGATTTTTGCTGCATTATTTCCTGCGTTTTTTACAATGTTTTTATCACTGTCCATTTGTTTCTTGCGCATGCTTATAAAGTTTTATGACAAAAAAATGACCTAATTCAAATTCCTCAGGTTTTGACACCAAAAACGCAGCAAAACCTGATACCTACGCTTTTGCATTGTTTTTTTTTCAGCATTTTAGGCACTACCCATTACTTTCAATGGGTGAAAAACGTCAGGAAAAAAAACAAGCTGTATGCATGAGATTTCTGAAATGTTATAGACTTTGCTGGTACTGTAAAACGCAGCGGAAAATTAGCATAAAAAATGCATAAAAAACGCACTAAAATAACTACAGTAAAGTAGAACAAGGCACTGGAATCCCCATTACATCTTTCCTTCGAAGGGATTAATAAGAAGATACAACTCTACTTTTTATATCAATATTATTTATCTCCCCGACAACTGAGTAAGATGGGTAGATCACCTCTCCATAGATGCTATTAATGTCTGTCACCTAATGCTGATTTTTGGCACATAGGAACATGCTTAGGAGGAAGTGCTAGTGGTAGCGTAAGCAGGAGATCTGGATGCAACAGTGGAGGCACAGGCGGAACAACAACCTAATTTTGTTATTTAACAGATTAATGTGAATTAAGATGGTTATTGACAGTAGCTTATACAGAGACAATATTCACGCTATCAGGTAATAAAGCAAACAATAATTTTCACAGCAGAAAGAAATATTGATCACTATACTATAAGGAACGTGTTTGAACTCAGGGGCCTACAGTCCAATATTATTCTGGGGGGGCTAGAATGTTAATTACTATACTCAGCAGAGGGTAGTCTCTGGAAGCCTCGGTAGGTCTCTGGTCTCGTCATAAACTACCTCTCAGCCTCCCTGGGAAGTTTATCAACTCTTGCTGCGCGGCTCTTGCGTTGGATGGTCCCCGTCTGGCCCGTGGCCGTCCCTCTGCCCGTGCCCGGTACAGTGTGTCCCTGTCGGAAGTGACGGCCCGTCTCACGGATCTCCTCCGCTTGCCGACCCAAGTACAGATCCCTAACCCAGTATCTCTGGAACTTCTGCAACCCCCAGACTGTGAGTTCTGGTCCGAGAACCGTAGTCGCCTGGGGCTACTCCTGAACTGTTGACCGCCTTCACGCGGGGGAGGAACCCTGACCGGCATTGTTTGGGTCTTCAGGGCTTGACCGTCGACATCTGGGCTGGGAACCTTGACCGGCGTCGTTTGGGTCTTCGGGGCTTGACCGTCGACATCTAGGCTCCATGGATACACATAACTGTTGACCGCGATGATGGTTCCGGGAACTGCCACGACTCTCACTGCTTCTTCCTATGGCTCCAGGAACATTTCCCTTTTGGCGTGCTGGCTTTTTATCTAGTGGGCCGGCCTCTCTGACGTCACCTTACTCGGAGCACTGGCATACCCTGTCCTCTCTGCAACTTCTCTCTTCTATATTAGTTCTGAAAGGTTTTGTTCCCTTACAGTAGTAATGAATATCTCTCAGACCCCTGGCCCGCACCCACCAGATTAAAATGTATGGACTCATACACGGAATTTCACAAAATACTCATTCATGGAAAATCACCAGAAACTTCTATACAGGAGCTGCCAGAAGACATTTTCTAAGATTTGGGTTGTATGGTGAGCCTCACCTCTGACTACTTACCCTCCTTATGGTCTACGGTTTTGCATGATTTTGAGACCGGCTCTTGTGATGTGAGGGCTTATTTGCTACACTTGTGCATTTTTCCACTAACCTTGGTGCTGGTTTGCCTTGACATAAGGTCATATAATCATTTGTATCATTGTTGCTACATCACTTTGTATGTGCTTAAAGAAATGTTTAACGTTCTATTTGTTTTATAAATCCCACGTACACACGGTGTGTGTTCTTATATTGCTTTGTTGTATTGTATCCTTAAGATCTGAGTTCAACAAAACCAATTAAAAAGAAAAGAAGAAACCTTCACGGAAAATCACCACAAACTTCAAAAAGTTTGACGTTAGTTCCCTATTGTTTTATTGATCTCTTACTTTCATGTCAAATGTCTTAAAGGTAATATAGGGTGAATCTGCAGGTAAATATCACTAAAATCCTATCTGCCCACCAGATTGGAACAGCGGCTACCGGGAGTAAATTAATGTATATCCTCCCTGTGACTGCTCATTTCCAGCCATAGGGGCGGTGCAGGGAGCAGCTACTGTCACTGTTCACTATACAGCCGACTCCTATAATCACTCCCCAGCTCTTAGATTGTCAGTCTGCAGACACGCACTGCAGAGCAGGCTGTCAATCAATGTGCTGACGTGTGATTACAGTGTGCTTACTGTATACCGAGCAGTGACTGTAACCGCTCCATACATGAATGGAAGCAAGTGGCTGCAGAGAGGATATAAATTCATATTCTCGACATGACAGGTTCACTTCAAAGAGATTCTGTCAGCAGATTTTGGCTATTTTATGTGAGAGCAGCATAATGTAGGGGCAGAGACCCTGATTCCAGGGATGTGTCACTTATTAGACTGTGTGCTGTAGTTTCAATTCCAACAGTGTTTTATCAGCAGTAGATTATCACTAGAGGAATAAGTCACGTGCAAGCCAGTCATAGCATATCAATTGGATATGCCATTACATCTTGTTAAGTGAGGGTTCGACCTGTGGGACTTGTGTTGATCCATTATCCCTGCCCAGCAGCGCTCCAGTTTAGTATATTAATGATGTCATGCGTAAAATAATTTGGCCCAAAGCTGAAGACATGTGAAAAAATCTTATAAAAGTATATGGCTTTCTTATGAAGTTAGTTTCATACAGAGATGATGGAACCATCACCTGGTGACAACTAGCTGTATATAAGTGCTATATAGGGCAGCATGGTGGCTCAGTGGTTAGCACTGTTGCTTTGCAGCACTGGGGTACCGGGTTCAAATCCCACCAAGGACAACATCTGCAAGGAGTTTGTATGTTCTCCCCATGTTTGTGAGGTTTCCTTCAAGTTCTCCAGTTTCCTCCCACACTTCACAGACATACTGATAGGGAATCTAGATTGTGAGCCCCAATGGGGACAGTGATGATGAGGAATTAATGGTGATATATAAGAGAGTAAAATAAATACATTTTCATATGTATACTGAAACTGCTATGTAACTTTAATACTCACATAACACATTGCATAATATTACATTATGCCTCATATCTCCCACATAGGACTGACGCCTGGGCCCGTGGGGTCAGTCTTTAAGATTGTACAGGAATATGAAAAACTATGACATAAAGTAACATATTTATATTATATATTTATTATAGTATTAATAATATTATTTATAACAATAATAAGTATTATATTTTGATTATTATAATTATATATTTGTAATAATATTATCGATAATATGAATTATAATTTTTGATATAGTAATAATATAATTTCAATTATGTATTATTATAATTGTATATTTAGAATAATTTATAATCTAATATAACTATATATTTATAATTATAACTTATTTTTGAAATGTTTAAGAAATATTTACAAGTCAAAAAAATAAAACAATCCGCAACAATGTGATGTAGTGTGGGTTCTATGTTACCGATACCCACATGAAATTTCTAGGTAGCATTGGTTTTATGTCTTGATTAATGTAGTAAATGGTTGTTTTATCTCCTTTGATCTGGTATATCAGGGATCATTTTGAACATTATGTAATTTGCATGTTAGCGGAGAATACAAGTCAGATTATTTTGCAAGGACAAGCAGAGTTGAAAATCAAAGAAAAGGGTAGCGGATGACTTTCTCTGCTCGCTATATGGCCTGTATGGTACATACCTGAACAATGGGCTTGATTTTAAATACTAGCTGCTGCAGAATAAGAAAATACCAGGGGTCAGATCTGTGTTCTCTTGTTCTTTTCACTCGCTGAATTTGTTTTCCAACCAGAAAAAAAAAGAACTACAATTTATATGGATAATGTGTCAGCAGCAAGAAGTAATTGGAGGAAATTGAATTTTTTTGCTTTTTGGACACATTAACCAATTATTTTCGCATCTGTTTTATGCTCATAAATTGATAAGCACTTTAAAGGGGTTGTCCACACCTGAGTAGATTTTTGGCAATACTGAATACTAACAGTAAAATCCTAAAGAAATGATTGCATAGTCATAAAGTAATATCAAAATAGCCTTTATTAGTTCCAATATCAAAATAGACATAATTAAAACATTAAAATAATGGTGATGACATCTAAAAATGTACCATAGAGCAGTGGTCCCCAACCTTTTTTGCACCAGGGACCGGCTTGAAGCAAGATCATTTTTCCATGGCCCAGCAAGGAGGGGGTGGGGTGGGCGGGGCTTTGGTCATATGGGGGCGGGGTAATGGAGGGATTTGGAGTTTAGTGCATACTTATCATATAGTGTAGACCAGGTCCCCGCCAGGAGCTATGCCAGGAGCCCCACATAATGTGCTGTGCCAGGAGCCGCATCACTGAGGCCCCATCACGCCCTGCAGCAGGATAGGGCAGCTGTCCTGACAGCTGCTGTTCAGCTGCATTTACTTCATCCCAGGGGCGGACACAGACTGTAGTGGGCCCCTGTGCAAGAAATTTTTGGGGGCCCCCCCCCGCCCTTCATAAGGCAACAAAGTTATGTAAACATAACCCCCCCATGTGCATCTCTCACCCCCCCATGTGCAGCTCACCCCCGTGCATCTCTCATCCCCCTCCGTGCATCTCTCATCCCCCTCCGTGCATCTCTCATCCCCCTCCGTGCATCTCTCATCCCCCTCCGTGCATCTCTCATCCACCCCCCGTGCATCTCTCACCCCCCGTGCATCTCTCATCCACCCCCCGTGCATCTCTCACCCCCCGTGCATCTCTCATCCACCCCCCGTGCATCTCTCACCCCCCCGTGCATCTCTCACCCCCCCGTGCATCTCTCATCCACCCCCCGTGCATCTCTCATCCCCCCGTGCATCTCTCACCCCCCGTGCATCTCTCACCCCCCCGTGCATCTCTCATCTCTCCCCTCCCTCCCATGTGCATCTCTCATCTCTCCCCTCCCCCCATGTGCATCTCTCATCTCTCCCCTCCCCCCCATGTGGATCTCTCATCTCTCCCCTCCCCCATGTGCATCTCTCATCTCTCCCCTCCCCCCATGTGCATCTCCCATTCCCCCCACTCCTAGTTAATTGTATTTAAAAAAAAATAAAACTTGTTATACTTACCCCCATGCGATCCCTGCAGAATCCTGGCGCTCGTCCAAATCGCTGACACCAGGTTCTCCTGACTTCCGGCCATGTGACGGCGCCGTCACATGACCGGAAGTCAGGGGAATCATGAAGGTGCTGCCGCAGCAGCGCAGCGCTAAGATGTCCCGGACCTGGCGCTTAGCATGCGGCCGGGGGCCCCATGAGGAGAGAGACGCACAAGAGGGGGGCTCCGAGGGGGCTCCTACCGGCCGGGCCCCATACTGGAGTCAGGGCAGTCATGCCCTGATGGCGGCCCTGCTGGAGGCTGGAGGGGCCCCCTCTCCCCGCGGACCGGCTGAAAAACCCCAACGGCCCGGTCCTGGTCCGCGGACCGGCGGTTGGGGACCTCTGCCATAGAGGATATAGTACATCAGGAATGGGTAATGGATGTACATATACAAATTGGGTTAATGCATCCAGCAAGATGTAAAAGATGCAAAGGTCTGAAAGTGGAAATCAACTGAAGTTGTAGCTAAAAATTATAATTATCTCCAAATGAGTCTATGTGCCCACAGTAATAAAAACATATATATGACCAGATATCGCCTGAGGTTATGTGACACTGAGTTACTGCTCATAGACAAGCCGTGAGACAAGGTAGTCAGGAGGCCCGATGTCAGATACCAGGTGGGCTCGTGGTACAGAGGGGCAAGACAAAGGCAGGGTCAAGTAACAATCCGGGGTCAAATGCCAGGAGGGTATGCCAAGATAAGGGGATAAGAGAAAGAGATAGTCAGAGGCAAGTCTGGTGTCAAGTACCTGAGGTCAGAGAATGTCAAGAGCAAAATGGATAACACATACAAATGGTCAAGACAAATAAAAGGTCCGGCAACAAGATCAGGAAACCAGACACAGAACAAAGCACACACATCACTGATCAAAGCTACAGCTGACAAAGGTCTGCTCATAGCTAACCAGCTAAATGGCTAGGAAATCAGCAAGAATGGGAAACACCTGGAGGAAAGCACGCAGGCTAGGCCAGATCAAGCTGTTTCAGCACAAGAGCCTTTCTCAAGGGGCACAGGGCACGAAAAAGGCTGTCGTGCTGAAGTGCGCGTCGGGGTTGCAGCACCGACATGTGGGTTCACCTTTACGACCGTTGGGTGCCTCAGATAATTTACCATTATCATATGAATATGCATCGATATTTATATTGGGGGTTTGGTCATACTTGGATCGTGTGGTGAACAGTACAAAATAAGACAAGATATATGGAGTTCCATGTACTTACTATTCTAATGAGGGATATATGGGAAATTTATTTGTATATGTAAGGAGGTTCTGGTTGCCCTTCCAATGGTGGTAGAAACTCATGTACCTTTTTAACATAGTAACTATATGTCTTGGTGCTGCTTCTATTTCCACTTGGATGTTTGTATGTATGCACTTTCACTCCTCCCTGACCTGTATATTTTAACAATAAAGTTTTTTGTATTTTTCATATTTATTTGTGTCCTGGTTCATTTTTTTGGGCTTGTGCCCTCCCACCTTTTTTTCACTATATAGTAAACCTGACCTGGCAATCTGATTCTCCAGGTCAGTACGAATACGTAGAAACCAAATATGTATAGTTTTATTTTTTTTATGTAAAAGTGTGAGTTCTGACGCCTCTCACCCAGCCAAACCAGAACTCACACTTTGCACTGACGAGGGGCAGTAATCCGAGACACAGTGTCTGCAAATTGAGTTTCTGGTCCTGGCTTATATCTTAAGTCATGTGATAAGGCTCTTTAAAGGGTCACTATTGACTTTTAGGATTGTTACTTCCTGTAGGTGGCACCAGAGTTCTAGTCCGCTTCCTCTCTGAGGAGACAATTTGCATATTTCCAGGAGGAGCATTGCGGTTTTAAAAGTCTCCTCACTGTGACATGCTTAACGTGTCACTCTCCGCAAGGAGAAATGATATGTTTTAAATGTGACCCTTAACGTTTTCAATTTTTATGATATGGGGCTGTGTGATGGCTTATTTTTTGAGCCCTGAACTGATGTTTTTAGTAACACCATTTTGGGGTAGATATGATGCTTTGATCGCCTCTTATTCCATATTATTGTCCCCTGGACGATGGACTAGTTGCGTCTCTTCTTATTGTCACCGGTTGGATCGTCCAACTATATTTTCTCTGAAAAAGTGAAGCATTTCTAAGAAAAATATACCTGGCTGCGATCATGCAGGCTCTGCATCTCCTTCACAATGGGTTTCTGCATTGTAAATTTCAAGTAAGAAATATGACTTGCATGAAATTTGCTATAAAAATGGCAATTTTGCTCATCATCTGAAAAGTGGGCATGATCACCAAAACTAAATGGTTTATGTCAGAATAATTAAGCCAATGACCTTGAAAAGGTGATATATTTCTTGTGCAAATCTATTTTCGATCATAGTAGGTATAGATTTAATTTTCTGTCATGATGGCAATTAAAAAAAATTGGCAGAAATCACTCCCATTTTTTATTTCTGCTTTATTATTTATGTCTTAGTAAATGTGGGGAAACAACATCAGCCTCGTCCATCCTTTGGTCCTATGACATGGTATTGTCTGATTGTTTCGTTATATGAAAACAACTTTTAAAACTTTGAAAAAACTTAATTTGGAAATATTACCCATTAGTGTATGTGCACATGACATGCCTTAGACGCCGACGTACATTTTCCATCTAAAACATATCAGGGTGTAGTAGATGAGCAACAGGTAGGAAGCTTATTAATAATGATGAATCAGTGTTATGCAAGAAAAGAAGATGATTTTTTGTGCCTCGGGCAATGTGAACTTGTCTGCAACCTGAACTAATCCAAAATTTCTAGAGAGAAATAAAAAAATGAGTTATGTGGCTGGAAAACAATTTTTCTCCTAACAGAATCCAAATGCAGAGTCTGTTCTGCTGTCATATACAGTACTGTGCAAAAGGTTGTGGAAAAAATGCTGCAAAATGAGAAGCTTCCAATGATAGATGTGATAATAGTTTATTTTTATCAATAAAGAAAATGCAAAGTGAATGAACAAAAGAGAAATCTAAATCAAATCCCTATGTTGTTCCAAACATCTTGGAGAACTAACCACAGACCTTCTGTAGATGTCGCATGTGCAAATTCTTCTGTCTCTTCATGTCATCCCAGACAGACTCGACAATGTTAAGATCAATGCTGTGTGGCCCTATCATCACTTTTATTTGACTGTATATTTGGGGTTGATGTCCTACTGGAGGATAAATTTGGGGCCAAATAGACGCCTCGCTGATAATATCACATGATGGATAAGTATCTACCTGTATAGCTCAGTGTTGAGGACACTATTAAAGGGAACCTGTCACCAGAAAAACGCTATTAGCCTGCAGATATGGGGTTAATCTGCAGGTTAATAGCTTTATTATTCTGGCCGGCACCTGCAAGTAGCAGAACGCTGTGGGGAGAAAATGAACTTTATTCCCCTTGGCAGCGTTCAGGTTTCCGTCACAAGGGCAGCTCTGGCACGGGTTCAGTCACCGTTGTTACTGCGCCTCTGTCCCTGATTGACACTGGCTATGCATTAAATCCGGCTGTCAGTCAGGGTCGGGGGTGCGATTACAGCCGTCGCTCTGTATAGTCAGAGTGGTGACTAGTGCTGGAGCCACCCCCGTGACTGAAACCTGAATGCTACCGGGGGACATAAAGTTAATTTTCCTAGTATTCAGCTAAGGTTAGTAACGCTATTAACCTGCAGATTATCCCAATATCTGCAGGTTAATAGCATTTTTTCTGGTGACAGGTTCCCTTTAATCCTGAGCAAGTCCTCAGCTCCAACTCCATTTGTTGAAATGTAGCCTCAAACTTGCAAGTATCCTCCAGCATACTTCATTGTCGCCACCTGCAGATATTCATTATTGTACCACTCTCCTGCCTACTCTCCTGCCCTTAAGGCAACAACCTTTCTGTTACAGTAAAATATTTCAAATTTTTACTCATTTGTCCAGAGCATCTTCACAAAATTTCCTTTTTTAGTGCATAAATGAAGATGACTTCTGGCTAGACTTTTCTGAACAGTAGATTGGTGTAGCGGGGTACCACTGGTTGCTGCCAGTTTTGAGCTGATGGCACTGCTGGACATCTTCCGATTTCTAAGGGAAGTGAGCATGATGTGACTTACATCTGCTGCACTAAATTTTCTTAGCCAACCATTGCATCTACGGTCATCAACTTTGTCCATTTCTTGTTGTACTTATTGCTTTGAAATACAGGCAAATACTTATCCATCATACAATATCATTGGCTCCAAATGTATTCTGCAGCAGAACATCAACCCCAAACATACAGCCAATATCATGAAGAATTATCTTCAGCATAAAGAAAAACAAAGAGTCCTGGAAGTGATGATATGGCCCCACAGAGCCCTGATCTCATCATCCAGTCTGTGTGGGATCATATGAAGAGACAGAAGGATTTGTGTAAACGACATCCAGAGAAGATATGTGGTTGGTTCTCCAAGATGTTTGTAACAACCTCCTTGCCGAGTTCTTCAAAAACTGTATTCACGTGTAACTAGAAGAATTGAAGCTGTTTTAAAGTTTTGAAAGCAAAGGGCGGCCACAATCAATAGTATTTTGATTTAGATTTCTCTTTTTGTATTTTATTAATGGGAAAAAATAAACTATTAACACTTCTTCTTACTTTGCAGTATTTTTACACACCGGCCTAAAACATATGCACGGTAATGTATAAGAAAGATATTGTAATAAAAACTGTAAGAAAAATATCCAGAATAAGACACCAATCAACGTTATCCAGTTGCTGGTGACAACCAATATTGTGGTGTTATATATTACAGAGGGGTTGTCATTCGGTATAATGAAAGTTATTATACCCGATTGTCCCGAGAAATGGAGAACTTCCAACAAAGCAGGAAAATCTCCAAGAGAACTTAGAGACATGCAGAAGAAGAATTCTTCTCATTTGCGAAAGTGATAAATTAGCAGCAGGTTGGCACAGTGGTTGTTATTGTGGGAGCGGACATTGTTGAAACTTGAAGCTCGTTGGCCCCAACGCAAAATCTACAATAGGACCTCACTAGGCTCCAGGATTCAGAAATGACTGCAGCCATTGCACCCACTCTAGTTGTGGTCCTCCTGGCAGCAACATAAAGTTTTGATTTTTATTGGAGGTATGCTTTAAATTAAATGATTTTTATTACTACTAAAATAGGAAAATGCAGGTGACTTAAGCAAATATTTATCTGTTCTTCTACCCATAAGAACATCTCACAGTTTCATTCTTCAACCCAAAAGACCCGCAGTGACTTTCAGTCTGATCTTACAGTATATAGCCTGATGATAACTGACGTTAAAGTTCTCACAGCTCCGGAGCTCCATTGTGCCGATTGTAATATATGATAAAGAGCACAGTGTAAAACTAGCAGGTTATTCTAGGTCAGAGAGGACGGAGCAAGGTAGAATGGAGACTGGAATATGTGCGCATGGCCACCTCCAAGCCTCTGAAACATGAAGATTTCAGACATTACAGTGTACAGCTGGCAGAAAAATAAGCATTATTTATCCCATTAGTGCTACAAATTCAGCTTGGTCCAGTAAGCTTATTGTACTGAATCATTTTCTTTGATGTTTATTAAACTAATTTTGTATATTAATATGGGTTAGTAGGTTCATACATATTCCTTGCTATTTCCGACTCCAAACGCTTATATTCCAGAGCAGCTACCACAGAGAGATGGTAGAAGACTGGTCTCAGGTCGTAGGAATCCGGCAGAATATCAACTATATCTGCAGACAGCAATGGAGAATCTTGTACCTCAAAAAATGCAGGATCTCTAGGCATGACAACCATTTTGGCCATTGAAATGTTCAAAGAGGGAGTGACGGAAAAGTGTTCCTTATCTAAAAAGCGCTAATACAGAATATTATATTAAAGAAGCACTCCTCCTCCTCCCATCAAAATTTTTATCATCTTAATATATTGCAGTCATCATATTATCCAGCACTGTGTACTTACAATTGCTCATTTTGCCTTTCTACCCAGATAATTCTTCTTTTTCCCATTAAGTCTATGATATCACGTGATGAAAAAGCTCAGTCTTTCTAAGCTCTATGTAGAAACAGGAAGTCAATTTTCAAGGGTCACTGCAAAAGTCTCTGGCAGGGGAAGAGGCGGAGCAGCTGGGTCAGGAGTTGAAGTGGGGGATGACTCATGCAGGGAAAAGAGACTTCCTGTTTCCTCATAGAGCAGAGAAAAGAGAAGAATTAGCTCGGTAGAAAGTCAATATGAGCAATTGTAAGTACACAAAGCTATATATGATGACTGCAATAAAAACTTTGATGGAGCTCTTCATTAAAGGGCTTGTCATGGCTGAAATACTGAATACCTCTCCTTAGGATAGACCACCAATATCAGATCAGTGGTTGGCTGGAACCCAGTACCCCAACTGATCATCTATTTGTAGCTCCTGTTGTATAAATTGTGTATTTGCCGTTCTAGTATAGTGCAGTTCAGCTCCTATTGAGGTGAATGTGAGCTGAGATGCAGATCCGTAGAATGGCGACTATGCGGTGCAAAGAGTAGGACGATTCTGGCTCTATGTAATGTACATCTAGCCAGAGCCGGAGCTACAGACAGATGATAGGGGGAAGTGCCGCTCATCTGATATTAATGACCTTTCCTAAGTCATTGACAACCTCTTTTACTAGTATAGGCCTCTTATGGTGCACAGATATGTTTGCATTGTAAAGATGATATAACATATGTTCTTGTCCTCTATAAGTGGTATAAATATATAAGCAGTTCCCAGGCACATAGATGATAAAGACCTGATGTAGATAATGCCACATTATGGGGGTCCTTTATCTGTTCATCTAGACTTTTCTATTTAATAGGACCAATGGATTTCCCACCGGACTATCAGTTTAATTTTATGATAAGCCGGCATTAGGGCTCTTTCACACGTCCTGATTAGAGATGAGCGTTGTTCTACTCGAACTGTTCGCCAATCTCAAATTCGAGCTGTTTTGGGCGGTGTTCGAGCCGGTCGGCGAACACGAACAATTTGAGAAAAATTCGGCTGTTCGAGGTTATGTTCGATAACTGTTCGTGCACCAAAATCATAACTGGATTTTTTCTCAGTAATGATGAAAATTAATGTTAATACGCAGTTTGAGTGTACAGCGGGGGGAGGGGCAGGGGATGGATCTCTGCAGGAACAATGAAGATCTCCATTTTTTTTTCTCTTTCCCGCATTTGCAGTGGGGAGGTGCAATCTGTCAGCCTATCAGCAGCGCACACACGGAGCGAAGTGCTTTTTTTCACACAAGCAAGGGCATGTGTGATTGGCAGTGTATGTCACATGTCCTTGCCCTATAAGACCAAGCCATTTTCCCCGTCGCCACCATTTTCTCACTGCTGCAGCTGCGTGTTAGACGGCACCGCTGTTGCTGTGTGCGCTATACCTTGTTAATTTCAAGCCAATTTTCGCACAAATATACAGATAGCTTGGGAGTAGGGAATAGTTGTGATTGCAGTCCTTTTAAGGACTAGGTTACAGCATTTCCTACGACTTTTATCAGGCAGGTCTGTGCTCTTAAATAGATAGATTGTGGGAGTAAAGACTAATTGTAATTGGAGTCCTTTTCAGGACTAGGTTACATCAGTTCCTATCAGTTTTTGCCAGGCAGGTCTGTGCCAGTGCTGTGCAAGTTTTTTTCACAGCATTTGGCTGAATCTAGCAAAGCTAATCCTTTTTGGCCTATTGCAGAGTGTGTTAGTCAGTGGAGTAGCCTATCTGTGTTGCAAGATATACCACCTGTGTATAGAATACCAATTTTTTTACTGCACCTAGTGAAGTAAAATCTTTTGGGCATAGCATCATTCTATTAGTCCATCTATACTGACCTCCATCAGGTTGCAAACTGAATATAATTTTTTTCTGCATCTAGCTCTGAAAAAATATTTGGGCTTCTAGCGGTGTGTGGGACTTGGTCTATTAGTCCATCTATACTGACCTCCATCAGGTTGCAAACTGAATATAATTTTTTTCTGCATCTAGCTCTGAAAAAATATTTGGGCTTCTAGCAGTGTGTGGGACTTGGTCTATTAGTCCATCTATACTGACCTCCATCAGGTTGCAAATTAAAAATAATTTTTTTCTGCATCTAGCTCTGAAAAAATATTTGGGCTTCTAGCAGTGTGTGGGACTTGGTCTATTAGTCCATCTATACTGACCTCCATCAGGTTGCAAATTAAAAATAATTTTTTTCTGCATCTAGCTCTGAAAAAATATTTGGGCTTCTAGCAGTGTGTGGGACTTGGTCTATTAGTCCATCTATACTGACCTCCATCAGGTTGCAAATTAAAAATAATTTTTTTCTTCATTTAGCTCTGAAAAAATATTTGGGCTTCTAGCAGTGTGTGGGACTTGTTCTATTAGTCCTTCTATACTGACCTCCAACAGGTTGCAAATTGAATATAATTTTTTTCTGCATCTAGCTCTGAAAAAATATTTGGGCTTCTAGCGGTGTGTGGGACTTGGTCTATTAGTCCATCTATACTGACCTCCATCAGGTTGCAAATTAAAAATAATTTTTTTCTTCATTTAGCTCTGAAAAAATATTTGGGCTTCTAGCAGTGTGTGGGACTTGTTCTATTAGTCCTTCTATACTGACCTCCAGCAGGTTGCAAATTGAATATAATTTTTTTCTGCATCTAGCTCTGAAAAAATATTTGGGCTTCTAGCGGTGTGTGGGACTTGGTCTATTAGTCCATCTATCCTGACCTCCATCAGGTTGCAAATTAAAAATATTTTTTTTCTGCATCTAGCTCTGAAAAAATATTTGGGCTTCTAGCGGTGTGTGGGACTTGGTCTATTAGTCCATCTATACTGACCTCCATCAGGTTGCAAATTAAAAATAATTTTTTTCTTCATTTATCTCTGAAAAAATATTTGGGCTTCTAGCAGCGTGTGGGACTTGTTCTATTAGTCCATCTATACTGACCTCCATCAGGTTGCAAATTAAAAATATTTTTTTTCTGCATCTAGCTCTGAAAAAATATTTGGGCTTCTAGCAGTGTGTGGGACTTGGTCTATTAGTCCATCTATACTGACCTCCATCAGGTTGCAAATTAAAAATAATTTTTTTCTGCATCTAGCTCTGAAAAAATATTTGGGCTTCTAGCAGTGTGTGGGACTTGGTCTATTAGTCCATCTATACTGACCTCCATCAGGTTGCAAATTGAATAAAAAAATTTTCTGCATCTAGCTCTGAAAAAATATTTGGGCTTCTAGCGGTGTGTGGGACTTGGTCTATTAGTCCATCTATACTGACCTCCATCAGGTTGCAAATTAAAAATAATTTTTTTCTGCATCTAGCTCTGAAAAAATATTTGGGCTTCTAGCAGTGTGTGAGACTTGGTCTATTAGTCCATCTATACTGACCTCCATCAGGTTGCAAATTAAAAATAATTTTTTTCTGCATCTAGCTCTGAAAAAATATTTGGGCTTCTAGCAGTGTGTGGGACTTGGTCTATTAGTCCATCTATACTGACCTCCATCAGGTTGCAAATTAAAAATAATTTTTTTCTTCATTTAGCTCTGAAAAAATATTTGGGCTTCTAGCAGTGTGTGGGACTTGTTCTATTAGTCCTTCTATACTGACCTCCAGCAGGTTGCAAATTGAATATAATTTTTTTCTGCATCTAGCTCTGAAAAAATATTTGGGCTTCTAGCGGTGTGTGGGACTTGGTCTATTAGTCCATCTATACTGACCTCCATCAGGTTGCAAATTAAAAATAATTTTTTTCTGCATCTAGCTCTGAAAAAATATTTGGGCTTCTAGCGGTGTGTGGGACTTGGTCTATTAGTCCATCTATACTGACCTCCATCAGGTTGCAAATTAAAAATATTTTTTTTCTGCATCTAGCTCTGAAAAAATATTTGGGCTTCTAGCAGTGTGTGGGACTTGGTCTATTAGTCCATCTATACTGACCTCCATCAGGTTGCAAATTGAATAAAAAAATTTTCTGCATCTAGCTCTGAAAAAATATTTGGGCTTCTAGCGGTGTGTGGGACTAGGTCTATTAGTCCATCTATACTGACCTCCATCAGGTTGCAAATTAAAAATAATTTTTTTCTGCATCTAACCCAGCCAATAGTTTTGGCCTAATACCACAGTTTGGCCACTCAGCTCTGCTCGGTTACCATCCATTGTTTTTTTGTGCAAACAACTCCAGAGTTGTGAATTAGTTAACCACCAAAATGAGTGGAAAAAGGCCTGCTGCTGGTGGAAAGGGGAATAGGCGTGTTGGGAAGGGGAAAAAAGGTTGTGTCCGTGGGGTAGGTGCAGAAGAAAGACCATCTTCCAGCCAAACTAAAATGTCTACTTCTTTTAGCGGACAATGTGATAAGATCCCTTTCTTACGGCCACGCCAATCGCTACAAATTCCAGATGAGGCACAAAAACAGCAGGTGCTTCAACGGATATCAAGTGCTCCTTTAAGTGGGCTCTCCTCCACATCAACTTCAACATCACAAATGCTCCAGTCCTCAAAGGTGTCACCCAAATCGCACTTGCTTCCTCACAGCTCCCAAATCTCCAGCTGCCCGTCTGAGTATGAGGTAGAACAGATGGTTGAGTCTGCAGAGCTGTTTACTCATACTATAGCCTGGGAATCAGAGGTCGACTCCAGCGCTTCTGTGAATCCAGACGAGGAAATGATCTGCACTGATGCCCAGAATCTTTATGAGTCGGATCCAGGACCAGACGCAGAAGGTTCTGACCATAATGTAGACCCTCATTCCCAAACTGTAACTCCTGTTGGTGGAGACAATGAGGAAGACGATGATAAGACTCAAATACCTGATTGGAGCGACAACTTTAGTTTTTTGTCAGGGCAGGAACAGGTTGGCTCTGAGGACGACGGGTGTGATAACGCACAGGGTGATGATGATGAGGTCGGAGATCCCACTTACTGTCAACCCACAGTCAGCCAAGAGATGAGGTCAGCAGAGGAGGTGGAGGAAGATGCTAGTGACGACGAGGTCAGGTTGCGCCTTCCTGGACAGAGACGTAGTACTGGAAGCACGTCAACAACTGCATCCTCAAACACAACTCTGCCTCTCACCACAAGTCGTGGTGGCTCTTCAGGTCGCATGTGTGCTAAGCCTTGCATAGCCTGGGCATTTTTTCAGATCGATAAAGATGACCCAACTCGTGTTATCTGTAACATTTGTCAGCAAAAGCTAAGTAGAGGCCAAAAAATACATAGTTTGAGTACTTCATGCATGAACCGGCACATGGACATGAAGCATAAGTTGCAGTGGGAAGCTCAGTGTGCTACAATGCGGTCTAGCCGGCCGGGCCAACCACCGTCTGCCATATCTTGTGCATCCGCGGCCTCTTCATCCTCTGTGACTGGGGGGACAGCAGTCACACCTGTTTTGGGGCGCAGACCTGCCACCTCTTTACCCGCAACAGCCAGCGTGATTGGCAGGTCATCATTTTCTTTGGAGGTGGTAACACCAGCTGGTCTTGAGCGCTGTCCGACATCGATAGCACCACCTTTGGATCAAGGCAACCTAACATGTCCGCCTGCATCTTCCTCACAGACCGGCAGTTTGCCGGGGACACCCTTATCAACCCCGTCTAAGCACAATAGCCAGCCCTCGGTCCCTCAGATGTGGACAAGTAAAAGACCATTTCCTCCTAGCCGTGAGAAAGCTAAGAGGTTGAATTTCACCATCTGCAAGCTCTTGGCTACAGAAATGCTGCCTTTCCGCCTGGTGGACACAGAGGATTTTCGAGACCTTATGTCCGTCGCAGTGCCCCAGTACCAGATGCCCAGTCGGCACTACTTCTCAAAGAAAGGTGTGCCTGCGCTCCACCAGCATGTCGCACACAACATCACCGCTTCTTTGAGAAACTCTGTGTGTGACAGGGTGCATTTCACCACAGACACTTGGACGAGTAGGCATGGACAGGGGCGTTACATGTCGCTGACTGGGCACTGGGTAACTATGGTGACAGCAGGACAAGGGGCTGCTGTCCAAGTCTTGCCGTCCCCACGAGTTGTGCGTCAATCCTCTTTATGTCATTTTTCCTCCACTGCTTCTGCCTCCTCAACCTCCTCTCGGTCTTCCACCTGCACCCAAAGCCTGTCTGGTCATGCCACAAGCTTTCTAACTGCGCAGAAGGGATCCTGCACACCTCCTTACTATGCTGGCAGTAGGGCTCAACGTCATCAGGCGGTTTTTACATTGAAATGTCTGGGAAATGTGAGTCACACAGCTGAGGAGTTGTGGTCAGCTCTGGAGAACCAATTTCATGAATGGTTGTCTCCACTGGACCTGAAACCAGGGAAGGCCGTGTGCGACAATGCTGCAAACCTGGGTGCGGCCCTTCGCCGGGGCAATGTCACACACGTGCCTTGTATGGCTCACGTGTTGAACCTGGTTGTCCAGCAATTTTTAGCCCACTATCCCAGACTAGATGGCCTTCTGCAGAGGGCACGGTCGCTGTGTGCTCACTTCCGCCGTTCGCATCCCGCAGCTCAGCGACTTACATCTCTACAGAAGTCGTTGGGCCTGCCACTTCACCGGCTAAAATGCGATGTGCCTACCCGGTGGAATTCAACTCTGCACATGTTGCAGCGACTGTGGCAGCACCGACAAGCCCTGGTGCAATACGTTCTGATGTATACCCTGGGCCAACGAGATTCAGAGGTGGGGCAAATCACGCTGGAGGAGTGGTCTCAGATCAGGGACCTATGCACCCTTCTGCACAGTTTTGAAATGGCGACGAAGATGTTTAGTGCTGACGATGCCATTATCAGCATGACTATTCCGGTGATTTACATGCTGGAGCACATGTTAAACAGAATTCGGAGTCAGGTGGTGGCACAAGAGGAGGTGGAGGAAGTAGAGGAGGAGGAGTTGTATGCGGAAGGGCTAACATCTGCAAGGTCCAGACGGTCGGCAGCACCAGGGCGGCAGGCATGTGAGGGTGGGGGAGATGATTTTACCAGGGCGCATGGTAGCAGCCAAACTAGTGAGGAAGGTGCAGGAGCCCAGGAAGAAGTGGAGGACGAACTGATGGAAGACTCATCAGATGAGGGAGACCTTGATCACATTTCTGTTGTGCGAGGTTGGGGGGAGAGGACAGAGGAAGGAAGCATGATTGTTACCTCGCCACCAACACAACAGGGACTTGGTGCTCCTGGATGCGCAACACACATGAGTGCCTTCTTGCTGCACTACCTGCAACATGACCCTCGAATTGTGAGAATTAGAAATAATCCTGACTACTGGGTTGCCACACTGTTAGATCCCCGGTACAAAAGTAAATTTGCAGAAATTATTCCTGCCATAGAAAGGGATGCACGCATGCAGGAGTATCAGCAGAGACTGTTGCAGAATCTTACATGTGCTTTTCCACAAAATACCAGTGGTGCACGTAGTGAATCTCACAGTTCCAACTTGCCAACCGTGGGACCGTCAAGTGTTCAGCACTCAAACCGTAACAGAACCACAGTATCTGCTGGTAACATCAATTTTGCGGAATCATTTCACCACTTTTTTAGCCCATCCTTTGCAAGGCCACAGGAGACAAGAAGTCTGACACATAGTCAACGCCTAGAGACGATGGTACAGGAGTATCTCCAAGTAAACATTGAAGCCACGACTGGGTCACTGGACCCTTGCTCTTTTTGGGCTTCCAATCTGGATAAATGGCCGGAGCTAGCCACTTACGCCTTGGAGATCTTGTCATGCCCCGCAGCCAGCGTTCTGTCTGAACGTGTGTTCAGCGCTGCTGGTGGTGTGCTGACAGATAAGCGCACGCGGCTCTCCACTGATAATGTAGACAGACTCACGTTCATAAAGATGAACAAATCATGGATCCGAAACGACTTTTCTACCCCTGTGTCATCCTGGGGAGAGTAAAAGCTTGATGATTGGTTAAAATCACCCTACCAACCGTTTTAAGCTTTCAAATTACTAATCATGTTTATCTGTATCTTGACTGGAAAATAATTTGGGCTTTGTAGCAGTGTGCAGCACTGATCCTATTAGGCCATCTATAATAAGCTTCACCAGATTTAAAATTAAAAATAATTTTTAGCTGCATCTAGCCCGGAAAATAATTTTGGGGCTCCGAGATGCGCAAGACACATAAGTGCCTTCTTGCTGCACTACCTGCAGCATGACCCTCATATTGTCAGAATTCGAAGTAATCATGACTACTGGGTTGCCACACTCTTAGATCCCCCAAACTTTTCGATCAACCTTTTCATTTTAATAAAGACCAAAAAAATGGTCATTTTTGAAATTATAAGCATTAGCAGGTTGTTAGAAACTGAAATCAAACAGTTTTCAACTCAAAACTTTATTCTAGGTGATGTTACATTTTCACATAGGACCCCTTGTTCGAAAGGAGCTTCTGAACTCTCTCGTCCATTGAATTTGTCAGGTTTTGGATGGTTTCTGCTTCAATTGTTTTGCATGAGGACAGAATACCCTCCCAGAGCTGTTGCTTAGATGTGAACTGCCTCCCGCCATCATAGACACTCCTTTTAATGATGCTCCAAAGGTTCTGAATGGGGTAGAGGTCAGGGGAGCATGGGGGTCACACCATAAGTTTGTCCCCTTTTATGCCCATATCAGCCAGAGATGCAGATGTTTTATGTGCAGCATGAGATGGTGCATTATCATGCAGAAAAATGATCTTGCTGTGAAATACACGGTTCTTCTTCTTGAACCATGGCAGGAAGTGCTGTTTGAGAAAATCCACATACATTATGGAGTTCATCTTTAGCGCCTTCAGGGATCCTAAAGGGGCCGACAATCTCTCTCCCCATGATTCCAGCCCAAAACATTACTCCACCTCCTCCTTGTTGGCGCTGTAGCCGTGTTTGCGTGGGGTGTCCATCAACCAGCCATCCTCCACTCCATTCATCTGGACCATCGAGCGCTGCACGGCACTCATCCGTGAACAAAACAGTTTTGAAATCAGTCTTCATGTAATGTTTGGCCCACTGGAGCCGTTTCTGCTTGTGTGAAGTGGATAGAGGAGGTCGACAGGATGGCGTATGCACAGCTGCAAACCTCTGAAGGACCCTGCATCTTGTTGTTCGGGGGACGTTGGAGGCACAAGCAGCTTCAAAAACTTGTCTGCTGCTATGACAAGGCTTTTTTGCCGCTGCTCTTTCAACCTGACGTAATTGCCTGTAGGAAAGAGTCCTCAATTTGCCCTTATCAGCACGCACACGTGTGTACTGTGAATCAGCTACATACTTCTTGATTGCCAAGACACTTCATCCTGATCATCGCACAATGTTGATTGTAGTCATGCCTTGACCTAAACACTCCACAATTTGTTGCTTCTCAGCAGCCGACACATCCTTTTTCTTTCCCATTTTGGCAGAAAATGTAGGCTGCTTAATAATGTGAGAGAGCCTTCTTAAGTAGTCTTGCCTTTCATTGGACACACCTGCCAAACTAATTAGCACAGGTGTCTGCAATTGCTTACAGTGATATAAAGAGCCCTGACACACATCACCATCAATGAGTTTAACTGACAAACAAACAAATTCTTCCCTTATCACTCCTAAACACTTTTTGCATAATAATTTGGAACGCGGTGTACATGTGCTTTTCCACAAAACACCAGTGGTTCACGTAGTGAATCTTACAGTTCTAACTTGCCAACCGTGGTCTGTATGGAATTGTTCAATAAAGGGCCCAAAATTAAGATAACATAGATGGGAGAGGTCTCTATGAATAGGAATTCCTAAGTATTTGATACCCTGTGAGGGCCAGGCAAAGGGAAAGTTGGACTGGATGGAATCCTATATGGATTTAGGGAGGGAGACATCGAGGGCCTCAGACTTCGCTGCATTGATTTTAAAATTTTACCATGTAACAAAGTGATCTATTTCAGCCATAACAGCAGGGATGGATATATGTGATTGAGTGATATATACTAGGACATCATCAGCAAATAGAGAGCACTTGTACTCGGTGCCTCCCACCTCAATCCACCTAATATTGGGGTTATGGCGAATTGATGAGAGTAGGTGCTCCGTCACTAGGATGTATAAGAGAGGGGACAGAGGACATCCCTGCCTTGTCCCATTGGTGATTGTGAAAGGTGATGAAAATGTTCTGACGCACCCCCTGGGCCTTGGGACACCCGGAGCCGGACCCTTTTTGGTGGATGCTGGTGGTTGTAGTCTTCGTGGCGGCGATCCGGTTCCGTGGCTCAGGGCGGTCAAACCAGTGGCGGAACTATTTATGTGGTTTTGATGTTTAAATGTCCGACTACGCCACCCGTGGATTGCGGTCAGAGTGAACCGCCGCTACAGGGCAGACCGCTAAGGCTGGTGTTGTGGGTGCAGCAGAGCGTAGCATAACTCCCCACGGGAGGAGTATAGCCTCAGGGCAGTGTATGCGGAGGATGGGGGTGATGGTGCAGGGCAGCAGCAGTAACGACACGGAGTCAGTGATGCAGTTCAGGGCCTTTACTCACAGTTCTTATTATCCAGACCACGTCTGCAGGTAACGGCTGCCCACGTCGTACTGTGCTCACCAGGTGAGGGGCTCAGACAACTCCCAGATAACTTTGGAGCGCTTCACAGGACCCCCTTTTTGTGTCCTTTGTCTGGCCTTTCTTACCAACACTTCTGTCCGGCTGCCTCGGGCCTCCTCTTGGTAAACTTGGCGCCAGTTTCCCTGACCCTATGTGGTGCCTTCCTAGCGGGTGGAGCAAGGGGCTGCGCCACATAAAATGTCAGAGCCTCCGGTTTCTAGCTGAGGGTCGTTTCCTGCCTCCACTAGTTCGGGGACCGGTCTCCCCCTTTGGCCTGACCCCTCCACGCAGGTGGATTCGGGCGTGCGGTGGCGACTCGCCCGTCCGCACCCCTGAGATCCCTTCATTCCTCGTTCCTGGAGCCTTCTCCGCTCCTCTTCCTTCCTTCTCCCTCTTGCAGGCCTGGGCCTCTGTTACTAGGCCCGCCTCCGGAGCAGAGCTCATGCAGAGCCCCTGCTCCCTGCCACTTCTGCTCAGACTTCTCTGCACTGAACTAAGATGGTGCCCACCTTTTATACTCCCTTCTCAATGCACCCAGGAACTGCTTCCTCCCTGCTCCTGCACTGCAGGGTTCCCCTTCCTCAGTGTTCCCTCCCCCCACTCCAGCCAGGGACAGGGACTGTCGTGCCCATCTCAGGGGCATATTGGTCGCCCTGCCCCACGGCAATGTGGTGTAATGCATGCAGGTGTCGGGTCCTGATCCACACTCCATCCTTATCTGAGAGTGAGATATCACACCTCTGGGTGAGGTGCAATACGTCTGTAGCAACCGAGCCCTCGGTGCTACAGTTCCATTTATCTTCAGCCTAGGTGACGTATTGTGATACAGGGCCGTGATTTTGGCTATAAAAGGGTCCCCTAGACCCCTACCCCAAGCTTTTTAAGAGAATCATATATGGCGTGCCAGGAGACGCTATGGAATGCTTTCTCAGCATCCAACGAGAGTATCTACTTACAAATTTTTAACTGCATCTAGCCCAGGAAATACTTTGTGCCTAGTAGCAGTGTCTGCTAGTCAGCGGATTATCCCGGCTGTTAAGCAAGCTACACCACCTGTAGTTTGGACACTTAATTTTTTCAAAGGAAATGCTTCGGGACCACGGGATACTTAGTGAAGAGCATCAGGAGGCACCCCAAGGCATAGGGGCTGGGACTGGCACTAGGATGCCTTGCGGTGGACAGCCGAGCTCGATCCTTATAAAAGCTTTTTAACTGCAGCAGCTTTAGTGGACGCTACTGGAGCTGGAATTACGCGGCTGCTGGCATGAGACTTGCCCTCCAATAGATCCTTGTAAATGGATTTAAAGTGTATTCATTCAAATTAGAGGGACAATTTAAATTAAAAAGCTTAGAGCTGCCTCCACCACAGGGGGGCTCTCTCGACCCACCAGCGGACAGGCACCAGTATTGGGAGAGGGGGGCTGGCCGTCAGGGTTCACCGCGGCTCTGGCACAAACCCGGCGACACGGAGGTGGCACGGGCAGGAGCGGACAGGCCGTCTCGGCTTCTCACTTTTTGGATTTTAGAAGGGCATGACATGCCTATATCTGTGTCTCCCCCTCCTTTTACTCCTCCACCTCTTTTCTTTTCGCATGACTATATGTACTTGTCACTTTTCCATGTGTTAGTTGTGTCTTCTGAGCAGTTTGTCAGCTTTTGGACACCTTTGAAGGTGTTTTCTATGTGTTTCTATGTGTTTTTGTTTGCCTGCCATTGGTTTTAACGGTGTTCGAAGGTGTTCGACGAACAGTTCGACGAACAGTTCGGCGAACACACGGGTGTTCGACGAACCGAACCGAACTCGAACACTACGGGGGTGGCTCAACACTAGTCCTGATATTTCCAGTACCGAAAAAAACAGTACTGGAGACATCAGTGTCCGTGTCCACCTGTGTGGCATACTTGTGTCAACCGTGTGCCGCCCGTGTGCCGCAACAGGAGCACATGTACCGGCGCTTGGGCATCAGCGATACTGAACGCTACCCTCATCATTGTCCACTGCCAGCGCTGCGATCAGCACCAGCAGGGGACCATGATGAGAGTAGTAGTCTGCTCCCGGTGTCTCCATCTGTAAAAATAAGAATAAAATAAAAAAATTCATATACTCACATGTCCTAAGTGTCCCCCGCTGTAACCCATCTGACCGCACATGCCGAGCTGCCGGGGAGAATGACTTCTGCAGCGAGCGGGCCCGTTATTGTGCTTGGATTCATCCCTGTACTATGTTACTCTTACCTCTTTTGGTTATTTTGATCTTTACCCATCTTGCGTTTTGTCTACGTCTGTTTCCATAAACTCACCTGATTTTGATGCTAATTTGACTGATTCTTATTGACTGACTTGTATCCAACTCTGGCTAATGCTTTGACTATGTTTTTCTGCCTGGTTCTGTCCTTCCTGTTTCTGATCTGAATTATTTGACCATCCTTGCCTCAGGCTCACTCCTCTGGCCACCAGCTAGTGTGGTGACACAACCCTATGGTTCCCTGTCCAGATTCCTGTATAATGGTTAAAATGGTCCTCTGTGACCTGCTAGATGGCGTGACTAGCGCCATTTCTGTCTAAGGCAACCATTCTGAGCTCACAGCCTCTGACAGACTTTAAAAGAATTGCATTGTACTTGACTTTTACCTTCTTAAAGGGAATCTTTCAGTTGGATTTCACGCCCCAAACTATATACACCTTTAAAGACAAGTCCAGCAATACCTGTTTCATGCCATTTGTTCCTCTCTTACTGAGAACTCAGTGTTTGAATTGATATGTAAATGAGGTGAAGAAAAGCTATTGTAGATCTGAAGCCTCTGTCACTCCATCTCTATTTCCTGCCTGGCACCTCCTCCTTCTGCTTGACTGATGACTTTGCCTCAAGTCACACAACATAGAGGCTGTCAGTCAAGCAGGAGGAAGTGGCACTGGGCAGGGAATAGAGCTGGAGTGACAGAGGCTTCAAATCTACAATAGCTCTTCAACCTCATTCGATATCAATTCAAACACTGATTTCTCAGTAACAGAGGAACAGACTCGCCATGTACAGGTATTGCTGGACTTGTCTTTGAAAGAGCTACATGTACATATAAATAGTTTGAGGGGTTAAATCCGTCTGACAGATTCTTTTTTAGATAAGTGAATTCCATTGCTTCTTTCATTCTTGATGAGAGAGGTCTTCTTCCTAATGACAAGCAATGAAGTCACTGATATCACTGTACATTCTGTATAGACACTTCCCGTAATTACTGCATTACATACTGACATGTACTGCATTGATGATGGTCACCAGTGCAGGAAAACTACTGTTGCTAAGCAACTAGGACTACTTTAGTGGGAACAGTTATGTTCCCACAAAAAAAAGCAAAATTGAAATGGAACATTAATTCTGTGGAGTATTTTTGGCTTAAAAAAGTGGGATATCATATCGCTATCTCCGGTAATCCTCGATGGTTGCAACCTATGCTTATGTATTTTTATAGCATTAGTGTTACAGGTCCTATTATTGTCTCTCGTGAATGATTTTAGCTGCACATTTACCTACTCTTATGCTGAAGTCATATTGTGTGTCTATTGTTCCTGGGAACATGAATCATAACCCACTGCTGAGGGTCCATGTGGTGTCTCCAGTGACTGCCTAATAATCCAGTGACTCTAGTGATCGCTCGCTAAAAGGCTTAAATCAAGCAGGTGCACTCTGCTCCCCGAGCGAGGGAGTTTGACTGAAGCTTGTCACCGAACTGGCACAGGGTAAATACAGAACAAATGTGTGCAAGACTGTCATTTGAACAAGAGTCAACATGGGGGAGGGCGGCTTTATATCCACAGAAGGCGCAGTGAAAGGTTTTATACACAGGGTGAAAGCAAGATTTACTGGGGGAGTCTATGAGTATAGCCTGCTATTTAAATACGAGGGAATAAATACCAGTAGTTGGTCGTGTCTTGGAGGACACAAAATATCATGAAAATCTGCAGTAATTCTATTATTGCCTGAAAGGGACACAGTGCTAAACAGATTTTCTTTACAGAAAACCCTATACCTTGCATGTACCATGGCATTGTAGCATTCATTTAGACAAATGTTACCGCGAATAGCTTACATTCGTAAAGTAAAGGTCCAATTTATATTTAAATAAATAGCAAAATTGTCATTGCAGACATTGCAGAGCTATGGTTATAAGCGTTTGGCAGAAGGAGTGAATGCATACGGCACTAGAAATGATTGTGAAGAAACGTCAAGTTGCACTACAAGCAGAGATTTCTCATACAGAGATCTCTCCAAAATCAACAAATATGAATATCTCTGTAATGGAACGACACACTGCAAAATGGAAAAAAGTGTCAGGATCATGAGAGCTCAGGAATTTTACCTTGGTATCTATCTCAATTTTTTGTACAAGTGACCATGTCCTCTTTACAGTGGTGGCCAAAAGTATTGGCACCCCTGCAATTCTGTCAGATAATACTCAGTTTCTTCCTGAAAATGATTGCAATCACAAATTCTTTGGTCTTATTATCTTCATTTAATTTGCTTGCAAGGAAAAAACACAAAAGAGAATGAAGCAAAAATCAAATCATTGATCATTTCACACAAAACTCCAAAAATGGGCCAGACAAAAGTATTGTCACCCTCAGCCTAATACTTGGTTGCACAACCTTTAGCCAAAATAACTGCAAACAACCGCTTCCGGTAACCATCAATGAGTTTCTTACAATGCTCTGCTGGAATTGTAGAACATTCTTCTTTGGCAAACTGCTCCAGGTCCCTGATATTTGAAGGGTGCCTTCTCCAAACTGCCATTTTGAGATCTCTCCACAGGTGTTCTATGGGATTCAGGTCTGGACTCATTGCTGGCCACCTTCGAAGTCTCCAGTGCTTTCTCTCAAACCATTTTATAGTGCTTTTGGAAGTGTGTTTTGGGTCATTGTCCTGCTGGAAGACACATGACCTCTGAGGGAGACCCAGCTTTCTCACACTGGGCCCTACATTATGCTGCAAAATTTGTTGGTAGTCTTCAGACTTCATAATGCCATGCACACGGTCAAGCAGTCCAGTGCCAGAGGCAGCAAAGCAACCCCAAAACATCACGGAACCTCCGCCATGTTTGACTGTAGGTACCGTGTTCTTTTCTTTGAATGCCTCTTTTTTTTTCCTGTACACTCTATGTTGATGCTTTTTCCCAAAAAGCTCTACTTTTGTCTCATCTGACCAGAGAACATTCTTCCAAAACGTTTTAGGCTTTCTCAGGTAAGTTTTGGCAAACTCCAGCCTGGCTTTTTTATGTCTCGGGGTAAGAAGTGGGGTCTTGCTGGGTATCCTACCATACAGTCCCTTTTCATTCAGACGCCGACGGATAGTACGGGTTGATACTGTTGTACCCTCGGACTGCAGGGCAGCTTGAACTTGTTTGGATGTTAGTCGAGGTTCTTTATCCACCATCAGCACAATCTTGCGTTGAAATCTCTCGTCAATTTTTCTTTTCCGTCCACATCTAGGGAGGTTAGCCACAGTGCCATAGGCTTTAAACTTCTTGATGACACTGCGTACGGAAGACACAGGAACATACAGGTCTTTGGAGATGGACTTGTAGCCTTGAGATTGCTCATGCTTCCTCACAATTTGGTTTCTCAAGTCCTCAGACAGTTCTTTGGTCTTCTTTCTTTTCTCCATGCTCAATGTGGTACACACAAGGACACAGGACAGAGGTTGAGTCAACTTTAATCAATGTTAACTGGCTGCAAGTGTGATTTAGTTATTGCCAACACCTGTTAGGTGCCACAGGTAAGTTACAGGTGCTGTTAATTATACAAACTAGAGAAGCATCACATGATTTTTCAAACAGTGCCAATACTTTTGTCCACCCCCTTTTTTAGGTTTGGTGTGGAATTATATCCAATTTGGCTTTAGGACAATTACAATTCTTTTTGTATTTTTTCATTGAAGACAAATTAAATGAAGATAATAATACCAAATAAGTTGTGATTGCAATCATTTTCAGGAAGAAACTGAGTATTATCTGACAGAATTGCAGGGGTGTCAATACTTTTGGCCACCACTCTAAGTAAATGAGGCTATATAGTAGTCCCCTGCACAGACTTGAAGGAGCATCCAATGCTTATGTAGCAATGCAGCCCTTTCATTCTGAGAATTATGAGGGTCTTGAAAGTTGGAATTCTACCACTGAGGAAGTGGTGGCATATGCTAGCGATATGGCAATCCTTCCATAATGTGTATTACTGCAGAGTTTCAGCAATAGAGCTGGACAGTCTTCTCATTTCTAATAATAACTTAAAGAAGTTACTGTGAGCAGACTGTTCATATCACTTTTTAGGCTGCGCTTCATTACTGGACATAATTAGTGTTGAGCGAGTATGTTCTGTCCGAGTATGCTCGGGCTGAGCTCCGAGTATTTATAGCTGCTCGGTGATATGGTTGAATCGCTCCCGTGAGCATGATTTGCGACTGTTTGGCAGCTTTATTACATGTGAGGAATGTGTGTAACACGGGCACTTTAGATGCAGCGACACAGAAACACAGAACAGCCAATACGGGGTTAATAAACAGCTGAAGTTTATAATAACAGGGTAAATTTCCACGCAGGGAGTATCAGGGGAAAAACAAGGGAAAAGCATGTAAAAATCTATCACTGACAGTTCACAGTTTAACTGGATGTAGCAGAGTCAAACCGGTTATAATCAACAGTTTTTTTCACTTAGCTGACTCTCGCTCCTCGCAAGGCAGATGCACGCTGATGCTGTGTTGATTTTTCAGGCGTCCCCGCCCAAACAATGCTCTGTCTTCTGGCGGCAGCGGGCGGTCTCCGGTTTTACCCGCTGAGCCCCTAGTCCATAACACGGTACCTCACGTGCCCGGCTCCACCGACCCTGCGTCTCTTCTCTAGTCGGCCTGACTTCTCCGTTCCACTGCACTCAGCTCTTGCTCCCAGTCCTGGAGCCAGGAGCCTGGACCCTCTCACGCTGCTCTGCTGAGCCGGATCCAGCTCCGCTTTCCCGCGCAAAATGTACTCGTCTTTTCTGCCCTCTAGTCACACCAGGAGTCTCTCTGTCACCTGACCTCCCAGCTCTCTCTCTCAACACACACCCCGCTTCCCTGTCACATGACTCCTCTGCTTGCAGTCTGTCTTCCCCCTGCAACAAGAGGTACGGACCCGGCAGTTTCGGATCCCTTGCTCTGAAAGTACTTACACCCCGGTCTTCCCCCTTACACTCCCGCTCTCTTTTAACTCGCCATTTCACGGGCGAGAGTTCCTTCATCAAACGTTCACATTGTTGGACTTCCTGGACGATACGGTACCATATGAATTGATCTTGTTCGTAACGGTGAGGAGGCACTCCTGCTGTTGTCCGTTCTGACCGGCGTAACTCAGTTTGACCGATGGGGGGTGCAGGGTCACTCGGATTTCCAATCTCCGCCTGCCCGGTGGCTTCAACCGATGTTGTTCCCTCGCCGCCTGCACTGGGGACTGCAGGTAATCGAGTGCTGGGGCTCGGAGGTAGAATAAACAACTCTTCTTCGTCCACATCATGGCTTGGGGCAACTGTGACAGGTCCCTCTCTAGAAGCAGATGATTCTTCTCCACCCTCATCATCTTTAGACAGACAGGGTCACAGCATACTACGATGAACAAAGTACCCCCCGGACTCTTGGTGGCTCGAACACTGGCCACCGTCCAGGGTGGCAATGTTATAGTGCGGTGTGTTAATCTGGGCGAAGATGATCTCACACTCCCTCCCAGGGCGGAAATAGCCCAGATTCTGGGAATGCCTGAATAGTTGGTGCGACCTGATGTGGTACAGCTGTCCGTTGTACGAGGAGACCCCTGGACTCTGGCGGTCATTGTGCCGCCAGAATCCCATCGGGCTAGTGCGAAGGGGGGACGAAGAATCCTAGAACGAATGCGGGCTGAATTGATGGGACTTACACCTCAACAGGTGCAGCAGGTTGAGGAGGTGCTGGAGCGGTACCAGGAAGTCTTTGCTCGCCATGAGGATGATTTTGGTTGCACCGAAGCCATTACCCACGAGATTCCCACGGGGAGCGCTGCCCCAGTGCGGGAGAGATACAGGCAGATACCTCCCCAGATGTTTAAAGAGGTTAAGGAGATGTTAGCCCATATGTTACAGAATGGTGTGATACGGGAGAGTCAGAGTCCGTGGGTGGCCCCGATTGTCCTGGTCTGGAAGAAAGATGGGACCCTGCGGTTCTGTGTGGACTATAGACGGCTGAATGCCTGTACAGTACGGGACTCTTACCCACTACCCCGAATCGAAGAGTCCCTGTCGGCCTTAGGGAAGGCAAGATACTTCTCCTCTTTGGATCTGGCCAGTGAGTACTGGCAGGTGCCCGTGGCCAAACATGACCGTGCAAAGACAGCGTTCATATTACCCATGGGACTGTTCGAGTTCAATCGGATGCCCTTCGGCCTGACTAATGCCCCCGGGACGTTCCAGCATCTGATGGAGAAGTGCCTGGGCGATTTGAACTTCGAGGCGACACTGATTTACCTTGACGACATAATTGTCTATGCCGCCACCTTCGAGGAGCACCTCCAGCGACTGGAGCAAGTACTGAGTCGCCTACAGAGTCATGGCCTAAAGGTGAAGCCCCAGAAGTGCCACCTGTTCCGCAAAAAGATCGAATATCTCGGTCATACTGTGTCCGGTGAAGGAATCAGGCCCACCCAGGAAAAGGTGGCCGCCGTACATGGAGTGGCCTACCCCGAAGACAGTGAAGGACGTTCGGGCATTCCTGGGACTTGCCGGGTACTACCGAAGATTCGTGAAGAACTTCACCTGCATAGCCAACCCATTGGTGGAGCTACTTAAGGGAGTGCCGGTGGGCTCCAAGAATCAAGCGATTCGGTGGGGAAGCAGCTAGGAAGAGGCCTTCCGTGCCCTAAAAATGGCCCTGACCGAGGCCCCAATACTTGCCTATGCGGATTTCTCCCAACCCTTCATACTCCACACTGATGAGAGCCTACATGGTCTGGGAGCCATGTTATCCCAAGTACAGGAGGGGAAAGAGCGCGTGATTGCGTACGCCAGCCGCTCCCTTCACGACTCCGAGAGGAACCCAGATAATTATAGCTCTTTCAAATTAGAGTTGCTGGCCCTGGTTTGGGCGGGGACGCCTGAAAAATCAACACCGGCATCATCGTGCATCTGCCTTGTGAGGAGCGAGAGTCAGCTAAGTGAAAAAAACTGTTGATTATAACAGGTTTGACTCTGCTACATCCAGTTAAACTGTGAACTGTCAGTGATAGACTTTTACCTGCTTTTCCCTTGTTTTTCCCCTGATACTCCCTGCGTGGAGATTTACCCTTTTATTATAAACTTCCCCTGTATATTAACCCCGTATTGGCTGTTCTGTGTCCTGCATCTAAAGTGCTCATGTTACATTTGGCGTAGTCGGCAGGATTTGCCCGATCTCTTTCAGCACATTCATTCCGAGGGTCACCAGGGGTCCACTTCCGGTTCCCCCTGCGACCAGGACGACTCCTTTTTTCCCCACATCTTTTCCACACACTCGGATCTTCATCCACACCACCCCTGCAACCGGGATGGGTAATTGATTAGCTGCCGTGAGTCTAATTACTGGTCCCCATTCAGGCTGCGCTATCTCAGGAAATCGCTGCTGGAAGCAGGCTTCTATCATCGTAGTCACCTGGGATCCCGTGTCAACCAGACAGTGAACAGCCCGACCGCTTATTTCGGCCCAGACAGTCGGGCTGCTGGAAACTAGGTCCTTGGGACTTCCTCTTTTTCTTTCCCCTTCCTCAGGCTCTATGCTGTGTCCCCCGAACACGGAGCCCGCTAGTTTAACGGCTGCTGCAACAGGGGCCGTCCTCGGCTAGCACAGCCCCTGGCGTAATGTCCTGCGCCTCCACACTTCCAGCAGGTCGTGTCTCTGTCTGTGTAGGGCTGCCTCACTTCTCTACAGAACTCTCCTGCAGGGGGGTCCTGAATTCAATTCTTTCCATAACTGGGGCAATCGATCTGGGTATCTCTGGTGTCGGGGCAGGGGTCTTCTTGAGACTGGACCATTCATCTTGCATCTCCTGTATCTCGTTTCGCATCTCTCGAGCCCATTCTGGTTCAGCTGCAGGCGGGGTGGGTACTTCATTACTCCGGACCATCCCTGCCAGGACCGTCACCCCCATCTCCTGCTCTCTCACACGTGCCTCTGCCCCCACTTCAAGAAAAATCATATGTGGGTTGGCGCGCAGGCGCTCCCGCAAGGCCTACTTTAGCTGCACATCCCTGAGGCCTGCCACAAACTGGTCCCTTAAGATCACTTCAGGGGGGGGCCATTCCCAAATTCCCCATGTCGTCTTTTCTAGTGATATAGGCATGCACCCTCTGTAAGGCATTAACATACTGCGTCACAGTCTCCCCCTCCTGCTGCACTTGGTGAAACAGTCGTATCCTCAGCTCTCCTACATTGGTGGGATCCCCATGCATTTCCTCCAGTATCCGCACCACTTTTTCTACAGTATCCCAGTCATGGGGAGGGCGGTACATCACGGATTGTCGGGCCTCGCCGTCCAGCGCCAAGTAAGGCTATTTCGGCTTGCATAGCTGGGGTCATCGGATGCATACGTAGCATACTCCTAACTCTCTCAATCCAGTCCCACAGCATCATATTGTCCCCGGTGAACTTTGGGAGATTGCTGAGCATGGCCCCCAGTGGCAAGCTAGATTTAGGGGCTCCCAGGATGGACTTCTCTGCAGTGTCTGTGTCTAACGACTGCATCCTGCCGACTACGCCAAATGTAACACAGGTACTTTAGATGCAGCGACACAGAAACACAGAGCAGCCAATACGGGATTAATAAACAGGGGAAGTTTATAATAAAAGGGTAAATCTCCACGCAGGGAGTATCAGGGAAAAAACAAGGGAAAAGCAGGTAAAAGTCTATCACTGACAGTTCACAGTTTAACTGGATGTAGCAGAGTCAAACCTGTTATAATCAACAGTTTTTTTCACTTATCTGACTCTCGCTCCTCACAAGGCAGTTGCCAGCTGATGCCGGTGTTGATTTTTCAGGCGTCCCCGCCAAAACAATGCTCTGTCTTCTGGCGGCAGCGGGCTGTCTCCGGTTTTACCCGCTGAGCCCCTAGTCCATAACACGGCACCTCACGTGCCCGGCTCCACCGACCCTGCGCCTTTTCTCTAGTCGGCCTGACTTCTCTGGTCCACTGCACTCGGCTCTTGCTCCCAGTCCTGGAGCCAGGAGCCTGGACCCTCTCACGCTGCTCTGCTGAGCCGGATCCAGCTCCGCTTTCCCGCGCAAAATGTACTCGTCTCTTCCTCCCTCTAGTCGCACCAGGAGTCTCTCTGTCACCTGACCTCCCCGCTCTCTCTCTCTCGACACACCCCCTGCTTCCCTGTCACATGACTCCTCTGCTTGCAGTCTGTCTTCCCCCTGCAACAAGAGGTACGGCCCCGGCAGTTCCGAATCCCTTGCTCTGAAAGTACTTACACCCCGGTCTTCCCCCTTACATGTGTAAGAAATAAACATTCCTCCCATGTAATAAAACTGTCAAACAGTTGCAAATCATGCACACGGGAGCGATTCAACCATATCACCGAGCAGCTATAAATACTCGGAGCTCGGCCCGAGCGTACTCGGCGAAAGGGTTAACAGAACATACTCGCTCAACACTAGACATAATCCATGAACTCAAATATTTTGATGATGTATCAGTTACTTCATTAAAGGGCCCATAGTGTCCGATGGGTTTACCTATTGTGTGCATCCTGGTGGTAGGATTCCCACAGAGCACCCATTAACGGTATAATGCTAGTATATGCCATTACTTTGTGATCAGTGGGTGTCCAATCACTGAAACCCCACCATTCCTGAGAATGAAAGGACCACAGTGTTGGCTTAGCAATGCATCTCCTTATAAGTTTTTGAGTTATTGGTTACACACGTGGTTGTGGAACCACTGTGCCACGGTCCAGGGAGAGTCTAGTGGAGCTTAACTAAGCAAACACCTGGTTCTTCACTAGATCCCCTGATGGTGTGGTTAGACTTGAGCCCTGGTGGACGCCAGGTGCTACTCCAGGACGGATCCCAAAGCCGTGGCAGCCAACTCCCAAAGGGGCAGGGAAGCAGGACCGGCCAAGAACTGGATAGCAGGAGGGATATGGGTAGTAGACAGATGCAGAATGAGGCTCAGGCAGGGCAGGGACAGGAAAACAGGACGGTCACAGGTACGGGATCACAGGTTCAGGTTCACAGGTGCTGTTTCAGATGGATCAGGAACAGAACTAGGCACAGGCATGATGGGATCGGGTATAGATACAACAGGATGGACAGGATCAGGTGCAAACAGGATGGACAGGGTCAGGTAAATGGGATGGACAGGATCCGATTCAGAGCGCACAGGTACAGGGACCGTACAACTGGATTACAGGAAACTCACTGATACTAACATTGTTAGACACCTACCATTTGGGGAAGGTGCCTTAAATACCCTATGTCTCCCAGACATTGGCTGGGGGCATTTTCAGAAGTGTGTGCAGCCCCTTTAAGAAGCAGGGAGCGTGTGTGAGTCCTAAGTATTCTCCCAGGAAACCTGCCTGCCATGCCGAGGCCCTGGGAGGAGACAAAGACAGCGGGGAGCGGAGCAACATGGGAAGGCACTGTCCTAACATTTACTTGTGCAGCTGTAAGGGTGGTGGACTGTGATGTCGCATTCCTACTCCTGAAGACACCAATCGCTTTATGTGTTGTATTGTAATGTGAATAATGTCTTTTGTCTTCTGTATATATTGTGTCATGTGAATTATAATGTATAGTAATATAATTTATAGTGTAAGGTATAGTGTTATAAAATAGGTAATTTACCATATAGGGATGTAGATAGTTGATGACACAGTAAGTTAGGAGCTAATGTTTGGGACTATCCCACAGTGGAAGGGGATAGGGTTAGGAAAAAAGTGACTGCTTCCTGCTATTAAGGGAAATAGGGTTTTGGAGTGTGAAGTGAGCAGTGCTGAAATTAAAGGGTGACCCTGATTGAGAGGAGAATGAAGAAGGAAGGATAGCATGATCCTGAGGAAAAGGGGCTGACGAGACAGAGTGGCATTCCAGAGGTGGGTCCTAGGAGAGGACACCTAAACACAAGAACTTAAGCTTCTAACTCAGAAGGTTACGGGCCCTGGCAGGACTGAGAGACTTGGACTATGGAAGGGTCCTGAGTGGTAGATCCAGGGCACCAGTAGTTGAAGAAATAGGATGTGGAACTGCTGAGCAAGTAAAGGAGACTTGAGAATCAGGACTCTAGCATTAAAGCTGGGTTGTGGGGAAGTAGGGAGTAACAGTGTGCCTTGAAAGTCCCGGAGTAAAGTACAGAGGAAGGATGCTGTGTGAAATAATGCTTCATACTGTAAAGGAAATGTCCATAAGACTTTGTACCCGTTATCCCTTGTATATAACTATTACCAAGTTACCGTTCAGTAAAGAGTTTATTTTGGAATGGTGGTTAGTGGTTACCAACATTGAACTGTAAAATATCCGGTCCTGGCAAGCCCGCAATACGGGCTTCTTGTGGCTTGAACGGGTGTAAGGCCCTCACAACAAAAGTTTACACACCCAGCCAGGACGCACACTTTATTGTAACGTGCCAGGGCACTGAAGATGAGTGCCTCGCCCACAGCTACCGTCCCGTACCACGTTTCACAGGGATTAGCAGCCATCCCTATTCAGGATGCTGAGTGGTTCTCTGCACTGCTGCTGTGCAGGGAAAAGCTGTAAAATGAACATGGCACTACACCAGCACTGTGGGCTCCGCAATCTTCATTTCAGCGGTGATCCAAAAGCATAAGATCTTATTGCCGGTTACTGAGCCAGGACCAGAGGGTATGTATGCATTATACATACTCCCAGCCAGGGCCCGTTTAGTCGGCATGGCCTCGATCCATACACTTCTATTCAGCGAGGCCGCGCCCATTGGCCGGGAGTATGTACAACTCATACATACCCTCCAGTCCCGGCTCAGAAACTGGCGAATCCCCGCAGCGCACAGTCCGTGCGCTGGGGGGGGTTCATAAGTCTGCAGTCAAACAGAGTGCCTGCAAACTTATCGGTTTGGACCAGACAACCTCTTTAATGATCATTGTTATAGCTTCAAAAATCCATTTAAATAAACCCTATATGTAGAAGAACGTTTAGTAAAGAGAATGGCGATAGCAGGAAAAGACCACAGTTTGCTTTATGCTCTGACGTGAGAATGTGAAAAGATAAGGTGTCTTTATGAGTTGTGTATATACTTCCATGGTTGGTGCCTTATAATGCTGTTATGTGTGCTGTATCCTCATCTTGTGATGTTGGGTAGACAACCTTCTGTGTTTTAAGTCTATATACTTTTATTAAATAGATGATATCACACGGTAGGGTCAATAAAGCATGCTCTGGAGGAAGACTAAACCTTACTCCTCCATAGAGAAACAAACGTGTTCTCATCAGTCACTATGTGTTCAGGTTATGCAAACAGCAAAGAAAAATGAATCTGAGTGCACCTGATTATTGTATATGCTTATGCTGATACTTTGCACTTTATTTGACATAATAAGCGTCATCCTTAGTGGCCATAAATATACAGTATATGACAAGGGCATAATATTCATTCAAGGACTCAGAGGTTGTAGTGATACCTGAGCCCTCGTGTCTAATGGGCCAATAGCCTCTTATATATATGTAGGAGTCACATGTGCATTTAATGACATGTAACTGTTGGGAAGCTCTAATACAGATATAGCATCATGTCTAAATGTCATCTACATGGTCTTCCAGATTTAATTAGAAACAGTGAAAAAAAAGATACATATTGAATTTACATATTTGATTTTACAGTATTCGCTATAGATATTAAAATTTTGTTTGTACGTATCATCTTCTTTTGTAACTCCAACAACCTTATGGCAAAGAGGATATAAACTCTCAAGAGCTCAATTCTTTAAAAAATACTACCCAGCTATAATGGTACAATTAGACATGCCGTTTTTGGTCAGTCAATGCACTTTAATGAGAGCAATTGACTATATAACAAGTAGTTTTGTGTTCATTCACTAGCCTGTTAACATAGGCTGATGAGAAATGATATTCCTATACATTTTGATATTGTGACTAATTTTACATTTTTAATCACCTGTCTAAAAGAAAATTAAATCACTCCTGTGAGTAACCAGAATTTGTAAAGCTTACCTATTTTCTTAAATGGATTCTCCAAGAAAGTATTAAAATGACCTAACTCATATTGCAGTCCATCCTATCGACATGTCAGGACGGGTTGTGGTCTGAAGAAGCACGGCTCCTAAGACAGAGTGTCTCAACTGACACAGGAGCTGTATCATAAGCACACATACCACAGCTGCTGGAGAAGTGCTGTGACAGGAGAAGAGATACATTTTATCCGTGGCTGTCTACGCATGGAGGACTGATTCTGGAGAAAAAATCCTTTGTGCTGAATCAGCCAAGGAGAAGATTTATTTCTACTGATGTCAAAGCCCTGCTCAGATCATTTAGGAATGTGTGCTTACAATACAGCTACTCTGTTGGTTGAGACACAGGTCTGCAACTGTGTTTTTTCAGACTGCAACGCGTCCTGATACGTGACTAGGATGGGATGCTGTTGAATTAAATGACGGGACATTTTATCAGATTCTTGGAGAACCGCTTGAAATCTTGGCTATTTAGCATTAGGACATAATTATGATTAGTAACAGAAATTTACGGTATTCTAACACAGGGATTCTGAAATCATCTGTCATCTACCTCTTGCTTGGTCATACTGTAGATTTAAATTGCGACTTTGTCCATGTATTATTTTATTGCTCAGTCTGTTCTCATTGACTCTTGTGAATAAGCACAAGTTCAGCGGGAAGTTATATAAAGACATAGGACCTGATTCATCAATTGCAATTTTTTTAAGTCACATTTCTTTTTAAATCTTGTATTTGCTGATCTTTATATTAGTGCCAAATTCTTTAAAATATTGCACACAGTTCATGAATTTGCCGCAAAATCAAAAATTCTTTTTGTTTTTTTGCTTTTAGACAGTTATTGCAACTTTTTTTATTTAAAAAGTTGCAAATCTGTGTCAAATTGAAAAATTCCTCCAGGTGCGCCAAAAAAATATGATATTTGGTTAAAGTCGCAGTATCTATCTAAATCATCTGGATAAGCAAAGTTGTCAAGGAAAAACAACAAAAAATAAATAAAAAAAGACCAACTTAATAATTGCCAAAAAACGTGTAGCAAATACTAAAACCACTAACAACGAGGATATTATTCCAGAAAACTGGAGAAGCAACAATAATATATTTAGCCCATTAAAGACTGCGAGTAACCAGATGACCAGTGAGAAAGTGTATAACTTAAGTGGAGATTCACTTTATGAATATAGCAATATCTATACATTTTGAGATATTATGGTAATAAAATTATAATTTAGATTATTTTGAATATTGGATCTTCTATCACAATGTTGCTTTACAGTTACACAGTTGATCAGTTTTGGTTTCCTTTTGTTCCTAATTATATGATTTTTGAACAAACACATTAATTACAAATACCTCTGGAACGATTGCTTCAATGTTCAGTCACGCAGGTCCTAACATACGGCTTGTAAAGTTTTAACCGTTCTTCTAAAACACCATCTCAATAAAGGCGCATGTAGATCTGCCAGCTTGCAGCATTAAATGACCTTCGATCGGCTACATGTAAGCCTACTACTAGCCTGTTTCGACAGGCCGAATACTCTTCCCATGTGCAAAGAACTATCGGTAAGGCTGAGTTCACCCGATGCGTATTTAATGCGTTTCCACGGCGTTTTTGCAGTTGCGGAAATGCCATGGAAACGCATTAAAAACGCATGGTAGAAGGGCAGCAATGTTCCCCAATTGAAATCCGCACGTGCTGTGCCCATGATGCGGATTTTTCAGCAGCGTAAACGCTGCGCTCAAAAATCCGCAGCATGTCAATTAATTTTGCGGAAACGCGGCGTTTTCGCCGCCATTGACTTGCATTAGAACGCGCCATTTCCGCAAGACTGCATCTGTACTTGCATAATTGGCGCGTTCTAATGTGCGGATGATACCCGGGTGTGGAGGAGAGGAGAGTCTCCTCCACACCCAGGTACCATTAAAAAAGCTGTAAAAAAAGAATAAAATAAAAAATAAATGTATACTTACCTTCTGTCGGCCCGCGCACTACTCCTTCTTGGTTCCCGGGAAATTGCAGTGAGTTGTAGGACCTGCGCTGACGTCAGAGTCATGTGACGTCGGCAGGTCTTTCAATTCAAAGTTGCCGGCGAGGGAGAATGGATTGAGCAGGACAGCGCGGGCCATCGGAGGTAAGTATATACACTCTCTCGGGTCACACTATATAAATCCATGTCGGCTGCATGGATTTATATAGTGTGACCTAGTTGTCAAGCACTTTCCAGGTGATGCTAAAATCGCCTGGAATGCGCTTGTCAATCCACATGCGGAAACGCATGTGAATGACGCTTCAAATCCGCATGTATTTGGCAGGAAAAACGCATGCACAATCTGCATGCGTTTTTTCTGCCAGGGAGATGCAGAAATGATGCAGAAATTTTATGCTTCATTTCTGCATCATGTGCACATACCCTAATAGACCGTTCTGTGCCTATCGACTTTTAGTGTTCTCGGCAGCACATATCCTAAATATCATAAACAAGTTTGAAGATCATTTCACTTGACGAACGAGCGTTTTGTTTGTTCATTGGGTGATTGGTAGCCTATTTACACTGTCTGAATATTGGAAAATGAGCATTCCTAGGAATTCTCGTCACAGTAATTTGCCGGGGAAGTGTACCCTATGTTTTTTTAAGGTGGGGTGTTACAGGAAGAAAACATATTTTGAGTACTTCCTACGTGGTAAAAGGAAAACACAAAAACAAGACAAAGTGAATAAGGGTATAGGTAGAAATGTATACTGCCTATGATTTCCACAGGTACAATAATGCAGACCTACAGTATTTAGTGTGTTTATATTACCATTAAAAGCAGTTATACTGGTTTTTATACCACTGGAATCCAAGTGTAGCTCAGTAAAATACTGAGTAAAATACTCAGTGAATACTTTTTCTAGTTACTGAGGCACAACCTAAATGTTTCTGACTGTCAGGTCTACTTGAGTAGAGCTGGATTTGAACACCCATGAAACAAACACCATGCTCAAATCGGAAGACGCTGCCCAACCGTTGGTTCTTCTGACCTGAGCTAGCTGCGTCATAGGCATAAATGAAGCAGTTATCTCAAGTCAGGAGATCCAATGGTTGGGCTGGGTCCTCGGGTCCAAGCGTGGTCCATGTTTCATGATGTGTGAAACTGGTCTAAGAGCTGGTGGTTCATAATCAGTATTGCACTAAGATTTAAAGCTTCTGGGTCACTTTTCACTAAACTATGTAATTTGCATGAAAAAGTGAATATAATTAAATGAAAAAGCAGAAGTGGAAGTTTTTATATTAGCAATATACTACTACATGTTTCTGATTCATTTCTTCTGTGTTTTTTTCCTCTTTGTTCCTGTCGACTGGCAAACAGAATACACGGTAAGTTCCACGATCCTATTTCCTATTTGTTTTGCCTTCGACTTTTCAATGTTATCAAGGCTTCATACTTTTAAATGGAATGTATCATCTATATTAGTTTTAATATTTTAAACCAGATGGTGATACATATTCTTTGTTCTATTTTTATTTATAGATTGTAGTTTTCTACTTTACGTTCTGTACATGATTATAGAGGTAGACATTTTTAGACATTTTGTCTGAGCCGTGGTTAACAGCATTTAGAGATATGCTTTATTGCTGCGACATGGACCATGGGCAGCATTAGACAGGAGCTGACTCATTGACTTCTATACTGGAGTTTTTTAGGCATGCTCTGTGAGCTGTGCAGAGGTCATTGTGCAGGGAGGGGGAGGAGGTGAATTGTGATTATCACTTATGCTAAATGGTGTGAACTTTTGACATTTATTGTTTAAAAAGGTGCACTCAGCCATCACTATCCTGTCTGTGATAATAATAAGATGACCTAAGCAGAACATCGAGTATGAGCCTAATATAAGGCTCTGTGGAAATTGCAAAATTTTAGATTTTTTTTTAATTATGGAATGTGTTATGGGAAAAAAAAACATTCCAAAAATAAAAAAAAATGCATTTAAGATAAAAAAAAATTAAACAGTAGGTAATTTTCTGATGATACATTTCTGTAAGCAACGTTGACACTGTAGCATACTTAACTTTTGATAAGAGATATAAAAGGAGTTGGAACAAAAAGGATATATTTTTTCTTTATTCTGCATCTGCCCTTTTGTGAAGGCTCTATCCCCACTATATACCTTTTTAATAAAAAATGGGACATATAAATTCCTTTGGTATGCCCCAAAATGGATACAGACCAGTTGCAATAAATGAGGTTGAAAGAGGCTGAATTTCCTGTAATCAACAGTAGGATATCACGATGGATAACAAGATAATATCTAGACAAATGTCTTAAACTTGCGCCAACTATCTTCAATGGAGAGCAAAGTAGTCTAAAACCAAGGCCTGGGGCCTCAATAACACAGGAGTCCCGATAACAACAGTTATACCTGGTACCCAATTTCTCTTTTGCTTGGAATCACCCGGGCATGTAAGAGAAAGGTTTCCTTCCCCCTTTTTGGGACCAGGGTATCAGTTTCCATATTGCATGGTGCTCAATAATGATATGCCTCAAAGACACACCCGAAGAAGAAAGCACCAGTAATTATGAGGTCACCATTTACAGAAATCTTAAAAGGAAAGTAACACTTTCTTACATATGCCAAACCTTTTCTATACAGACCCCAGTCCTTTATAGAAAACCAGACATTTTATACTTTGAGAAAGGTGCCTGTCCGGCACAGAAACGTGTTGGTATTAATAAAAACCACTTTGGAATCCCAAGGCTCTTCATTCCCGTAGTGCAGCCCGCCTAAATGTACCGGCTTCCATTTTTGCCACTAAACCCTTTATATAGGCACCAAATCAGAATCCCCCTGCTTACAGATCCAATTCCAGCCCCACACTTGTATGAAAGCTGCAGATCAAAACTTCTCTTCATGCAAATGACGCGCCCCCTGGGCCGTGGGGTACCCGGTGCCGGGCCGGTAGATGCTGGGGGTTGTAGTCACAGTGGCGGTGACCCGGTCCGTGACCCAGGGGGGTCAATCCAAGGAAATTTTATATGTTTAGGTGTTATTAAAGAGTCCGACTACGCCACCTGTGGAAAGCGGAAAAAGGGGGAAGCCGCCGCTGCGGAACAGTCCTCTGAAGCTGGTGGTATTGCAGCAAGGATGTTATGACTCCCCACAGGAAGAGTTAGCTTCAGGGCAGAGTGTGGATGTTGTAGGTTGTGCTGGGCATTATAGTGCAGGGAGTGTTGGTGCTGCAAGAAACACAGAGACAAGGTGGTGCAGTCCCAGGGTCTTTACTCACGATTATTGCAGTCCAAGTTACAGAGCTCAGTGTAACTGCCCACGTCGTGCTGCGTTTACTCAGTGAGGGGTTCAGTCCACCCTCAGATATCTCTGGAGTACTTAGCAGGACCCCCTTCTGTGTCTCCTCTCTGGCTGTCTCCCTGAACCTCATACCAAGTGTTCCAGTCCAGTATCTGCGGGCCTTGGCGGGCGACGTCCGTTCCATCCCCTGGGTCCTATGTAGTTACCTTCCTGGTGACTTGTATGGAATGTTGGCTACAGGTCTTGAAATACTGCAGCCTCCGGTTTCTAGTTAAGATGTGCAATCTTTTGCTAGTTGAGGGATCCGGTACCCTGTATGCAGCCTGACCCCTCCACCTCACGGTAGATGCGGGCGTACGGGTGGCCTTCTGCACGGCCCGTACCCCTAGGGTCCCTTCTTCCGTTCCTGGAGCCTTCCTGCTCCCTCTCCTCTCTTCTCTCCTTCTCCTCTCAGACTTGGGCCTCACTGTCCAGGCCCGCCTCTGGAGCAGAGCTCGTACAGAGCCTCTGCTCCTGTCACTTCTCCTCCTCTGACTGAACTCCTGATCTAAGATGGTTCCCTCTTTTATACAGCTTCCTTTTAAGTGCTCCCCTGATCTATGTCCTACACCCACACCCACTACATGGTTCCTCTTTACTGTGGTTCCCCCCACTCCAGCCAGGGATCAGGGACTGTGCTCTCCCATAGAAGCAATCTCGCCCTGCCCTCTGAAATGTGGTGTAGTGAATGCAGATGTTAGGGTCCTGAGCTGTACTCCTTCCTTACCTGAGAGTGAGATATCACACCTCTGGGTGAGATGCAGTACCTCTGTGGCGACTGAACCCTCAGGGGCGCCACACAAACCCTGGCCCTTTAGACAGACTCCAATCCTTTATGCTGATACCAAACAAGAACTTCCTATACCTAAGCCAAACCCTCAGTTTGTAGCATCTCCTGCCTTTTATACGGACTCCAGGCCAGACTCCTAGTTTATACCAACACCATACATTCCCCTCTGTATATAGACACCAGATCGCAGACACATCCCCCTATGTACATAAGTCATACTGAAGCACAGACTTTACCCTCCCTGTATACTCACCCCAGCACTTTAGACAAACCCAAGCTCTTCCTAACTCTTCTAACATACCTCAGTTGAGACCTTGAAAAAGGGCCCAGATCAGAACCCCCTCTGTACAAAGTCCCAGAAACCTCTTATGGTGTCTTGTTTGCAAACAGGTGTCCTAACTAGATCCCATCCCCCATTATTTACCAACCCCATATAAACCGCCCCCCCCTATTTAAAAGACCTCACACTTGTCTTCAGATTCAGTAGCCATATATTCATGTACACTCCTCTCCCCGTTCCTTCACTTTCCCCCTCTCCAAGTCACCCGGGAAGAGGAAGCACATGAACAGGAGGAGGTGAGTATATGGGACAACTTGGAGATTTGTCAGATCTTCTGGGAGTCTTGTAGATCTTACATATCTATCGGAGTATTCTGGGCATTACGGAACGGATGGCAAATATACTTCAAACAGATGGACCTTTCAGCCTAGAATATTTTCAGTCTCCTACGACTAGTAAACCTGAAATACAAGATGCTTTAAAAAGTTAGTTTACAGTAACACACAGAAGTTTAAAAACCTTACAAGAGGTAAATGTACACAAGGCAAGATAGTGATCATTGTGGATGTATAAACAAGCCATCTACATCTTGATTTGAAGGCTTCTTTCCAAAAGTCTTATTAAAGAGAGCTTGTTAGTGTGATTTATATGTCTAAACCAGGAGCAGTATGCTGAGTGTTAATACAATGCTTAACACACCCCTTGTAAAATGATCAGCCTGAATGTGATGCAGAATGACATGGAGATCAGCTGTATGCTGCTTCTAGTCAAGTGGGAGGTGCTGCAATGGGTACTAGTCATGGTCTCGGCATTGTTGGCACAACCACTCAGCTTTCAATGACATCTTGCCCAACTCAGCTTCAATGCTGGGTAGGATGACATCTTGCTTTGCTGGGCACCCAAGTGCTAGGACTTTCACAGTTCACGATGTTAAAGGGGTTTCTGGCCTTACGATAATTGATGACCTAATGAGAGCTCTAGAAATTTGTACTAATGAGCTCATTCTAGCCGGACAAACTGCAGCTGTTAAATAATTAAAGGGTGTCTGTCAGCAGGTATTTGATATATAATCTGAGAGCAGAATAACATAGTGCAAGAAAGCATGATTCCAGGGATGTGTCACTTACTGGACTGCTTGGTGTAGTTTTGATAGAATACCTGTTGTTTCTGATGTAGATATACTTCTGGGCTGTTATAACCCCACCCACTCCAATGGTGGGCGCGTGGTTACACAGATTAGCCTGACTGCTCTCCACGTGAGACATAGTCCTGTAGTAGTGTTGAGCCACCCCCGTAGTGTTCGGGTTCGGTTCGGTTCGTCGAACACCGGGATGTTCGAGGAACTGTTCGTCGAACTGTTCGTCGAACACCTTAGAACACCGTCGAACACCGTTAAAACCAATGGCAGGCAAACAAAAACACATAGGAACACATAGAAAACACCTTCAAAGGTGTCCAAAAGCTGACAAACTGCTCAGAAGACGCTTTCTTTAAAAAAGCCGGCCGGCAATTCAGCAGCGGCATACACCGGTACCCGACAATTTAGACATGAAGGAATAGAGCATCACACATAGATTAGATAGATAGAAACATGTCAGTCACATATCTATGAAGTACAGTGACAGTGTTGCTTACTGTACTTGTCATTTAGTGTAAAGGATTTATTAAAAAATATAATATTGTTTTCGTGCACCGTCTCTTTAAAAAAGCCGGCCGGCAATTCAGCAGCGGTACCCGACAATTTAGAATAGAAGGAATAGAGAATCACACATAGATTAGATAGATAGAAACATGTCAGTCACATATATATGAAGTACAGTGACAATGTTGCTTACTGTACTTGTCATTTACTGCAAAGGATTTATTAAAAAAAATAATAGTGTTTTCATGCACCGTCTCTTTAAAAAAGCCGGCTGGCAATTCAGCATCTGTACCCGACAATTTAGAATAGAAGGAATAGAGAATCACACATAGATTAGATAGATAGAAACATGCCAGCCACATATATACGAAGTACAGTGACAGTGTTGCTTACTGTACTTGTCATTTAGTGTAAAGGATTTATTAAAAAATATAATAGTGTTTTCGTGCACCGTCTCTTTAAAAAAGCCGGCCGGCAATTCAGCATCTGTACCCGACAATTTATAACAGACAGAATAGAGCTTCACACATAGATTAGATAGATAGAAACATGTCAGTCACATATATATGAAGTACTGTGACAGTGTTGCTTACTGTACTTGTCATTTACTGCAAAGGATTTATTAAAAAAAATAATAGTGTTTTCATGCACCGTCTCTTTAAAAAAGCCGGCCGGCAATTCAGCATCTGTACCCGACAATTTATAACAGACAGAATAGAGCTTCACACATAGATTAGATAGATAGAAACATGTCAGTCACATATATAATAAGTACAGTGACAGTGTTGGTTACTGTACTTGTCATTTAGTATTAAAATAAAGGATTTATTATTAAAAAAAATTGGCGTGGGGTTCCCCGTAATTTTAGTCTCTAGCGGAGGTTAAGCAGACAGCTGGGGCAGATGTTTGAAGCCTGGGAAGGGGGTAATACCCACGGAGCTTCCCAGGCTACTAATATCAGCCCCCAGCTGAATACCTAGCCTTTACTAGCTATTAAAATGGAGGACCCCCCTCAAAAAAATGACGTGGGGTCCCCCCTAATTTAATAGCTAGCAAAGGCTAGGCAGACAGCTGGGGGCTGATATTAATAGCCCAGGAAGGGAGCCATGAATATTGGCCCCCTCCCAGGCTAGAAACACCAGCCGTCAGCCGCCCCAGAAATGGCGCATCCATAGGATGCGCCAATTCTGGCACTTAGCCTCGCTCTTCCACGCTGCCCTGGTGCGGTGGCAGGGGGTAATAGGGTTGGGGTTGATGTCAGCTTATAATGCCAGCTGACATCAAGCCCAGGTTAGTAATGGAGAGGCGTCTATAAGACACCCCCATTACTAACCACATAGTCAAAGTTAAAAAAAAAACACAAACACCCAGAATAAAGTCCTTTAATTGAAATAAAGACACAATTCTTTATTGTTCTAAATTAAACCATACTTACCATCACGCCCATTCCAGCTGAAGCCAACGATCTCCTGCAATAAAAGAAAAATAATAAAGCAACCTCATCCTTACCTTTCCATGGTTCCCACGACAGCTTCAGCTCTGCTACATCAAGATGACAGGCTGGACCGCAGCAGAACGCTGCCATCCAGCCTGTCATCCCGCAGACACTGAGAAGCGCAGGCATGCTTGCGCTCCTCAGTGTCTGACTGTGACGGCATCCAGATGAGCCGACAATGAACTCTGCTCACCTCATGTACGTCACTGACAGCGTGGGAAAATTCTCCTGCACTCAGCGCTTCAGCGTGAGAATTTTCCCACGCTGTCAGTGACGTGCATGAGGTGAGCCGAGTTCATTGGACATGACCTCGGCTCATCTGGATGCCGTCACAGTCAGACACTGAGTAGCGCAAGCAAGCCTGCGCTTCTCAGTGTCTGCGGGATGACAGGCTGGATGGCAGCGTTCTGCTGCGGTCCAGCCTGTCATCTCGATGTAGCAGAGCTGAAGCTGTCGTGGGAGCCATGGAAAGGTAAGGATGATGTTGCTTTATTATTTTACTTTTATTGCAGGAGATCATTGGCTTCAGCTGGAATGGGCGTGGCGGTAAGTATGGTTTAATTTAGAACAATAAAGAATTGTGTGTTTATTTCAATTAAAGGACTTTTTTCTGGGTGTTTGTGTTTTTTTTAAATACTTTACTAGAAATTCATGGTGGTCATGTCTAATATTGGCGTGACCCCATGAATTTCGGGCTTAGGGCCAGCTGATAATGCCAAGCTGGCCTTAACCCCTTTATTACCCAGTGAGCCACCGCACCAGGGCCCTGGATGAGTTGGGTACAGCGCCAGAAGATGGCGCTTCTATGAACGCGCCATTTTCCGGGGCAGCTGCGGACTGCAATTTGCAGCGGGTGGGGCCCAGAAAGCTTGGGCCTCCCTGCGCTGCAGATTCCAGCCCCCAGCTGCCTAATTGTACCTGGCTGGACACAAAAATAGGGCGAAGCTCCACGTATTTTTTTTTTAAATTCATGAAATTCATGGAATAATTAAGAAAAAAAGGGCTTCCCTATATTGTTGTGTCCGGCTAGGTACAAATAGGCAGCTGGTGGTTGGGAGCAGCCCGTTCCTGCCTGCTGTACCTGACTGGACACAAATATAGGGCGAAGCCCCACATCAATTTTTTTTTCATTATTTCATGAATTTCCTGAAATAATTTAAAAAAAATTGACGTGGGGCTTCGCCCTATATTTGTGTCCAGTCAGGTACAGCAGGCAGGAACGGCTGCCCCCAACCACCAGCTGCCTATTTGTACCTGGCCAGACACAACAATATAGGGAAGCCCTTTTTTAAAAAAATTATTTCATGAAATAATTAAAAAAAAATTGACGTGGGGCTTCGCACTATATTTGTGTCCAGCCAGGTACAGCAGGCAGGGACGGACTGCCCCCAACCACCAGCTGCCTATTTGTACCTGGTTGGACACAACAATATAGGGAAGCCCTTTTTTTCTTAATTATTCCATGAATTTCATGAAATAATTTAAAAAAAAAATGCGTGGGGCTTCGCCCTATTTTTGTGCCCAGCCAGGTACAACTAGGCAGCTGGGAGCTGGAATCCGCAGCGCAGGGAGGCCCAAGCTTTCTGGGCCCCACCCGCTGCAAATTGCAGTCCGCAGCCGCCCCGGAAAATGGCGCGTTCATAGAAGCGCCATCTTCTGGCGCTGTACCCAACTCATCCAGGGCCCTGATGCGGTGGCTCACTGGGTAATAAAGGGGTTAAGGTCAGCTTGGCATTATCAGCTGGCCCTAAGCCCGAAATTCATGGGGTCACGCCAATATTAGACATGACCACCAGCTTTCTGCTGCGGTCCAGCCTGTCATCTCGATGTAGCAGAGCTGAAGCTGTCGTGGGAACCATGGAAAGGTAAGGATGAGGTTGCTTTATTATTTTTCTTTTATTGCAGGAGATCGTTGGCTTCAGCTGGAATGGGCGTGACGGTAAGTATGGTTTAATTTAGAACAATAAAGAATTGTGTGTTTATTTCAATTAAAGGACTTTATTCTGGGTGTTTGTGTTTTCTTTTAACTTTGACTATGGGGTTAGTAATGGGGGTGTCTTATAGACGCCTCTCCATTACTAACCTGGGCTTGATGTCAGCTGGCATTATAAGCTGACATCAACCCCAACCCTATTACCCCCTGCCACCGCACCAGGGCAGCGTGGAAGAGCGAGGCTAAGTGCCAGAATTGGCGCATCCTATGGATGCGCCATTTCTGGGGCGGCTGACGGCTGGTGTTTCTAGCCTGGGAGGGGGCCAATATTCATGGCTCCCTTCCTGGGCTATTAATATCAGCCCCCAGCTGTCTGCCTAGCTTTTGCTAGCTATTAAATTAGGGGGACCCCACGTCATTTTTTTGGGGGGGTCCTCCATTTTAATAGCTAGTAAAGGCTAGGTATTCAGCTGGGGGCTGATATTAGTAGCCTGGGAAGCTCCGTGGGTATTACCCCCTTCCCAGGCTTCAAACATCTGCCCCAGCTGTCTGCTTAACCTCCGCTAGAGACTAAAATTACGGGGAACCCCACGCCAATTTTTTTTAATAATAAATCCTTTATTTTAATACTAAATGACAAGTACAGTAACCAACACTGTCACTGTACTTATTATATATGTGACTGACATGTTTCTATCTATCTAATCTATGTGTGAAGCTCTATTCTGTCTGTTATAAATTGTCGGGTACAGATGCTGAATTGCCGGCCGGCTTTTTTAAAGAGACAGTGCATGAAAACACTATTATTTTTTTAAATAAATCCTTTGCAGTAAATGACAAGTACAGTAAGCAACACTGTCACTGTACTTCATATATATGTGACTGACATGTTTCTATCTACCTAATCTATGTGTGATTCTCTATTCTTTCTGTTATAAATTGTCGGGTATAGATGCTGAATTGCCGGCCGGCTTTTTTAAAGAGACGGTGCATGAAAACACTATTATTTTTTTTAATAAATCCTTTGCAGTAAATGACAAGTACAGTAAGCAACACTGTCACAGTACTTCATATATATGTGACTGACATGTTTCTATCTATCTAATCTATGTGTGAAGCTCTATTCTGTCTGTTATAAATTGTCGGGTACCGCTGCTGAATTGCCGGCCGGCTTTTTTAAAGAGACGGTGCATGAAAACACTATTATTTTTTTTGATAAATCCTTTACACTAAATGACAAGTACAGTAAGCAACACTGTCACTGTACTTCTTATATGTGTGACTGACATGTTTCTATCTATCTAATCTATGTGTGAAGCTCTATTCTTTCGGTTTTAAATTGTCGGGTACCGGTGCATGCCGCTGCTGAATTGCCGGCTTTTCATGTTTCACTGTTGGCACTGTTCCCATCGATTTGGGCAATCACTGTAATGCCACAACCACCATGGCTGTGGCATTACAGTGAGTGGCAGACAATCCCTGCATGATTGGTGCTCTAAATAGCGCCAGACATGCAGGACACGCTTTTGGTGCACGAACAGTTATCGAACATAACCTCGAACAGCCGAATTTTTTGCAAATCGTTCGGGTTCGTCGAACAACTCGAACACCACCCAAAACAGCTCGAATTTGAGATTGGCGAACAGTTCTAGTCGAACACCGCTCATCTCTATCCTGTAGTGATAATCTCCTTCTGATAAAACATTGAATGTATTGAAACTACAAAACACATCTAATAAGTGACACATCCCTGGAATCAGGCTCTCAGCTCCTACATTGTGCTGCTTTCAGATTAAATAGCAAAAACCTGCCGGCAGATTCCCTTTAAAATTAAATGATTAGGACAATTAAAGGTGGTGAGGGGTCCTCTCATCTACCAGGCCCCTCTGCTGTATACAGTATATGGTATGCCCGCACCTTTCTCTGTTTCAGCTCATTCTAAATAATATAGGTTGGCTAAGCAAGAAGTTCTTCTCAATAGCAGAATCAACCACATTCACCACCAAGATCAATAGTGGTCATTTTACAGGAGAGGCCACTCTTCACATATACTGCAATATCCTGCCATTTATCCAGTATCTGATCTAATATAATTGTATGTGTTTCTCTTGAGCAATGACGCTGTGCGTTATTTATAGAGCACACTTTATGATTCTATAAAACACAATGTCCCCTGTAAATGTAGCATTGGGACGCTCAGCGTGACACACGATTGTCCTACTGAGTGCACACTAAGATGTTCTGCATACAGACCAGGCTGTATACAAATATCCAGCCCTTTGTACTTCAATGTTTAGAGTATTTTATTAGAACTCCAGGAATGTTTAGTTGTGCTATATTTTTACTACTTGAACAGGATGGGAATGCAGTTCGCAGGAGAATTATTGATACAGTAAGTAAGACAAGTGTTTGGTGTTTTGTTTCCATAGTGCTCTTTTCTTCCAAAATTTCAAATCCGAATAGAAACCAAGTTTGAAAATAACAACGGCTGCAATGCACAGGTAAGAGTTCTCCTCCGTGTAAAGCATCAGAACCAGCGAACACGTAAACATGGAAAAAGTTGCCATCTGGGCTTAATAAAGTTCACTTTTTAAAAAAAAAAAAGTAAATTGGCGTTCTGCCTTCCTTTTATATTAACTATATATATAAATAAATAACTATATATATATATATATATATATATATATATATATACTGTATATATATATAATTTTTTAGCCACACTGTGATACTTGAGCTTGCAATAAAACACTTCACTACTTATGTATTGCTTTGTATTATGAACATAATATGAAGTCCTGCCTACGGGCTTTATAGGAGTACAAAGATGGTGGATCAGGGAGACTTGAGTAGGAAACGCAAACAGCACCACATAACATACATGTACGTATTCTACAGGAACAACACTCTGTACGTTACATAATTTTGGATTACAGATTACATTAGAATTTAAGGTGTAACATTTTTCCTTGTGGAGAGTGACTAGCCTGACATGCCAAGGTAAGGAGGCCTATAGGCCGAACAATGATCCTCTGGAAAATTAAATATTCAAATTGCCTCTTTGAAAAGGAAGGGGACTTGAATTCCAGTGGCAGGGCCGGCTCCAGGTTTTCGTGGGCCCCGGGTGAAAGAGTCTCAGTGTGCCCCTTTAACACATTTCTGATGCACAGATATGGCGGAGAAATATAGGTATACAACACAGCGACCAGGCTGGCCCCTCATCCTTCACATATGCAAACATGCGCACACACACACGGTACGCAGACATGCACACACACATGGTATGCAGACATGTGCACACACGGTACGCAGACATGCACACTACTGTTGAGCCACCCCCATAGTATTCGGGTTCGGTTAGTTGAACACCGAGATGTTCGTGGAACTGTTCGTTGAACACCGTAGAACACTGTCGAACACCGTTAAAACCAATGGCAGGCAACTAAAATCACATAAAAAACACCTTCAAAGGTGTCCAAAAGCTGACAAACTGCTCAGAAGACACTTTCTTTAAAAAAGCCGGCCAGCAATTCAGCATCGGTACCCGACAATTTAGAACAGAAAGAATAGAGCATCACACATAGATTAGATAGATAGAAACATGTCAGTCACATATATAAGAAGTACAGTGACAGTGTTGATTACTGTACTTGTCATTTAGTGTTAAAATAAAGGATTTATTAAAAAAAACATTGGCGTGGGGTTCCCCTTAATTTTAGTCTCTAGCGGAGGTTAAGCAGACGGCTGGGGCAGATGTTTGAAGCCTGGGAAGGGGGTAATACCCATGGAGCTTCCCAGGCTACTAATATCAGCCCCCAGCTGAATACCTAGCCTTTACTAGCTATTAAAATGGGGGACCCCCCAAAAAAATGACATGGGGTCCCCCCTATTTTCATAGCTAGCAAAGGCAAGGCAGACAGTTGGGGGCTGATATTAATAGCCCAGGAAGGGTGCCATGAATATTGGCCCCCTCCCAGGCTAGAAACACCAGCCGTCAGCCGCCCCAGAAATGGCGCATCCATAGGATGTGCCAATTCTGGCACTTAGCCTCGCTCTTCCCACTGCCCTGTAGTGGTGGCAGTGGGGTAATAGGGCTGGGGTTGATGTCAGCTTATAATGCCAGCTGACATCAAGCCCAGGTTAGTAATGGAGAGGCGTCTCTAAGACACGGTACATAGACATGCACACACGTACGCAGTACAAAGACATGCATACACGCAGTACACAGACATACACACACAAACAATATGCAGACATGCACACACACACACAATACGCAGCCATGCACACACACATGGTACGCAGATATGTGCACACACACGGTACGCAGACATGAGCACACACACGCAGTACGCAAACATGCACACACTCAGTACGAAGACATACACATAAACAATACGCAAACATGCGCACACACGGTACGCAGACATGCGCACACACACGCAGTACGCAGACGTGCACACACACACAATACGCAGACATGCACACACACGATACGCAGACATGCGCACACACACGGTACGCAGACATGCGCACACACACGTTATGCAGACATGCACTCACATACACACATGCGCATGGTTCACAGATATGAACACAAATTCTTAAAAACACACATAAAACGGACATAAATATATATACACAGTCATACACACTGACATACACAGATATTTACATCATACATACACACACACACACACACTAGAAATATTTATAATATGGGGATTGCCTCACTCACCTGCCCCCGGTCCTGTCTCCAGTCAAACAGCTCCTCAGGTATGTGGCAATGCAGGGCCGCTGTCGTGTCACAGACATCATGGCCCTGCACCATCAGAGGGGCCCACTCGCTGTCGGGCCCTGGCTGCTCCCCCTCATCTGTACAGGGCCGCTGGCGTGTCATAGACTATGCCGTCGGGGCCCAGGCCGCTTCTCCGGCATCGGTGCAGGACCTCCGGCGGTGTTTGATTGCCGGCACTTCAGACATGGCCATGCGCAGTGCAGCTGTGTCTGGTAGTAATGACGCGGCAGGGATGACACACAAGCACAATTAAAGGTGCAGTGTTGCCCCTGCCGTGTCATTGCGCACGGCCATGTCTGGTGAAGTGCCGGAAATCAAGCAACGCCGGCAGTCCTGAACAGGTGCCGGGGAAGCGGCCTGGGCCCCGATGGCAAGTGGGCCCCTCTGTTGGTGCAGGGCCATGTCTATGACACGCCAGCGGCCCTGTACAGATGAGGGGGAGCAGCACGGGCCCAACAGCGAGTGGACCCCTCTGATGGTGCAGGGCCATGATGTCTGTGACACGACAGCGGCCCTGCACTTGCTGGATGCTGACGCCAGCCCTGTCCAGCGCCACCTATTGGAAGTAGCAATCCTAAAAGTCAATATCAACCCTTTAACTAGCCTTGCAGCATGATTTAGGATGAAAGCCAAACCTGAATCTCAATTTGCAGACACATGGTTCGGGATTTTTGCCCCTCCTCAGTGCAGAGCATGAGATTTGATTTGGCTGTGGAGTTACATTAGAAAACAAATTGCTCTTCTGTTAATACACCTTATTCTTACACACTTAATTTTTATAATGCCATTTACTGCTTCTGATCATCATCTGTTCTGCATCTTTAAATACCTGGAACATCCATATTATCATTCCGGTAAAGCAGTTCCTTAGTTGAAAACAATTGAATGGATAGAACCTCTGACCTCCCCGGTTATCTCTGAAGAAAACATAGCGATCAGCCATGAAATATTCATCTTATCAGTACCTTCTTTCCCTAATAGCAGCCCCCAGATGAGGGTCTGCCTGGCCACGATAGACATTAGAAGTTTTTACCTAGTGTTAAATGAAATCCATATTAATCAGACTCTGAGAAGATGATCTCTTAGACCTTTATTCTTTGTAATAATTTCACATTTCTCGCATTTGGAATACAATGAGGCGTCAGAGCCAAACCCTGGCATCATTTATCATGTATTTTGCTCTTGCATTTCATTGTGTATCACTGATCAACCGCATCGCTAATAACAAGGATCCACATTTATTCCAGAATATTTTGGCTTTGCAGATTTGAGCCGAGCTGGATTCTGTTCTATTGGAAGTGTTTGCGTTTTTGGAGGTTAATTGTTTTTCCTGGAAAAGTCTAAATTTGTATTGCAAATCAGAAAAGTACAAACGTCTTTCGTCATTTGCATCAATGTAAAAAGACACTAAACAAATACTTATACAAATCAAAGACATGCAAAGAACAAAGACATAGCTGGCAAAAGAATCGCTGGCAGCCTGCAATCAGGGCTGGAAATGGAGCCAGCAACATAAACTTGGAAGTATTATATCAGCAAATAAAATGAAAAGCTTTTGTAAAAAAAGTAAAAGCAGCGATGAAAAATGAGCTGTATGGTAAGAAAGTGCAGTGCAAATATAGAAATCTATAGAAAGGCTTCATTGTACGGCCCGAGAAAAGGGCGCATATTCCGGCCATGCACCACGTCTATCAAATGTCTGACAGCGAATAAGAAGCACATCACAAGAGATTACTCCCATCATGTATTCTCTGTAGCGCTCATCTGTCTTTTTCATTGTTGGATAATGTTTTTGCATCTCTCTCAATGTCTGACTAATAATGGATCTTATCATTGCAACATAACCATATATACGGTAATACGGAATGTTCCATTTCTTAAGGGAACACATCAGCCTTTTTTTATAAGACACTATGGTTTCAACACAGTAGCAACATGTGACTCTTATTTAAAGGGTCAATAACGACTTTTAGGATAGCTACTTCCTATAGGTGGCACTAGAGTTCTAGTCCTCATCCTCTCTTAAGAGGTAATTTGCATATCTTATATCTGGGACACAAATCTTTATACCAGGAAATGCACCGGTCATGTGACAATTACCGTCCCAGGCACAGATTGTCATTGGCATCCAGTCATCATCCAGCTTAGAGCATAATTGGCAGCAACTGTCCCATGAGCTGACAGTGAAAGATCGATCCAGGAGGATAAAAGAAGTAGATTTATCTGAAAACATATATTTTACAAAGTTACTTATTTATGTGTACTATTGATTTATGAAATAAAAATAAAAACAATGATTACTATCAAAAGGAAATGCATCAGTAGGATCCACCCTCCTAAGCCGCCTATTTGGACATGCAGGTCATAGGAAGCTGAATAAAGTGATACTTTGATATCTCAGATCCGATGTTTTATTCCAGAGAAATCCAAGTTTTTTCTTCTATGCAGATGTGCTGTTAAGATCTATGGGCCGGACATAGATCTCCCTGAGAATCAGCCTCCAGAGATTATTATAAATGAAAGGGGCGTTACCAGTGTGAGACATGTAGATCAGGAGAGCAGACTGTCAGTGATTACATGTCTCACACTGAATGAAAAGAGAGAATTCAGTGTTTGTGTTTTTTATGTCTCACACTGGTATCTTCCCCTTTCATTTAAAATAAGTCTTGGAGGCTGATTCTCAGGGAGATCTATGCCCGGCCCATAGATCTGAACAGCTCATTTACATATTAAGAAAAATGTGGATTTCTCTGGAATAAGACATCTGATCTCAGATATCCATGTCTAAGGAAGATCCAATTATAGGGACCGAAACTTCACATTATTACAGTTTTGTTTGGATCGCCTGACAATAAAATCTGAGACCTCATTTCCACTTTGTAGTGCCAAGTACCCTTTTCTTTGTTATCTCTTGGATGTGGATCCCTTATTGAACACCCGCATGAAACAGAAGGGCCATATATTTTTCACACCTATATATCCATGTAGGCGGATTAGGAGGATTAATCTCACAGATACCTTTAAATCAGTGCAAATATTTGCAATGATATCCAAATGGCACTTAATATGCTATGTATAAATTAAGGGACAAGAACGCCATGAATTTCCAATTTACTAGGGTAAATTAAACATGAATTATTAAAGGCATTCTCAGCTGTTAACTCCTGATATGCCAATCAGGCATGTCATAAGTGTGTGATCTGTGGTGTCCCAATAGTTATATACAGTGATCACGAGATATAGCTTTTCATTTTGGATTTTCATGGAGTAACCATACTTGCTCAGTCACACTCCATTATTGTGATTAGAGCCACCACATGACAGCTGTTTTCCTTTCTTTACATTTAATGGAGAAAAGGATAGTGATTTAAGTTTTTCAATTTGTTTTAATTTTTTTTTATTATTAACAATATGTGTTAGTCCCTGTAAAGGACTTAAGCTTAATCGTTTGATCGCTTACACTATATACATTGATACCGGAGTACCGTATATAGTGAAAATCATGGCCTCCTTTGCAACTCAGGCTATGGCAGGGCATCATAGGAGTACCAAGATGGTACCACAATGGGAGTCTTCAGCAGGCCCCTAACTGTCATTGTAACCCAAAGGTTGGGCTAAAGGGAACCAATGCGCACAGCCATTAGCTAGCGTTCTATCAAAAGACGCTGTCAGAGACTGACAGCCCCAGGAGCACAGAGACAGATGCTGGCTATGTGCTATAACCAGTATCATCCGTGTGGGAAGGGAGATCAGCTCCTGAGTCCCCTCACACGTGCACACCCCCTGATTCCCCTCACACTTGCAGACCCTCTGAGTCCCCTCACACTTGCAGACCCCATGAGTCCCCTCACACTTGCAGACCCCATGAATCCCCTCACACTTGCAGACCCCCTGAGTCCCCTCACACTTGCAGACTCCGAGTCCCCTCACACTTGCAGACACCATGAGTCCCTTCACACTTGCCGACCCCATGAGTCTCCTCACACTTGCAGACCCCATGAGGACCCTTTTCCAGGCCGTTACTGCAGAAAGGTGTTAATGATGTGTTATAAAACCTAGTTGTGATTAAGATTCTTCTCCACAAGAGAAATATTTCTTCTCATTAATTAAAATAAAATTTGATCTGTAATTTATTTGTCTGGGGTCTCTATAGTCCAGTGGTCTCCAACCCACGCATCTAGAGCTGTAATAGAACTACAACACTCAGCATTTTGGGAATGGTAGTTTCTCTATAGTTTACATATTTTTTCCAATGCAGAGGTGATTTAGTATAACACGTACAAGATCAACAACCGTACCATGACGAATGCCAACTGAAATAAAATTATTTTTTAAGGTATTTGGTGAAAAACCAACCCCAGAAGATGATGTGTGCTTTATCGACATAGCGGCTGACGATCTTCCAGAAGGTTATTACAAAAAATCTGAGGTGAGAGTGACACATATAAAATATTTCTATTACATTAATTATTGTTTTTTCCCTAATATTTTACCCAACCTTGCTTCACATGTACGATGAGTAATAACTGTATTAAAAGTCTCCTTCCTTGGAGCAACTAACCCAATTGTCAGGTATTGAAGTAATCTCAATCAGGACCAAGACATTGGGTGGGTAAGATAGGAGGGCATCTACGACATCACTGGGAGGGTCACAATTAAAGCTTTCACATTAGTTATTTATTGCCACCTGTAAAGCTGAACATTAGCCACCAGGGATTAGTTTGGTGATCTATTCTTAAAGGGGATTTGTCAGCATATTTTGTTATGTCACCTGAGAACGTTATGATGAACATACTGATTCGAGTGATATGTCACTTACTATGCTGTGTGTTGCTGCTTTAATAAAATAAGTGTAGGAAATAATCACTAGAGGACTAGGGGTCTCATGCCTCCTAGTCAACTGCTCTGTCTAATCACACCCCCACCACTGATTGGCAGCTTTCTGCCTATGCACTGTATACTCAGAAAGCTACCAATCAGTGGTGGGGGTGTGATTACACAGAGCTCAACATTCACAGAACTACTAGATCTGCAGCAGATAAAACTAATTTTATCAAAACTGCAGCAACCAGCCCAGTAAGTGACAAATCACTGAAAGCAGGGTCTGTACCTCTACATCATGCTCCTCTCAGTTGAAGTTGCAAAAACGTGCTGACAGATTCCCTTTAAACCCCATGTTGGCCAAAAATACTTATTCAACTGTTGATCATGATTCCACCACATAAAATTACATTATGCAAACAATTCTTTTGGTGCTAAGGAATTTGCACCGTTTAAGGGTATACAGAGCACAGGCCCAGGAAACTTATTTTATTCCTATGAAACAATGGGATCAAATACCCATTGCCACATCTTTCCTCTCCAAGAAAAGTGTGAACATGCATCCAACTCCCTCTCCACACATAAGGAAAAAGTAGACCATGGACACTCTTCCCTTTTGAGATAGATAGAAAAATCATCAATTCAGTTATTAAAGAAGCACTCCTCCTCCTCCCATCAAAGTTTGTATCCTCTTAATATATTGCAATCATCATACTATATAGCACTGTGTACTTACAATTGCTCATTTTGCCTTTCTACCCAGTAAATTCTTCTTTTTTCTCTGCTCCATGTAGAAACAGGAAGGCTCTTGTCGCTTTAGACTCATTCCGCTCTTAACTCCTGACCCAGTTGCTCCTTCCTCCCCCTGCCAGGGACTCTTGCAGTGACTTATGACTCATACAGGGAAAACTGAACTCCTGTTTCTACATTGAGCTCAGCAGGATTCAGCTAGTCAGTTTTTAATCATATGATGTCATAGATCTAATGGAAAAGTGAAGAATTAACTGGGTAGAAAGGCAAAATGAGCAATTGTAAGTACACAGTGCTATATAATATGATGATTGCAATATATTAAGAGGATAAAAACTTTGATGAGAGGGGGAGGAGTGCTTCTTTAACAAATATCATACTGTTAGTAAGATGGCACAGTGTTAGGAACCAGCACCCATAGAGGAGCCCTAATTCCAGCTTTGCTCTCACCACTAAATTCACAACAAGCAAAAATATAATGTGAAAATACAACTGGATATTCCCATTTTTAACAGCTTTGCATGCGGTGTAATCTTTCATTAGGACCTGAGAACTTTCCGTTCAGAGAAGACAGATCGAGGGCCATTACTGCAGGACTGGCATGAAACCACAAAGCCTATTATGTGCTCTTATAAATTAGTAGCAGCTAAATTTGAAGTGTATGGATTTCAGTCAAGAGTAGAAAGCTTCATTCATAAGGTAAGTGATTCCCTGCTGTGAAGTCAGCCCCCATGAATTAATATGATTACGGGTAACTTTAGAAAAATAGAATTCCTTATCTGGATAAATGATGAAAAAGATCAGAACTTATTTCTAAGTAACAAATCAAAAAAAGATTAATTCTGAGCTTTTAGATATTTTATGAGAACCAACGTCCATAGTCTGCAGTCAGGATAAGGCATAAATAGTGTGAGGATAGCACCTGGGTGCAAATGTGATGGCTACCATAGGGGTAGTTCACGAGAACCAAAATCTATAGTCTGCAGAATAGATGTATCATAAATGACAAGAAGATACCATCATGGTGCAAAAGTAGTAGTACTATTGGGGTATTTCATGAGAACCAAAATTTATAGTCTGAAGAATAGATGTGTCATAAATGGCAAGAAGATACCATCATGGTGCAAAAGTAGTGGCTACTATTGGGGTATTTCATGAGAACCAAAATTTATAGCCTGAAGAATAGATGTGTCATAAATGGCAAGAAGATACCATCATGGTGCAAAAGTAGTGGCTACTATTGGGGTATTTCATGAGAACCAAAATTTATAGCCTGAAGAATAGATGTGTCATAAATGGCAAGAAGATACCATCATGGTGCAAAAGTAGTGGCTACTATTGGGGTATTTCATGAGAACCAAAATTTATAGTTTGAAGAATAGATGTATCATAAATGGCAAGAAGATACCACCATGGGGCAAAAGTAGTGGCTACTGTTGGGGTATTTCATGAGAACCAAAATCTATAGTCTGAAGAATAGATGTATCATAAATGGCAAGAAGATACCATCATGGGGCAAAAGTAGTGGCTATTGTTGGGGTATTTCAGGAGAACCAAAATCTATAGTCTGAAGAATAGATGTATCATAAATGGCAAGAAGATACCATCATGGTAGTGGCAGTGATTTATATAGAAAGTGAGAGATCTACAAGAGACCTCGTATATCTAAGATCATCTGATCATATTGGGTCTCCAGGTTAGAGTCAAACTTTGCCACCCAGGACAACCAACAGATTGCACTATGGGTCGTTGCTTAGTAAAACTGCACCCCACCAAAGCCATATTGGGGGTGTTGCCTGGTGGTCCTGGGGGCAGGGTTTAAATGTCCCAAATTTTACAGAGTAACTGTTTCCAAGTATGTGATAACAGGGCAATTTATCCCTAGAGGGAAGTCCTTCACAGGCTCTTCCCACCCGATATGCTAGAGAGAGGTTGGCCTATAGATATAGAGGGGGATCCCCTCCAACTAAAGTATTATCACTTATAAAGGAAACAAAGAGGGAACACTAGATCAAAAGTAATTAATATATCAAAAAAGTTTCTTGTATCAAAATAATTTAAAATATGTTATAGTATAGATGCAGGACATAAACTTAGTACAAAAGGTTTTGAGAGACCTATGAGCTGGACTATTAGATTTTTTCCTTTATTTCCCTCTTCCCCTTTTAGGTCCGAAATAAAGGATCATATATAGTATAAGGAAGGTATAGAGAGTTTCCCTTTGATTTGTGTAGAAGGTATGTTGTAGTCAAAAGTGACCCTGTGGGTATAATTAGGGAAATATCATTGGAAAGGTATGTTACCTATAGACATTTGAGTGAAGTCCTAGGGTTGCTCACTTGTCACCTCCCACCCGATAGCAAGAGGGATGGATCTAACCAGGGTCAGGACAGAATTTGATGAGAAAGATGTGTCTCTTTTAGGGCAAAAAAATACATTAAAATCTCGCTCTGGGAAATCTATCAACCTCACCCAGGGCTAGCCACTTTTGGTCCTGGTTTATAAGAACCTCTTCTTATTTTGGCGAGGACATCTGTGAATTTGCAGCAATTATATCTGGAAAATATGGATAGTACCAGCAAATTCTGGATGTGAGACAACTGTGTGTTTAATAAAATGTGATCACATAATAGATAATTACTGCTTTTATTTGTTTTTAGAACATCAAAGATATTTTACTTGCAGGCCACAGACAAGCTGTGGCTTGGATGGATGAGTGGTATGGTAAGTACCTGACTTGGAATTGGATGCTTAGAGAAAACATGTCTTTGGTGTCGTACCAGGGTTACTTCTGTAAGGAAGTACAACAAAGATCAAAGGCAACCACTAAGTATTAAATAATCAAAACCTAAAAATGAATTCCCTGCCATTATATAATGTGAGTAATGTGAGACTGCTGCTCAATCTATAGCATAGTATATCATATGGTTCTGCACTGCACCAGATACTGATGGGGGGAATTGTTTTTTGGTGGAAACGTTGGAAGGCATGTCACTATTCATATACATCATATATGGATCCCACATGTTGTTATGTGCACATACCCGTAGGATGATCTGTGTGACTGCAGACTTATGAATAGTGTTGAGCCACCCCCGTAGTGTTCGAGTTCGGTTCGGTTCGTCGAACACCCGTGTGTTCGCCGAACTGTTCGTCGAACTGTTCGTCGAACACCTTCGAACACCGTTAAAACCAATGGCAGGCAAACAAAAACACATAGAAACACATAGAAAACACCTTCAAAGGTGTCCAAAAGCTGACAAACTGCTCAGAAGACACAACTAACACATGGAAAAGTGACAAGTACATATAGTCATGCGAAAAGAAAAGAGGTGGAGGAGTAAAAGGAGGGGGAGACACAGATATAGGCATGTCATGCCCTTCTAAAATCCAAAAAGTGAGAAGCCGAGACGGCCAGTCCGCTCCTGCCCGTGCCACCTCCGTGTCGCCGGGTTTGTGCCAGAGCCGCGGTGAACCCTGACGGCCAGCCCCCCTCTCCCAATACTGGTGCCTGTCCGCTGGTGGGTCGAGAGAGCCCCCCTGTGGTGGAGGCAGCTCTAAGCTTTTTAATTTAAATTGTCCCTCTAATTTGAATGAATACACTTTAAATCCATTTACAAGGATCTATTGGAGGGCAAGTCTCATGCCAGCAGCCGCGTAATTCCAGCTCCAGTAGCGTCCACTAAAGCTGCTGCAGTTAAAAAGCTTTTATAAGGATCGAGCTCGGCTGTCCACCGCAAGGCATCCTAGTGCCAGTCCCAGCCCCTATGCCTTGGGGTGCCTCCTGATGCTCTTCACTAAGTATCCCGTGGTCCCGAAGCATTTCCTTTGAAAAAATTAAGTGTCCAAACTACAGGTGGTGTAGCTTGCTTAACAGCCAGGATAATCCGCTGACTAGCAGACACTGCTACTAGGCACAAAGTATTTCCTGGGCTAGATGCAGTTAAAAATTTGTAAGTAGATACTCTGGTTGGATGCTGAGAAAGCATTCCATAGAGTCTCCTGGCACGCCATATATGATTCTCTTAAAAAGCTTGGGGTAGGGGTCTAGGGGACCCTTTTATAGCCAAAATCATGGCCCTGTATCACAATACGTCACCTAGGCTGAAGATAAATGGAACTGTAGCACCGAGGGCTCGGTTGCTACAGACGTATTGCACCTCACCCAGAGGTGTGATATCTCACTCTCAGATAAGGATGGAGTGTGGATCAGGACCCGACACCTGCATGCATTACACCACATTGCCGTGGGGCAGGGCGACCAATATGCCCCTGAGATGGGCACGACAGTCCCTTTCCCTGGCTGGAGTGGGGGGAGGGAACACTGAGGAAGGGGAACCCTGCAGTGCAGGAGCAGGGAGGAAGCAGTTCCTGGGTGCATTGAGAAGGGAGTATAAAAGGTGGGCACCATCTTAGTTCAGTGCAGAGAAGTCTGAGCAGAAGTGGCAGGGAGCAGGGGCTCTGCATGAGCTCTGCTCCGGAGGCGGGCCTAGTAACAGAGGCCCAGGCCTGCAAGAGGGAGAAGGAAGGAAGAGGAGCGGAGAAGGCTCCAGGAACGAGGAATGAAGGGATCCCAGGGGTGCGGACGGGCGAGTCGCCACCGCACGCCCGAATCCACCTGCGTGGAGGGGTCAGTCCAAAGGGGGAGACCGGTCCCCGAACTAGTGGAGGCAGGAAACAACCCTCAGCTAGAAACCGGAGGCTCTGACATTTTATGTGGCGCAGCCCCTTGCTCCACCCGCTAGGAAGGCACCACATAGGGTCAGGGAAACTGGCGCCAAGTTTACCAAGAGGAGGCCCGAGGCAGCCGGACAGAAGTGTTGGTAAGAAAGGCCAGACAAAGGACACACAAAGGGGGTCCTGTGAAGCGCTCCAAAGTTATCTGGGAGTTGTCTGAGCCCCTCACCTGGTGAGCACAGTACGACGTGGGCAGCCGTTACCTGCAGACGTGGTCTGGATAATAAGAACTGTGAGTAAAGGCCCTGAACTGCATCACTGACTCCGTGTCGTTACTGCTGTTGCCCTGCACCATCACCCCCATCCTCCGCATACACTGCCCTGAGGCTATACTCCTCCCGTGGGGAGTTATGCTACGCTCTGCTGCACCCACAACACCAGCCTTAGCGGTCTGCCCTGTAGCGGCGGTTCACTCTGACCGCAATCCACGGGTGGCGTAGTCGGACATTTAAACATCAAAACCACATAAATAGTTCCGCCACTGGTTTGACCGCCCTGAGCCACGGAACCGGATCGCCGCCACGAAGACTACAACCACCAGCATCCACCAAAAAGGGTCCGGCTCCGGGTGTCCCAAGGCCCAGGGGGTGCGTCAGAACATTTTCATCACCTTTCACAATCACCAATGGGACAAGGCAGGGATGTCCTCTGTCCCCTCTCTTATACATCCTAGTGACGGAGCACCTGCTCTCATCAATTCGCCATAACCCCAATATTAGGTGGATTGAGGTGGGAGGCACCGAGTACAAGTGCTCTCTATTTGCTGATGATGTCCTAGTATATATCACTCAATCACATATATCCATCCCTGCTGTTATGGCTGAAATAGATCACTTTGTTACATGGTAAAATTTAAAAATCAATGCAGCGAAGTCTGAGGCCCTCGATGTCTCCCTCCCTAAATCCATATAGGATTCCATCCAGTCCAACTTTCCCTTTGCCTGGCCCTCACAGGGTATCAAATACTTAGGAATTCCTATTCATAGAGACCTCTCCCATCTATGTTATCTTAATTTTGGGCCCTTTATTGAACAATTCCATACAGACCACGGTTGGCAAGTTAGAACTGTAAGATTCACTACGTGAACCACTGGTGTTTTGTGGAAAAGCACATGTACACCGCGTTCCAAATTATTATGCAAAAAGTGTTTAGGAGTGATAAGGGAAGAATTTGTTTGTCAGTTAAACTCATTGATGGTGATGTGTGTCAGGGCTCTTTATATCACTGTAAGCAATTGCAGACACCTGTGCTAATTAGTTTGGCAGGTGTGTCCAATGAAAGGCAAGACTACTTAAGAAGGCTCTCTCACATTATTAAGCAGCCTACATTTTCTGCCAAAATGGGAAAGAAAAAGGATGTGTCGGCTGCTGAGAAGCAACAAATTGTGGAGTGTTTAGGTCAAGGCATGACTACAATCAACATTGTGCGATGATCAGGATGAAGTGTCTTGGCAATCAAGAAGTATGTAGCTGATTCACAGTACACACGTGTGCGTGCTGATAAGGGCAAATTGAGGACTCTTTCCTACAGGCAATTACGTCAGGTTGAAAGAGCAGCGGCAAAAAAGCCTTGTCATAGCAGCAGACAAGTTTTTGAAGCTGCTTGTGCCTCCAACGTCCCCCGAACAACAAGATGCAGGGTCCTTCAGAGATTTGCAGCTGTGCATACGCCATCCTGTCGACCTCCTCTATCCACTTCACACAAGCAGAAACGGCTCCAGTGGGCCAAACATTACATGAAGACTGATTTCAAAACTGTTTTGTTCACGGATGAGTGCCTTGCAGCGCTCGATGGTCCAGATGAATGGAGTGGAGGATGGCTGGTTGATGGACACCCCACGCAAACACGGCTACAGCGCCAACAAGGAGGAGGTGGAGTAATGTTTTGGGCTGGAATCATGGGGAGAGAGATTGTCGGCCCCTTTAGGATCCCTGAAGGCGCTAAAGATGAACTCCATAATGTATGTGGATTTTCTCAAACAGCACTTCCTGCCATGGTTCAAGAAGAAGAACCGTGTATTTCACAGCAAGATCATTTTTCTGCATGATAATGCACCATCTCATGCTGCACATAAAACATCTGCATCTCTGGCTGATATGGGCATAAAAGGGGACAAACTTATGGTGTGACCCCCATGCTCCCCTGACCTCTACCCCATTCAGAACCTTTGGAGCATCATTAAAAGGAGTGTCTATGATGGCGGGAGGCAGTTCACATCTAAGCAACAGCTCTGGGAGGGTATTCTGTCCTCATGCAAAACAATTGAAGCAGAAACCATCCAAAACCTGACAAATTCAATGGACGAGAGAGTTCAGAAGCTCCTTTCGAACAAGGGGTCCTATGTGAAAATGTAACATCACCTAGAATAAAGTTTTGAGTTGAAAACTGTTTGATTTCAGTTTCTAACAACCTGCTAATGCTTATAATTTCAAAAATGACCATTTTTTTGGTCTTTATTAAAATGAAAAGGTTGATCGAAAAGTTTGGGGGATCTAAGAGTGTGGCAACCCAGTAGTCATGATTACTTCGAATTCTGACAATATGAGGGTCATGCTGCAGGTAGTGCAGCAAGAAGGCACTTATGTGTCTTGCGCATCTCGGAGCCCCAAAATTATTTTCCGGGCTAGATGCAGCTAAAAATTATTTTTAATTTTAAATCTGGTGAAGCTTATTATAGATGGCCTAATAGGATCAGTGCTGCACACTGCTACAAAGCCCAAATTATTTTCCAGTCAAGATACAGATAAACATGATTAGTAATTTGAAAGCTTAAAACGGTTGGTAGGGTGATTTTAACCAATCATCAAGCTTTTACTCTCCCCAGGATGACACAGGGGTAGAAAAGTCGTTTCGGATCCATGATTTGTTCATCTTTATGAACGTGAGTCTGTCTACATTATCAGTGGAGAGCCGCGTGCGCTTATCTGTCAGCACACCACCAGCAGCGCTGAACACACGTTCAGACAGAACGCTGGCTGCGGGGCATGACAAGATCTCCAAGGCGTAAGTGGCTAGCTCCGGCCATTTATCCAGATTGGAAGCCCAAAAAGAGCAAGGGTCCAGTGACACAGTCGTGGCTTCAATGTTTACTTGGAGATACTCCTGTACCATCGTCTCTAGGCGTTGACTATGTGTCAGACTTCTTGTCTCCTGTGGCCTTGCAAAGGATGGGCTAAAAAAGTGGTGAAATGATTCCGCAAAATTGATGTTACCAGCAGATACTGTGGTTCTGTTACGGTTTGAGTGCTGAACACTTGACGGTCCCACGGTTGGCAAGTTGGAACTGTGAGATTCACTACGTGCACCACTGGTATTTTGTGGAAAAGCACATGTAAGATTCTGCAACAGTCTCTGCTGATACTCCTGCATGCGTGCATCCCTTTCTATGGCAGGAATAATTTCTGCAAATTTACTTTTGTACCGGGGATCTAACAGTGTGGCAACCCAGTAGTCAGGATTATTTCTAATTCTCACAATTCGAGGGTCATGTTGCAGGTAGTGCAGCAAGAAGGCACTCATGTGTGTTGCGCATCCAGGAGCACCAAGTCCCTGTTGTGTTGGTGGCGAGGTAACAATCATGCTTCCTTCCTCTGTCCTCTCCCCCCAACCTCGCACAACAGAAATGTGATCAAGGTCTCCCTCATCTGATGAGTCTTCCATCAGTTCGTCCTCCACTTCTTCCTGGGCTCCTGCACCTTCCTCACTAGTTTGGCTGCTACCATGCGCCCTGGTAAAATCATCTCCCCCACCCTCACATGCCTGCCGCCCTGGTGCTGCCGACCGTCTGGACTTTGCAGATGTTAGCCCTTCCGCATACAACTCCTCCTCCTCTACTTCCTCCACCTCCTCTTGTGCCACCACCTGACTCCGAATTCTGTTTAACATGTGCTCCAGCATGTAAATCACCGGAATAGTCATGCTGATAATAGCATCGTCAGCACTAAACATCTTCGTCGCCATTTCAAAACTGTGCAGAAGGGTGCATAGGTCCCTGATCTGAGACCACTCCTCCAGCGTGATTTGCCCCACCTCTGAATCTCGTTGGCCCAGGCTATACGTCAGAACGTATTGCACCAGGGCTTGTCGGTGCTGCCACAGTCGCTGCAACATGTGCAGAGTTGAATTCCACCGGGTAGGCACATCGCATTTTAGCCGGTGAAGTGGCAGGCCCAACGACTTCTGTAGAGATGTAAGTCGCTGAGCTGCGGGATGCGAATGGCGGAAGTGAGCACACAGCGACCGTGCCCTCTGCAGAAGGCCATCTAGTCTGGGATAGTGGGCTAAAAATTGCTGGACAACCAGGTTCAACACGTGAGCCATACAAGGCACGTGTGTGACATTGCCCCGGCGAAGGGCCGCACCCAGGTTTGCAGCATTGTCGCACACGGCCTTCCCTGGTTTCAGGTCCAGTGGAGACAACCATTCATGAAATTGGTTCTCCAGAGCTGACCACAACTCCTCAGCTGTGTGACTCACATTTCCCAGACATTTCAATGTAAAAACCGCCTGATGACGTTGAGCCCTACTGCCAGCATAGTAAGGAGGTGTGCAGGATCCCTTCTGCGCAGTTAGAAAGCTTGTGGCATGACCAGACAGGCTTTGGGTGCAGGTGGAAGACCGAGAGGAGGTTGAGGAGGCAGAAGCAGTGGAGGAAAAATGACATAAAGAGGATTGACGCACAACTCGTGGGGACGGCAAGACTTGGACAGCAGCCCCTTGTCCTGCTGTCACCATAGTTACCCAGTGCCCAGTCAGCGACATGTAACGCCCCTGTCCATGCCTACTCGTCCAAGTGTCTGTGGTGAAATGCACCCTGTCACACACAGAGTTTCTCAAAGAAGCGGTGATGTTGTGTGCGACATGCTGGTGGAGCGCAGGCACACCTTTCTTTGAGAAGTAGTGCCGACTGGGCATCTGGTACTGGGGCACTGCGACGGACATAAGGTCTCGAAAATCCTCTGTGTCCACCAGGCGGAAAGGCAGCATTTCTGTAGCCAAGAGCTTGCAGATGGTGAAATTCAACCTCTTAGCTTTCTCATGGCTAGGAGGAAATGGTCTTTTACTTGTCCACATCTGAGGGACCGAGGGCTGGCTATTGTGCTTAGACGGGGTTGATAAGGGTGTCCCCGGCAAACTGCCGGTCTGTGAGGAAGATGCAGGCGGACATGTTAGGTTGCCTTGATCCAAAGGTGGTGCTATCGATGTCGGACAGCGCTCAAGACCAGCTGGTGTTACCACCTCCAAAGAAAATGATGACCTGCCAATCACGCTGGCTGTTGCGGGTAAAGAGGTGGCAGGTCTGCGCCCCAAAACAGGTGTGACTGCTGTCCCCCCAGTCACAGAGGATGAAGAGGCCGCGGATGCACAAGATATGGCAGACGGTGGTTGGCCCGGCCGGCTAGACCGCATTGTAGCACACTGAGCTTCCCACTGCAACTTATGCTTCATGTCCATGTGCCGGTTCATGCATGAAGTACTCAAACTATGTATTTTTTGGCCTCTACTTAGCTTTTGCTGACAAATGTTACAGATAACACGAGTTGGGTCATCTTTATCGATCTGAAAAAATGCCCAGGCTATGCAAGGCTTAGCACCCATGCGACCTGAAGAGCCACCACGACTTGTGGTGAGAGGCAGAGTTGTGTTTGAGGATGCAGTTGTTGACGTGCTTCCAGTACTACGTCTCTGTCCAGGAAGGCGCAACCTGACCTCGTCGTCACTAGCATCTTCCTCCACCTCCTCTGCTGACCTCATCTCTTGGCTGACTGTGGGTTGACAGTAAGTGGGATCTCCGACCTCATCATCATCACCCTGTGCGTTATCACACCCGTCGTCCTCAGAGCCAACCTGTTCCTGCCCTGACAAAAAACTAAAGTTGTCGCTCCAATCAGGTATTTGAGTCTTATCATCGTCTTCCTCATTGTCTCCACCAACAGGAGTTACAGTTTGGGAATGAGGGTCTACATTATGGTCAGAACCTTCTGCGTCTGGTCCTGGATCCGACTCATAAAGATTCTGGACATCAGTGCAGATCATTTCCTCGTCTGGATTCACAGAAGCGCTGGAGTCGACCTCTGATTCCCAGGCTATAGTATGAGTAAACAGCTCTGCAGACTCAACCATCTGTTCTACCTCATACTCAGACGGGCAGCTGGAGATTTGGGAGCTGTGAGGAAGCAAGTGCGATTTGGGTGACACCTTTGAGGACTGGAGTATTTGTGATGTTGAAGTTGATGTGGAGGAGAGCCCACTTAAAGGAGCACTTGATATCCGTTGAAGCACCTGCTGTTTTTGTGCCTCATCTGGAATTTGTAGCGATTGGCGTGGCCGTAAGAAAGGGATCTTATCACATTGTCCGCTAAAAGAAGTAGACATTTTAGTTTGGCTGGAAGATGGTCTTTCTTCTGCACCTACCCCACGGACACAACCTTTTTTCCCCTTCCCAACACGCCTATTCCCCTTTCCACCAGCAGCAGGCCTTTTTCCACTCATTTTGGTGGTTAACTAATTCACAACTCTGGAGTTGTTTGCACAAAAAAACAATGGATGGTAACCGAGCAGAGCTGAGTGGCCAAACTGTGGTATTAGGCCAAAACTATTGGCTGGGTTAGATGCAGAAGAAAATTATTTTTAATTTGCAACCTGATGGAGGTCAGTATAGATGGACTAATAGACCAAGTCCCACACACCGCTAGAAGCCCAAATATTTTTTCAGAGCTAGATGCAGAAAAAAATTATATTCAATTTGCAACCTGCTGGACGTCAGTATAGAAGGACTAATAGAACAAGTCCCACACACTGCTAGAAGCCCAAATATTTTTTCAGAGCTAAATGAAGAAAAAAATTATTTTTAATTTGCAACCTGATGGAGGTCAGTATAGATGGACTAATAGACCAAGTCCCACACACTGCTAGAAGCCCAAATATTTTTTCAGAGCTAGATGCAGAAAAAAATTATTTTTAATTTGCAACCTGATGGAGGTCAGTATAGATGGACTAATAGACCAAGTCCCACACACCGCTAGAAGCCCAAATATTTTTTCAGAGCTAGATGCAGAAATTTTTTTTATTCAATTTGCAACCTGATGGAGGTCAGTATAGATGGACTAATAGACCAAGTCCCACACACTGCTAGAAGCCCAAATATTTTTTCAGAGCTAGATGCAGAAAAAAATTATTTTTAATTTGCAACCTGATGGAGGTCAGTATAGATGGACTAATAGACCAAGTCCCACACACTGCTAGAAGCCCAAATATTTTTTCAGAGCTAGATGCAGAAAAAAATTATTTTTAATTTGCAACCTGATGGAGGTCAGTATAGATGGACTAATAGAACAAGTCCCACACGCTGCTAGAAGCCCAAATATTTTTTCAGAGATAAATGAAGAAAAAAATTATTTTTAATTTGCAACCTGATGGAGGTCAGTATAGATGGACTAATAGACCAAGTCCCACACACTGCTAGAAGCCCAAATATTTTTTCAGAGCTAGATGCAGAAAAAAATTATTTTTAATTTGCAACCTGATGGAGGTCAGTATAGATGGACTAATAGACCAAGTCCCACACACCGCTAGAAGCCCAAATATTTTTTCAGAGCTAGATGCAGAAAAAAATTATATTCAATTTGCAACCTGCTGGACGTCAGTATAGAAGGACTAATAGAACAAGTCCCACACACTGCTAGAAGCCCAAATATTTTTTCAGAGCTAAATGAAGAAAAAAATTATTTTTAATTTGCAACCTGATGGAGGTCAGTATAGATGGACTAATAGACCAAGTCCCACACACTGCTAGAAGCCCAAATATTTTTTCAGAGCTAGATGCAGAAAAAAATTATTTTTAATTTGCAACCTGATGGAGGTCAGTATAGATGGACTAATAGACCAAGTCCCACACACCGCTAGAAGCCCAAATATTTTTTCAGAGCTAGATGCAGAAATTTTTTTTATTCAATTTGCAACCTGATGGAGGTCAGTATAGATGGACTAATAGACCAAGTCCCACACACTGCTAGAAGCCCAAATATTTTTTCAGAGCTAGATGCAGAAAAAAATTATTTTTAATTTGCAACCTGATGGAGGTCAGTATAGATGGACTAATAGACCAAGTCCCACACACTGCTAGAAGCCCAAATATTTTTTCAGAGCTAGATGCAGAAAAAAATTATTTTTAATTTGCAACCTGATGGAGGTCAGTATAGATGGACTAATAGAACAAGTCCCACACGCTGCTAGAAGCCCAAATATTTTTTCAGAGATAAATGAAGAAAAAAATTATTTTTAATTTGCAACCTGATGGAGGTCAGTATAGATGGACTAATAGACCAAGTCCCACACACTGCTAGAAGCCCAAATATTTTTTCAGAGCTAGATGCAGAAAAAAATTATTTTTAATTTGCAACCTGATGGAGGTCAGTATAGATGGACTAATAGACCAAGTCCCACACACCGCTAGAAGCCCAAATATTTTTTCAGAGCTAGATGCAGAAAAAAATTATATTCAATTTGCAACCTGCTGGAGGTCAGTATAGAAGGACTAATAGAACAAGTCCCACACACTGCTAGAAGCCCAAATATTTTTTCAGAGCTAAATGAAGAAAAAAATTATTTTTAATTTGCAACCTGATGGAGGTCAGTATAGATGGACTAATAGACCAAGTCCCACAAACTGCTAGAAGCCCAAATATTTTTTCAGAGCTAGATGCAGAAAAAAATTATATTCAGTTTGCAACCTGATGGAGGTCAGTATAGATGGACTAATAGAATGATGCTATGCCCAAAAGATTTTACTTCACTAGGTGCAGTAAAAAAATTGGTATTCTATACACAGGTGGTATATCTTGCAACACAGATAGGCTACTCCACTGACTAACACACTCTGCAATAGGCCAAAAAGGATTAGCTTTGCTAGATTCAGCCAAATGCTGTGAAAAAAACTTGCACAGCACTGGCACAGACCTGCCTGGCAAAAACTGATAGGAACTCATGTAACCTAGTCCTGAAAAGGACTGCAATTACAATTAGTCTTTACTCCCACAATCTATCTATTTAAGAGCACAGACCTCCCTGATAAAAGTCATAGGAAATGCTGAAACCTAGTCCTTAAAAGGACTGCAATCACAACTATTCCCTACTCCCAAGCTATCTGTATATTTGTGCGAAAATTGGCTTGAAATTAACAAGGTATAGCGCACACAGCAACAGCGGTGCCGTCTAACACGCAGCTGCAGCAGTGAGAAAATGGTGGCGACGGGGAAAATGGCTTGGTCTTATAGGGCAAGGACATGTGACATACACTGCCAATCACACATGCCCTTGCTTGTGTGAAAAAAAGCACTTCGCTCCGTGTGTGCGCTGCTGATAGGCTGACAGATTGCACCTCCCCACTGTAAATGCGGGAAAGAGAAAAAAAAATGGAGATCTTCATTGTTCCTGCAGAGATCCATCCCCTGCCCCTCCCCCCGCCCCGCTGTACACTCAAACTGCGTATTAACATTAATTTTCATCATTACTGAGAAAAAATCCAGTTATGATTTTGGTGCACGAACAGTTATCGAACATAACCTCGAACAGCCGAATTTTTCTCAAATTGTTCGTGTTCGCCGACCGGCTCGAACACCGCCCAAAACAGCTCGAATTTGAGATTGGCGAACAGTTCGAGTAGAACAACGCTCATCTCTACTTATGAATCCCCCCAGCGCATTTGTAAAAGTCAGTCAGTTTTTTTGGTACATGAAAAATCACTGAAGTCTGATTGAGCCCTTATTGTGAAAAAAGTAGATTCTAGAGACAAGAATTAGCTCCGAAATCTGGAACTGATATCTTATAAGGTGGATTTGTCACCAGATTTCATAATACAAACTGTATATATTATTCCAGCAATTGGCAGACTTATAAAATGCTCCGGTCAGCCATTCTGACATGGGTTTTAAAAATCATCACTATATCAGCCTCATCAGGTCTAAGAGCTCTATGACACACTGATGGCACACTGATCCAAAGCACTGATGGCACACTAATGACACACTGATGGTACACTGATGGCACACTGATAACACACTGATGACACACTGATGGCACACTGATGGTTCACTGATGGCACACTGATAACACACTGATGACACACTGATAACACACTGATGACACAATAATGCCACACTGATGGCACACTGATGGTACACTAATGCCACACTGATGGCACACTAATGCCACACTGATGGCACACTGATAATACACTGATGGCACACTGATGACACACTGATAACACACTGATGGCACACTGATGACACACTAATGCCACACTGATGGCACACTGATGACACACTGATGGCTCATTGATGGCACACTGATGACACACTGATGGCACACTGATAATACACTGATGGCACACTGATGACACACTGATAACATACTGATGGCACACTGATGACACACTAATGCCACACTGATGGCACACTGATGGTACACTAATGCCACACTGATAACACACTGATGACACACTGATGACACACTAATGCCACACTGATGGCACACTGATGGTACACTAATGCCACACTGATGGCACACTAATGCCACACTGATGGCACACTGATAATACACTGATGGCACACTGATAACACACTGATGACACACTGATGGCACACTGATGGTACACTGATGGCACACTGATAACACACTGATGACACACTGATGACACACTAATGCCACACTGATGGCACACTGATGGTACACTAATGCCACACTGATGACACACTAATGCCACACTGATGACACACTGATGCCACACTAATGACACACTGATGGCACACTAATGACACACTGATGACACACTGATGACACACTGATGGCACACTGATGACACACTGATGACACACTAATGCCACACTGATAGTACACTAATGCCACACTGATGGCACACTGATAACACACTGATGCCACACTGATGGTACACTAATGCCACACTAATTGCACACTGATGACACACTGATGCCACACTGATGGGACACTGATGCCACACTGATGGTACACTAATGCCACACTAATGGCACACTGATGGCTCACTGATGACACACTGATGGGACACTGATGCCAGACTGATGACACACTAATGCCACACTGATGACACACTGATGGCTCACTGATAACACACTGATGACACACTGATGGCTCACTGATAACAAACTGATGACACACTGATGGTACACTAATGGCACACTGATGACACACTGATGGCTCACTGATAACACACTGATGGTACACTAATGGTACACTGATGGTACACTAATGGCACACTGATGGCACACTGATGGTTCACTATTGGCACACTAATGGCACACTGATGGCAAACTGATCCAAAGCACTAATGGTACACTGATGGTACACTAATGACACACTGATGGCACACTGATGGTACACTAATGGCACACTGATGGCACACTGATCCAAAGCACTAATGGCACACTGATGGCACATTGATGACACACTGATATCACACTGATGGCACACTGATGACACACTGATGGCACACTGATGGTACACTAATGGCACACTGATGGCACACTGATGGTACACTGATGGCACACTGATGACACACTAATGGCACACTGATAGCACACTGATAATACACTGATGACACACTGATGGCTCACTGATAACACACTGATGGCACACTGATGGTACACAAATGGCACACTGATGGCACACTGATGGTACACTAATGCCACACTGATGGTACACTAATGCCACACTGATGGCACACTGATGACACACTAATGCCACACTGATGACACACTGGCTCACTGATAACACACTGATGACACACTGATGGTTCACTAATGGTTAACTGATGACACACTGATGGTACACTAATGGCACACTGATGGCACACTGATGACAAACTGATGGCTCACTGATAACACACTAATGCCATACTGATGGCACACTAATGGCACACTGATGACAAACTGATGGCTCACTGATAACACACAGATGGTTCACTAATGGTTAACTGATGACACACTAATGCCACACTGATGGTACACTAATGCCACACTGATGGTACCATGATGCCACACTGATGACACACTAATGCCACACTGATGACACACTGATGGCTCACTGATAACACACTGATGGTACAATAATGGTACACTGATGGCACACTGATCCAAAGCACTAATGACACACTGATGGTACACTAATGGCACACTGATGGCTCACTGATAACACACTGATGGTACACTAATGGTACACTGATGGCACACTGATCCAAAGCACTAATGACACACTGATGGCACACTGATAACACACTGATGGCACACTGATGACACACTGATGGCACACTGATGGCACACTGATGGTACAGTAATGGCACACTGATGGCACACTGATGGTACACTGATGACACACTGATGACACACTGATGGCACACTGATGACACACTGATGGCACACTGACGGTTTACTATTGGCACACTAATGACACACTGATGGTACACTAATGGCACATTGATGGCACACTGATGGCTCACTGATTACACACTGATGGCACACTGATCCAAAGCACTAATGGCACACTGATGGTACACTAATGGTACACTGATGGCACACTGATAACACACTGTTGGCACACTGATGGTACACTAATGGCACACTGATGGCACACTAATGGCACACTTATGGCACACTGATGGTACACTGATGGCACACTGATACCACACTGATGGCACACTGATCCAAAGCACTAATGGCACACTGATGGCACACTAATGGCACACTGATGGTACACTGATGGCACACTGATCCAAAGCACTAATGGCACACTGATGGCACACCGATGGTACACTGACGGCACACTGATGGCACACTGATGACAAACTGATGGCTCACTGATAACACACTAATGCCATACTGATGGCACACTAATGGCACATTGATGGCACACTGATGACACACTAATGCCACACTGATGGCACACTAATGCCACACTGATAACACACTGATGGCTCACTATTGGCACAGCAATGACACACTGATGGCACACTAAGGCCACACTGATGGCACACTGATGCCACACTGATGACACACTAATGCCACACTGATGACACACTAATGGCTCACTGATAACACACAGATGGTTCACTAATGGTTAACTGATGACAAACTAATGCCACACTGATGGTACACTAATGGCACACTGATGACACACTGATGGCTCACTGATAACACATTGATGGTACACTGATGGTACACTAATGGCACACTGATGGCACACTGTTGTTTCACTATTGGCACACTAATGACACACTGATGGCACACTAATGGTGCACTGATGGCACACTGATGACACACTGATGGTACACTAATGGCACACTGATGGCACACTGATGGTACACTAATGGCACACTGATGGCTCACTGATTACACACTGATGGCACACTGATCCAAAGCACTAATGACACACTGATGGTACACTAATGGCACACTGATGGCACACTGATAACACACTGATGGCACACTGATGACACACTGATGGCACACTGATGACAAACTGATGGCACACTGATGGTTCACTATTGGCACACTAATGACACACTGATGGTACACTAATGGCACACTGATGGCACACTTATGGCTCACTGATTACACACTGATGGCACACTGATCCAAAGCACTAATAGCACACTGATGGTACACTAATGGTACACTGATGATACACTGATAACACACTGATTGTACACTAATGGCACACTGATGGCACACTGATGGTACACTGATGGCACACTGATCCAAAGCACTAATGGCACACTGATGGCACACTAGTTGCACACTGATGGTACACTGATAACACACTGATCCAAAGCACTAATGGCACACTGATGACACACTGATGGTTCACTGATGGCACACTGATAACACACTGATGGCACACTGATGACACACTGATGGTACACTGATGGCACACTGATAACACACTGATTACACACTGATGGCACACTGATCCAAAGCACTAATAGCACACTGATGGTACACTAATGGTACACTGATGACACACTGATAACACACTGATTGTACACTAATGGCACACTGATGGCACACTGATGGTACACTGATGGCACACTGATCCAAAGCACTAATGGCACACTGATGGCACACTAATGCCACACTGATAACACACTGATGGCTCACTATTGGCACAGCAATGACACACTGATGGCACACTGATGGTACACTAAGGCCACACTGATGGCACACTGATGCCACACTGATGACACACTAATGCCACACTGATGACACACTAATGGCTCACTGATAACACACAGATGGTTCACTAATGGTTAACTGATGACAAACTAATGCCACACTGATGGTACACTAATGGCACACTGATGACACACTGATGGCTCACTGATAACACACTGATGGTACACTGATGGTACACTAATGGCACACTGATGGCACACTGTTGTTTCACTATTGGCACACTAATGACACACTGATGGCACACTAATGGTGCACTGATGGCACACTGATGACACACTGATGGTACACTAATGGCACACTGATGGCACACTGATGGTACACTAATGGCACACTGATGGCACACTGATGGCTCACTGATTACACACTGATGGCACACTGATCCAAAGCACTAATGACACACTGATGGTACACTAATGGCACACTGATGGCACACTGATAACACACTGATGGCACACTGATGACACACTGATGGCACACTGATGACAAACTGATGGCACACTGATGGTTCACTATTGGCACACTAATGACACACTGATGGTACACTAATGGCACACTGATGGCACACTTATGGCTCACTGATTACACACTGATGGCACACTGATCCAGAGCACTAATAGCACACTGATGGTACACTAATGGTACACTGATGATACACTGATAACACACTGATTGTACACTAATGGCACACTGATGGCACACTGATGGTACACTGATGGCACACTGATCCAAAGCACTAATGGCACACTGATGGTACACTGATAACACACTGATCCAAAGCACTAATGGCACACTGATGACACACTGATGGTTCACTGATGGCACACTGATAACACACTGATGGCACACTGATGACACACTGATGGTACACTGATGGCACACTGATAACACACTGATTACACACTGATGGCACACTGATCCAAAGCACTAATAGCACACTAATGGTACACTAATGGTACACTGATGACACACTGATAACACACTGATTGTACACTAATGACACACTGATGGCACACTGATGGTACACTGATGGCACACTGATCCAAAGCACTATTGGCACACTGATGGCACACTAGTTGCACACTGATGGTACACTGATGGCACACTGATAACACACTGATCCAAAGCACTAATGGCACACTGATGACACACTGATTACACACTGATGGTACACTGATGGCACACTGATAACACACTGATGGCACACTGATGACACACTGATGGTACACAAATGGCACACTGATGTCAAACTGATGGTACACTAATGCCACACTGATGGTACACTAATGCCACACTGATGGCACACTGATGACACACTAATGCCACACTGATGACACACTGATGGCTCACTGATAACACACTGATGACACACTGATGGTTCACTAATGGTTAACTGATGACACACTGATGGTACACTAATGGCACACTGATGGCACACTGATGACAAACTGATGGCTCACTGATAACACACTAATGCCATACTGATGGCACACTAATGGCACACTGATGACAAACTGATGGCTCACTGATAACACACAGATGGTTCACTAATGGTTAACTGATGACACACTAATGCCACACTGATGGTACACTAATGCCACACTGATGGTACCATGATGCCATACTGATGACACACTAATGCCACACTGATGACACACTGATGGCTCACTGATAACACACTGATGGCACACTGATGACACACTGATGGCACACTGATGGCACACTGATGGTACAGTAATGGCACACTGATGGCACACTGATGGTACACTGATGACACACTGATGACACACTGATGGCACACTGATGACACTGATGGCACACTGACGGTTTACTATTGGCACACTAATGACACACTGATGGTACACTAATGGCACATTGATGGCACACTGATGGCTCACTGATTACACACTGATGGCACACTGATCCAAAGCACTAATGGCACACTGATGGTACACTAATGGTACACTGATGGCACACTGATAACACACTGTTGGCACACTGATGGTACACTAATGGCACACTGATGGCACACTAATGGCACACTGATGTTACACTGATGGCACACTGATACCACACTGATGGCACACTGATCCAAAGCACTAATGGCACACTGATGGCACACTAATGGCACACTGATGGTACACTGATGGCACACTGATCCAAAGCACTAATGGCACACTGATGGCACACCGATGGTACACTGACGGCACACTGATGGCACACTGAAGACAAACTGATGGCTCACTGATAACACACTAATGCCATACTGATGGCACACTAATGGCACATTGATGGCACACTGATGACACACTAATGCCACACTGATGGCACACTAATGCCACACTGATAACACACTGATGGCTCACTACTGGCACAGCAATGACACACTGATGGCACACTGATGGTACACTAAGGCCACACTGATGGCACACTGATGCCACACTGATGACACACTAATGCCACACTGATGACACACTAATGGCTCACTGATAACACACAGATGGTTCACTAATGGTTAACTGATGACAAACTAATGCCACACTGATGGTACACTAATGGCACACTGATGACACACTGATGGCTCACTGATAACACACTGATGGTACACTGATGGTACACTAATGGCACACTGATGGCACACTGTTGTTTCACTATTGGCACACTAATGACACACTGATGGCACACTAATGGTGCACTGATGGCACACTGATAACACACTGATGGTACACTAATGGCACACTGATGGCACACTGATGGTACACTAATGGCACACTGATGGCACACTGATGGCTCACTGATTACACACTGATGGCACACTGATCCAAAGCACTAATGACACACTGATGGTACACTAATGGCACACTGATGGCACACTGATAACACACTGATGGCACACTGATGACACACTGATGGCACACTGATGACAAACTGATGGCACACTGATGGTTCACTATTGGCACACTAATGACACACTGATGGTACACTAATGGCACACTGATGGCACACTTATGGCTCACTGATTACACACTGATGGCACACTGATCCAAAGCACTAATAGCACACTGATGTTACACTAATGGTACACTGATGATACACTGATAACACACTGATTGTACACTAATGGCACACTGATGGCACACTGATGGTACACTGATGGCACACTGATCCAAAGCACTAATGGCACACTGATGGCACACTAGTTGCACACTGATGGTACACTGATAACACACTGATCCAAAGCACTAATGGCACACTGATGACACACTGATGGTTCACTGATGGCACACTGATAACACACTGATGGCACACTGATGACACACTGATGGTACACTGATGGCACACTGATAACACACTGATTACACACTGATGGCACACTGATCCAAAGCACTAATAGCACACTGATGGTACACTAATGGTACACTGATGACACACTGATAACACACTGATTGTACACTAATGGCACACTGATGGCACACTGATGGTACACTGATGTCACACTGATCCAAAGCACTAATGGCACACTGATGGCACACTAGTTGCACACTGATGGTACACTGATGGCACACTGATAACACACTGATCCAAAGCACTAATGGCACACTGATGACACACTGATGACACACTGATGGTACACTGATGGCACACTGATAACACACTGATGGCACACTGATGACACACTGATGGTACACTGATGGCACACTGATAACACACTGATGGCACACTGATGGTACACTTATGGCACACTGGTAACACACTGATGGCACACTGATGACACACTGATGGTACGCTGATGGCACACTGATAACACACTGATGGCACACTGATGGTACACTGATCCAAAGCACTAATGGCACACTGATGGCACTCTAATGACACACTGATGGTACACTGATTTCACACTGATCCAAAGCACTAATGGCACACTGATGGCACACTAATGACACACTGATGGCACACTGATGGTACACTGATGGCACCCTGATAACACACTGATGGCACACTGATGACACACTGATCCAAAGCAGTAATGGCACACTGATGGCACACTGAAGGTATACTGATGGCACACTGATAACACACTGATGGCACACTGATGACACACTGATGGCACACTGATCCAAAGCAGTTATGGCACACTGATGGCACACTGATGAAATAATGATGACACACTGATCCAAAACAATGATGATTCCAGTACCGTTTCTTTTCGGCACCGGTATTATATGGATGTCTGAAGGGGGCTAACGCAGTGATTTTTCGGTATGATGGTGGGACTTTGCTGCTCTTCTGTCTTTGTGAAGGCAGCACCTATTGTATAGTCTTTTCCCCTGTTTTGTCCTAATGACATGTAAATAATGTGATCAATATCTTTTTGTTTCCTGATAAGTGTTTGGCACTCAGACATATGGTGATTTGGGGCCAGATTAACAGATGAAGTCTCAGCGTGTGGCCAGAGTTATTTAATTACCATGCGGGTGTTTTCTCTTGATGTGTTTTGCCAATGGCGAGAATCACTTGGCATTCACTGATCCATCTGTTTACTGCATGATCTCAGACATAAGACCCTATTTTTGTGTTCCTGGATGTAAGGATGTGATTGATGCCAGACGTCTACATTTAAAGATCCTATGTTAAATATGTTTGCAGGCATGTCCTTAGAAGATGTTCGTAAGTTTGAGAAAAGGCTTCAGGAGGAAACAAACTGCAAAGTCAATTCTCAGAAAAAGAATGCAGGTAAGCAAATGTGTGCCGTAACAAATCCTGTATATGGAAAGAACAGATACGTCAAGAACATTTCGTTCTAAAAACAAAAATAAATACCTTTGACTAAATGTCCTCAGCCTTTTTTTTAAGTTAAATATTTTTTTTTTTCTGAGAAAGGTGGAAGTAATATGAGATTGAACTGTATATCATATGAACAACTGGGGCGATTTGACAATTAAAGGCTATTTACATGGAATATTACTGGTAGACGAAACACTCTTATGTCTGTCTCGATCATCGCCTAGTGTAAACACGCGATCAAGTGACGAAACACTCGTTCTTATGCGGTCTTAAAAAAATATTGTTGGTCGGCAGCACATCCCCCTGTGTAAACAAGGAAAGTGCTGTCAACATTGATTGAAACTGTGGGATATGTTTAGTAATGAGCACTGGGGATGAACGGATCCATGGATGTTCAGGTTCATCGGGTTCGGTCGAACTGTAGTCCATAGTTCATTTCAGACACCAGAACTTGCCCCTTACTTGTCTCCGAACCCGAATTCATAGAAGCCTATGGGGACTCAAAATTTGGTGCTGTAAAATGGTTTTAAAAAGGTCGTAGTAGGGGCTCTTCCAAACTCTAAAATGGACTTTCAGAAGAAGTCTGTGTTCGGAGTTCAGCACCAGACACAAGGCGTCCAGTACGGATCCCGAACTTTACAATTTGGGTTCGCTTATCTGTAATGAGCGCTATAAAGGTGGTGATGTTCTCTAAAGTGCTTGTGCTACAATTAGATATCATTTCTTCTTTAGATTACACAAAAAAAAACAAATATTTTCGACTGTAAATAAGTTTTATGAAAGCTCCTTTTTCTAGATATTGCTGTTACATACTTGTTATAGCAGCTGGCGTGTGATCCATCTCGGACTATCTAGCTAATGTGTACAGTGCCAGGGGTCACACATGCTAATGCTCTTGAACATCACACTAGTCGCATCTTTTTCCCACAATCAATGGACACATTCTGAGAAGGAATCAATAGAATTCCTGAGTGATATCTAGATACTGGAACATCTACAAGTAAAAAGTTGTTACATTTTACATTATCAAGCAGAAATGTAATATTTCATAATAAGACATTAGAGGATTTCCAACAACAAAATCAAATATTAATAAATCAGAAAAGCCAGTATCCAAAGTTTGGTAATATTTTTTAAATACATATAGTATATGTACAATGTCTTAATTTGTTTGGATCGGCATTTTTAGTTGTCCTACCTTTTTCTTTGCTGGTAGATAAATGAAAGAACAAAGTATAACAATGTTGGGAAGTACCTTCTACATGTACAGTTTACTGCAACACCCGAGATCAGAGATAACTCTGATCTTGGGTGATAACTCCCTTAAATGCTGTGCCGCAACCACGGCATCTAAGTGGTTAGAGCACACATGTAAAACTCTGGCCCGTGGGCCAAATCTGGCCCGCAAGTGCTTATATTTGGCCCCCGACACCAGAACTGCCATCCCTATGTGGGGCCATTTTTCTGTATGGAGGACTATGTGAGGCCCATTATACTGTATGGAGAACTATGTGAGGCCCATTATACTGTATGGGGGACTATGTGGGACCCATTATACTGTATAGAGAACTATGTGAGGCCCATTATATTGTATGGAGAACTATGTGGGGCCCATTATTCTGTATGGAGGACTATGTGAGGCCATTATTTTGTATGGAGGACTATGGGGGCCCATTATTCTGTATGGAGGACTATGTAAGGCTCATTATTCTGTATGGAGGACTATATGAGTTCCATGATACTGTATACTGGTTGGCCCGTGACTTTGTCCAAGTTTTTCATTTTGGGCCTCGTTGTGTTTAAGTTTGACATCCCTGGGTTAGACACAAAGAGAGATCCCTCTACCACCACTTTTTCCTAACAATATAACCTGGTCCTGCCATCTTAGAATGCAGGCATTAACATAATGAAGGGCACATCTTCTACTTCTATGTTCTGCATTGGGAACTACCGGTTCATTTTTCCAATCATCTCAGAAAAAAATTGAGAAACATTGGAAGAAACTGTTGTGTCTTGAGATATAGAAAGGTCTTTTTACAAGGTACAGAACATTCAGCATACACTGTCATTTATGAAAGAGTGGGGATCCTGGCAATAAAACATTTTCACATCTCTTGTAGATTGTAGGCCCTCTAATCGATGGTGTACCCAGCATTGTTACACAAAAATTCCTGGAATACAGTAAGAGATGATCCACCAAGGAACTTTCCCCTTTTCTTTCATAACACACACTTATCAGCAGTGGTTTCATGTAACATTTCCAGTGTCTAATCCATACGTGTACATCCTCTTGCTAGCAGAAAAACATGCAGAGCAATAGACCAAGTTAAAGGGCTAGTCTGAAAATAATATTTATTTAAATCTTAAATGTCTGTCTATTTAGTGTAATAATGTAATCTCTTTTCTAATACGCTTTAATAAAAAAGTCCCTATCATTTCCTCCTTATGCTATCTAACACCTTTATTTGATACTTTTTTTACCTACTTCCTCTTTGATTACACTGCGTTTGAGAATTTCCAGTGCATGTTGGGATACTCAAATGGGTTGTCAATAGGGGACATAAGCTGTGGTCACGGTTGCAACCTCTGCCCCTCCCTGAAACAAGGCGTCATCAGAGACATCCCTTTCAGGGCTGGGCTAGTCCCTTCTCTACTGAGTATGTGTCAGTTGTCAATTCCCGTGTATGCTGAGTAGACTCTTGTTCAATATGCACAGTGACAGTGCACTAACTCGTAGGCTCTTATGAGAAATGATGACCAAGAAAGTGCTGTTAGTGTGCATTGTAAAGAGATGATTATGGGGGCAGGGCTGCTCTCTGCTTTTCCTATATGCTAAGTAAACTCCTTACAATGCACACTAACAGTGCACTCTCTTGCTGTCTCATCACTTCTCATCAGAGCCAATAAGGGAGCGCACTGTCACTGTGCACTGAGAAGAATATTGCACAGTGACAAAATCCGACAACCGATGCATGCTCAGTAGAGTAGAGACTAGCCAAGCCCCTAAAACAGATGTCACTGATGATGCTTCATTTCAGGGTGGGAGCAACGGCTACGGCAGTGACTGCAGCCTCAGCCTACCGATGACGTCTTGTTTGAGTATCCCAGCATGCACTGGGGGTTCTCAAATGAAGCATCATCAAATAGGAAGTAGGTAAAAAAAATAAAGCAGCTAGAGTAGAGAGGGAATGGTTGGGAATTTAAGTAATTTAGAAAATAAATTAGATTATTACATTTATTGGATAGACATTTAGAATTAAAATAAATGTTAGTTTTGGACCACCAATCTAAGCTCTTTGGTTGCATGACAACAAATCTTTCCTCCTTCTAATCCCCTATTTTATTCTTTAAATTGATGTAATATCTTGATCTCTAAAAATTGTAAAAATGTGTCTCTTAATTGTTGCAGATCCAACCAGTGAAAACCTGCTAAACATTGGTGGAGGGAAACATTCAATTAACAGATCGACGTCTTGGAATAACGGAACAGAAGCATGTCCTTATGCATTAACCAACGGAACTGCAGAAGCCAAACCTCGACCAAGGCTGCCTTCAGCTCCGGAATAAACATTTACAGATGATGAAATCTTCAAACACAAAAGAGAACATTGGCTAGACAAGTCCTGGAACATGTTACTGGGATCTTCTGATCAATCTACTTACTCTATACTTGATGGGATCAGGAGGTCACTTCGATCTTCATGATGTTTACCTTGATTAGAGAGATGTGGAGGAATGCTGCGATACTTGAACTTGCCCATGTATATTCAAAGCACACACCACAAACTGGCAAAATTATTATAACATGTAAAGGAGAATTCATTGAAATTATGGTTCTGATAACATAATGGTTTAGGTGCAGGAGGAGTGGTGACAAAAGAGCAACAACGTACACATTAGACACATCACCTCATGGAAATTGCTGACAAATCAATTAAAAAGTGCAGATAGGAAACGATTTGTAAATATGTTTCATACACGTATCTTTTCTATGTTGTACAATGGAGGTAGGCAGGCAATTGTATCTGCTATTTTTTTAATTCCTTATTTTCTTTGACACAGAAAATGTCCAAACAACTTGAATATAAACGTTAAGTCAAAATCATACAAAGTCCGTAAATCCCGGGTCTTCAGGTAACCCACACCAATCTGAACACATGGTGGGGAGCATGAAGTAATGTGAAAGCCTAATAGCTAAACTTGTTATTTCAGAACCCATATCGACCCCTGATAGCATCTGATCAGATTTGGCCAACTTTAAGATAATGTCATGTGGCCATCAGAGGTTTCAGCATTTCTAAAACATTTGCATTGATATAGAATAAAGAAGAAGAAGAATAGGTATAGAAGAACTGAAGCAAGATATGATGATCCTTCATCACATTAAACAAGTACTGGTGATGTCACAGACATGCATAGTGATGTCATCATTTTGTATGATAATGGATGTTTTCATGAGTCAGGCTGATAATTGTAAGGATAATTTTGGGTAAGTGGTTTATTTCACTTATAATTGTTCTATCCACTATCTCTACCTCTGTTCTCTTGTCACGGAAACTGTATTCCACAACCTGATAGTTTACCTTCTATCCAATATTATGTCCTTTAAATTGTACTGTGTTGTTTAGTACTAAGATAAGACTTTAGGTTGGTGGCACTTTGACTGGAGGAGTCTTTGAGAAGCCTAGGGTTCAACTTTTAATTATCTAGACTTTTATATAATGATTAGTGAATAAATAGGCAGGCCCACACTCCAGGACAATTTGGAGTTCAACCTTAAAGATGTTGTCCCCTTTCAGACAATGTTCTTTTCCCAACTGCAGTTTGCTAAAAAAAAACAACAAACTGAACTGTACTCAACTTTCCCAGGTCCACCGCTGAGTCTCCACCGGTTCTCTGAGTGTCTGACACTGACTGTGGTGCTGACGTCACATCAACTGAATTGCTGAGCTGATCAATTGGCTGCCATGCTGTCGATGTGATGTTAGGGCCACAGATAATTCCAGATATCAGGAGCAGTGATGGAGGCTTGCTGGTGGTCCCGGGGAAGGAGAGCATACTGTAGCATGGTTTGTTGTTTTTTAACATACTGCAACCAACGCATAACATTGTTGGAAAGAGGACAACCTTATCAAGGTAAGAATCAATATCCTAAATCTTTATTTACCCTATGCCCAGCAATATAGCGATCCTAGGGTTTCATCATGCATCCTTTCTTTGTACCTTCAGAACCTGCATGCGCCAATCTGCTAGGTCAGTTTTATAAAGAATTACTTCTAGATCCTATCATATCAGTTATTTATATGACAGGGGCTATATGTAAGCGTCATATAGGTGCCTATGGGGTATTAAAACATTTCCCCAGAATGTTCCAATGCGATAAGAAATCAGAGAATAAAAAATATCCTGGTTGGGATCTCCTCCAGTCTTCATCAAGCCTGGTGTAGATCTGGTTGCAATGTCTTATCACTGTAGGCAACAGTGATTGGAAGATGCAGCAACTTGAAATTAGATTACTGGTGGCCACTGTCACTCAATCTCAATGGGCATGGAGAGGAGCACTGGTGGCACCAGAAGATGGTCTTTAAAATAAAAATAAGAAAATATTTTTTAATTCTTTATGTGGAAACCCATATTTGGGGATCTTGATCTGGGCAAAGTTGGCTGGTATTGTGAAATAACAGAGATAGATGGTAAACAAAGGAAAAATGAAACAGATGTAAAATGTCTAAATATTAGTTTGTTTTGTAATTTGCTTGTTTCATTCCTTTTCTTCTAGTTCTTCCTTTCTTTTTTTCTGGTAGATAATATGAAAAAATAACCACCAAGGACTTACTGGTCACCTCCAGATGTGTATCATGTGTATAGTCTATTTTCCTCAGTCATGGATATATGCCTGATCCCTATAAGATTGTTTATGTGAAAGTTATTATATATTTACTATTTGAGGTATTTTTCAAGCACTGTGTACTGTACAGAATATTTTGCAGATATCTTAATAAATCATGAAGTGAACTATTTTTCACTATATCCTTGAATATTTGTATTAATATACATGGGTTAATTTTATCACAGAGACTATAAAGATGTGGGCAAGGATATCAGGAATTTTAGGGCTTTACATGACACACAGCTCATCATTACACATAGGGATAGAAAGGCCTAAATAAGAGTGTGGTGTGCAACTCTGGCACTAAAGAACATAGAAATAGTAGTGGAAGTCTAAGTTTGTGACTAATAACACACAAATACAAAATATAGGGAGGCGCTGAACCTGCAGACTCAGTGTGACTGTGAATTGATCTGTGATATACTGCAGTATAGCTCCTTAACAGCACCTTGTTTTTCATTCTTGACACACCACAAACAAGAAGGGTAGATTAAGTCCTAATTTTCCTGCTGAAGAAAAATACTGAAACCAAGGCTTTTCTGTCTGAGAAAATGTGCTTCCTAGCTTGTGAAATGGACAAGCCATAAGTAATATCCCATTTTACATACCTTTTCCTTTTTCTGTAAAGGGTTTATTTTTTACATATTTCTTTTTTTAAAGACGAAAAAAAAATATTTACATTCCAGAAATTTAAATGCAACCGTCCACCTCACAAAGTGTGCATGGTTTCATAAAAAAAAGTATACTTTTTTTGCACACATCCTCTTTATAATAGTCTAATATTACACCTATACATGCAACACAAATACAGTGGTTTGTTTGAAGTACTGGCTTTTGGGATGTGTACCTAACTAGCTAATTTTATAATTGTGTCCAAAATGTATTATAAATTAAAATGGCACTGGACATGGACATGGCAGTGTAAGAACAAAAAAACATACCATGGCTAAAAATGTGGAAGCTGCTAGCAGCCGCAGTGCCGCTGGCACCAGCTATCCCAACAGTAGTAGTAATAAATGCAGGTCATTCTTGCTATCCTTTGCCTCTGGCAAACGCATTGGTGGGGAAGAAGTGAAGGATGTAATGGAATATATGGCACATCTCTGGTCTCAGTAATAGCAGGATGATATTACCTCTGGCAGCAACACCGTCTGTTGAGTCAGTGTCCTATACAGTCCATTTTTTCCACTGGCAAAATCCTTATTCTTTTTCATAATGGACTTTTAATTTCTTCAATGACACTTCTATTTGTTCAGCCCCTAAGTCCCCTTAGTGTCTAAAGATGATGTTTCACAAGAATTACTTCTTCCAGTTCATTTATTAGATGAGATGGGCAATTAGTCTTTGTTCTTGGATGACATGGGCAGGAGATGAAGAACAGTATTCAAACATCTAGCTGTGTTGCTGCCTTTGCATGTCATGGTGTTAGGGCCACTGATAGTGGTACTCTGAGCCAGTGAAAATCTAGAGAAGGGAATCAGGCTTTGGGGAAAGGAGATCATGGTAATTCCCACACTGAGTCAACTGTGAGTTCAATCATTGATAATGCTGCTGATGATTGGAAACCTGATTGGGGTACCAAGGAGGTGACGTCATCAAAGGTGGAGGGTAGTGGATTTGGCGTTAAAAAGCAAAGCTGATGTCCAGTCTTCTGAAAGAAGATCTGTTTCATCTGTGGTAAGCTCAGGAGCTGGTGATATCACAACTGATGTTGGTGTTAGAGGCCCAGCAGTACCTGAAAATTCTGGTAGTGGTATTGGGTCCTATGTACAGTCATCTCAGGTGTGTAAATTCCTTCCCACATTGCTAAAGGATCAATCTGATGGAGACTGCAGCCTCTGCTGTTTTAAAGTAAGCCATATACATCCAGGCACACATTGACTAGGAACTATGTCTGTGTCAGCACATTTAATGGCATCACCTGCTCATGTGGGAAATCAAACTTACCAGCAAACTGAACAGGGCTGTTCTCCTTCCTTTCTACGTGATTGTCTTTCTAGTAGCCAGTCCCCATCCACAAGTTGTGCCTGGTCATTGTTATCATCACCATCTTCATCAACTGCTTTCTGTACTCTTCCTATTCTCCCACTTTGCTTTTGTGGTGCCCCTGAGGATCCAGTCGCCACAGGGGTACTGAACCTCAGAACGAGGTGTGGTATCTCCACTCCCAGGTAAGGATGGAGTACCACACAGGACCTCAACCACACACTCAACACTACACCACTCCAGTTCTGAAGGGGGCCTAAAGCACCATAGTGCTGCCCCGGCCAGAATGGAGGAGTTGGGGGGAACCAAAGTTAGGGGGAACCACGTAGTGAGTGAGGGTGGAGGAAGCACTTTACTTAGGCACTTAATTAGAATCATATAAAACTGAAGGCCATCTTTATAACCACGTCTTTGGTCGTGGGTCTTTGGGACGGCAAGTCAGCGCAAGGCTGCAGCCGGCTGAGAGGTCCACAGTTCCCGGTCTCAGGCCTCGAGATGGGGGGTTGGGGCAGAGTTCTAACCTGCTCTGTCCCCGGTCAGAGTCCAACCAAGAAGGCCCAGGAGGGGAGCAGAGGAGATAGGCTCCACAGGCGAAAGGATCTCAGGGGGTGCGGACGGAGCGGAGTCGCCACCTGCATACCTTATTCTGGCCCTGCCAGAGAGACCCTGCCGCAAGAGGGGGTACCGGTCCCCGATTATCTGACTTTGTACTTCACGTCTCTGTCGGAAAAGTCCGGAGGCTTATGTGGATCCCAGGGGGATACGGATGGAGCGGAGTCGCCACCTGTATGCCCTAATCTGAGTTTATCCAGAGGTACCGGCCTTACGCCACGTTCTCACCACTAGTCACCAAGAAGGGCACCCAGTCGACAGCAACAGTTGCGGCCAGGGACTTGTATTTTTTGTTCCATTGAGTCAATGTTGCACAACCGAAAGCGAACTTATTACTGGTGGTGAGGTGATACTTGCACATCAGCTGACACTTCTGTCACATCTTCCTCAATGGACATCTCGCTGTGTCCACAAGCAATAGAACTGCACATTGCATAAAATGTCGCACAGTATGGCTCCTAGTCAATTACAAGTGGCCAACCTAGTAAACGACAATGCCAGATAAATTGTCAAACCAACAGATGCTCACTGTATGGCATGCACCGTTAATTTGATCTTGCAACATTTTTTTTAAATATACCCACTAGAACAAAGCTGTGCTCATTGGTAGAAGAGTGGAGATGAACTGCTGAGAGGATTGAAGCGATAGAGTGTTATGAATGAGATAATAGCTGATAGTGGAGTTCATGTATTCATAGTTTTGAATATGTTCATATTTTTCAGGACGTCTCAGAGTACTCGTTTTTAGTCCAATTATTTTTGGGAGGCAGTATCTGGGGTGGCTTCCCAAGGTAGCACCCTGCACAGGATTGAGCCGCTGCCAGGCCTAGGCACAAAATGCAACTTTTTTTTTCAAAACAAAATTCTTCATCCTCCATGAGTCAAATTTTAAGTACTACTCAGCATCCCAGCATCCTCCTCATTTATCATGTACATGAATTTATGTAGGGAAGCATCTGGAGTGAACTCCCCAGGTAGGGATTTATGCAGAATTGTGTCCCTCTGCAGGGATGGGTACAAAGGTCAAACGTTGCTTAAAAAAAAAATAGTTGGGCATTTATGACTCCCAATTTTCTTTAGGCTTCTGCTTTACCATAATTTTTTATGTAAATCTGAAGTGAATATTCAAGGTAGGCCCCTACGCAGGGATAGGCACAAAGAACAAAAATTATTATAACCTAGAAACTTAGTGAAGTTGCTAGTAGAACCCCCCACAGGATTGAACCGCTATGCAGGGGTGGATAGAAAGGGTAAACATTTGTTTTTAATTGTTCTGCTTCAATTACTCCCAATTTTTTTCTGATCTCAGTTACTTCCTCACATTTACTGTTTTTTTTTTGTTGTGGCACCCACTGTGGAGAAATTACTCAGTAGGACCCTGCACAGGATTAGGCCCTTTGTGTAGGGCATAGCACAAAGGGGAAAATTGTTGTAGCCTAGAAAACTAAAATTTTTAGTGTTCTGTAAATGCAACTTTTTTAACAAAATAATACAATTTTGTACAAATAATGATTTTTTTGGGGGGTCAAGTAAAGTTCCTTGGTAGAAATCTGCATAGGATTAGGCCCATAACCAGGACTGGGAGTATAAAATGCTCTGGTAGTGTTTCCTCTTTACACTCTGTATTCACTATGAAACAAATATTAGGTAGCTTAGGAGACGGATGGTTCCTGCTCAATGCTATCAGATATATCTTCAAAAGATCTAAAATAGATATCTTGAGAAGGTATTAGTTATTCAAGGGTCTCACGTTCAACCGATTTAATTTACATTAGTGATGGCTAATTCTTCTGGTGATGGAATATCTACTGCAGGTTCTTCGTCCAGAATCCAGGGCACAATATTTATAAAATCTATGGTCAATCAGGTTTGGTCCACATGCTTAGGCAGGTGAATTTCATGTTGGCCTCTGTGCAGGAAATTTCAGTCATTCTCAAGGATTTACTGTCAACGACAGAATGGTGTACATGGTCACAAATGACTAGGGCCCTGATTAATCATTTACTTTTCTGTTTCTTCTTGTGGTGATCGTTGCCATTTTGTTGCACCAAATTCTTCAAAATGGTGTGAGCAGTTAATGAATTTTGTGCAAAGTAAAAATGTTTTTTATTTTTCTTTGAAGCTTTTTGACGTTAAATGGAGCAAAATATCTGCCGAACATTAAATCTCTTCATGGGGGATTTGAAGTGCATTTGTGACAAATTTTGGGACTTTTTTAAAAATTTGCAATTTAAGAATCAATTAAAAATATCTGAAAACTGTAGCTCCACCCACAATATTAAACATTAAAAAACAGGTGAACACACAGCTATAAATCTATAGATTTTTTAAAAAGACACAAACTAAAAAAAGAATTAGGCTCAAACGAAAAACCAGCAAAACCACCAACAACTTGACAAAAATAAGCACAAATGCAATAATGAATAGGGCTTAAAAGAGGGATAATGTTTAGACATTTTTTTTACATTTTTTAAAAGCATGAAAAGTCTGTCTGTGCATTGTGTTTTTAGCCCATTTCTGACATGCTCAGTAATAGTGCATCTCACCGCCCTGGACCTATTGGACCAGGTACGTACTATTATGCATCACGGCATCGCGCCCGCACACAAGCTGTGGGGGGCGATCGCCACAGGGTGTCAGCTGATTCTCACAGCTAACATCCGGTGCTATGTGCCAGGAGTGGTGCTGCACCGCTTCCGGCACATTAACGGCCCAAAATGCTGCAGTCTAAGTAGATCGTAGCATTCGGGGACAAAGAGGAGGTAAGCGCAGCTTACTTACCTTGTCTCCGGAGTCCCGTGCTGGCTGTGCCGGGTCTCGGTAGTTGCCATGGTGACCAGATGTCATCATGACGACATCCAGGTCACCAGGAACTTACTTTGATCATGCACAGTGCACGATCAAAGTAACTTCTGCCTGTGCAGTGCTGAGAGCCTGGATAGCACAGGGATGCTGCTGCATCTCTATGCTATACAAAAGAAAACAAAGACTGACCACTGGAAAAATGCTGCAACATGGAGATAATGATATATAAATAATCATATCACAGGATAGGCATTATAAGGACTATAGACATAAATTCAACGTCATATTTTGAAACGACACAAAAATAGAAAAGAACGGTAAAAAAATATATATTTTATTAGAACAATAGTAAAAAAAACACATAATACAAAACACACATACTTAAAGGCAAAAGGTGATCAACAAGGAATACCATAACAGGCACCACAGAGTGGCACACACATTATCAGAAGATATTCAAATAATGACACATAATCAAAGGGATCCTCCTCAAAACAGAATGGTAGTTAGAGAATTAATACATTCAAATAAATAATATGAATAAATATATCAATAGATGTAACCTATACTAAAATGCACCGTGCATACAAAATTCTATTGAGGATTAATGTCAGCTATACAACCACCTGGCTAAGGATAGATCAAATGAAGCACCTGAAGGGTTAATAAAATTCTTGAATGTGGTTGTGAGCACCTTGAGGGGTGCAGTTTTTAGAATGTTGTCACTTTTGGGTATTTTCTGTCATAAAGGACCCTCAAAGTCACTTCAAATGTGATGTGGTCCCTAAAAAAATGGTTTTGTAAATTTTGTTGGAAAAATGAGAAATCGCTGGTCAACTTTTAACCCTTAGAACTTCCTAACAAAAAAAATTTTGGTTCCAAAATTGTGCTGATGTAAAGTAGACATCTGGGAAATGTTATTTATTAACTATTTTGTGTGACATATCTCTCTGATTTAAGGGCATGAAAATTCAAAGTTTGAAAATTGCAAACTTTTCACCAAATTTCTGATTTTTTCACAAATAAACGCAATTCATATCGAAGAATGAAGTATCATAAAGTACAATATGTCATGAAAAAACAATCTCAGAATCAGGGGGATCCGTTCAAGCGTTCCAGAGTTATTACCTCGTAAAGTGACAGTGGTCAGAATTGTAAAAGTTGGCCTTGTCATTAACGTGCAAACCACCTTCGGTGGTAAAGGGGTTAAGCAGACTCTGGGTTTCCATCAGTTACCATTCATTTAGCCATATCCATATATGTTGAAGTCACTTGGACAATACTAAAATGGTGTGTTTGCGTTTAAAAAGCTTGAAAGGGGTTCAATACAGTTCTAGGAGACCTCAAAGTTTTACTGCACTCCTTTTCCAGACAATTAGACGCTTTGCAGTAATAAAGTTCCGAAAAATTGATTTGCTGCAATTTTTGAAAATTAAATTGTTACTCCCTTCGAATTTAAATTTCAAAAGAATTGATTATCGCCAATACATACATATATATTTCCTGGTACACGAACAACTCAGTGACTTGATGAACCAGTGGTACAGCCATTTCTTCAAAGTGTTCCAGGAGCCATTTTTCAACACAACAATGCCAGGCCGCGTGTTCGTTGTGTTACTGTGAGCAGTCTGTTTGGCCTACATGTGTTACCATGGCCTATAGCATCTCTGGACTTGTCTCCCATTGAGCCCATCTGGGATGTCATTGGTCAGCAATTATAAATGGAGCTGCCAGCAGTGGATGTTAAGGATTTGCTGCCTAAGTGCATTCAGCGAGGCAGAACATTGTTCAGACAATCAGTAATAACCTAATTGAAAGCAGGTAAAGCTGTAGGTACAAATTTCTGCATGTGGCACTCATATTCAAAAATGGATAAATCGAAATACCTTAAAAATGTTGTTTCTATTTTTTTCGTAATTTGCATATCATTTACATATCTAACCATCCTGTGATTTCCATAATTACACAACTTTTCCTTATTGATGTTGCAATGTAAAGTAGATGAGTCTAAATGTATATATATACATATATATATATATATATAGATATATTTACATATATGTATGTAAATTTTTCACTCTTTGTTTCATTGCAGCCATTTGGTAAATTCTAAAAAGTTAATTTTTTTCTCATTAAAGTACACTCTGCACCCCATCTTGACTGAAAAAAACAGAAATGTAGAAATTTTTGCAAATTTGTCGTAAAAGGAAAGCTTAAATATCACATGGTCGTAAGTATTCCGACCCTTTGCTCAGTATTGAGTAGAAGCACCCTTTTGAGCTAGTACTGCCATGAGTCTTCTTGGGAATGATGCAACAAGTTTTTCACACCTGGATTTGTGGATCCTCTGCCATTCTTCCTTGCAGATCCTCTCCAGTTCCGTCAGGTTGGTTGGTAAATGTTGGTGGACAGCCATTTTCAGGACTCCAGAGATGCTCAATTGAGTTTAGGTCAGGGTTCTGGCTGGGCCAGTCAAGAATGGTCAAAGAGTTGTTCTGAAGCCACTCCTTTGTTATTTTAGCTGTGTGCTTAGGGTCATTGTCTTGTTGGAAGGTAAACCTTCGGCCAAGTTTGAGGTCCAGAGAACTCTGGAAGAGGTTTTCATCCAGGATATCTCTGTACTTGGCCGCATTTATGTTTCCTTCAATTGCAAACAGTCGTCCTGTTCCTGCAGCTGAAAAACACCCCCATAGCATGATGCTGCCACCTCCTTGTTTCACTGTTGGGATTGTATTGGGCAGGCGATGAGCAGTGCCTGGTTTTCTCCACACATAGCGTTTAGAATTATCACCAAAAAGTTCTATCTTCATCTCATCAGACCAGAGAATCTTATTTCTCATATCCTGGGAATCCTTCACCTGTTTTTGAGCAAACTCTATGGGGGCTTTCATATGTCTTGCACTGAGGAGAGCCTTCCGTCGGGCCACTCTGCCATAAAGGCTCAACTGGTGGAGGGCTACAGTGATAGTTGACTTTGTGAAACTTTCTTTCATTTCCCTACTACATCTCTGGAGCTCAGCCACAGTGATCTTGTGGTTCTTCTTTACCTCCCTCACCAAGGCTCCTCTCCCACGATTGCTCAGTTTGGCTTGACGGTCAGGTCTAGGAAGACTTCTGATGGTCCCAAACTTCTTCCTTTTAAGGATTATGGAGGCCACTGTGCTCTTAGGAACCTTGAGTAATGCAGAAATTCTTTTGTAACCTTGGCCAGATCTGTGCCTTGCCACAAATCTGTCTCTGAGCTCCTTGGGCAATTCCTTTGAGCTCATGATTCTCATTTGGTCTGACATGCACTGTGAGCTGTGAGGTCTTATATAGACAGATGTGTGCCTTTCCAAATCAAGTCCTATTAGTTTAATTAAACACAGCTGGACTCCAATGAAGGAGTAGAACCATTTCAAGGAGGATCACAAGGAAATGGACAGCATGTTACTTAAATATGAGTGTTTGAGCAAATGGTCTGAATAGTTATGACCATGTGATATTTCAGTTTTTCTTTTTTGATAAATTTGCAAAAATTTTTACATTTCTGTTTTTTTTTCAGTAAAGATGGGGTGCAGAGTGTACTTTAATGAGAAAAAAAAATAACTTTTTGGGATTTACCAAATGGCTGCAAAGAAACAAAGAGTGAAAAATTTAAAGGGGTCTGAATACTTTCTGTACCCACTGTATATGTGTATATATCATAGTCAGCTAAGCTTTTTAATACAGTTGAGCCAACTGTATTCCCCCTATGGGTGATAGGTATATGTGTGGTTGCTCATCAGTATTTTACACCTGAGCTGAGTCCTCTTTTAATCATGGAAACCTGCTGCATCCTGAAGCATATTGTTGTCATGACCAGGTATTGGAAAGTATGGCCTTTATTTCTGATTTTTTTTGTATTTAATGTGCTTTTCTAGAGCTGCCTTTTTATAAAAGGAAAGATGGAGCAGCCTCAGTCTTGTAATTTTTCTAAATAACATGTATTACTAAAAGTGGTCAGAAAGATCCTATTACGGTGGAGAGCAAATGTTATGCTGCTGAAAATAGACCCACTGCACCACGTGCCGGGCTTATCCTGGAGGGGGGTGACTTAACAACTACCTGGTGTACACTAATGCCTCTGGCGGTGAGGACAGGCCATAGGTAGTCACCAGGAACCATTCCAGATAAGTCCCTGGGTCTGCAGCAGCTGACGAGAGGATCAGAGGCACGATACGGGAGGAAAAACACAAAGCAAAGTCAGACGGTTCGAGATCAGGGCAGGAAGCGCAGGATCAGAAGGAGCGGAGCGGTCAGACAGGATGGGTAAGCAAGCCAGTCAATAACGGAGAATCAATACAAGCAAGCGCACAAACAGGAAACTAGCAGATGAACTAGCTAGGAACCACGTTCGGGCAGGGAGTGGTAGGCAGAACTACATGATATAGACCCTGCTAGCGTGGGATAGGCCCGGGAAGCTAATCTCTGCAGGACACAGCAGGGTTAAATTCCTGAAGAAACTGACCACACACCCTCCAAGGCTAGATGAAAACCACATGCAGCTGCAGCAGTGCTACATGAAGCAGCCTCAAAGGGATGGCCACATGGTGAGTAGAGCAGCTCAAGGAAGGACTGCGAATCACCTCTGTGATGGTTCCCTCCCCTTATGCTTCTCTCTTTTTTGTCCGAGCCACTGAGGAAGCATCACAGAAAAGGTAGGGGTGCAGGTAGTTTTGACAGGCTTGATTCAGGACTGGATTCTCCACCTCTGAATGGAATCCACGATGTTGACCAGAGGGGCATCTCTTATGGGTGCCATTTTGACTATCTTAATCGGGCCCAGGTATTCCTCCTTGGAATCAGACATGTCACAAATCTCAGGCAGGAAAGGCAGGTCTGAAGGCATGAGAGGCAGGGACTTGGGCGAGAACTTGGCAAGGCAGTAGGTAGTGTGGCGCCCTGCTGTGCATTGGTGCCACAGATCCTAGAGGGGTGCATGGACGGATTCCTTCACAAGAGGTCCTCACAGCATACACACACCTCCACCTTCCACCTCAGACCACCAGAGGGAGCCCGTTAGGGATATAAAAAGGGAAGGCGGAGCTAGGCAGTTCAGTCTAGTCTGTAGAGAGAGTTCCTGCAGTAGATGAGCCTGAGAGAGGTCAGCCTGCAGTGGAGCACAGTCCAGACTCAGAGAGCTCAGACTAGTGAGCCAACGGCGTTCCGACGCTTTAAGAGCGGTGAAGAGTAGCGAGGCCTACTGCCAGTGTGAAGCCTAGTGAGGGGCCCAAGCGGCCGAAGGCAAGTGGAGTAGCGAGCTACATAGGGGGCAGAGGAGCTTAACCAGCTCACCCCACAACCATCTACCGGACACCGGGTCCGAGTCTGCGAGGATCTCTAGGACCAGCAGAAACTACCGGAACCCCTGGCAAACTATATGTCCCAGGAACACCAAAAGTTGACTGATATACCAGGGTCAGGAGTCACTGAGGCCCAAAATTCCAGGGAATGTGAACTCCAACAGAAGGCCCTACCACCAGTTCAGCTGGTGCAAGACAGAGACCAATTTAGGCCTAGCTCCAGGCAGGTCATAAACTTAATAGGAAAAGGCAAGAAACAGGAGGCCCCACACCCGCTCACTGGGGAGAGTCCTGAAATGCACCCTTCACCCTACAGTGCCCTGGATCGTGCCTGAAACACCACCAGTAAAGGTACTGAAATGAACTGTCGTGTGTGTGCCTATTCTTCCTCCGACCTGGCTGGGTCCCCTCTGTCCTGCATCCCCTCTTCTACGCTGCCCTGAGGCCCCACTCCACCTGTGGGGAGCCGCACCATCTAAGCTGCCTGATCACTGGCCTCAGAGGACTGTAGCAGCGCTCGTGATCCTCACCAGACACCACAGGTGGCGTCACGAACTCTTTCCTATCCCATATACCTTTTCCCCATTCCTTTGCTTTTTAAGAGTGACCCCAGGGTACGGCCCTGGGAGCCGGCTACCGCGGCATCCCCCAGCACCTTCAACCAGGCCCGGGCGCCAAGTTGCCCCCATCCCCTGGGCGGGTCATCTCTCCTGGCGTAACGAACAGGATTCCATGCCCGCTGCAATGACGGAGTGCTATGCCCGTTGCCACCGGGTACTGTGCGCCTTTATTCTGAACTGTGTATTAAACTGTGGCGAAGATTGCCGCCATTGTTGGGCCGCCGAGCGGGAAGAAGGGCGTAACCGCGGGAAACTGAGAGGCGTTCCTGCTAAAGCGCGCGAAGCCCCGGACACGCCCCATGCCTCGACGTCAAACCAGGAAGCACCAGGTCCTGGAAGGAATGCCGGCGAGCGCTCTGATGTAGGACGCAAGAGACGCAAGGTCCTGAAGAAGACCGTCACCTGCGGAGCTGCGGCCTACCGTAAGAAAAGAAAAGAAGGTAGGCTACGGTTCGCTAGGGGGGCGCCAGAATGTCCGAGGAACAGCACAACGCCGGAATACCGGTTAACCGCCCTGATGTTCAACCCGAGCTCGGCGCCGAGCAGGCCGAAGCAGCCGCTCCACCAGCAGGGCCTGTAACCCCTGTCATACCCATGGCCCTATCGTACATCCCTGGAGCGAAGTGGCTCCCCCAGTACAGCGGCAAACCAGATACCCTGTCTGAATTCAAAAGGAAAATATGTGGTATACTGGACATGTACTCTATGACAGGCAAGCAAAGAGCCACTGTTGTATTAGGACAATTGACCTGTGCTGCGGAGCGAGAAGTAGAAACCTGGTTGGCCGCAGACCAGGAGTCAGTGTCCGCAATCTTTAAAAAGTTACAGACTGTCTTTGAGAATCGTACTGAGACAGACCTCCAGATGAGGTTCTACAACTGCTCTCAGCAATAGAGATGAGCGTTGTTCTACTCGAACTGTTCGCCAATCTCAAATTCGAGCTGTTTTGGGCGGTGTTCGAGCCGGTCGGCGAACACGAACAATTTGAGAAAAATTCGGCTGTTCGAGGTTATGTTCGATAACTGTTCGTGCACCAAAATCATAACTGGATTTTTTCTCAGTAATGATGAAAATTAATGTTAATACGCAGTTTGAGTGTACAGCGGGGCGGGGGGAGGGGCAGGGGATGGATCTCTGCAGTAACAATGAAGATCTCCATTTTTTTTTCTCTTTCCCGCATTTGCAGTGGGGAGGTGCAATCTGTCAGCCTATCAGCAGCGCACACACGGAGCGAAGTGCTTTTTTTCACACAAGCAAGGGCATGTGTGATTGGCAGTGTATGTCACATGTCCTTGCCCTATAAGACCAAGCCATTTTCCCCGTCGCCACCATTTTCTCACTGCTGCAGCTGCGTGTTAGACGGCACCGCTGTTGCTGTGTGCGCTATACCTTGTTAATTTCAAGCCAATTTTCGCACAAATATACAGATAGCTTGGGAGTAGGGAATAGTTGTGATTGCAGTCCTTTTAAGGACTAGGTTACAGCATTTCCTACGACTTTTATCAGGCAGGTCTGTGCTCTTAAATAGATAGATTGTGGGAGTAAAGACTAATTGTAATTGGAGTCCTTTTCAGGACTAGGTTACATCAGTTCCTATCAGTTTTTGCCAGGCAGGTCTGTGCCAGTGCTGTGCAAGTTTTTTTCACAGCATTTGGCTGAATCTAGCAAAGCTAATCCTTTTTGGCCTATTGCAGAGTGTGTTAGTCAGTGGAGTAGCCTATCTGTGTTGCAAGATATACCACCTGTGTATAGAATACCAATTTTTTTACTGCACCTAGTGAAGTAAAATCTTTTGGGCATAGCATCATTCTATTAGTCCATCTATACTGACCTCCATCAGGTTGCAAACTGAATATAATTTTTTTCTGCATCTAGCTCTGAAAAAATATTTGGGCTTCTAGCAGTGTGTGGGACTTGGTCTATTAGTCCATCTATACTGACCTCCATCAGGTTGCAAATTAAAAATAATTTTTTTCTTCATTTAGCTCTGAAAAAATATTTGGGCTTCTAGCAGTGTGTGGGACTTGTTCTATTAGTCCTTCTATACTGACCTCCAGCAGGTTGCAAATTGAATATAATTTTTTTCTGCATCTAGCTCTGAAAAAATATTTGGGCTTCTAGCGGTGTGTGGGACTTGGTCTATTAGTCCATCTATACTGACCTCCATCAGGTTGCAAATTAAAAATAATTTTTTTCTGCATCTAGCTCTGAAAAAATATTTGGGCTTCTAGCAGTGTGTGGGACTTGGTCTATTAGTCCATCTATACTGACCTCCATCAGGTTGCAAATTAAAAATAATTTTTTTCTTCATTTATCTCTGAAAAAATATTTGGGCTTCTAGCAGCGTGTGGGACTTGTTCTATTAGTCCATCTATACTGACCTCCATCAGGTTGCAAATTAAAAATAATTTTTTTCTTCATCTAGCTCTGAAAAAATATTTGGGCTTCTAGCAGTGTGTGGGACTTGGTCTATTAGTCCATCTATACTGACCTCCATCAGGTTGCAAATTAAAAATAATTTTTTTCTTCATTTAGCTCTGAAAAAATATTTGGGCTTCTAGCAGTGTGTGGGACTTGTTCTATTAGTCCTTCTATACTGACGTCCAGCAGGTTGCAAATTGAATATAATTTTTTTCTGCATCTAGCTCTGAAAAAATATTTGGGCTTCTAGCGGTGTGTGGGACTTGGTCTATTAGTCCATCTATACTGACCTCCATCAGGTTGCAAATTAAAAATAATTTTTTTCTGCATCTAGCTCTGAAAAAATATTTGGGCTTCTAGCAGTGTGTGGGACTTGGTCTATTAGTCCATCTATACTGACCTCCATCAGGTTGCAAATTAAAAATAATTTTTTTCTGCATCTAGCTCTGAAAAAATATTTGGGCTTCTAGCAGTGTGTGGGACTTGGTCTATTAGTCCATCTATACTGACCTCCATCAGGTTGCAAATTAAAAATAATTTTTTTCTTCATTTAGCTCTGAAAAAATATTTGGGCTTCTAGCAGTGTGTGGGACTTGTTCTATTAGTCCTTCTATACTGACCTCCAGCAGGTTGCAAATTGAATATAATTTTTTTCTGCATCTAGCTCTGAAAAAATATTTGGGCTTCTAGCAGTGTGTGGGACTTGGTCTATTAGTCCATCTATACTGACCTCCATCAGGTTGCAAATTAAAAATAATTTTTTTCTGCATCTAACCCAGCCAATAGTTTTGGCCTAATACCACAGTTTGGCCACTCAGCTCTGCTCGGTTACCATCCATTGTTTTTTTGTGCAAACAACTCCAGAGTTGTGAATTAGTTAACCACCAAAATGAGTGGAAAAAGGCCTGCTGCTGGTGGAAAGGGGAATAGGCGTGTTGGGAAGGGGAAAAAAGGTTGTGTCCGTGGGGTAGGTGCAGAAGAAAGACCATCTTCCAGCCAAACTAAAATGTCTACATCTTTTAGCGGACAATGTGATAAGATCCCTTTCTTACGGCCACGCCAAACGCTACAAATTCCAGATGAGGCACAAAAACAGCAGGTGCTTCAACGGATATCAAGTGCTCCTTTAAGTGGGCTCTCCTCCACATCAACTTCAACATCACAAATACTCCAGTCCTCAAAGGTGTCACCCAAATCGCACTTGCTTCCTCACAGCTCCCAAATCTCCAGCTGCCCGTCTGAGTATGAGGTAGAACAGATGGTTGAGTCTGCAGAGCTGTTTACTCATACTATAGCCTGGGAATCAGAGGTCGACTCCAGCGCTTCTGTGAATCCAGACGAGGAAATGATCTGCACTGATGCCCAGAATCTTTATGAGTCGGATCCAGGACCAGACGCAGAAGGTTCTGACCATAATGTAGACCCTCATTCCCAAACTGTAACTCCTGTTGGTGGAGACAATGAGGAAGACGATGATAAGACTCAAATACCTGATTGGAGCGACAACTTTAGTTTTTTGTCAGGGCAGGAACAGGTTGGCTCTGAGGACGACGGGTGTGATAACGCACAGGGTGATGATGATGAGGTCGGAGATCCCACTTACTGTCAACCCACAGTCAGCCAAGAGATGAGGTCAGCAGAGGAGGTGGAGGAAGATGCTAGTGACGACGAGGTCAGGTTGCGCCTTCCTGGACAGAGACGTAGTACTGGAAGCACGACAACAACTGCATCCTCAAACACAACTCTGCCTCTCACCACAAGTCGTGGTGGCTCTTCAGGTCGCATGGGTGCTAAGCCTTGCATAGCCTGGGCATTTTTTCAGATCGATAAAGATGACCCAACTCGTGTTATCTGTAACATTTGTCAGCAAAAGCTAAGTAGAGGCCAAAAAATACATAGTTTGAGTACTTCATGTATGAACCGGCACATGGACATGAAGCATAAGTTGCAGTGGGAAGCTCAGTGTGCTACAATGCGGTCTAGCCGGCCGGGCCAACCACCGTCTGCCATATCTTGTGCATCCGCGGCCTCTTCATCCTCTGTGACTGGGGGGACAGCAGTCACACCTGTTTTGGGGCGCAGACCTGCCACCTCTTTACCCGCAACAGCCAGCGTGATTGGCAGGTCATCATTTTCTTTGGAGGTGGTAACACCAGCTGGTCTTGAGCGCTGTCCGACATCGATAGCACCACCTTTGGATCAAGGCAACCTAACATGTCCGCCTGCATCTTCCTCACAGACCGGCAGTTTGCCGGGGACACCCTTATCAACCCTGTCTAAGCACAATAGCCAGCCCTCGGTCCCTCAGATGTGGACAAGTAAAAGACCATTTCCTCCTAGCCATGAGAAAGCTAAGAGGTTGAATTTCACCATCTGCAAGCTCTTGGCTACAGAAATGCTGCCTTTCCGCCTGGTGGACACAGAGGATTTTCGAGACCTTATGTCCGTCGCAGTGCCCCAGTACCAGATGCCCAGTCGGCACTACTTCTCAAAGAAAGGTGTGCCTGCGCTCCACCAGCATGTCGCACACAACATCACCGCTTCTTTGAGAAACTCTGTGTGTGACAGGGTGCATTTCACCACAGACACTTGGACGAGTAGGCATGGACAGGGGCGTTACATGTCGCTGACTGGGCACTGGGTAACTATGGTGAAAGCAGGACAAGGGGCTGCTGTCCAAGTCTTGCCGTCCCCACGAGTTGTGCGTCAATCCTCTTTATGTCATTTTTCCTCCACTGCTTCTGCCTCCTCAACCTCCTCTCGGTCTTCCACCTGCACCCAAAGCCTGTCTGGTCATGCCACAAGCTTTCTAACTGCGCAGAAGGGATCCTGCACACCTCCTTACTATGCTGGCAGTAGGGCTCAACGTCATCAGGCGGTTTTTACATTGAAATGTCTGGGAAATGTGAGTCACACAGCTGAGGAGTTGTGGTCAGCTCTGGAGAACCAATTTCATGAATGGTTGTCTCCACTGGACCTGAAACCAGGGAAGGCCGTGTGCGACAATGCTGCAAACCTGGGTGCGGCCCTTCGCCGGGGCAATGTCACACACGTGCCTTGTATGGCTCACGTGTTGAACCTGGTTGTCCAGCAATTTTTAGCCCACTATCCCAGACTAGATGGCCTTCTGCAGAGGGCACGGTCGCTGTGTGCTCACTTCCGCCGTTCGCATCCCGCAGCTCAGCGACTTACATCTCTACAGAAGTCGTTGGGCCTGCCACTTCACCGGCTAAAATGCGATGTGCCTACCCGGTGGAATTCAACTCTGCACATGTTGCAGCGACTGTGGCAGCACCGACAAGCCCTGGTGCAATACGTTCTGACGTATAGCCTGGGCCAACGAGATTCAGAGGTGGGGCAAATCACGCTGGAGGAGTGGTCTCAGATCAGGGACCTATGCACCCTTCTGCACAGTTTTGAAATGGCGACGAAGATGTTTAGTGCTGACGATGCCATTATCAGCATGACTATTCCGGTGATTTACATGCTGGAGCACATGTTAAACAGAATTCGGAGTCAGGTGGTGGCACAAGAGGAGGTGGAGGAAGTAGAGGAGGAGGAGTTGTATGCGGAAGGGCTAACATCTGCAAGGTCCAGACGGTCGGCAGCACCAGGGCGGCAGGCATGTGAGGGTGGGGGAGATGATTTTACCAGGGCGCATGGTAGCAGCCAAACTAGTGAGGAAGGTGCAGGAGCCCAGGAAGAAGTGGAGGACGAACTGATGGAAGACTCATCAGATGAGGGAGACCTTGATCACATTTCTGTTGTGCGAGGTTGGGGGGAGAGGACAGAGGAAGGAAGCATGATTGTTACCTCGCCACCAACACAACAGGGACTTGGTGCTCCTGGATGCGCAACACACATGAGTGCCTTCTTGCTGCACTACCTGCAACATGACCCTCGAATTGTGAGAATTAGAAATAATCCTGACTACTGGGTTGCCACACTGTTAGATCCCCGGTACAAAAGTAAATTTGCAGAAATTATTCCTGCCATAGAAAGGGATGCACGCATGCAGGAGTATCAGCAGAGACTGTTGCAGAATCTTACATGTGCTTTTCCACAAAATACCAGTGGTGCACGTAGTGAATCTCACAGTTCCAACTTGCCAACCGTGGTCTGTATGGAATTGTTCAATAAAGGGCCCAAAATTAAGATAACATAGATGGGAGAGGTCTCTATGAATAGGAATTCCTATGTATTTGATACCCTGTGAGGGCCAGGCAAAGGGAAAGTTGGACTGGATGGAATCCTATATGGATTTAGGGAGGGAGACATCGAGGGCCTCAGACTTCGCTGCATTGATTTTAAAATTTTACCATGTAACAAAGTGATCTATTTCAGCCATAACAGCAGGGATGGATATATGTGATTGAGTGATATATACTAGGACATCATCAGCAAATAGAGAGCACTTGTACTCGGTGCCTCCCACCTCAATCCACCTAATATTGGGGTTATGGCGAATTGATGAGAGCAGGTGCTCCGTCACTAGGATGTATAAGAGAGGGGACAGAGGACATCCCTGCCTTGTCCCATTGGTGATTGTGAAAGGTGATGAAAATGTTCTGACGCACCCCCTGGGCCTTGGGACACCCGGAGCCGGACCCTTTTTGGTGGATGCTGGTGGTTGTAGTCTTCGTGGCGGCGATCCGGTTCCGTGGCTGAGGGCGGTCAAACCAGTGGCGGAACTATTTATGTGGTTTTGATGTTTAAATGTCCGACTACGCCACCCGTGGATTGCGGTCAGAGTGAACCGCCGCTACAGGGCAGACCGCTAAGGCTGGTGTTGTGGGTGCAGCAGAGCGTAGCATAACTCCCCACGGGAGGAGTATAGCCTCAGGGCAGTGTATGCGGAGGATGGGGGTGATGGTGCAGGGCAGCAGCAGTAACGACACGGAGTCAGTGATGCAGTTCAGGGCCTTTACTCACAGTTCTTATTATCCAGACCACGTCTGCAGGTAACGGCTGCCCACGTCGTACTGTGCTCACCAGGTGAGGGGCTCAGACAACTCCCAGATAACTTTGGAGCGCTTCACAGGACCCCCTTTGTGTGTCCTTTGTCTGGCCTTTCTTACCAACACTTCTGTCCGGCTGCCTCGGGCCTCCTCTTGGTAAACTTGGCGCCAGTTTCCCTGACCCTATGTGGTGCCTTCCTAGCGGGTGGAGCAAGGGGCTGCGCCACATAAAATGTCAGAGCCTCCGGTTTCTAGCTGAGGGTCGTTTCCTGCCTCCACTAGTTCGGGGACCGGTCTCCCCCTTTGGCCTGACCCCTCCACGCAGGTGGATTCGGGCGTGCGGTGGCGACTCGCCCGTCCGCACCCCTGGGATCCCTTCATTCCTCGTTCCTGGAGCCTTCTCCGCTCCTCTTCCTTCCTTCTCCCTCTTGCAGGCCTGGGCCTCTGTTACTAGGCCCGCCTCCGGAGCAGAGCTCATGCAGAGCCCCTGCTCCCTGCCACTTCTGCTCAGACTTCTCTGCACTGAACTAAGATGGTGCCCACCTTTTATACTCCCTTCTCAATGCACCCAGGAACTGCTTCCTCCCTGCTCCTGCACTGCAGGGTTCCCCTTCCTCAGTGTTCCCTCCCCCCACTCCAGCCAGGGACAGGGACTGTCGTGCCCATCTCAGGGGCATATTGGTCGCCCTGCCCCACGGCAATGTGGTGTAATGCATGCAGGTGTCGGGTCCTGATCCACACTCCATCCTTATCTGAGAGTGAGATATCACACCTCTGGGTGAGGTGCAATACGTCTGTAGCAACCGAGCCCTCGGTGCTACAGTTCCATTTATCTTCAGCCTAGGTGACGTATTGTGATACAGGGCCGTGATTTTGGCTATAAAAGGGTCCCCTAGACCCCTACCCCAAGCTTTTTAAGAGAATCATATATGGCGTGCCAGGAGACTCTATGGAATGCTTTCTCAGCATCCAACGAGAGTATCTACTTACAAATTTTTAACTGCATCTAGCCCAGGAAATACTTTGTGCCTAGTAGCAGTGTCTGCTAGTCAGCGGATTATCCCGGCTGTTAAGCAAGCTACACCACCTGTAGTTTGGACACTTAATTTTTTCAAAGGAAATGCTTCGGGACCACGGGATACTTAGTGAAGAGCATCAGGAGGCACCCCAAGGCATAGGGGCTGGGACTGGCACTAGGATGCCTTGCGGTGGACAGCCGAGCTCGATCCTTATAAAAGCTTTTTAACTGCAGCAGCTTTAGTGGACGCTACTGGAGCTGGAATTACGCGGCTGCTGGCATGAGACTTGCCCTCCAATAGATCCTTGTAAATGGATTTAAAGTGTATTCATTCAAATTAGAGGGACAATTTAAATTAAAAAGCTTAGAGCTGCCTCCACCACAGGGGGGCTCTCTCGACCCACCAGCGGACAGGCACCAGTATTGGGAGAGGGGGGCTGGCCGTCAGGGTTCACCGCGGCTCTGGCACAAACCCGGCGACACGGAGGTGGCACGGGCAGGAGCGGACTGGCCGTCTCGGCTTCTCACTTTTTGGATTTTAGAAGGGCATGACATGCCTATATCTGTGTCTCCCCCTCCTTTTACTCCTCCACCTCTTTTCTTTTCGCATGACTATATGTACTTGTCACTTTTCCATGTGTTAGTTGTGTCTTCTGAGCAGTTTGTCAGCTTTTGGACACCTTTGAAGGTGTTTTCTATGTGTTTCTATGTGTTTTTGTTTGCCTGCCATTGGTTTTAACGGTGTTCGAAGGTGTTCGACGAACAGTTCGACGAACAGTTCGGCGAACACACGGGTGTTCGACGAACCGAACCGAACTCGAACACTACGGGGGTGGCTCAACACTACTCAGCAACCAGAGGACAGTGTTCGGGACTATGCCTGGCGTTTACAAGGGGCCCTGCGAGCTCTGAAACAGGTTAGTCCAACCAGCATCAATGATGAAAATAAAATACTGAAGGAACAGTTTATCCGGGGACTGAGGTCCCAAGAGGAGAGCAGGACTGTGCATTGGTTGTCCCTGGATCATCCAGGCGCCACCTTTGACACCCTTAAGGACATGGCTAAAAAAGTACTGCAGCCCCTGGAAACAACTGCTATCCAAAGTTACCAGGGTGGGGCCACCCCAGTACCTGCAGCATCCACCTTTTCCCCAGTGGCTGCTGAAGCCAAGGTTCCAGCAACGTCCCCTAGTGAGCTGGACAGCCTGCGCTCTTAAGTGCGTCAGTTGAGCAAAACTCTGACCACTGTACTGAGTGCCCTGCAGCTGAGGACGGAGACCGAGGCAGAAGGAAGGATCCTGCTAGCCGACAGCCCTGAGGATGTCCCATGGATGAGAAGGAGGAGGAGGACAACGCCACCTCCTGGGAGGCTCAGCGACCAGAGCCGTCCACCGAGGGACCCTGTCTGCTACCGCTGCCACAAGACAGGTCACACCGTCCAGAGCTGTCCTTTAAACGAGAAAACCCTGGGACCGAGGGCCGACACCAAGGAGTAGACCCCCCAGGCCCATCAGATTGGTACAGCAGGTTCGTGGGAGGAAGACCTTTCCTGTCCATTGTGCTGGACGGCATCGCGACATCCGCTCTGCTGGACACAGGATCTCAGGTAACCATCATGCCTGACGTTCTCTACAAAAGGTTCTAGTCCATGGATGACCTAAGCCCACCAGCTCCAAACCTTTCCATTTATGCCTCGAATGGCCTCCCCCCTAACCTAGTCGGGGTTAAGGATGTGGCAGTAAAGGTAGGAAGAGTGGAACTGAAGGACCAGGGACTAATTGTAGTAGAGACTAATCCTGATGATACGAACTTGTATATGGTACTTGGCACCAATATTGTTAGTAACTATTTGGGAGAAGTGGTATTCTTGCTCCAACAGATAGCTGACACTGCCAGACCAGGGCAGAGAAGGGCGCTGCACAAGGAAATCCGAGCCCTTATGTACCAGCAACAGGTAAAGCTAACAGGCGGTGAAATTGGTAATGTACGGGTGACAGACCCGGTACCCATTGTGAATCCCCCGATGAGTGAAATGCTGATTTGGTGTAGAGCAGCAATAGGTCCCAAAGGACGGAGCTACCAGGCGGTAGTAGAGCCCCTTAGCTCGGAACATAGGCCTACACTCTTAACTGCCAGAGGGGTAGTGGATGTACGCAATGGGAGGTTGCCCGTATGCCTCCTAAACTATGGGGAGGACGAGGTTAGATTACCACGCTACGCCACTGTTGCCAAACTGTACACAGTAAATAACAACTCCATACACATGGCGGAGTCCTTAACCTCACCAGACGAAGTGGAGGATAATGACCCGGCAACCCAGGTGGAGGATTGGTGTCAACAGCTCCATGTTGGGACAGACACCACTCCTGCCCATCAGAAGCAGGGTGTACACAGGGTGGTTCAAGAATACGAGCAGGTATTCAGTAAGCACCCACTTGACTTTGGGGGGATTAAAGGGGTTCAACATCATATCCCCACAGGTGACCATCCACCCATCAAAGAATGTTACAGGCCTATACCACCAGCACACTACCAGAAGGTGAAGGAGATGTTGCACGACATGAAGAAGGCAGGGGTAGTAAGGGATAGTTGTAGTTCCTGTGCGGCTCCCCTAGTTCTAGTCAGAAAAAAGGACGGAAGCATGATAATGTGTGTAGATTACAGACAAGTAAATCGAATTACACATAAAGATGCTTACCTTTTACCACTTATAGAGGAATCCCTGGCTGCCTTAAAGTCTGCAAATTACTTCTCCACCCTTGACCTCACTAGTGGGTACTGGCAAGTAGCTGTTGCTGAGGAGGATCGGGAGAAGACGGCCTTCACCACCCTGATGGATCTCTGCGAGTTCAATAGTATGCCATTTGGACTCTGCAACGCCCCCGAACGTTCAAGAGATTGATGGAGTGCTGCCTGGGACACCGCAACTTTGAGACTGTACTACTATATCTGGACGACGTGATGGTGTACTCTAAAACGTATGAGGACCACTTGAAGCTCCTGGCGGAGGTATTTGAGTCGCTGTCCCGGTATGGGATGAAGCTGAAACCCTCAAAGTGCCACCTGCTCAAGAGGAAGGTACAGTACCTGGGGCACATCGTTAGTCCAGAGGGAGTAGCACTGGACCCGGAGAAGGTCACTGCCATCCAGAAATGGCCGGAGCCGAAGAGCCTCAAGGAGGTACATCAGTTCCTGGGACTAGTCGGGTCTTACCGGAGGTTTGTGAAGGCCTATACCAAGAAAGCGGCGCCTCTACAAGATCTCCTGGTAGGACAGTCCCCCAGGGGCAGCAATCCCCCGTTCCAGTGGGGTAAGGAGCAAGCTGAATCCTTTAAGGTGATGAAGGAGATCCTGACCGGCGAAGAGATCCTAGCCTACCCTGACTACAGCCAACCGTTCCTGCTGTACACTGATGCCAGCAACGAAGGATTAGGAGCTGTACTGAGTCAGAAGCAGAATGGCAAAGAAAAGGTGATCGCCTATGCAAGCAGGAAGCTCCGCCCGACCGAGAGGAACCCAGAGAACTATAGCAGCTTCAAGTTAGAGTTCCTGGCCCTGGTCTGGGCCATCACCGAGCAGTTCAAGCACTACCTAGCCTCCAGTAAATTCACTGCCTTCACTGATAACAACCCCTTGACTCATCTAGCAACAGCTAAGCTAGGAGCCATGGAACAACGATGGATGGCTAGGCTGTCAAACTACCAATTCACTATTAAGTACCGGGTGGGCCGCAAGAACGCCAACGCCGATGCCCTGTCCAGGATGCCTCACCAGTCGGACACTGAAGAAGAAGTGGATGACTTGGAAGAGATTGAACTACCTGCCTTTCATCGGAATGGAATGATCCACGAGCAACGAGCCTCCAGGAGGCAACGTGGGAAGACGTTAAACCCCCTGCCTCACCACAGCTGGAAGGAGACTCAGGACAGCGACCCGGTTGTCAGCCGTATCAAAGAACTGATAACCCAGGAAGGTTCCCCCCTGGAGAAGGAAGCGTCTCTCCAAGCCAAGCTGCTGTGGAGTGAGAAGAGCCGGCTGTTCATCTATAGAGACAAGCTGTGCCGGAGGTACGTCAATCCCAAAACCCATGAGATGGCATGGCAGATAGTGGTGCCCAAGACAGACATCCAGATGGTGTTGGAGGCCTACCACGATCAGGCGGGGCACTTTGGCTGGAAGAAGCTAGAAACCCTGCTGAAGTGTCGGTTTTATTGGGTAGGAATGCGCAGTTCCATTGAGAGGTGGTGCCGGAATTGTGGACCCTGTAGCCTCAAAAGAAAAGACTAGAGCAGCCAGAAGGCACCCCTGCAACCCATCAAGACAACTCGTCCCTTGGAGATCGCGCCCCTGGATCATGTCAAGCTGTCACCCAGCAGGTCAGGATATTCTTATGACCTGACCATGGTGGACCACTACTCCCGGTTCCTGGTGGTCGCCCCCGTCAAGGATCTGACGGCAGAGACTGCGGCGAAGACGTTTCAGGCGTACTTCTGCAGGCCCCACGGATACCCGGAGCAGGTGCTGACAGATCAAGGCTCAGCCTTTGAGGCCGAATTGTTCAAAGAGTTCTGCCATCTGTACGGGTGTAAAAAGATCAGGACTACACCGTACCACCCCCAAACCAACGGTCTCTGTGAAAAGATGAATAACATCGTCATCGACCTGCTGAAGACCTTACCACTAGAGGAGGGAAATCAGTGGCCAGACCTAATACCTGACCTGGTAGATCTGTACAACCACATACCTGTGAGTTCCACCAATTGTAATCCAGCATATCTCATGCGAGCCAGACCCGGGAAGTTGCCCATGGACCTGTAGCTTGGTGTAGTAGAACCAGAAGCAGATATTTTCACTGAGGACTGGGACACGACCAGACAGGAGCAGTACAGAAGAGTACAGGCCTGTGTCGAAGACAGTCTCACTCGGGTGAGGGACAAGCAGGAAGCCCATTACAACAAAAGTGCGCTCACAGAACCCTTCACACCAGGAGAAGTGGTGTTAAAAAGGAAAAGGAGAAACAACAAACTTGATGACCAGTGGGAGAAAGAACCCTACACTGTGTTAAACTCAAGGTTTGATAATAGAAAGACCTGCCTAATTAGTAGAGACAGAGGAAGAACGACTGCAACAGTATCCAGGGACCATCTGAAGTTGTGTCCAGGTCAGCTAAAACCCCAAGAGGAAGTGCCTCTCACCGTACCGGAGGAGCCTAAAGAAGCAGTAATACACACTGAACTAGGAGATTTCCCGGCAGATTGGCCCCAACTAGGAGGCGCAGTAATCATACCTGTAATCACCTTCTACCCACAGTAAGAAGAACCTGTAGGTGCCCCAGAAGAGCCTGCACAAGAAGAATCCCCGGAAGATGGATCCCCGGTTGGAGCATAGCAAGAAGGCCCAGCTAATGGTATTCTTGCCAGTCCCACGGAGAGGTCAAGGCAGTCTTGTAGCCCCTCCACACCTAGTACTGACAGAATGGGAGGTAGTGCAAATACTAGTGCCTCACGTATCCCAGTACCACGCAGGTCCACACGTAGTACCAAAGGTCAGACCCCTGTCAGATACAGAGAGTAAGAAGGAAACTCTGACAGTGTAGATAGTTGCCCTTGGGGTATTGTATTATATTGTGTATTTTCATATATATGTATTTATTAACTTGTGTTTTGCCTTGCAATGGACAATTTAAGTGATATGGATACTTCTCTTGCTTGACTCTAGTTACCAGTCAGGGTACATTCAGAACTCTGTGGCTGAGGACTATGTGCAGCCGAAAAACTATTTCTTGTAAATAATTGCACTCCCTGGAGTGCCCCTTTATGTGAGCTCAGAAGAAAAACCTGTCTGGTGTGGCACTAACGGAGGTCCAACTCAGGATCTCAATGCCCTGCAGCCACCCCAGGGCCTACGTGGAGGGTTTGGGACAGGTCCCTCAAGCTACCAAGTACTCTTCTCTGTGAGATGGACATTCTGTCTGGGAACCTCACCGCAAGAGACTTGGATTCTGAGGTTGCTTATTAAATTGTATATACAGTATCCATTTATTATTTATAATGTTTTATATGCAATGTTCAAGCCAAATTGCCTCCCATAAAGGGAAGATTGTTATTGTTGTTATAAAAAGTACTTCAGTCCGGGAGTACTGAGCTTTGCTAGGGGGGAATGTGGCGCCCTGCTGTGCATTGGTGCCACAGATCCTAGAGGTGTGCATGTACGGATTCCTCCACAAGAGGCCCTCACAGCATACACACACCTCCACCTTCCACCACAGACCACCAGAGGGAGCCCGTTAGGGATATAAAAAGGGAAGGCGGAGCTAGGCAGTTCAGTCTAGTCTGTGGAGAGAGTTCCTGCAGTAGATGAACCTGAGAGAGGTCAGCCTGCAGTGGAGCACAGTCCAGACTCAGAGAGCTCAGACTAGTGAGCCAATGGCGTGCCGACGCCGTAAGAGTGGTGAAGAGTAGCGAGGCCTACTGCCAGTGTAAAGCCTAGTGAGGGCCCCGAGCGGCAGAAGGCAAGTGGAGTAGCGAGCTACATAGGGGGCAGAGGAGCTTAACCAGCTCACCCCACAACCATCTACCGGACACCGGGTCCGAGTCTGCGAGGATCTCTAGGACCAGCAGAAACTACCGGAACCCCTAGCAAACTATATGTCCCAGGAACACCAAAAGCTGACTGATATACCAGGGTCAGGAGTCACTGAGTCCCAAAATTCCAGAGAGTGTGAACTCCAACAGAAGGCCCTACCACCAGGTCAGCTGGTGCAAGACAGAGACCAAGTTAGGCCTAGCTCCAGGCAGGTAATAAACTTAATAGGAAAAGGCAAGAAACAGGAGGCCCCACACCCGCTCACTGGGGAGAGTCCTGAAATGCACCCTTCACCCTACAGTGCCCTGGATCGTGCCTGAAACACCACCAGTAAAGGTACTGAAGTGAACTGTCGTGTGTGTGCCTATTCTTCCTCCGACCCGGCTGGGTCCCCTCTGTCCTGCATCCCCTCTTCTACGCTGCCCTGAGGCCCCGCTCCACCTGTGGGGAGCCGCACCATCTAAGCTGCCTGATCACCGGCCTCAGAGGACTGTAGCAGCGCTGGTGATCCTCACCAGACACCACAGGTGGCGTCACGAACTCTTTCCTATCCCATATACCTTTTCCCCATTCCTTTGCTTTTTAAGAGTGACCCCAGGGTACGGCCCCAGGAGCCGGCCACCACGGCATCCCCCAGCACCGTCAACTAGGCCCAGGCGCCAAGTCGCCCCCATCCCCTGGGCGCGTCAGTAGCACATACTGATCCCCATTGAAGCACCTGACCGATGGACCAATCAACAAATGGCGCATGTAGCCGGAACCAAGGGAGACCCAGAAGAACAGAGTCCACAGAGCTAGGTAGCACATAAAAAGAGATTCTTTCAGAGGGCTGGGTTTCAATTTGCAGGATGAAAGGGAGTGTGGCATGACGAATAAGCCCTGCCAGGCATTGTCTGGCAATGAAGGCAACAACTAGAGGGCGAATGTAACATCCCTGGTGGTGTGCTTGCACAGTGCACCACCTCCCACTATGCAAGACCGCAATCTTACCTGTCAGTCCAGCCTGCAAACCTTGCTCCAGTTCATGCTGTGTGCATGTCTCTTGACTGACTGCTTAGGGTGGCGGCCCGGTTACTTTCTGATTCTTATAGCTGCTGTGGGCAAACCCCTAATGCATCTCCATCCTATTGCTGTGAGTCACTGGATATTTAAACCCCCTCCACCCAGAAGGAGGTGCCTGAGCAACACCTTCACTCAGTTTGTCTTTGCAACTGTATTGCCAGGTCCTGTCCAGTATCTTGTCTGTTTCCGCCACTCTGGGGGCTGCATTCCCAGACCTGTTATCTCTGACTTCTAGTCTGTTTCTGCCTCTCGGGGGGCTGTATACCCAGGCTCGTTCTTGTATCTCATTGCAGTAGCAGTTCCTGTCTGAACTCTATCCTAGCCTGTTACCTGTTTGTCTCTATGTCCGTACCTTCCCTTTTCCTGCAGTATCTGAACCTGCACCTAACTTCAACTCGTTGTCTCTGTACTTCTGTTTGTGAGTTTTGTGTCCACTCGCTACTTCATAGTAAGTACCTTGTGTGTATCTGGTTCTGCTTGTCCCTTTTCCCTCTGCTCTGTCTTACCCACCACTCCGGCGGCTTCTCTCTGCTCTGCCTTACCCACCGCTCCGGCGGCTTCCCTCTGCTCTGCCTTACCCACCGCTCCGGCGGCTTCTCTCTGCTCCGCCTTGCCACGGCTCCGGCGTTTCGCTCTGCTCTGCCTTGTCCACCGCTCCGGCGGCTTCTCTCTGCTCTGCCTTGCCCACGGCTCCGGCGGTTCCGCTCTGCTCTGCCTTGTCCACCGCACCTGCGGTTTCACTCTGCTCTGCCTTGTCCACCGCACCTGCAGTTTCGCTCTGCTCTGCCTCGTCCACCGCACCTGCGATTTCGCTCTGCTCTGCCTTGTCCACCGCTCCGGCGGCTCCTCTCTGCTCTGCCTTGTTCACCGCACCAGCAGTTCCTCTCTGCTCTGCCTTGTCCTCCGCTCCGTCGGTTTCGCTTTACTCTGCTTGACTACCGCATCTGCGGCTCTGAACCTGTCTCCCAGTCTGTACTGGACCCTATCCAGCCTGCGCTCCAACCTGCTAATACCTCCCTGTCTGCACTCCAGCCGTGCTTGCCAGTGCCCACCTGTCCGCATACCAGCCGTGCTTGCCAGTGCCCACCTGTCTGCATACCAGCCATGCTTTCCAGTGCCCACCTGTCTGCATACCAGCCGTACTTGCCAGTACCCACTTGTCTGCATACCAGCCGTACTTGCCAGTACCCACCTGTCTGCATACCGGCCGTGCTTACCAGTATCCACCTGTCTGCATACCAGCCATGCCTGCCAATACCCACCTGCCTGTATGCCAGTCTAACCTGCCTGTTCCTGCATTCCCCGGTGTGGGTCAACAACTGTGACCGGGGTCTGACCTGGAGTAGCACCTGGTCCCTCTGCTCGGTTCCTCCTTGGTTCACGGAGTCGACTAAGCCGCCGTGCGACCTTGGTCGGATCGGGTTGATACTTAGCTACGCCCCTCCAGGCACTCCTCGGTTCATGGTACAGTGGGATCACTAATCACGCTCACGCCAGTCAGTCCGTGCGTGTGCGTAACAGCGAACATGTTGTTGCATAGGAAGCTAAAGCTGGTGAACCAGACCGGGATGGATGAGGTTGGCAATGGATCCAGAGTCTAAATGGGCTACTTCTCTCCTCAAACCAAGATGACTTGGGTCAAAAGTTTTGGAGAGCTAACTTTCCCATCCAGGGTCATATCTCCAACTGTCCCAAGGCACTGAAGGCCTCTTGGCCTCACACGGCACTGACAAACATAATATCCCTTGCCTCCACAGTACATGCACGCATTGTCATGATACTTTCGCTGTTGCTCTTGACAGAGAGTTTGGCTCACCCTACCTGCATCAGCTCTACAGCAGGAGGTGGAGCTTTCAGCAGCAAAGGGTACTGAAAGGTTGGAACCGGCCTGGGAGATTCCGCATAAAAAAGCTGACTCTTGAGTCTTTTCTAGAGCTTGCTCATGGAAACATAGATAAATCCTAGAAGTAAGGTGTATAAGGGCATCAAGATAAGATGGTACATCTCTGCCTGCTAACTCATTCTTGATGTGACCAGGCAGGCCTGTGGCGCCCCTGAGGGTTCAGTCGCCACAGGGGTACTGCACCTCAGATTGAGGTGTGGTATCTCCTCTTCCAGGTAAGGATGGAGCAGCACTCAGGACCCCACTTCACCACTCAACACTACACCACTCCTGTCCTGTAGGGGGCTTAAATGCACCAGGGTGCTGCCCCGGGCCGGGATAGAGGAGATTGGGGGAACCAAAGATAGGGGGAACCATGTAGTGGGTGAGGGTGGAGGACACACTTTTAGGAAACACTTATTGATTCATATTTAATCTACGGCCATCTTTAGTTCAAGGTCTTTGATTGTGGTCTTCTGTCGGGGTCCAGCAAGAGTCTGTAGCTGGCGGAAGGTTCGCGGTCCTCATACTCTGGCCTTGGGACGAGGAGCGGGTCAGAGTTAACCACTGTCTCTACCCGGTCAAGGTCCTGTGCCAAGAAGGCCTAGGAGGGGAGCAGAAGAGATAGACTCCACAGGCAAAAGGATCCCAGGGGGATACGGACGGAGCGGAGTCGCCACCTGTATTCTTTACTCTGGCCTAGTCAGAGGGATTCCTGCTGCAAGAGGGGTAACCGGCCACCGATATCTGACTGTGTACTTCACGTCACTGTTGGAAAGGTCCGGCTGCTTAGTGGATCCCAGGGGGATACGGACGGAGCAGAGTCGCCACCTGTATCTCTTAAACTGCGTTTATCCAGTGGGACCCGGCCTTACACCACGTTCATACCACACACAGTCAGGAGAAGACTCAGTGGTAGAACTTACCGAGGAGAGGAACACACCGACGGGGTCTTGACAGGTGCTCCTGATCTACCTGGGAAGTGCTGAACCCCCTTCCCAGTGGCCGCAGTACGCCGTGTGTAGCAGAGAGAAGCTTTGCGGCTGAAAGTTCATCTAAAGTGAGTAAAGACTCGGATGACTTCATTCACCGCCTCCGCTTGTTTATTCCTGCGGGGCACAGCACCCACCATACCTCCACACCGCTTTTCCACCACTGCCCTGAGGCCTACTCCGCCTGTGGGGAGTAGCACCATCTAAGCTGCCTGACCACTGGCCTCAGAGGACTGTAGAAGTGCTGGTGGCCTTCACCAGAAACCACAGGTGGCGTAGTCGAAATACCACTCATCCTTGAAAGCCCTTATATCATATTTTAATGTGGCAGCCCTGGGCACGGAACGGGTCCAGGCCGCAACTGCATCCCCCAACCCCTACACTGACCTGGCTCCGAGTAACCCCGCCGCTCAGGGCCCGGCGCCACAGGCCCTGCCAGAAGGTTGCCACCAGGGCTTCTTCATTCCAGAACAGCTCTGCCGCCAGGGTGCAGAATCGTAAGGAATACTGAGCCACGGTATTGGTGCCCTGTCTTAGGGTCTTAGAGTCAGCAGGGTCAAGGAGGAAGATGGAGTGTCACCAGGTTCCTTTAATACTGCCTGAAACATCTCTAAGAATCTCCCTCCCAACATTGTGAGTCTTGGGAACTCCATATTCCCAAATACGGTTTGCCCAAGCCCGGGCTCGTCTGGACAGCAGAAAGACAATAAAGGCAATCTTGGTCTGTTCCAAAGGTAAAAGATAAGTATGGAAAGTGAAGTGGATCTGGCACTGGTTAATGAAGCCACGGCTCTCCCTGGGATTTCCATCAAAGTGTGACGGAAGTAGAAGCTGAAGCTTAAGCTATTCCACCAGACCCTGGAACTCAAGGTATCTCCCCTGGAAACGATGTCGATGCTGAGGAAGATGGACCTGATGCAGTTGATGCGCGGGACAGGGGGGGCACAGAAGTGGACAAATCCTGCAACTGAGCTGCCATCACATTAATCGCTTGCATCAGCTAGTCTTGATGCTCACGCTAATAGCAGATCTCATCTTACAACACTGTTACTGTCATCTTGGAATCCGTGGATCCTGACTTGGCTGAGGGGTCCTTTTCCCGAAGGTACTGTTATGGTGGCAGGCCGAATTTAATATTGGTGGATTAAATGTGGACCCACTGCACCATGGCCAGGCTTACCCTTTAGGGGCGCGACTGAGCAACTGCTTGGTGTTCACTAGTGCCTCTGGTGGTGAGGATAGACTTAGCCGCAGGTAGTCACCAGGTACCACTCCAGGGCATTCCCCAGGTCTGAAACAGCTGACCGGAGGGTCAGAAGTGCAGTACGGGAGGGCAAAGACAAAGTAAAATCAGATGGTCCAGGTCAGAGCAGGAAGCACAGGATCAGAAGGAATAGCAGAATAGCCAGGATCAGGAGCAGAAAGGTCAAACTGGATGGGTAGGCAAGCCGGGTCAATAACGAGAATAAATACAAACAAATGCACAAACACGACACTAGCAGATGAACTAGCTAGGAACCAACCATCAGGCAGAGAGTAGTAGGTAGAACTACCTGATTTCCAGCACGGGATAGACTGGGGAAGCTAATCTCTGCAGGACACGGAAGGGTTAAATTCCTGCAGAAACTGGCCACACGCCCCTAAGGCTAGATTGAAGCCACATGCAGGTGCAGCAGTGCTACATGAAGCAGCCTCAGTCTGATGGCCAAACTTGAGGAAAAATCACATGGTAAGAACAGTGGTGCTGTGAAAGCCTGTGAGTCACTGCCGTGACAGAACTCTAATAGTGATGATCAAGCACTAAAATTCTCGAGTGCTCAGTACTCGAATCGAGCATGTCAGACGCTCGGATGGTCTCAACTCGAGCAACAAGGTATAATGGAAGTCAATGGGTAACGCGAACATTTTTCTGGAAAACCCTCAATGGAGGGCCGCAGGGGGCAAAAAGATAACTGAAATGGATGGAAACAGAGCTCAAATGGAATGGGAACATAATGGGGAAGACACCTGGAGGCATCTCTGACTCCCAGGTCGCTGCTGGGAACAAAGTTGTCAGAATATTAGGCAACTTTTACGGACTGACAATAAAACATACAAAACTGAAGAGAAAATGAATTTTACAGGAAAAATGTTAGGAAACATTCTTTCCTGTATAATGACTTGTGTATAAGGCAAAATTAAAAAGAGAAAAGAAAAAAAATCCTCCTCCACCCCTTAATAGTTGGGCCATCTCTCCCCTCATTTTGCCATTGTCTATGACTACAGTAGATGACATGATGATAGGAAATTCTGGAGAGCTATCTAAGTGTAGTATTAAAGACAATCAAACCAAGGTGAGAAAGACAATACTCACCTTATAGAGTTATGCAGGCAGGCACAACTCTGGAAATATTCATATCACCAATATAAATCCTCAATGGTGGCTTGCTGCCGGCATGGTTGCCGTGGACGATTTCGTGGGCTATTCCAACATTAAAAAAATGGAGCACAAAGAAAGGTGAACCAAGCCAAGAGTGCTTCCACTTGATGGAATTGAGGATCCACAGGTGTAAAACTCCCTTTTATTGTAAAAAAACAACCTCTGGCATAGAGTTTATCACATGGACACATAAAAACATAAAGATCTTTAATTAAAAAAAAAGAAACACAATTGTTTTAGTTGACTTTATTCTTCCATCTTCATCTGGTCCACATGCAAAGCTTCCTCTTTAATTATGAGCAGCGAGCATTTGAGTAGACACAGAAATGGGATGGTTACTCTGATTATGGCATCATTGTCGCTCATCATCTTGGTTGATTCCTCAAAGTTTTGTAGAACCTCACAGATGTTAGACATCCATGCCCACTCGCTAATTCTTATGTGCGGAGGCTTATTGGAATACCGACGGGCATGTTGGAGCTGATATTCAACTAGTGCCCTATGCTGCTCACAAAGCCTTGCCAACATATGTAATGTGGAGTTCAAATGTGTGGTCACGTCGCATACCAGTCGGTGAGCTGGCACTTGCAAGTGCTGCTGCAGCACTGCCAAGGTGGCAGAAGCTGTAGCTGACTTGCAGAAGTGGGCACACAAACGGCATAGGAAGAGCTACAGATCTATCTGGTCTGTAATACCTGTCAACAACTCAGCGGCGATGTGTTGTTTGTCACCTAAGCAAATTAGTTTCAGCAGAGCCCTTTGCCGCTTCACCAAGGCAGTGCTGCAGTTCTTCCAACTTGCTACTGATATGGATGACAATTTGGAGATGGAGGATGAGGAGGGGATGCAGGAACTGGTGTAGGAGGTGGAAGAAACCCTGATGGAACCAGGGCACGCAATCCGTGGAGTCAGTAGCACGTGTGCCATCCCAGTTTCCAACTTGGTCCTGTCCTCCACTAGGTTCGCCCAGTGTGCCGTCAGGGAAATGTAGCGTCCCTGGCCACAAGCACTTGTACACTGGTTGGTCGTTATGAACCTTCACAGTAACTGCACTGGTCAGGGTATGGGTGATGTTATGGGACACGTGCTGGTATTAGATGGGGATGCCACACCGGGAGAAATAGGGGTGGCTGGGGACTGAGTCCCTATGGATGGCCACTGCTATGAGGTAGCAGAAAGCCTCAGTGTCCACAAGCCTAAACAGCAGCATTTTCAGGGCAAGCAGTCTGGAAATGTGGCCGTTTAGTTTTTGGGTCTGTGGGTGGCGGAGCATTTCCATTTGTGTTCCAAGGGCTGGGGTAGGGACAATTGAATGCTACGCTGGGAAAAGGAATGGGACGTGGTTGCTGATAGTGCTTGAGATTGTGCAAAGACAGGTGCAGGGTAGAAGGCATCTTTGCCTGTGTCATGGACAAGAGATTGACAAGCATGTAGCACAGGGGAAGAGACAGTGGTGTGACCCGCACACATTAATTGTGGACCCAGGCATTCAGCCAATATAGTCGGGTGCTTTTGATGCGCCCTCTGGGCCGTGGGGTACTCAGTAGCCGGGCCAGTTGGTGCTGGGGGATGTCACAGTGGCAGTGACCCGGTCCGTGACCCATGGCGGTCAATAAAAGGGAAAAAGTAAAAGGGGAATAAATTTTTTAGAGATAATGTTCATGACGCCACCTGTGGTATGTGGCTATATGGAGCCACCGCTGCGGTACAGATCCTCTGGAGCTGATGGTGATGCAGCAGAGTTGGTTCAGCTCTCCACAGGCAGAACTTAGCTCAAGGGCAGGAAATAGTGACGTTATGAGGCAGATGTTGTTGGTGCTGTGTAATGCAGGGCTGGTGATGGCGCAGCAATCATTCAAGGACACATTGGGGTGCAGTCTTCAAGGTTTACTCACAGATGTTAAGTTCCTCAGGTTACACTTTATGGATTATAACCGTCCACGTCGTCCTGTGTTCACCAAGGAAGGGGTTCAGCAGCTCTCAAGTATTCCAGGAGTACTTAAACGGGACCCCGTTCTATGTTCCTTTCTCGGTCGTCTTCCCTGCGCTGGCTCTCGCCCTCCTGCCCTGCGCCTCACAGTAAGTGTCCCAAGCCAGTAGCCTCGGATCTTGTCAGGCGACGTGCAGTCCCCTGGACCCTCTGTGGCCACCTTTTCGGAGATGTAATTGTGGTGGTTGGCAACTGCACCTTGCAAGTACAGTAGACGCCGGTTATCTAGCTGAGCCTGATTATTCTCCACTAGTTTTGGGGCCAGTCCCCTCTGAGGCTTGATCCCTCCTTGTCCGTGTAGATTCGGGCGCACGGGTGGCTTCCTGAAGTTCCCGTGCCCCTGGGATCCCCTCTGTCTCTGGAGCCCTCCCTCTGCTCCCGTTCTCTCTCTCTCTCCTGAGGGGAGCTCCTTCTGAGCTCCCACTCCCAACAGTCTCTCCTCTGTACTCTCACTGCACTCCTGCTCCCAGCACTGGAGCAGGAGACTGGCTTGTTCTAGAACCTTCTACCTTCGTTTTATACTCTTTCTGACGGTGCTCCCCTGATCTACTTCCTCCCCCCACACCCACTACATGGTTCCCCCTCTCTTTCCCCCCTTCCAACCAGGGACAGGGCTCAGCATTGTACACTTGCATCTTGCCCCGCCTGCTGGTCTGGAATGGTGTAGTGTTGCGTGCAGGTGTGCGGGTCCCGGGCAGTACTCCTTCCTTTCCTGAGAGTGGGCTACCACACCTCTGGGTGAGATGCAGTACCTCTGTGGTGACTGAACCCGCAGGGGCGCCACACTTTGATGATATGTGCCTGATCATGCTGGTGGTGGTCAGGCTGGTAGTGGTCAGGCCCCTACTGATTTTGGTATGGCACAAGAAGCAAATGACCATTTGTTTATCATCCACACTTTGACTGGGGAACATCTGGGGAACATCTAACCCTGGCCTAGGAAATTTGCACGTGTGGGTGCTCTGGGGAACAGCTGCCTGCCTTCTCCCTCTGGCCATGCCACTGCCTCTTCCTGCCTACTGTGGTGCTGCATTTACCTCTCCCTCTGCACTGTTGGACTCACTCTGAGTACTACCTTCCCAGGTTGGGTCAGTGACTTCATTGTCCACCATATTGTCTTCCTACTTCTTTACACTGCCAGGGACATTTTTATTAGTCTCTGTCCCTGCAACTACATAAGACACCAGTATTATAACTGGCAGTTGGCATTTCCTCACACAGATTGGATTTCAGTGCAAATATGCTCTCTACTACTGTTGTAACATTTCATTTTGCAACTCTGCAACAGTTTGAAAAAAATAAATGTTATCAGATCAACCCCTGCCAATGACAAATAATATAATCTTGAGTGACACATTTTGACCTCCTAGCTGTGCACATTTATGCACCATGATATTTTTGAGAATGTAACCTGAATATATTCTCAGGTGGGTCACTTCAATGAAACACATAGTGGCACTATTTTCATGTATCCTTTGGATATGGTGCCATCTTCTGGTGACACAACAAATTGCTGTAAAAAGTGTATTTTTTCCTGTAACATAACAATATTGAAAAATGCTGGAACAATTTGTTTTTCAAAATGATGAATTTTAAAGTTCAAGTCACTTAATGGCTCAGGGTTTTAGTTGTTAGACCAGTTTGCTTTCCATATTGCTGTTATGTGATTAAGTTGGAAACTCACACAGCTTTTACAGCAATTTTTTATATGATTTTTTGAGCCAAAGACAGAATAGAGGAGGATTATCAGTCTTTCCTTTATACTGTTCCTTCTTTTTTAAACATTACTATGTTTCTCTAAAAAAAAAAAAAAAAAACTGCTACTAGTGCATTCAAGTTAAAAGTGGGTCTGGAAACAGACATGTTTTTCTAGTCTCAAACACCACATCTTAAAAGTTATAAAGTCCGATATATTTCAAAATCTCTTCTGGACCTTAGGCAGCCCATGCATTATAACCTATTTGTGTGTCTGAATCAAAGGAGTTATACAGTAATATTAAATATTAAACTAAGTAATATTAAATGTTAAACTACACAAAAAATACCAAGTTTTGAGTTCATAGAGATGCATGCAATTTCAGGACTAATAAATATCACAGTTGATTTTCAAATGGCATTCACACTCCCACCAGAGTCTCAATAAATAGATCTTTACATTGCTCACACCACCTAATTTGGTGTCTCCTCTCTCACCTATCACAAAATCAGATATATTGGTGGGAAATATCCACCCAATAGTGAAGCTCCATGGACTTATACAATTGCAAGAAAAAAAATTATTATACTCACAAAATGAACACTTGATAAAATGCACATAAAAACACTTGTGGTGAGATAATCTTTCCGACAGAGTTTTGCCATTACAGCTTCTACCAAGGGCCTCATGCCCAGGAAAAAGCTGTAGAGGTGAAACTCTAAGTCAGACAGATGATCTCACCACAAGTATTTATATGTGCATTTTATAAAGTGCTAATCTTTTGAGCATAATAAAATCCTTCTTGTAATAGTATAATTCTGTGGAGTTTCATTAGCAGCAGAAAGTGTTATCCATTATAACTAATTTTGCGATAAGTAAGACGTGAGGCACCAAACCAGTTGGTGTGAGCGATGTGGGCAGATAAATAAAAGAGTTGACATTCATTTACTCACACTCTGGTGGGAGTGTAAATGATGATGTGATCTGAGGATTGACTCATTCCCTTTGTAACAGACGCCTATGTGACTTAAGCACTCCCATGATTTTTTTTTCACTCAATCTGTGTATATGTGTATATAGTGTAGTGTGAATGGGTTAATGTACTCACGTACCTCCATCTTCTCCAAGATCCAGCACTAGTGATGAGCGAGCCTGCTCGCCACTGCTCTGTACTCGCCCAAGCATCACTGTGCTTGACATGCTCGGCACTTGGCGAGTATTTCCGGGTTGCTCGGGTGGGAGCTCGGGTCCCCGTCCTGCATGTATGGCGCTCTTTAGAGAGCCAATGAACATGCAGGGATTGCTTGCCATGCACTGTAATGCCGTAGCAATGTTGGTTGTCGCATTACAGTGACTGGCTGGCCTCACAGCATCATTGGGTCTATATAAAACCTGGTGCCGCCATGCTCGTCACAGTATACCCCGGAAACAGGCAGAGTAGGGAGAGCTTCTGCTGAGTGAGGGAGAGATTTGCTTGCTTATAGTTAGTATAGGTATTCCACAGCATATCTATATATCCATATGAACTAACAGTCCTTCTAAGGACTAATCCAGCTGCATATATTCAGTGGTGATAGCAGGAGTTAGGCAGGCAGGGTTTGTGGCAGTGCATACAGCACAAAAGGGTCCATTGCACATTCTGTCTGCTGCTGCTGTTACAGATATTTGTAGACATAGCCCCAGATATCAGGAGCCAAGGATATTTTTTTATCTTAATCCTGATTATTTGCTTAAAAAGCAATTCAGAATACACAATTTTAGTGCTCCATTTGCTTGTTAGCACTGCAGAATACAGCCAGATCTTTTCCATCATCAGAAGTGATTCCATATTACAGCAATAAAAATCCACAAATTTGTAGTGAACGTGGAAAATATTGTTCTCCATTTAGAGTTTGTAGCAGTGTGTCAGTGAAGCAATTCAGGAGAGGTCGCCACCAAGAATAGTAAACTACAGGGCCGCTATTTAAAACCGTGGGTGTCCGACAGACGTATCACATATAACTGCGGTTCAAATCCAGGCATTTGTAGTGAATGTGGAAAATATTGTCCTCCATTTAGAATTTTGCATCAGTGTGTCAGTGAAGCTATTCACACGTGGTTGCTGTGAAGAATAGTAAACTACAGGGCCGCTATTTAAAACCATGGAAAATATTGTCCTCCATTTAAAATGGGCAAGGCGCATGGCAAGGTACGGTGAAGTGGACGTGATGGTGATGGTGCATTCAGAGGCCTAGGCAGGGGCCGTGAGAAAGCTGAAATTGTGCCACAACAAACACCCACATCTGCCTGGGTACAATTACCTTTTGGGATTCATAAAATATATTGTTTTACCTGCCTGCAGCCTATAAAGGTCTTTTTATCCTGGTTATTATACCTGAACCTTTATCTGTAAGCATTCAGTGTAATGCTTTTTAAATGTTTTTAATCTTTGTGTTTGTGGGTGTCCATATTATTGTTCTAATAAAGCTCTTGTTATATTTTTCCAAATTTGGATGTGCATGGTTTCTATATTACCCTGCATCTTTTTTCTAGTAATATGCTATAATTTCATGCAGGGTTACTGTAGCACCCCTTTTCTCCTCTATCTTTAGCTGTGCCTACCCACTCTCCTTTTGCAGACAACCACATCTTGTCACTCGACCTTCCTGTCTCAATTGCTAGGGGACCGCAGCACACCACTATTGAACACAGAGCAGTGTCAAAAGTTGTTGGTTGGATAGCAGATAATGCTTCCAGTCACTTTGCCACCACCACCACCACCTTCCTGTCTACCACATGGTCAAGTCTCATTAGCCATGAGTCTGGACCGCATATTCCTCACCCTGATCCTCCTTCCTCCCACCATGCCGAGGGCCCAGAGACAACTGATCTCACATTTGGACACTCCGAAGAGCTGTTCACTTTTCCATTTATAGATTTGGGCCTCTCACCCGGCCAGCTTCAAGTGGGGCAAGAGGAGAGCATGTGTAGCGATGCCCAAATATTTGAGCAGCCACGGTCACATGAAGGCAATGGTGGGAAAAATCAATTACTGTCGTAAGAGGTGGAAGATGATGAGACACAATTGCCGGAAAATCAGAAGGAGGACCAGGGTGCAGAAGTGGAAGACGAGGTGGTGGACGATATAGTCACTAACCCAACCTGGCAGGGGGACATGCAGAGCGAGGACAGCAGTACACAGTGGGAGGGAGGTGTAGCACCACAGCAGGCAGGAAGAAGCAGTGTGGTGGCCGCAGACACAAGGCGGGCAACATTTCCCCGGAACATCAACGGACGGAAGTTGCCAGTACAACTGTTAGGTCTTCCCGATTCTGGTTGTTTTTTAAAGACTCTGTCGATAACCACAAAAAGGCCATTTGCACCATCTGCCAGGCCAGAATCAGCAGGGGTAGCAAAACTAACAGCCTGACCACCACCAGCATGATCAGGCACATTATGTCAAAGCACCCGACTAGGTGGCTGAAAGCCAGGGTCCAGAAACAGTGTCTGTGGGTGACACCACTGCTTCTGCCGCTGTTGTGCGCGCACGCCAATCCCCTGTCCATGGTGCATGTGGAGATGCCTCTCACCTTGCACATGTCATTGCACACTCTTAACTAGCACCATGAGCAACCACGTCCATGTCCTTGTCCCAGCACAGCGTTCAGTTGTCCCTACCCCAGTCCTTGGAACGCAAGCACAAATATGCAGCCAACGCCCCAAATGCCACGCTACTAAATTCACACATTTTGTGAATACTTGCTCTCAAAATGTTGCCTTTTAGATCGTGGAGACGGAAGCTTTCTGCAACCTGATAGTGGCAGCCGTCCTTCCGTACTCGGTCTCCAGCCACCACTATTTCTCTCAGTGTGTCGTCTCTGCATTACACAAGTATGTGTCCCAGAACATTAGCCATGCCCTCAACAATGCAGTTACTGGGAAGGTCAACTTAACCTTGGACACGTCGACAAGGGCTTGTGGGCAGGGATGGTACATCTCGCTGACAGCACACTGGGTTAATATAGTGTAAGCCGGGATCCAGTCGGAGCTTAGGACGGAACACATCCTCCTAACGCCGAGAATTGCGGGCCCTGGGTCAATCAGTGTGGGCCCTTGGTCAATCAGTGTTGCCCCCACATTCTACAGCTTCTGCACTTCCTACAAGCGGCAACAGGCTGTGCTCAAGCTAATATACTTAGGTGACAAACCGCACACCGCTGAAGAATTGTGGACAGCTCTGAAAGAGCAGGCAGATCTGAGGCTGACACCGCTGAACCTACAGCCAGGCATAGTCGTATGTGACAATGGCCGGAATTTGATGGCGGCTCTGAAGTGTACCACGTACCATGCCTGGCCCATGTGCTTAACCTCGTGGTTCAGCGGTTTCTCAAAACCTACCCAGATCTGCTTGTCAAAGTACGCCACGTGTGTGCCCATTTTAGAATGTCAGCTACAGCTTCCGCCGCCCTTGCAATGCTTCAGCAGTGTTTGCAGCTTCCAGCTCACTGACTGGTGTGCGATGTCCCCACGCATTGGAACTCTACACTGCAGATGTTGGGAAGGATTTGTGAGTAGCAGAGGCAGTTATTGACTACCAGCATCAACATGACTGTTGGTATTCATGTCAGCCTCCACACATAAGTCCTCAGGAGTAGGCATGGATGTCAGACATCCGTGCCATCCTCCAAAACTTTGAGGATTCCACCAAGATGGTGAGCAGCGATGACGCCATAATTAGCGTCACCTTCCCCAGGGGTCTTCCCCATGCTGTTCCCATGTTATTTGAGCACTGTTCCCATAGATTTTGGCAATTTTTAGGCCCTCTACAGACTGCTGCAGGGGTTGGGAGGGCACCGGAAAAATGCTCAAGTTACCCATAGACTTACATTGGGCTCATTGCTCGGATCGAGCACTTGAGCATTTCAATTTGCTCGACTTGAACAATGAGTACCCGAGCATTTTAGTGCTCATCACTATCCATCACCATTCTTGAATAATAATAATAATCTTCTCCTCAGAGAACTCAGAGGTAGTATGCCAGTTTTATGGACTTACAATAAAACATACAAAAGCGAAACCAAAATGGATTTTCCTGGGAAATATGTTAAGGAACATCCTTTCCAGGGTAATGACTTGTATATAAGGCTAAATAAATAACCAAAAACAAAAATGCTCCCCCACACCTTGGGCTAGGTTCACACGTAGCGTTTTTGATGCGTTTTTGCACTTTTGCATTACTTTCAGCCAAGACAAATGCATTCACCAGGAAATGTCAATTTAACATTTTATAACCTTATCTGGCCATGTGGTGAGTGACACATCATCAGGCACATCCTGTTTCATTTATGATGGAGGGACTCTGAAAGTCACAAAGCTTATTTTTATAGGGCCATCAGGCGGCCCTTACTATTCTTAAAGGTCCAGCAGTCAGCTATGCTTTGTTGTTCCCATTAATAACGAGCAGGTCTCCTATACTGTTATTCCGTATGCAGTGACTGCAAGGGCTGCCAAAAATTTGGACACAACCCAATACCCCTTTGAAGAGACATAGAGGAGGTTCTCAGTAAAATAAATGTTCCCATTATAAAGGAGCGGGTCTCCTAAAGTGGCAATGCCCATGCTGTGACAGCAAGTGTTGCCAAAATTTGGGAAAAACCCGACTAACAATTTAAAGACACATACAGCTGGGCCACAGTAACAACAAGTTCCCATTAGAAAGGAGAGGGCTGCTATTCAGTTATAGGGTATGCAGTGAAGCAACAGCTGCCAAAAATTTGGAGGAACTCCAATGCCCCTTGCAAGAGATGTAGAGATCGGTGGGCCTCCTGAAAACAATGTTCCCATTATTAGGAAGTGTGTCTCCCATACTGTTTGCCTATGCAGTGAAGCAACGGCTGCCAAAAATTTGGAGGAACTCCAATGCCCCTTGCAAGAGACGTAGATAGGTTGATATGGTACATATGGTGGTGATATGCTGGTGGAGGATGAGGATGCGGAGAAAGAGGAGGAGTCAGGTCGAGCACCTGAGCAATACGATTTGCTTGACCCGAGCAACGAAGACCCGAGCATTTTAGTGCTTGCTCATCACTAATAGTGATCCTAAATAGTGTTGAGCGAATTTGTTCAGTATTTCAAATTCCTGTTCGTGTTCGGGGTTCTGAATTAATCGCACCAAAAAATCGGCTCCGCCCATTAACATCCCTGATTTGCCATGCTGTCATGCAGATGTCATCTGCGTGACAGTGTGGCTAATCAGGGATGTTCATGGGCGAGCCGAGTTTCTGGCACGAACAAGTCGGAACCCCGAACACGAACGCGAATTTGAAATGCCAAACAAATTCACTCAACACTAATCCTAAACACACAGAAAAATCCGCAACAGACTACCTCAAAAGGCGCAAGCTTAAATTTTTACATTGGCCATCATAGTCCCCTGATTTGAACATCATTGTAAATCTGTGGGTAGACCTCAAAATAGCAGTGCATACAAGACGACCCAGGAATCTCACACGACTGAAAGAATTTCCCAAGGAAGAATGGATGAAAATCCCTCAAACATTAATAATAATATTAATCTTTATTTATATAGCGCCAACATATTCCGCAGCGCTTTACAATTCAGAAGTTCATATACAACAGTCATAAGTAACATAGCTAAAGATAATACAATAATTAAAGCAAAAATAATGATGACCCTGCTTGTAAGAGCTTACAATCTACAATGAGGTGGGGGTGACACAAAGTACAGGGGCTTATTTACAATGATGGTCCAGCCATCTTCAGGGGATGAGGGATAGATAAAGGCTGCATGAGCTCGTCTCCAGACAGTCTTTGTAGTGCTTTTGGGCACTGTGGAGTTTAGTGGAGACTTATGTTTGGAGAAATAATGAATGGGCTATAAAAATATAAAAGGACTTTAATTAGGGAACATGATAGGCCACCCTAAACAGGCGTGTTTTTAGGGAGCGCTTAAAACTGTGTAAGTTGTGGTTCATCCTAATTTCTTGAGGTAGAGCATTCCAAAGAATAGGTGCAGCTTGGGAGAAGTCTTGGAGCTGGGAGTGGGAGGTTCGGATTAGTTCTGATGTTAGTCGAAAGTTGCTTACGGAGAACGCGTAGGCCGATAAACATAAATGAGGGAAGAGATGTAGGGGGGTGCTGCACTGTGGAAAGCTTTGTGGGTGAGAACAAGCAATTTAAATTGGATTCTATAATGTATGGGCAGCCAATGCAATGACTGGCATAGAGTGGAAGCGTCTAAGTAACGATTAACCAGATAGATGACCCTGGCTGCAGCATTAAGGATGGACTGGAGAGGGGAAAGTCGAGTGAGGGGGAGGCCAATTAATAGAAAGTTATAGTAGTCAAGGCGGGAGTGGAAAACAGTGATGGTTTTTGTTGTTTCCAAGGTGAGAAAGGGGTGGATTCTAGAGATGTTCTTCATGTGCAAGAGACAAGAGCGGGCAAGAGATTGTATATGGAAGGTAAAGGAAAGATTGTTGTCAAACATAACGCCCATACAGTGAGCCTGGTGGCTCCGCGTTATTGTGGTGCCACACATGGAGAGGGAGATGTCAGATTTAGGGAGGTGAGAAGATGATAAACAAGAATTGAAAGACTCTTGGCTGGCTACAAAAAGAATTTACAAGCTGTGATACTTTCAAAAAGGGGGTGCTACTAGGTACTAACCATGCAGGGTGCCCAAACTTTTGCATCAGCCCATTTTCCTTTTTGTAATTTTTAAAATGTAAAAGATGAAAATATATATATTTTTTGCCTAAGGCATCCTTAACTTTAGCCCTTTTAGAGATCATTTCATCTTCATGTAATTTTGACCAGGGGTGCCCAAACTTTTACATGCTACTGTATGCATGTTTGCTATTTCTGTAACTGTTCTGACCTAGAGAATCATATTCCCAGGTTGTTTTTACTACAAAATTAACATTGTAAAAACGAAACCCCAAAAAACCTTGGCGGAAATGCATATTTTCCACTATTTGTTCAAACTTTGTATTTTTCCCCCATTTTGTTCATACATGATATGGTAAAGTGAATGGGATGATTCAAAATCATAACTTGTCCCCGAAATAAAAGCGTTTGTGCACCTATGTCGACAGAAAAATCATAAAGCTATGGCTCTATGAGGAGGCAAAAATGAAAATTGTCTACATCCTGTCGCAAGACGACTTGTTTGGCTCACCCGGAGGCAAACTCAGGACACACCTTCTCAGGTTACCTTCTTGCTGGTTTATTATATGGCATAAATGTGTCACCCCAGGCCTGGATGCCACAAACTTGTAATGCTGTGTCTGAGAGCAGGAGGGAGGTTCTCTGGTCATGGACCATTTGCATGCCGCACCTCCTGTCCCAGGCCAGTAGGGGGAGCAGGCTGCCCCTATAAAAACTGGTACTGAGGGCAGGGTTAGAGAGACCAGGACCCGCTTCTGAAGTATCCAGAAGGGTTCCCAGAAGCAGAGGGACAGGTCAGCGCAGCTGAGGAGTCCAGGGGGCAAAGGAGGAACACCAAGCCAGGGACAGAGGCGACGAGAGCCGGTCCTGGCAGAGAGGAAACTGCATACCGGACACTGGGGTCCGAGGCTGTCAGGATTGCAAGTCCTGCAGCAGATCATCTACCAGCGAGGGATTTTAGGTCCCTTGGCCTAAGAAGCCTGGAGGCTCCGCCACACAGAGGGACCGGTACAGCACAGAGAAGCTACAGGTACCTAAGGCCCGAGTCGCAAGCCATACAGGCGTAGTACACGGCAAGCTCAGGGAAGTGGGCTATCATACCACTAAAGGGGGAGATAGTCAGCAAGGGCAGAAAGAGAACGGTAGGCCTACCCACTCACCCTGACCAGCGGAGCTTGCCCGAATGCCCTCAGACACCCAGGTCCATTTCTACCCTGTACTCCTGTTGGGTCTATGATAAGATCAGTAAAATACCCTGGACTGCGTTATTGGACTCTGTGTGGTTACTGCTGCGCCTGCACCATCACCCCCAGCATCCTATCACACTGCCCTGAGGCTACACTCCTCCCGTGGGGAGTTGTACTATTCCCTGCTGCATCCCCAACACCAGCCTCAGCGGTCTGCCTTGGAGCGGCGGTCCTCCCTTACCGCAATCCACGGGTGGCGTAGTCAGACATTACCTAAAACACATCATAGGCTACCACTGGTCTGACCACCCTGAGCCAAGGGACCGGGTCGCCACTACTACTCCCAGCATTGCCCTGAAGTCCGGTTTCGAGTGCCCCACGGCCCAGGGGGCGAGTCATAAACTCATCCAGGGTTCCATAGAAAAAATAAACAAGACCCCTCTGGGTTAAATGGGAAAACAAAACAAAATATAGCTCAGTCCATAGGTGAGCAGGTTCCGCCCGCTCTCGGTAGCACAAACTGCACAGGCAAAGTCCTTGTAAAAAGCTCTGCAGCTTCCACAACACTGTCTGGAGACTTCACTCTCCAGACCACACTCCAGAGAAAAAAAAAAGGGACTGATCTTTTACACATTGCTTAGCCACACCCTCCTCCTGAGGGGAGGTAGGGGGAATGACATCCCACCCTCTTTTCCATTCCCGTAAAACCGCACACCCTTTAACAGAGTAAACCCACCAGCATATAACATGCTGGCAGAAATAAAGTAGGTCTTAGTTCACACAAGTGAGCATCCAGAGTGACACATACCTTCCCTCATATATAAAAACAGTGACACTGTCACATATTCCCCCCTTCTGCCCAAAGCCGGGGGTTTGGGCACCTTCTGACATCAGGCAGGGAGTCCTAGAAAGGGCATCTGCATTCCAATGTAACTTCCCGGGCCTATGCTCCACATGAAAGTTAAAATCTTGGAGCACTAGGAACCATCTAGTTACCCTGGTATTTTTACTCCTCTTCTCCCTCAACCATCTCAACAGTGCATGGTCTGATACTAATTTAAACTTCCGGCCAAGTAGGTAATATTTCAGTGTATCTACAGCCCATTTTATGGTTAAACACTCTTTCTCTACTATGGCGTAGTTCTTCTCGTAGGAGGACAGCTTTCGCTCAGATAGAGAATGGGATGTTCTTCCCAGGGCCGGCGTCAGCACCCGGCGCACCCGGGCAAATGCCGGGGCCCTGAGCAGGCAGAGGGGTCCACTGGCGGTCGCGCACCCCGCTGGGCTATGGGCGGAGGAGAGCGGTGTCAGCGCCCGCCCTTCTCCGCCGCTTGCTCAGGGCCCCGGCAGCTGGATACTTACCTCTCCCCGTGCCTCCGCAGATCAGCTGTCTTCCTGCTCTGCGCTCCCTGTGACGTCTCAGGTCAGAGGGCGCGGTGGCGTCTTTACACCGCGCCCTCCCCTGAGCCGTCACAGGGAGCGCAGAGCAGGAAGATACCGGCGTCGCTGTAGTCCAGACCAGAGCAGCGGCAGCAGGTAGCAGGTGAGGAGAAGGAAGGTGAGTATTTGATTTTTTTTTTTAATGTATGGAGGCATGGGGCAGTATAAAGAGAAGGGGGTGGTGGCATCCTCCATGGAGCATTATAAAGAGAGGGGGGACGGGACATCCTGCATGGGGCATTATAAAGAAGGGGGGGGTGACATCCTGCATGGGGCATTATAAGGTGGGGAACAGCCTGCATGGGGCATTATAAAGGGGGGGGGCAGCCTGCATAGTGCATTATGTGGGGGGGGGGGGAACAGCATGCATGGAGCATTATAAGGGGGGGGGCAGCCTGTATGGGGCATTATGTGGGGGGTAACAGCCTGCATGGAGCATTAAAAGGGGAGGGTCTGTATGGGGCATTATGTGGGGGGTAACAGCCTGCATGGAGCATTATAAGGGGGGGACAGCCTGTATGGGGCATTATGTGGGGGGTAACAGCCTGCATGCAGCATTATATGGGGGCCAGTATCCTGTATGGAGCTTTATATGGGGGCCAGTATTCTGTATGGAGCCTTATATGGGGGCCAGTATTCCGTATGGAGCCTTATATGGGGGCCAGTATTCCATATGGGGCCTTATATGGGGGCCAGTATTCCGTATGGAGCCTTATATGGGGGCCAGTATTACATATGGAGCCTTATATGGGGGCCAGTATTCCGTATGGAGCCTTATATGGGGGCCAGTATTCCGTATGGAGCCTTATATGGGGGCCAGTATTCCGTATGGAGCCTTATAAGGGGACCAGTATTCCGTATGGAGCCTTATATGGGGGCCAGTATTCCGTATGAAGCATTATATGGGGGCCAGTATTCCGTATGATGCGTTATATGGGGGCCAGTATTCCGTATCGAGCCTTATAAGAGGACCAGTATTCCGTATGGAGCCTTATATGGGGGCCAGTATTCCGTATGGAGCCTTATATGGGGGCCAGTATTCCGTATGGAGCCTTATATGGGGGCCAGTATTCCGTATGGAGCCTTATAAGGGGACCAGTATTCCGTATGGAGCCTTATATGGGGGTGAGTATTCCGTATGAAGCATTATATGGGGGCCAGTATTCCGTATGATGCCTTATATGGGGGCCAGTATTCCGTATGGAGCCTTATAAGGGGACCAGTATTCCGTATGGAGCCTTATATGGGGGCCAGTATTCCGTATGAAGCATTATATGGGGGCCAGTATTCCGTATGGAGCCTTATATGGGGGCCAGTATTCTGTGTGGAGCGATTCACCGGTTTCTGAGCTATTGTGGAATTTACAATAGATATCACTCATGTAATGTAAGAAGTGAAATCTTTGCATTGTACTATATATATATATATATATATATATATATATATATATATATATATATATATATATTTCTCCGCCATATCTCTGCATTATGAATCGTGGTATGTGTTAAAGGGGCCCACTGAGACTCTTTCGCCCGGGGCCCAGAAAAACCTGGAGCCGGCCCTGGTTCTTCCCCATTTATCTCTTGAGAGAGTACAGCCCCTAGACCAACCTCTGAAGCGTCTGTCTGGACCACAAATTCTTTCTTAAAGTCTGGCGTGACCAGGACCGGCTGCTTGCACAGTGTTACCTTCAACTGTTGAAAGGCGGTCTCCGTTTCTTCCGTCCATTTCACCATGGTTGATTTGGTGCCTTTTAGAAAATCCGCTAGTGGTGCGGCCATCATGGCGAAATTCAGGATAAACCGTCGGTAAAATCCCACCATTCCCAGGAACGCTCTCACCTGCTTCTTGAAGAGCGGTTGCGGCCAGGTCAGAATTGACTCCACTTTCTTGATTTGCGGCTTTATTTCGCCTCTCCCACCGACATAGCCCAAGTACTTGGCCTCCTCTTTTCCAATGGCACACTTTCTCGGATTTATGGTAAATCCCGCCTTCCTTAGAGCCTCCAGAACAGCCAGTAGGTAGGTGACTAGCCCAGTCTGGGCTAAAGACCACAATGTCATCAAGGTAGGCTGTGGCATACTTCTTATGTGGGGCTAGGATCCGATCCACAGCCCTCTGGAAGTCCGAACGACATCCACGTGTATTGAAAACACCCATCAGGTGTTGAGAAAGCAGTCTTCTCCTTGGCCGTCTGGGACATGGAGATCAGCCAGTAGCCCTTCGTCAGGTCAAGAGTGGTGATGTACCTCGCCGATCCAAGCCTCTCGAAGAGTTCGTCAACGCGGGGCATCGGGTACGTGTCACACTTGGATACCTCATTCAGCCGGAGGTAGTCATTACAAAACCTCCATTCTCCATTGGGTTTCGGCATGAGGACGATTGGGCTCGACCACCCACTCTTTGATTCCTCTCTTACCCCGAGGTCTAACATCCTCTTCACCTCAGCCGAGATCACATCTCAGCACGCTTCCGGAATCTGGTACGGCTTCAGATTCACTTGTACGTGCGGCTCTGTTAGCACGTCATGCTCTACCACATGAGTATGGCAACTCTAAGAACAGCTCTCGATTCCGCTGCAGTAATTCTTGACACTGTTGCTTCTGGGCCGGTGATAGAGTCTCTGCAATAGTGACCTCCTCCACCTTGCCTTCTGGTGTGGCTCCCAGGCAAGGATTTTCCACAGGTTCCCGGTCCTGCCACGACTTGAGCAAGTTCACATGATATATTTGGTGCAGCTTTCTTCGGCCAGGCTGGTGGACTTTATAATTAACCTCGCTGACATTCTCCACCACCTCGTACGGACCTTGCCATTTGGCGAGGAACTTGCTCTCAACGGTAGGGATTAGCACCAAAACACAGTCCCCGGGCTGGAACTGTCTTAGTCTCGCCGACCGGTTATATACCCTCGAATGGGCTTCCTGAGCCTGGAGGAGATGTTCCTTCACATTGAGCATCACCATTGACATTCTCTCCTGTAACTGGGCGACATGTTTGATGATACTCCGGTGTGGCGTGACTTCGGCCTCCCAGGTTTCCTTGGCGATGTCTAGGAGACCTCTTGGATGCCACCCATATAGGAGCTCAAACGGAGAGAAGCCAGTGGAGGCTTGAGGAACTTCTCTGACAGAGGAAAGCAGAAATGGGAGTCCCAGTCTCGCCCATTCTTTTCAATGACCTTTCTGAGCATCGCCTTTAAGGTCTTGCTGAAGCGCTCCACTAGGCCCTCCATCTGTGGATGAAAAAACCAAGGTCCGAATCTGAGTTATCTGAAGGACTCAGCAAAGCTCCTTCATCACCTTGCTCATGAAGGGGGTTCCTTGGTCTGTCAGAATCTCTTTTGGCAGACCTGTTGAAGCAAAAATATGGAACAGCTCTCGGGCTATACTTTTACTGGACGAGTTCCTCAGGGGAATCTCTTCGGGGTACTGGGTCGCATAGTTCATGACGACCAGGATATATTGGTCCGAGCTGATTTAACTAAGGGGCCCACGAGGTCCATGGCAATCTTCTCAAAGGGAACCTCTATCACAGGTAGTGGGACTAAGGGGCTACGGAAGTGGGAAGAGGGAGCAGTTATTTGGCAGGTGGGGCAGGACATACAATAGTTTTGAACATCTCGGTAATACCCTGGCCAATAAAACCTTCTCAGTATCCTCTCCTGAGTTTTCTCGACCCCTAGATGTCCCCCCAGAACATGTGAATGGGCCATATCTAGTACCCTCCGTCTTTATGGCCTTGGCACTAACAGCTGTTCCACTATCTCAACGCCCCTTAATTTGGCCACCCGATATAGCAACTCCCCCTGCACTGCAAAGTGGGGGAATCTGGTGTCGGCCCCCGGCTCTTGGGCAACCCCATTACATACAGTAACCTGGTCTAACGCTCCCCTTAAGGTCAGGTCTCAAACTTGAGCAGTCCCAAAGTTCTCTCCGGACATATCTAACTCAGGGAGGTCGGCCTCCTCGGTTACCGTCTCACCCTCGTCACCGACAAGGACGCACAGTGGGAACTCCTCCACCTGAAACTTTGTTGGGGGTTCTTCTCCAAGGACCTGGCTTTTCCCCATGCTACTTAGTCCAGTTCCCTTCCCCCACAAGTCCCAAAATAAAGAAAAATCACGGCCCAATATGACGGGGTGTATCAGGTCTTTAACTACCCTGACTTCGTGGGACTGGGTACCACAGTCTGTCCCCACTGTCACTGTGGCCACGGGATAGTCCTTGGCGTCGCCATGGATGCACTGGACGCCCACAGTTTTGGAAGGGATCAACTGGTGGGGAAGGGTAGCTCTGATCAAGGTCACCAGACTCCTGGAGTCCAACAGCCCAAGCACTTTTGCTCAATTAATGGACACTGCATACGCCTGCCACCCCTCACCGGGTCGACAGTCCACGCTACAGGCAGTATAGACATAATAGGAGACCCGTCTGCCTAGGCTGCAGTCCATAGGCTCAGGGGATATTTGACACCTGACGGCTACGTGTCCAGGGTTGTGACACCGCCAACAGACTATATCTTTACCAACAGTCCTAACGGCACCTTCAGTGGGAGTGGGACGTCCCCAAGTGGTGGCTCTAGACCCCTTCCGTGCTGAACCCGCCTCCTTTTGGGTATCCCAGTAGGGAGAAGTGACTGCATCCGGTTTCCCGAAGGATCTCTCAACTACCTGGTACCTCTCTACCAGGCCAATGAAGTCATCTATGTTCTGGGGATCACCCTGGGCAACCCAGGTCTGTACTGGTTTGGGAAGGGAATGCATGAATCTGTCAATCACCACCCGCTCAACCATCTGGGCCGGAGTGGAGGACTCTGGTTGTAGCCACTTCTGAACGAGATGCAGTAGGTCAAACATCTGCGAGTGAGGGGGTTTGTTGCTAGCATACGCTCAGCGATGAACTCGTTGGGCTCTCAGCACCAAATTTACTCCCAGGCATGCTAAGATCTCTGTCTTTAGCTTGGGATACTCCATAGCATCTTGCAGTGCCAAGTCGAAATATGCCTTTTGGGGTTCACCCAATAAATATGGCGCCAGAATCTCTGCCCACTGTCCTGTTGGAAGTCTCTCCCGATCAGCCACCCTCTCAAAAACAGTCAGAAATGCTTCTACATCATCCCCAGGGATCATCTTCTGCATGGCCGGCCTTTCTGCCTTCCTGACGTGAGAATCATCAGTCAGCCCTGGGGGTGGGGCGGCCGCCCTGCTCTGGATGGCGTCCGCAAGAAGCTGTATCTGCTGTTGCGCCTCCTGCTGGTGCTGCTGCGATTTTTGCTGCAACTGAATTTGCTAAAGCAACAGTTTGGTCATTTCCTGGTGCTGCTGCTGCATGCTCTGCTGGGCCAGCTGCATGCTCTGCTGGGCCTGCTGCATGCTCTGCTGGCTCTGCAGGTGTTGCTGCTGCAAGCTCTGCTGGCTCTGGACCAGATGTTTAATGATCTCCTCCATGCTGTCAGACTTCTCTGGCTCCCTGCCAGCCTTCACACAGGACATCCACCGGTCTTTGTGGCAGGTACACATGTTCCTGGAATCCTGCACGCACTTTCACACCAACTGTGGCAAGACGACTTGCTCGGCTCTCCCGGAGGCAGACTCAGGACACACGTTCTCAGGTTACCTTATTGCTGGTTTATTATATGGCATAAACTCATGCAAGGTTCCACAGAAAAAATAAACAAGACCCCTCTGGGTTAAACGGGAAAACAAAACAAAATATAGCTCAGTCCATAGGTGAGCGGGTTCCGCCCACTCTCGGTAGCACAAACTGCATAGGCAAAGTCATTGTTAGGCTAAGTGCCCATGATGCAGAAATGCTCTGGATTTTTCCTGAGTGTTTCTGCATTAGGCTAAGTGCCCACGATGCAGAAATGCTCCGGATTTTTCCTGAGTGTTTCTGCATCTCTCTGGCAGAAAAAACGCAAGCGGATTTTACATGCGTTTTTTCCTACCAGGGACAAGCGTAAGTGAAGCACTTTGATCATGCGATTTCGCATGCGGGTTGTCAAGCGCTTTCCAAGCAATTTTAGCATCACTTGGAAAGTGCTTGACAACTTGGTCACAGTATATAAATCCATGCAATCGGCATGGATTTTATATAGTGTGACCAAGTTAGTTAAAAAAAAAGAATAAAAATGGTAAAAAAAACCAAAAAAACATATACGTACTCACCTTCCGATGGCCTCCGGTCTCCTTATCCGATGCGTCCGGTCTTCCCGGTGTCTCACGGTTGTGTAAAGGGACCTTCCATGACGTCATTTAGTCATGTGACAGGTCACACGACCGCCGACGTCAGCGGTCGCGTGACCCATCACATGATTAAATGACGTCATGGCAGGTCCTGTTAGACCATCGTGAGCTGTCGGGGAGCCAAGACGCATCGCTATGAAGACCGGGGGCCATCAGAAGGTGAGTATAATGTATATTTTTTATTTTAATTCTTTTTTTAGAGGTACTATGGTACCCTGGTCTGGAGGAGAGTCTCCTCTTCTCCAGACCCGGGTACCATCCGTACATTGAATCACTTAATATCCGCATGTGCACATGTAGTTGTGGCGCCCCTGCAGGTCCAGTTGCCACAGAGATACTGCATCTCACCCAGAGGTGTGGTACCCCACTCTCAGGTAAGGAAGGAGTACTAACCGGGACCCACACATCTACATCCAACACTACACCATTCCAGACCAGCAGGAGGGGCAAGGTGCACTTGTCCACTGCTGAGCCCTGTCCCTGGCTGGAAGCGGGGGAACCAAGAGAGGGGGAACCATGTAGTGGGTGTGGGTGGAGGAAGAAGATCAGTGGAGCACAGCCAGAAAGCGTATAAATGGCAGAGAAAAACATCTAGAAGAGTCCAGTCCTGCTCAGGAGAACAGGGCAGAAGGGTCCATGCTCCTGGCTCCAGTGCTTGGAGCAGGAGTTCAGTAGAGTAAGGGGAGTCGGGCCTAGTAAGAGAGGCCCAGGAGGAGAGTGAGGAGAGGAGAGAGAGGAGCAGTGAACAGGGCTCCAGGAAGACAGAAGGGATCCCAGGGGCATGGCAAGTGCAGAGGCCACTCGTGCACCCGAATTCACGCTGACGTGGAGGGATCAGGCCACAGAAGGGGACCGGCCCTAAAACTAGTGGAAAACAACCAGGCTCAGCTAGCCAACCGGAGGCTGCAGCATTTTCAAGGTGTTGCAGCCAAAACCCATAATTACATCGCTGAAAGGTGGCCACATAGGGTCCAGGGGACTGCACGTCTCCCGACAATGCCCGAGGCCACTGGCTTGGGACAATGATTGTGAGGCGCAGGGCAGGAGGGTGAGAGCCAGCGCAGTGAGACAACCGGGAAAGGTACATAGAACGGGGTCCCATTTAAGTGCTCCTGAGGTACCTGAGAGATTGCTGGATCCCTACCCCGGAGGAAATAGGACGACGTGGGCGGTTACACACCTGTAACTGTAACCTGGAGTCTTGAACAACTGTGAGTAAAACCTGAAGACTGCACCCCACTGTGTCTTTGAATAATTGCTGCGCCATCACCAGCCCTGTACTACATAGCACCAGCAACATCTACCTCTTTAATCGTCTATACTGCCCTGGAGCTTAGCTCTACCTGTGGAGAGCTGAACCAACTCTGCTGCGTCACCATCAGCTCCAGTGGATCTGCACCGCAGCGGCGGCCCCATATAGCCACATACCATAGTTAGCGTCACGAACATTATCTCTAAAAACTTTATTCCCCTTTTACTTTTACTTTAATTGACCGCCCTGGGTCACGGACCGGGTCACTGCCACTATGACACCCCAGCACCGACCGGCCCGGCTACCGAGTACCCCATGGCCCAGGGGGCGCGTAATAGTCTTGCGGATATAAAGCGATTCAATGCAAGTCAATGGCGGTGAAAACGCCGCGATTACACAAAATAATTGGTAGATAATCCGCAGCGGAAATACCCGCAGCATGTGCACAGCACATGCGGAATATCATTGGGGAACATTGCAGACCTTCTACCAAGCGTTTTTTAAGCATTTCTGCAGCGGAATTGTCACTGCGGAAACGCTTAAAAAACGCATAGTGGGCACACAACCTAAAAAGCTCTGCAGCTTCCACAACAATGTCTGGAGACTTCACTCTCCAGACCACACTCCAGAGAAAAAAAAAGCGACTGAGCTTTTACACATTACTCAGACACACCCTGAGGGGAGGTAGGGAGAATGGCGTCCCACCTTCTTTGCCATTCCCATGAAACCGCACACCCTTTAACAGAGTAAACCCACAAGCATATAACATGCTGGCAGAAATAAAGTAGGTCTTTGTTCACACAGGAGAGCATCCTGAGTGACACATACCTCCCCTCACATATAAAACCAGTGACTCTGTCACAATCCGTAAAGAGTAAGTGTAATTTTAATATTATTTTATAAATCAATAGTATACATTAAAGTAAGCAGAACAGAGCTGTAATTAAGTATTTTAAGGGAATTTGTAAGTAACTTGTCCCCCTAAACCATTTATATGTGCATGTAGTGCATGTAGCCCACTGAAAGATCAACTTACTGGTAGCGTTATATTGTCAATCTCTTGCCTGAATCTTGAGAAATTCACATTTTTAGCCTTATGTAAATGAGGTTTTAAGTGCAGTGGGTGGGAGACTACAGCTAAGAAAACTCTGCCTCCTTGGTTTAGTAACATTATTGTCACCTCCCTCTGTCTGTGGATTATTATTATTATTATTATTATTATTATTCTGCAGTTTTCTAAACACATTTAATGTTAGCATAAATTTAGTTTGCTTTGTAGAAATATTGTGACCTCTAGTGGCTGATATAGCATATTACATACAGGTAGATACAGCAAACAGGATTTATACTTAGTTCATTTTGTTCCACAATTTCTAAGCCTTCATCTGTCCTTTCAGTAGCATTTACAACACACTTTACTGTATTCTCAGCACTCTATCAAGAACTCGAGTCTGAATATTCGGAAAACAGTATTCAGATGTTCCCACAACACAGCTATTGACTTTTAATGAGGCAAAGGGAGTCTAAAATATGAATTTTTAAACTTTGTATTACCTTCCTTTTGGTAGTGCCATCTTTTTATCCAGGCAAAATAGCATAGACTACGAAGGTATTTGATAAAAAAAATGGCTAAATTTATCAAATAACTTTTTATTACCTAGATAGCTTTTACTATTTTTTTGGGAAGAGTAATGAATGAAAACTATTGTTTTATATACATTGTGTTCCAAATTATTATGCAAATAATATTTTCTCAGATTTTCCCAAATTACCTATATGAATTGCAGTCATTGTAATTTTCCAGTCAAATAACTATTAGAGTACAATTGAAAGGTTTTTGTACAAACTGACTATGATAACAGTATATTTTTAAAAAAATAAAACACTCAAACTGCACTCAAAATGCATGTTCCAAATTATTATGCACAGCAGAGTTTTCAACCTTTTCATTTTAATAAAGAACAAAAAAATGGTCATTTTTGAAATTATAAGCATTAGCAGGTTATTACAAACTGAAATCAAACAGTTTTCAACTCAAAACTTTATTCTAGGTGATGTTACATTTGCACATAGGACCGCTTGTTCGAAAGGAGCTTCTGAACTCTCTCGTCCATTGAATTTGTCAGGTTTTGGATGGTTTCTGCTTTAATTGTTTTGCGTGAGGACAGAATACCCTCCCAGAGCTGTTGCTTAGATGTGAACTGCCTCCCGCCATCATAGACACTCCTTTTGATGATGCTCCAGAGGTTCTCAATGGAATTGAGGTCAGGGGAGCATGGGTGCCACACCATAAGTTTGTCCCCTTTTATGCCCATAGCAGCCAGAGATGCAGATGTGTTATGTGCAGCATGAGACGGGGCATTATCATGCATGAAATGATCTCGATGGTCCAGATGGATGGAGTGGAGGATGGCTGGTTGATGGACACCCCATGCAAACACGGCTACGGTGCTAACAAGGAGGAGGTGGAGTAATGTTTTGGGCTGGAATCATGGGGAGAGAGATTGTCGGCCCTTTTAGGATCCCTGAAGGGGTAAAGATGAACTCCATAATGTATGTTGAGTTTCTCAAACGGCACTTCCTGCCATGGTTCAAGAAGAAGAACCGTGTATTCCGCAGCAAGATCATTTTCATGCATGATAATGCCCCGTCTCATGCTGCACATAACACATCTGCATCTCTGGCTGCTATGAGCATAAAAGGGGACAAACTTATGGTGTGGCACCCATGCTCCCCTGACCTCAACCCCATTGAGAACCTCTGGAGCATCATCAAAAGGAGTGTCTATGATGGCAGGAGGCAGTTCACATCTAAGCAACAGCTCTGGGAGGGTATTCTGTCCTCATGCAAAACAATTGAAGCAGAAACCATCCAAAACCTGACAAATTCAATGGACGAGAGAGTTCAGAAGCTCCTTTCGAACAAGTGGTCCTATGTGAAAATGTAACATCACCTAGAATAAAGTTTTGAGTTGAAAAGTGTTTGATTTCAGTTTGTAATAACCTGCTAATGCTTATAATTTCAAAAATGACCATTTTTTTGTTCTTTATTAAACTGAAAAGGTTGAAAACTCTGCTGCGCATAATAATTTGGAACATGCATTTTGAGTGCAGTTTGAGTTTTTTCTTTTTTTAAAAATATACTGTTATCATAGGCAGTTTGTACAAAAACCTTTCAATTGTACTCTAATAGTTATTTGACTGGAAAATTACAATGACTGCAATTCATATAGGTAATTTGGGAAAATCTGAGAAAATATTATTTGCATAATAATTTGGAACACAGTGTATTTTTATACCTTGGACTGTAAGATGATAAAACATGCTAATTTCATTCTCTAAGTCGGTAAATTCTATGATTTTTTTTTCTTTTTTTATTAACTTCCTTTACTAGCTCTAACGAATTAAATAATGGTTTATGGAAAAAAGAATTTGATTGTGTCATCTTCTGAGATCTGAATTTTTCTGTTGATGTAACCTCATAAAGGTTTGGTTTTTGAGGGATGGGTTGTAGATTTTTCTACACCAATTCCAAGTACACATCGGCATAATGTATTGTTTGATATATATTAAATCTTTTCAATGTTATGAGAAAAAAAATGGTAATTGTGACATTTCTGTTTTTTATACTTTACCTGCTTTGGTAAGTTTGCAACAGTACTATATCTTTAGTTTCTATTTTAATTCTGTTTACGCTTTTTTTTATTAAAACAGTGTCACAAAGTCCCCCATGTTATTTACATGTACCATTGCTATTTACTTACTTACTTACTGCATGGTATTTACTCATTTTGTTTTTATCCTAGGTAATGTTTGATTATGGCTACAGTGTGTATGGGTACCTACACATTGCATTTATACCAACATGTGTTCCGACTCATTTCTTTGGTTTCCTTTATTTTCTCTTATAAACACCTGCATGAGAGGTTTACTACAATGCCTCTTGGAAAAAATGTCAGAAATAGCCTCAAAAGCCTTTCATATTAATGAAATATATAGCAAATTATCTGAATTTTCTTGCCATAAAGATTTTCACACCATTAACTCCAATAATACATCCAGAGTTCTCGCTCTAGAACATGAGACCATCACCAAAAAAAAACATCACCAAAAAAACGAATAAACTTGGTAGAGACAGACAGGATTATCGCAGTGGTAATGTCACCAATAAAGCCTTTAAACCAAATAACCCTACTTCCCAAAAAACCTTCTAACTCTATGTCTCCTTCTCAATCAAATTCATCACTTGACAGTGAAAATAACCCCAGAATTGTTTTCAATAGCAAATATAATAAAAAAAAAATCCAGTTAGAAAAGACTCCAGCAGAAAACCCTCCATTGCTCCTCCGGGATATACCTACAACATACCTCAGACAAACCCAGTCCATATTCCAATACCAATATCCACTTCATGAGACCCTTCTTCTAATATTTTTATGGGTACTAGCTCCACCAATGCGAAAAAATATCTTCAAGAAATAAAAGAAAAAATCCACCACCTACGTACTAAACACAATATCCACGTCCCAAGTCCTAACATTCCTTCATTCCAGATGCCCTCTGATCTTTTATCCACTCATATTCCATAGGAAATTACATTCACTCTCCTTACTCCAGTCTCCCATAATCTACACCCCACTCCTCAAAGATTAACCTCACCTACATACAAAAACAGTGGCAATGAATTGGACTTCTCCATTCATGAAACTTCAATGGATTTCCTACCGACCCTTCTTGAATTCCAAATTCCCTCTAGCAATCTAGAAAACCATGAGCCTACAACCTAAACCATTATTTTAGACAATAGCTCAATTATTTTGCCCCCTTCCAATTCCAACCACATCTCAAACTGCACAACCCTGAAAAATTACTTCATACCCAGAGGAACAAAACGAAAAAGCAGAGAAGAGGCACTCGAGGAGGCACAAACCAACATAAAAAAGGCAAACACTCCCTCCAATGTATAAAATAACACTTGTCCCATCAATGTTTTAACCTATCCAATTACACTCTATCACCCTCAGAAGCTTCTCTTCTCTCAAATGGTCTATCCTTTAGCCCCACCAACATTCCCGATGATTTTTCCATCTTTTTAGATTTACACTCTTTTGTGCGTAAATAAACATTAAAAAGGTATTATTTATTGAGTAAAGATAAACTGCAAAACCCTGTCTCTCCAACCAAAATCCAATTTTTATCTGCTTGAAAGCCAGGGACATAGGCGGATTATAATGAGGACGATCTGGGCTACCGCCCGGGGCCCCGAACCTCCAGGGGGCCCGGGGCTCCGGGGTGTCTATGGCCAGATTGTCCTCATTATATTTGCGGCGCAGCGGCACATACCGGCAGACAGTGGCTCCCCCAGCAGCGGCGCACGGCCGCTGCTTCTTCTTCGGCCGGGCCAGCACTGCAGCAGTTAACTTCCCTGTGCTGGCCCGGCCGCGTCACTGCTAGGAGACACGGCCCTGTGCGCAGCCGTATCTCCTAGCTGTGACGTCACTCAGTGCGCACCCAGCCTGCAGTGCTGCACCGGAAAAGAGCAGGACTGGAGCCGAGCCGGGGGATGGTGAGTGTGTGTGTATGTGTGTGTGTGTGTGTATGTGCGTGTATGTATGTGTGCGTGTGTGTGTGTGTGTATATGTGTGTGTATGTATGTGTGTGTTTGCAGGCAGATATCATTGTGTGATGTCTGTTTATATGTATTTTTGTGTTTCAAATGTGTTTATGCGTGTATGTATATGTCTGTATATGTTCGTGTGCGTGCGTGACTGCGTGCGGCCTCCTGCTAAGTATAGAAGGCGCCGTGCGGCCTCCAGCTGTCTCTGGGGGGGGCACCGTGCAGCCTCCCGCTGTGTATAGATGGCACCGTGCGGCCTCCTGCTGTGTATAGATGGCGCCGTGCGGCCTCCTGCTGTGTATAGATGGTGCCGTGCGGCCTCCCGCTGTGTATAGGTGGCGCCGTGCGGTCTCCTGCTGTGTATAGATGGCGCCGTGTGGCCCCCTGCTGTGTATAGATGGCGCCGTGCGGCCTCCTGCTGTGTATAGATGGCATCGTGCGGCCTCCCGCTGTGTATAGGTGGCGCCGTGCGGCCTCCTGCTGTGTATAGATGGCATCGTGCGGCCTCCCGCTGAGTATAGGTGGCGCCGTGCGGCCTCCCGCTGTGTATAGAGGGCGCCGTGCGGCCTCTCGCTGTGTATAGATGGTGCCGTGCGGCCTCCCGCTGTGTATAGGTGGCGCCGTGTGGCCTCCCGCTGTGTATAGATGGCGCCGTGCGGCCTCCCGCTGTGTATAGATGGCGCCGTGCGGCCTCCCGCTATATACAGATGGCACCGTGCGGCCTCCTGCTGTGTATAGATGGCTACATGCGGCCTCCTGCTGTGTATAGATGGCTACGTGCGGCCTCCTGCTGTGTATAGATGACTACGTGCGGCCTCCTGCTGTGTATAGATGGCTACGTGTGCTCAATATTGAGTCATACAATTAATGTAAGGCTATGTGCCCACGATGCAGAAATGCTCCGGATTTTTTTTGAGCGTTTCTGCATCTCCCTGGCAGAAAAAACGCAAGCGGATTGTACATGCGTTTTTCCTGCCAGGGACTTGCTGATGTGAAGCGTTCTTCACATGCATTTCCGCATGCGGGTTGTCAAGCGCTTTCCAAGCGATTTTAGCATCACTTGGAAAGTGCTTGACAACTTGGTCACACTATATAAATCCATGCAACCGGCATGGATTTATATAGTGTGACCGTAAAAGAATGGTAAAAAATAAATATATAATTACCTACTGATGGCCTGCCGACGTCAGCGGTCGCTTGACCCGTCACATGACTAAATGACGTCACGGCAGGTCCTTTTCAGACCATCGCGAGCTGCTGGCAAGCCAGGACGCATCGGATAAAGACACCGGGGGCCATCAGAAGGTAAGTATAATATTTATTTTTTATTTTATTCTTTTTTTACAGGCTCTATGGTACCCGGGTCCGGAGTAGAGATGAGCGGTGTTCGACTAGAACTGTTCGCCAATCTCAAATTCGAGCTGTTTTGAGCGGTGTTCGAGTTGTTCGACGAACCCGAACGATTTGCAAAAAATTCGGCTGTTCGAGGTTATGTTCGATAACTGTTCGTGCACCAAAAGCGTGTCCTGCATGTCTGGCGCTATTTAGAGCACCAATCATGCAGGGATTGTCTGCCACTCACTGTAATGCCACAGCCATGGTTGCCCAAATCGATGGGAATAGTGCTCACGGTGAAACATGAAAAGCCGGCAATTCAGCAGCGGCATACACCGGTACCCGACAATTTAGAACCGAAAGAATAGAGCTTCACACATAGATTAGATAGATATAAACATGTCAGCCACATATATACGAAGTACAGTGAAAGTGCTGCTTACTGTACTTGTCATTTAGCGTAAAGGATTTATCAAAAAAAATAATAGTGTTTTCATGCACCGTCTCTTTAAAAAAGCCGCCGGCAATTCAGCATCTGTACCCGACAATTTATAACAGACAGAATAGAGCTTCACACATAGATTAGATAGATAGAAACATGTCAGCCACATATATACGAAGTACAGTGACAGTGTTGCTTACTGTACTTGTCATTTAGCGTAAAGGATTTATCAAAAAAAATAATAGTGTTTTCATGCACCGTCTCTTTAAAAAAGCCGGCCGGCAATTCAGCAGCGGTACCCGACAATTTATAACAGACAGAATAGAGCTTCACACATAGATTAGATAGATAGAAACATGTCAGTCACATATATATGAAGTACAGTGATAGTGTTGGTTACTGTACTTGTCATTTAGTATTAAAATAAGGGATTTATTATTAAAAAAATTGGCGTGGGGTTCCCCTTAATTTTAGGCTCTAGCGGAGGTTAAGCAGACAGCTGGGGCAGATGTTTGAAGCCTGGGAAGGGGGTAATACCCACGGAGCTTCCCAGGCTACTAATATCAGCCCCCAGCTGAATACATAGCCTTTACTAGCTATTAAAATGGGGGACACCCCAAAAAAAATGACGTGGGGTCCCCCCTAATTTAATAGCTAGCAAAGGCTAGGCAGACAGCTGGGGGCTGATATTAATAGCCCAGGAAGGGAGCCATGAATATTGGCCCCCTCCCAGGCTAGAAACACCAGCCGTCAGCCGCCCCAGAAATGGCGCATTCATAGGATGCGCCAATTCTGGCACTTAGCCTCGCTCTTCCACGCTGCCCTGGTGCGGTGGCAGGGGGTAATAGGGTTGGGGTTGATGTCAGCTTATAATGCCAGCTGACATCAAGCCCAGGTTAGTAATGGAGAGGCGTCTATAAGACACCCCCATTACTAACCCCATAGTCAAAGTTAAAAAAAACACAAACACCCAGAATAAAGTCCTTTAATTGAAATAAAGACACAATCCTTTATTGTTCTAAATTAAACCATACTTACCGTCACGCCCATTCCAGCTGAAGCCAACGATCTCCTGCAATAAAAGAAAAATAATAAAGCAACCTCATCCTTACCTTTCCGTGGTTCCCACGACAGCTTCAGCTCTGCTACATCGAGATGACAGGCTGGTCCGCAGCAGAACGCTGCCATCCAGCCTCTCATCCCGCAGACACTGAGAAGCGCAGGCTTGCTTGCGCTGCTCAGCGTCTCTCTGTGACGACATCCAGATGAGCCGAGTTCATGTCCAATGAACTCGGCTCACCTCATGCACGTCACTGACAGCGTGGGAAAATTCTCACGCTGAAGCGGTGAGTGCAGGAGAATTCTCCCACGCTGTCAGTGACGTGCATAAGGTGAGCTCATGTCCAATGAACTCAGCTCACCTCCTGCACGTCACTGACAGCGTGGGAGAATTCTCCTGCACTCAGCGCTTCAGCGTGAGAATTCTCCCACGCTGAAGCGCTGAGTGCAGGAGAATTTTCCCACGCTGTCAGTGACGTGCATAAGGTGAGCTCATGTCCAATGAACTCAGCTCACCTCCTGCACGTCACTGACAGCGTGGGAGAATTCTCCTGCACTCAGCGCTTCAGTGTGAGAATTCTCCCACGCTGAAGCGCTGAGTGCAGGAGAATTTTCCCACGCTGTCAGTGACGTGCATGAGGTGAGCCGAGTTCATTGGACATGAACTCGGCTCATCTGGATGCCCTCACAGAGAGACACTGTGGAGCGCAAGCAAGCCTGCGCTTCTCAGTGTCTGCGGGATGAGAGGCTGGATGGCAGCGTTCTGCTGCGGTCCAGCCTGTCATCTCGATGTAGCAGAGCTGAAGCTGTCATGGGAACCATGGAAAGGTAAGGATGATGTTGCTTTATTATTTTTCTTTTATTTCAGGAGATCGTTGGCTTCAGCTGGAATGGGCGTGATGGTAAGTATGGTTTAATTTAGAACAATAAAGAATTGTGTGTTTATTTCAATTAAAGGACTTTTTTCTGGGTGTTGTGTTTTTTTTAAATACTTTACTAGAAATTCATGGTGGTCATGTCTAATATTGGCGTGACCCCATGAAATTCGGGCTTAGGGCCAGCTGATAATGCCAAGCTGGCCCTAACCCCTTTATTACCCAGTGAGCCACCGCATCAGGGCCCTGGATGAGTTGGGTACAGCGCCAGAAGATGGCGCTTCTATGAACGCGCCATTTTCCGGGGTGGCTGCGGACTGCAATTTGCAGCGGGGGTGGCCCAGAAAGCTTGGGCCTCCCTGCGCTGCGGATTCCAGCCCCCAGCTGCCTAGTTGTACCTGGCTGGACACAAAAACAGGGCGAAGCCCCACGTCAATTTTCTTTAAATTATTTCATGAAATAATTAAGAAAAAAAGGGCTTCCCTATATGGTTGTGTCCGGCCAGGTACAAATAGGCAGCTGGTGGTTGGGGGCAGCCCGTTCCTGCCTGCTGTACCTGGCTGGACACAAATATAGTGCGAAGCCCCACGTCAATTTTTTTTAAATTATTTCATGAATTTCCTGAAATAATTTAAAAAAATTGAAGTGGGGCTTCGCACTATATTTGTGTCCAGCCAGGTACAGCAGGCAGGAACGGGCTGCCCCCATCCACCAGCTGCCTATTTGTACCTGGCCGGACACAACAATATAGGGAAGCCCTTTTTTTCTTAATTATTTCATGAATTTCATGAAATAATTTAAAAAAATTGAAGTGGGGCTTCGCACTATATTTGTGTCCAGCCAGGTACAGCAGGCAGGAACGGGCTGCCCCCAACCACCAGCTGCCTATTTGTACCTGGCCGGACACAACAATATAGGGAAGGCCTTTTTTTCTTAATTATTTCATGAATTTCATGAAATAATTAAAAAAAAAGTACGTGGGGCTTCGCCCTATTTTTGTGTCCAGCCAGGTACAACTAGGCAGCTGGGGGCTGGAATCTGCAGCGCAGGGAGGCCCAAGCTTTCTGGGCCCCCCCCCCCCGCTACAAATTGCAGTCCGCAGCCACCCCGGAAAATGGCGCGTTCATAGAAGCGCCATCTTCTGGCGCTGTACCCAACTCATCCAGGGCCCTGGTGCGGTGGCTCACTGGGTAATAAAGGGGTTAGGGCCAGCTTGGTATTATCAGCTGGCCCCAAGCCCAAAATTCATGGGGTCACGCCAGTATTAGACATGACCGCCATGAATTTCTAGTAAAGTATTTAAAAAAAACACAACACCCAGAATAAAGTCCTTTAATTGAAATAAAGACACAATTCTTTATTGTTCTAAATTAAACCATACTTACCATCACACCCATTCCAGCTGAAGCCAACGATCTCCTGCAATAAAAGAAAAATAATAAACCAACCTCATCCTTACCTTTCCATGGTTCCCACGACAGCTTCAGCTCTGCTACATCGAGATGACTGGCTGGACCGCAGCAGAACGCTGCCATCCAGTCTGTCATCCCGCAGACACTGAGAAGCGCAGGCATGCTTGCGCTCCTCACTGTCTCGCTGTGACGGCATCCAGATGAGCCGAGGTCATGTCCAATGAACTCGGCTCACCCCATGCACGTCACTGACAGCGTGGGAAAATTCTCACGCTGAAGTGCTAAGTGCAGGAGAATTCTCCCACGCTGTCAGTGATGTGCATGAGGTGAGCTCATGTCCAATGAACTCAGCTCACCTCCTGCACGTCACTGACAGCGTGGGAAAATTCTCCTGCAATCAGCGCTTCAGCGTGAGAATTTTCCCACGCTGTCAGTGACGTGCATGAGGGGAGCCGAGTTAATTGGACATGAACTCGGCTCATCTGGATGTCGTCACAGAGAGACGCTGAGCAGCGCAAGCAAGCCTGCGCTTCTCAGTGTCTGCGGGATGACAGGCTGGATGGCAGCGTTCTGCTGCGGTCCAGCCTGTCATCTCGATGTAGCAGAGCTGAAGCTGTCGTGGGAACCATGGAAAGGTAAGGATGAGGTTGCTTTATTATTTTTCTTTTATTGCAGGAGATCGTTGGCTTCAGCTGGAATGGGCGTGATGGTAAGTATGGTTTAATTTAGAACAATAAAGGATTGTGTCTTTATTTCAATTAAAGGACTTTATTCTGGGTGTTTGTGTTTTTTTTAACTTTGACTATGGGGTTAGTAATGGGGGTGTCTTATAGACGCCTCTCCATTACTAACCTGGGCTTGATGTCAGCTGGCATTATAAGCTGACATCAACCCCAACCCTATTACCCCCTGCCACCGCACCAGGGCAGCGTGGAAGAGCGAGGCTAAGTGCCAGAATTGGCGCATCCTATGAATGCGCCATTTCTGGGGCGGCTGACGGCTGGTGTTTCTAGCCTGGGAGGGGGCCAATATTCATGGCTCCCTTCCTGGGCTATTAATATCAGCCACCAGCTGTCTGCCTAGCCTTTGCTAGCTATTAAATTAGGGGGGACCCCACGTCATTTTTTTGGGGGGGTCCCCCATTTTAATAGCTAGTAAAGGCTATGTATTCAGCTGGGGGCTGATATTAGTAGCCTGGGAAGCTCCGTGGGTATTACCCACTTCCCAGGCTTCAAACATCTGCCCCAGCCGTCTGCTTAACCTCCGCTAGAGCCTAAAATTAAGGGGAACCCCACGCCAATTTTTTTAATAATAAATCCTTTATTTTAATACTAAATGACAAGTACAGTAACCAACACTATCACTGTACTTCATATATATGTGACTGACATGTTTCTATCTATCTAATCTATGTGTGATGCTCTATCTTTCTGTTCTAAATTGTCGGGTACCGCTGCTGAATTGCCGGCCGGCTTTTTTAAAGAGACAGTGCATGAAAACACTATTATTTATTTAAATAAATCCTTTACACTAAATGACAAGTACAGTAAGCAACACTATCACTGTACTTATTATATATGTGACTGACATGTTTCTATCTATCTAATCTATGTGTGAAGCTCTATTCTTTCTGTTCTAAATTGTCGGGTACAGATGCTGAATTGCCGGCCGGCTTTTTTAAAGAAACGGTGCATGAAAACACTAATATTTTTTTTAATAAATCCTTTACACTAAATGACAAGTGCAGTAACCAACACTGTCACTGTGCTTCTTATATGTGTGACTGACATGTTTCTATCTATCTAATCTATGTGTGATGCCCTATTCCTTCTTGTCTAAATTGTCGGGTACCGGTGTATGCCGCTGCTGAATTTGCCGGCCGGCTTTTTTAAAGAGAGTGTCTTCTGAGCAGTTTGTCAGCTTTTGGACACCTTTGCAGGTGTTTTCTATGTGTTTCTATGTGTTTTTGTTTGCCTGCCATTGGTTTTAACGGTGTTCGACGGTGTTCTAAGGTGTTCGACGAACAGTTCGACGAACAGTTCCTCGAACATCCCGGTGTTCGACGAACCGAACCGAACCCGAACACTACGGGGGTGGCTCAACACTAGTCCGGAGGAGAGTCTCCTCTTCTCCAAACCTGGATACCATCCGCACATTGAAACACATGGATTCTGCATGTACAGATGCAGTGATGCGGATTCCATGTGTTCCAATGAAAGTCAATGGCGGCGAAAGCGCCGCGCTTCCGCAAAATAATTGGCAGTGCTGCGGATTTTTCCACAATGATAATCCGCAGCGGAAATTTCCACAGCATGTGCACAGCACATGAGGATTATCATTGGGGAACATGGCAGACCTTCTACCAAGCGTTTTTAAGCGTTTCTGCAGCGGAATTGCCGCTGCGGAAACGCTTAAAAAACGCATAGTGGGCACACAGCCTAAAAAAAAATATTATAATTAATATTGTGCCAAATTAATTTCACGTGAACTATCATATGATCTATCACAGGGGATCATGTGACATGTCACGTGATACATCAGGTATGTGTGTGTGGGGGGGGGCGGGGGCGCCTTCTAAACTGCCTGGGGCCCTTGCTACGCTTAATCCACCCCTGGCCAGGGACATTCTCTAACTACCATTTTAGATTTGGTTCTTGTAGATTTTAAGGATATAAAAAAGTGTGGAGTAAAAACTGATTCTTTATATTATTGTATTAAGGATCTTCATTTCAGTTAGCGCAGCCCAAAACCATCAATTGTCTTCTCCTTTAAGCATCCTGGTGGAGTTCATCCCCCTGCGATGGGGCAGCAGCAACCATTAGTAAGCTTTCACAGGAGTTGCACCTGCACAAATCACTCAGGTGAACCGATTACCTGGTTTTAATATATATTTTTATAAAGGAAAGGTATGGTCCTATGGCCGGGTGTGCTCTGTTTCTCTAAAGTGTTTATCTGAGTAGCCAATGTTATTTACATGGACCACTTAGTAGATAGATGAATGGCGGCACTCCAGCAAGCGCTTCCAGTTGAAAAACTTTTATTGCTTCAAACACACCTTAAAACCTGGAGCCGGGGAAGCTGAGTACCTTCAGGACGACGGCCGTTTCCCACCTGCCTGGTGCTTCAACGGGTCTAAATACAAACTACACGTGGGGAGGTGGCTCTTAAGTAGAAAACACACCTCTACTCCCCACGCCACATCCACAAATTAAAAACACATGTAATACATTATAAAAACATAGTCATATCCACTTTATCCTTAAGACCACTAACACCCTGGGCTTTTAACTGCAGAGTCCATCTTGTCTCTTTTCACAGTAATAGGTTATTCAAATTACCACCTCGGCTTGGTAGTTCAACCTATTCCAATCCTGCAAAGCTCAAAAATTTGGGATCAGAATTATGTGCTTTTTTCATATGCTCAATAACTCTAACAGAACCTTTACCTGTAATAATTGATCTGCAGTGCTCTCTAAATCTTGTATACATTGGTCTTAAAGTCTTTCTAATGTACAATTTTTTGCACGGACAAAAGATCACATAAATTACAGATTGCATTTTACAAGAGATAAACTGATTATTGTGTACTATTGGGCTAATTCTGATAGGATTTAATGTGATGTGCTGACTGCAAAAAGAGCAGTCCCCACACTTATGATTACCTATAGGTTTCATTCTCTTTAAACTAGTTTTCCATATGGGGTACAATACGATTTCTTACCAGGATATCATTTCAATTACTACTGCGTTTGTATGTAATTAACGGTTAATAATAGCAGAAGTTTATAACATGAAGCTGTGAAAATAAAAAAATCAAACTTTTTCCAAAAAAATTATCTTTTAGCCCCAATTTTTTTATTTTCACAAGGGTAAGAGGAGAAAATGGACCCCAAAAACTGTTGTGCAATTTCTCCTGAATAAGTTGATACCCCATATGTGGGGAAAATACACTGTTCGGGTGCACGGCAGGGTTCAGAAGGGAAAGAGCACTGTGTGCCTTTTTGAACACAAAATTGTCTGGAATCGAAAGTGGACACCATGTCGCGTCTGGAGAGCCCCTGATGCGCCTAAATAGTGGAAACCCACCACAAGTGACCCCATTTTGGAAACTAGACCCCTCAAGGATTTTATCAAGGGGTATAGTGAACATTTTGAACCCAGAGGTACGACACAGAGTTTGATAACATTAGGTCATCATGTTGAATAAGTTGTCTTGAAAATTGTCTCTTCAGAGAGGAAGAGGACACGAACTCGAGTGCAACCTACAGGAAGTAGCAATCCTAAAAGTCAATATTGACCATTTAACGAGCCTTATCACATGACTTAGGATAAAAAGCCAAGACCAGAAACTCAATTTGCAGACACTGTTTTTGGGGTACAGCCCCTGATCAGTGCAAAGTGAGAGTTCTGGTTTGGCTGGATGAGAGGCGTCAGACCAGTATCTAGGGGTAATATGTCTCCTTGCGGAGAGTGACGTGTTAAGCACGTCAGATGAGGAGACTTATAAAGCTGCAATGCTCCTCTGGGAAATATGCAAATTGTCTCTTCAGAGAGGAAGGGGACTATAACTCTAGTGCCACCTACAGGAAGTAGCAATCCTAAAAGTCAATAGTGACTGTGAAGACCCGGGGTCTTCCGTGAGCGTAAAGCTACTCATACAACACAGGGTGAGGGTAAAACAGTGTGGCAATACTTTATTGAACCACAAAGCGGACAATAAATACACAGAACAGTCCCAGCAAATGCCCAATATGGTACAACATTACACAGTCTCACCCTTCTTTCTCCGCCCGCCTGGCAATAGAACAGCTGCGACTTTGGAGACTTCCAGGGCCGACTACCTCAACCAGTGGCCCCCCGCTTCTGGCGGGTCCCCTCAGAGAGGAGGTAGCGGCAAGATTAGGAAGCTAGCAGTCCATTGAGGTACAAGACCAGGAGACCCGAGCGTCCAAATCTGGCCTCTCCTTGAGTTTCCATGGGGCCAGGCGACCGGTGGGTCCCTCCTGGCAACTCCAAATGTCTCCATGGGTTCTATGCGACTGGTGGGTCCCTTCTTAGCAACCCCTAAACAACATATCCATGGGACCAGGTGACTTCTTCGTCCTTTCCTGAACTCCCCAAAATGTATCCATGTCTCTCTGATGGTTAATGGAGCAGATCCGAATCTTTCCAGTCAGGGCCGGTACCCTTAGGCTTGAATAATATAGAATTCAAATCTGTGTCTTTTTGGTAATGCCATGCAATCCATCTTCTCTCCTGGAGGATGTTTCTCATTCTCCTTCTAAAGTCTGTCTGACTCTGTCCCAAGACTCCCTCTGTCTCAGAAACGCATGTCCCTTCTGCTTCTCTGGGCTCAGCTCCCTGAATGGCACACCTGCTCTCTCCCTCCTCCCCCAAAGCTAAGTGTGCATATCACATGTCAGAGGTAAAGGCGCAGGGCTCACCTATCATTGTTTGAGATAATCTATTTACATAGTTGGTATCACAGGGGCTCTTGTAAATACACATCATTGTTTCAGAATCAAAAGCAGATAACATTCAGGATTTTACAAATAGTAGTCTGTGTTAATCAACTAAAGAAGAACAGAGATTAAAGAGTCAACATAAAAATAAAGGAATGCTGCTCTTGCCATCAGAAAGTATGTCTGGCATAATTAAGATTTTACTCTGTATTGTTACATTTCTCCCCCAATCTTAATTAGCCAGACATGATAGGATCCCAATCATTTTTCTCCACTTATTGGAGATAGTCCATCAGCATGTCTTTAAGCACAGACATGAATGTAAGATGTTTCACCTTTGTGGGAACAAAACTTTGCATCATCCAGTTTGCTCAGAGCATATTCCATGTCTTCCTTGCAAATAAAATCCAAACGTAATTGAAGAAAATGGACTGGTATCCATTGCCTCCACACATGCCTTCCTCTGCATCCTGTGGTTCCTGAATTAAATCCGATGACTGTCGATGGCCTGGTATTCAATCCGTTGAAGCTAGCACAGCTTCTGTAGTTGTCGTATCTTGTTGCTGCTGTATATCCTCTCCAATCTTCCTCCCAAGCCCAGGCTGGTGGGGTTGGACATAGTAGCATCCAAAACCCGCTGTGTATGCCTCACCTATGGTTTGCTGGGTGTGTCTATATGCCTCCCTGGTTGCGGAGCTCTTTGACGGTGAGTGCTAACACCAGTCCCCTGCAGCTCCCCCAGCTCTGCTGGGCTGAGTAGCATCTCACCGCTGCCACCAAAATGTGAAGACTCGGCGTCTTCCTTGGGCGTAAAGCTACTCATACAACACAGGGTGAGGGTAAAACAGTGTGGCAATACTTTATTGAACCACAAAGTGGACAATAAACACACAGAACAACCCCAGCAAATGCCCAATATGGTACAACATTACACAGTCTCACCCTTCCTTCTCCGCCCGCCTGGGTATAGAACAGGTGCGACTTTGGAGACTTTCAGGGCCGACTACCTCAACCAGTGGCCCCCCGCGTCTAGCGGGCCCCCACAGAGAGGAGGTAGCGGCAAGCTTAGGAAGCTAGCAGTCCATCGAGGTACAAGACCAGGAGACTCGAGGGTCCAAATCTGGCCTCTCTGAGAGCTTCCATGGGGCCAGTATGTGTCCCTCCTGGCAACTCTAAATGTCTCCCTGGGTTCTAGGAAACTGGTGGATCCCTCCTAGCAAACCGAAAACAACATATCCATGGGGCCAGGTGACTTCTTCATTCTCTCCTGGACTCCCCAAAATGTATCCATGTCTCTCTGATGGTTAATGGAGCAGATCCGAATCTTTCCAGTCAGGGCTGGTACCCTTAGGCTAGAATAATATAGAATTCAAATCTGTGTCTTTTTGGTAATGCCATGCAATCCATCTGCTGTCCAGGAGGATGTCTCTCATTCTCCTTCTAAAGTCTGTCTGTCTCTGTCCCAAGACTCTCTCTGTCTCAGAAACACATGTCCCTTCTGCATCTCTGGGCTCAACCCCCTGAATGGCAGAACTGCTCTCTCCCTCCTCCTCCAAAGCTAAGTGTGCATATCACATGTCAGAGGTAAAGGTGCAGGGCTCATCTATCATTGTTTGAGATAATCTATTTACATAGTTGGTATCACAGGGGCTCTTGTAAATACACATCATTGTTTCAGAATCAAAGAGCAGATAACATTCAGGGTTATACAAATAGTAGTCTGTGTTAATCAACTAAAGAAGAACAGAGGTTAAAGAGTCAACATAAAAATAAAGGAATGCTGCTCTTGCCATCAGAAAGTATGTCTTGTTAGAACCTTCCTGTTTGTTTTTTCCATCTTATGTTTTGCGGTCACGTGACCATCTGCCTTTATATTCCAGCTCCGCCCTCCTGGCTGTGCTGGACTTCAGTGTTTGACTGTTTCTCTAGCCTGGTGATTCGGTGCCTTTCTCTGTCAGTTTGCTTGGTCCTTCTGGGACCTCTAGTACCTTTTTGTCAGTTTGTCTTTTGTGTTCTGCAACAACTTCTCTGTTTAGGAGGTGTCCCATTTTTGTCCCAGTCCTTAGTTCTTTTAGGGACCCCTCCCTTAATGCTATCGGTCTTCGTTCAGACTAGCCGAGGACTAAGGCGGGTCTGTTCGCTAAGAACAGGCAGCCTGCTACATCGTAGGCATTCAGCTTAGTCTTACTGTAGGGACAGCTTTCCCCTATCTTTCCTTAGTTTATGTTGCAGATCATAACAGTAAGTCCAGCCCAAAAAACTAAAAGGAAAGAAATTTGGGGATCAGTATGGTTTCCGTCCAGGATTTGGCTCAACGCCTGCAGGGATTGTCTCTGGAGGTGGCCGAGCTCCAGCAACACGTGAGTAGCTGCTCTGGAGCGCATTTTGTCGAACTCAAGGTAGGACTGCCTGATGTTTTTTATGGTAAACAGCAAGATTTTTTTTCCTTTAAAAATGCTTGTTTGTTATATTTTCGTTTGAGACCAAGGTCCTCTGGGAATGAATCACAGCTCATTGGTTTTATTATGTCACTTTTGCACAATGAACCACAGGGGTGGGCCTTTTCTCTCCAACTTAATGATCCGTGTTTAAGGTCTGTTGAAGAATTTTTTTTCTGCTATGGGGCTATTATATGACGATCCTGATCAAATCTCATCTGCGGAGGCAGAACTCAGGCGTTTGAATCACGGGTCAGGTGATGTTGAAAATTATTGCACACATTTCAGGAGATGGGCCTCAGAAGTTAAATGGAATGATCCTGTGTTGAAACGTTTATTTCTTGCTGGTCTTAGTGAAAGAGTTAAGGATTTGCTAATTGCATTCCCTGCACCCGAGACTTTGCAGGATGCCATGCAATTACCTGTTCGTGTGGATAGGAGACTGAGATTTAGACAGAATGAGGTAAAGACTCCTGTAATGTCAGTTCCTAGTCCCCAGAAAATCTGCTCAGACGGCTGAGAACCGATGGAGGTTGGGGTGATGTCACTCCGCTCTCAGAAAAGAGACCGGAGGTTCGCCGAGGGATTGTGTCTTTATTGTGGTAAAGCTGACCATTTGATTAAGTATTGTGAGCGTCGTTTAAGTAAAGAAAAAAAAAAGGTCAGTTACGCCCGTATAGCTTGTTTACGCTCTGCAGGATTATTTCTTTCTGGGAGTACTACTTTGCAGGGAGATTTGATTGAATTTCAGGTATTTGTGGTAGGATTGTGGTTCAACACTTAATGTGATTGATAAAGGGTTTTTGGAAAACCTTAAATTGAAATCCAAACCTTTGTCACCACCTATTTCTGTGATTGCAATTGATAACACTCCCGTGAAATGTATTACTCACAAGGTTGCTGCATTTCCCCTCACTATCAATGGAGTTCACCAAGAAATTTTGGACTTGGTTGTTTTAGATAATTTACCCTCTCCGGTTGTTCTAGGATTGCCTTGGTTAAAACTGCACAATCCTTTACTGGACTGGTCTACTAATGTGATTAAGTCTTGGAGTCCGAAGTGCTATGATAAATGTTGTAATGGTCGCATTGCGGCTGGAGAAAAAGGGGAATTACCTGTACCTATTCAAGATTTTTGGAGGGTTTTTTCAGAGGAGGAGTCGCAAGTTTTACCTCCTCATAGGGATTATGATTGCGCCATTGAGTTTGTTCCGGGAGCTACTCTTCCCAAGAGTTTCTTGTTTAATCTGACTATCCCTGAAAGAAAGGCCTTGGAGGAATACATACAGACTAGCCTGGCTGCTGGTCACATTAGACCTTCTAAGTCGCCTGTGGCAGCTGGATTTTTCTTTGTAAAAAAAAGGACGGAGGTTTATGTCCATGTCTGGATTTTCGTGAAATTAATAAGATTACCGTACTCAATTCCTACCCATTGCCGTTAATTCCTGACTTGTTTAACCAGTTAGTGGGGGCCAAGTGGTTCTCTAAAATTGATCTCCGGGGGGCATACAATTCGTTACGAGTGAAGGAGGGTGATGAATGGAAAACTGCTTTTAACACTCCGTTAGGTCATTTTGAGAATCTGGTGATGCCTTTTGGTCTTACCAACGCACCTGCATTTTTTCAGAACCTTATTAATGACATCCTGAGACCTTTGATTGGTAAGAATGTGGTTGTGTATTTGGATGACATTTTGATTTACTCACCAGATCTAGAGTCCCATTAGCAGAGTGTACGTGAAGTTTGGCAGTTATTGAGTGATAATTAGAGATGAGCGTTGTTCTACTCGAACTGTTCGCCAATCTCAAATTCGAGCTGTTTTGGGCGGTGTTCGAGCCGGTCGGCGAACACGAACAATTTGAGAAAAATTCGGCTGTTCGAGGTTATGTTCGATAACTGTTCGTGCACCAAAATCATAACTGGATTTTTTCTCAGTAATGATGAAAATTAATGTTAATACGCAGTTTGAGTGTACAGCGGGGCGGGGGGAGGGGCAGGGGATGGATCTCTGCAGGAACAATGAAGATCTCCATTTTTTTTTCTCTTTCCCGCATTTGCAGTGGGGAGGTGCAATCTGTCAGCCTATCAGCAGCGCACACACGGAGCGAAGTGCTTTTTTTCACACAAGCAAGGGCATGTGTGATTGGCAGTGTATGTCACATGTCCTTGCCCTATAAGACCAAGCCATTTTCCCCGTCGCCACCATTTTCTCACTGCTGCAGCTGCGTGTTAGACGGCACCGCTGTTGCTGTGTGCGCTATACCTTGTTAATTTCAAGCCAATTTTCGCACAAATATACAGATAGCTTGGGAGTAGGGAATAGTTGTGATTGCAGTCCTTTTAAGGACTAGGTTACAGCATTTCCTACGACTTTTATCAGGCAGGTCTGTGCTCTAAAATAGATAGATTGTGGGAGTAAAGACTAATTGTAATTGGAGTCCTTTTCAGGACTAGGTTACATGAGTTCCTATCAGTTTTTGCCAGGCAGGTCTGTGCCAGTGCTGTGCAAGTTTTTTTCACAGCATTTGGCTGAATCTAGCAAAGCTAATCCTTTTTGGCCTATTGCAGAGTGTGTTAGTCAGTGGAGTAGCCTATCTGTGTTGCAAGATATACCACCTGTGTATAGAATACCAATTTTTTTACTGCACCTAGTGAAGTAAAATCTTTTGGGCATAGCATCATTCTATTAGTCCATCTATACTGACCTCCATCAGGTTGCAAACTGAATATAATTTTTTTCTGCATCTAGCTCTGAAAAAATATTTGGGCTTCTAGCAGTGTGTGGGACTTGGTCTATTAGTCCATCTATACTGACCTCCATCAGGTTGCAAATTAAAAATAATTTTTTTCTTCATTTAGCTCTGAAAAAATATTTGGGCTTCTAGCAGTGTGTGGGACTTGTTCTATTAGTCCTTCTATACTGACCTCCAGCAGGTTGCAAATTGAATATAATTTTTTTCTGCATCTAGCTCTGAAAAAATATTTGGGCTTCTAGCGGTGTGTGGGACTTGGTCTATTAGTCCATCTATACTGACCTCCATCAGGTTGCAAATTAAAAATAATTTTTTTCTGCATCTAGCTCTGAAAAAATATTTGGGCTTCTAGCAGTGTGTGGGACTTGGTCTATTAGTCCATCTATACTGACCTCCATCAGGTTGCAAATTAAAAATAATTTTTTTCTTCATTTATCTCTGAAAAAATATTTGGGCTTCTAGCAGCGTGTGGGACTTGTTCTATTAGTCCATCTATACTGACCTCCATCAGGTTGCAAATTAAAAATAATTTTTTTCTGCATCTAGCTCTGAAAAAATATTTGGGCTTCTAGCAGTGTGTGGGACTTGGTCTATTAGTCCATCTATACTGACCTCCATCAGGTTGCAAATTAAAAATAATTTTTTTCTGCATCTAGCTCTGAAAAAATATTTGGGCTTCTAGCAGTGTGTGGGACTTGGTCTATTAGTCCATCTATACTGACCTCCATCAGGTTGCAAATTAAATAAAAAATTTTTCTGCATCTAGCTCTGAAAAAATATTTGGGCTTCTAGCGGTGTGTGGGACTTGGTCTATTAGTCCATCTATACTGACCTCCATCAGGTTGCAAATTAAAAATAATTTTTTTCTGCATCTAACCCAGCCAATAGTTTTGGCCTAATACCACAGTTTGGCCACTCAGCTCTGCTCGGTTACCATCCATTGTTTTTTTGTGCAAACAACTCCAGAGTTGTGAATTAGTTAACCACCAAAATGAGTGGAAAAAGGCCTGCTGCTGGTGGAAAGGGGAATAGGCGTGTTGGGAAGGGGAAAAAAGGTTGTGTCCGTGGGGTAGGTGCAGAAGAAAGACCATCTTCCAGCCAAACTAAAATGTCTACTTCTTTTAGCGGACAATGTGATAAGATCCCTTTCTTACGGCCACGCCAATCGCTACAAATTCCAGATGAGGCACAAAAACAGCAGGTGCTTCAACGGATATCAAGTGCTCCTTTAAGTGGGCTCTCCTCCACATCAACTTCAACATCACAAATACTCCAGTCCTCAAAGGTGTCACCCAAATCGCACTTGCTTCCTCACAGCTCCCAAATCTCCAGCTGCCCGTCTGAGTATGAGGTAGAACAGATGGTTGAGTCTGCAGAGCTGTTTACTCATACTATAGCCTGGGAATCAGAGGTCGACTCCAGCGCTTCTGTGAATCCAGACGAGGAAATGATCTGCACTGATGCCCAGAATCTTTATGAGTCGGATCCAGGACCAGACGCAGAAGGTTCTGACCATAATGTAGACCCTCATTCCCAAACTGTAACTCCTGTTGGTGGAGACAATGAGGAAGACGATGATAAGACTCAAATACCTGATTGGAGCGACAACTTTAGTTTTTTGTCAGGGCAGGAACAGGTTGGCTCTGAGGACGACGGGTGTGATAACGCACAGGGTGATGATGATGAGGTCGGAGATCCCACTTACTGTCAACCCACAGTCAGCCAAGAGATGAGGTCAGCAGAGGAGGTGGAGGAAGATGCTAGTGACGACGAGGTCAGGTTGCGCCTTCCTTGACAGAGACGTAGTACTGGAAGCACGTCAACAACTGCATCCTCAAACACAACTCTGCCTCTCACCACAAGTCGTGGTGGCTCTTCAGGTCGCATGGGTGCTAAGCCTTGCATAGCCTGGGCATTTTTTCAGATCGATAAAGATGACCCAACTCGTGTTATCTGTAACATTTGTCAGCAAAAGCTAAGTAGAGGCCAAAAAATACATAGTTTGAGTACTTCATGCATGAACCGGCACATGGACATGAAGCATAAGTTGCAGTGGGAAGCTCAGTGTGCTACAATGCGGTCTAGCCGGCCGGGCCAACCACCGTCTGCCATATCTTGTGCATCCACGGCCTCTTCATCCTCTGTGACTGGGGGGACAGCAGTCACACCTGTTTTGGGGCGCAGACCTGCCACCTCTTTACCCGCAACAGCCAGCGTGATTGGCAGGTCATCATTTTCTTTGGAGGTGGTAACACCAGCTGGTCTTGAGCGCTGTCCGACATCGATAGCACCACCTTTGGATCAAGGCAACCTAACATGTCCGCCTGCATCTTCCTCACAGACCGGCAGTTTGCCGGGGACACCCTTATCAACCCCGTCTAAGCACAATAGCCAGCCCTCGGTCCCTCAGATGTGGACAAGTAAAAGACCATTTCCTCCTAGCCATGAGAAAGCTAAGAGGTTGAATTTCACCATCTGCAAGCTCTTGGCTACAGAAATGCTGCCTTTCCGCCTGGTGGACACAGAGGATTTTCGAGACCTTATGTCCGTCACAGTGCCCCAGTACCAGATGCCCAGTCGGCACTACTTCTCAAAGAAAGGTGTGCCTGCGCTCCACCAGCATGTCGCACACAACATCACCGCTTCTTTGAGAAACTCTGTGTGTGACAGGGTGCATTTCACCACAGACACTTGGACGAGTAGGCATGGACAGGGGCGTTACATGTCGCTGACTGGGCACTGGGTAACTATGGTGACAGCAGGACAAGGGGCTGCTGTCCAAGTCTTGCCGTCCCCACGAGTTGTGCGTCAATCCTCTTTATGTCATTTTTCCTCCACTGCTTCTGCCTCCTCAACCTCCTCTCGGTCTTCCACCTGCACCCAAAGCCTGTCTGGTCATGCCACAAGCTTTCTAACTGCGCAGAAGGGATCCTGCACACCTCCTTACTATGCTGGCAGTAGGGCTCAACGTCATCAGGCGGTTTTTACATTGAAATGTCTGGGAAATGTGAGTCACACAGCTGAGGAGTTGTGGTCAGCTCTGGAGAACCAATTTCATGAATGGTTGTCTCCACTGGACCTGAAACCAGGGAAGGCCGTGTGCGACAATGCTGCAAACCTGGGTGCGGCCCTTCGCCGGGGCAATGTCACACACGTGCCTTGTATGGCTCACGTGTTGAACCTGGTTGTCCAGCAATTTTTAGCCCACTATCCCAGACTAGATGGCCTTCTGCAGAGGGCACGGTCGCTGTGTGCTCACTTCCGCCGTTCGCATCCCGCAGCTCAGCGACTTACATCTCTACAGAAGTCGTTGGGCCTGCCACTTCACCGGCTAAAATGCGATGTGCCTACCCGGTGGAATTCAACTCTGCACATGTTGCAGCGACTGTGGCAGCACCGACAAGCCCTGGTGCAATACGTTCTGACGTATAGCCTGGGCCAACGAGATTCAGAGGTGGGGCAAATCACGCTGGAGGAGTGGTCTCAGATCAGGGACCTATGCACCCTTCTGCACAGTTTTGAAATGGCGACGAAGATGTTTAGTGCTGACGATGCCATTATCAGCATGACTATTCCGGTGATTTACATGCTGGAGCACATGTTAAACAGAATTCGGAGTCAGGTGGTGGCACAAGAGGAGGTGGAGGAAGTAGAGGAGGAGGAGTTGTATGCGGAAGGGCTAACATCTGCAAGGTCCAGACGGTCGGCAGCACCAGGGCGGCAGGCATGTGAGGGTGGGGGAGATGATTTTACCAGGGCGCATGGTAGCAGCCAAACTAGTGAGGAAGGTGCAGGAGCCCAGGAAGAAGTGGAGGACGAACTGATGGAAGACTCATCAGATGAGGGAGACCTTGATCACATTTCTGTTGTGCGAGGTTGGGGGGAGAGGACAGAGGAAGGAAGCATGATTGTTACCTCGCCACCAACACAACAGGGACTTGGTGCTCCTGGATGCGCAACACACATGAGTGCCTTCTTGCTGCACTACCTGCAACATGACCCTCGAATTGTGAGAATTAGAAATAATCCTGACTACTGGGTTGCCACACTGTTAGATCCCCGGTACAAAAGTAAATTTGCAGAAATTATTCCTGCCATAGAAAGGGATGCACGCATGCAGGAGTATCAGCAGAGACTGTTGCAGAATCTTACATGTGCTTTTCCACAAAATACCAGTGGTGCACGTAGTGAATCTCACAGTTCCAACTTGCCAACCGTGGTCTGTATGGAATTGTTCAATAAAGGGCCCAAAATTAAGATAACATAGATGGGAGAGGTCTCTATGAATAGGAATTCCTAAGTATTTGATACCCTGTGAGGGCCAGGCAAAGGGAAAGTTGGACTGGATGGAATCCTATATGGATTTAGGGAGGGAGACATCGAGGGCCTCAGACTTCGCTGCATTGATTTTAAAATTTTACCATGTAACAAAGTGATCTATTTCAGCCATAACAGCAGGGATGGATATATGTGATTGAGTGATATATACTAGGACATCATCAGCAAATAGAGAGCACTTGTACTCGGTGCCTCCCACCTCAATCCACCTAATATTGGGGTTATGGCGAATTGATGAGAGCAGGTGCTCCGTCACTAGGATGTATAAGAGAGGGGACAGAGGACATCCCTGCCTTGTCCCATTGGTGATTGTGAAAGGTGATGAAAATGTTCTGACGCACCCCCTGGGCCTTGGGACACCCGGAGCCGGACCCTTTTTGGTGGATGCTGGTGGTTGTAGTCTTCGTGGCGGCGATCCGGTTCCGTGGCTCAGGGCGGTCAAACCAGTGGCGGAACTATTTATGTGGTTTTGATGTTTAAATGTCCGACTACGCCACCCGTGGATTGCGGTCAGAGTGAACCACCGCTACAGGGCAGACCGCTAAGGCTGGTGTTGTGGGTGCAGCAGAGCGTAGCATAACTCCCCACGGGAGGAGTATAGCCTCAGGGCAGTGTATGCGGAGGATGGGGGTGATGGTGCAGGGCAGCAGCAGTAACGACACGGAGTCAGTGATGCAGTTCAGGGCCTTTACTCACAGTTCTTATTATCCAGACCACGTCTGCAGGTAACGGCTGCCCACGTCGTACTGTGCTCACCAGGTGAGGGGCTCAGACAACTCCCAGATAACTTTGGAGCGCTTCACAGGACCCCCTTTGTGTGTCCTTTGTCTGGCCTTTCTTACCAACACTTCTGTCCGGCTGCCTCGGGCCTCCTCTTGGTAAACTTGGCGCCAGTTTCCCTGACCCTATGTGGTGCCTTCCTAGCGGGTGGAGCAAGGGGCTGCGCCACATAAAATGTCAGAGCCTCCGGTTTCTAGCTGAGGGTCGTTTCCTGCCTCCACTAGTTCGGGGACCGGTCTCCCCCTTTGGCCTGACCCCTCCACGCAGGTGGATTCGGGCGTGCGGTGGCGACTCGCCCGTCCGCACCCCTGGGATCCCTTCATTCCTCGTTCCTGGAGCCTTCTCCGCTCCTCTTCCTTCCTTCTCCCTCTTGCATGCCTGGGCCTCTGTTACTAGGCCCGCCTCCGGAGCAGAGCTCATGCAGAGCCCCTGCTCCCTGCCACTTCTGCTCAGACTTCTCTGCACTGAACTAAGATGGTGCCCACCTTTTATACTCCCTTCTCAATGCACCCAGGAACTGCTTCCTCCCTGCTCCTGCACTGCAGGGTTCCACTTCCTCAGTGTTCCCTCCCCCCACTCCAGCCAGGGACAGGGACTGTCGTGCCCATCTCAGGGGCATATTGGTCGCCCTGCCCCACGGCAATGTGGTGTAATGCATGCAGGTGTCGGGTCCTGATCCACACTCCATCCTTATCTGAGAGTGAGATATCACACCTCTGGGTGAGGTGCAATACGTCTGTAGCAACCGAGCCCTCGGTGCTACAGTTCCATTTATCTTCAGCCTAGGTGACGTATTGTGATACAGGGCCGTGATTTTGGCTATAAAAGGGTCCCCTAGACCCCTACCCCAAGCTTTTTAAGAGAATCATATATGGCGTGCCAGGAGACTCTATGGAATGCTTCCTCAGCATCCAACGAGAGTATCTACTTACAAATTTTTAACTGCATCTAGCCCAGGAAATACTTTGCGCCTAGTAGCAGTGTCTGCTAGTCAGCGGATTATCCCGGCTGTTAAGCAAGCTACACCACCTGTAGTTTGGACACTTAATTTTTTCAAAGGAAATGCTTCGGGACCACGGGATACTTAGTGAAGAGCATCAGGAGGCACCCCAAGGCATAGGGGCTGGGACTGGCACTAGGATGCCTTGCGGTGGACAGCCGAGCTCGATCCTTATAAAAGCTTTTTAACTGCAGCAGCTTTAGTGGACGCTACTGGAGCTGGAATTACGCGGCTGCTGGCATGAGACTTGCCCTCCAATAGATCCTTGTAAATGGATTTAAAGTGTATTCATTCAAATTAGAGGGACAATTTAAATTAAAAAGCTTAGAGCTGCCTCCACCACAGGGGGGCTCTCTCGACCCACCAGCGGACAGGCACCAGTATTGGGAGAGGGGGGCTGGCCGTCAGGGTTCACCGCGGCTCTGGCACAAACCCGGCGACACGGAGGTGGCACGGGCAGGAGCGGACTGGCCGTCTCGGCTTCTCACTTTTTGGATTTTAGAAGGGCATGACATGCCTATATCTGTGTCTCCCCCTCCTTTTACTCCTCCACCTCTTTTCTTTTCGCATGACTATATGTACTTGTCACTTTTCCATGTGTTAGTTGTGTCTTCTGAGCAGTTTGTCAGCTTTTGGACACCTTTGAAGGTGTTTTCTATGTGTTTCTATGTGTTTTTGTTTGCCTGCCATTGGTTTTAACGGTGTTCGAAGGTGTTCGACGAACAGTTCGACGAACAGTTCGGCGAACACACGGGTGTTCGACGAACCGAACCGAACTCGAACACTACGGGGGTGGCTCAACACTAGTGATAATTCACTCTTTGCTAAGCTGTAGAAATGTGAGTTCGCTGTGCAGAAAATTAGTTTTTTGGGCTACATTGTCTCCAGCGAGGGCTTTGAGATGGAACCTGTGAAAGTTCAGGCTGTGCAGGAATGGCCTAGGCCTATTGGTTTAAAATCTATACAGAGATTTTTGGGTTTTGCCAATTATTACAGGAAATTCATTAAGAATTTTTCTGTAATTGTTAAACCTCTAACCGATCTCACCAGGAAAGGTGCGAATACAGCCCAGTGGACTACTGAGGCCATTGAAGTGTTTGAGTATCTCAAAGAGAGGTTCAGGTCTGCCCCTATCCTTATGCAGCCTGATGAGACAAAGCCTTTTTTGGTCGAGGTCGATGCTTCATCAGTGGAGGTCGGAGCAGTTTTGTCTCAGGAGAACAAGGGTGGAGTACATCCTTGTGCCTCCTTTTTTTTTTTTTTTTTTTTCGGAAACTGAAATGAATTATGATGTTGGAAATTGGGAGTTGCTGGCTATTAAACTCGCGTTTGAACATTGGCGCCATTTTTTGGAGGGCGCTAGATTTCCTATTCAGGTTTTCACAGATCATAAGAATTTGATCTATCTGGATGCTGCCAAGCGCTTGAATGCCCGTCAAGCTAGGTGGGCACTTTTTTTTTCTCGGTTTCATTTTTCTGTTACCTATATCCCTGGTACTAAGAATGTTAAAGCCAATGCTTTATCTCGCAGCTTCTCTCCTACGGTCAGTGCCGAGGAGGAGGAGAGCATTTTACAGAAAAGAGTTGTGGCGGCATTGGACTCCATTTTGGAGAATGGGATTCTGAAAGCTCAAGATGATGCTCCATCTAACACTCCCCATGGGAGGTTGTTCCTGCCTAGAGCCTTTAGGAGAGATTTGTTTGTGGAGTGTCATGAGTCTCGGTTGGCAGGTCATCCAGGAATTTCGGAGACTAAGAGACTTATCAGTCGCAGTTTTTAGTGGCCTGGATGGCAGAAGGAAGTCATCAAGTGGGTGCGTCAATGTACTGTGTGTGCTAGGTCAAAGGCTTCACATACTCCTGCTGCGGGGTTGCTTTGCCCTCTGGAGGTTCCTAGTGCGCCTTGGACGCATCTCACAACGGATTTTATTACTGATCTTCCTGTGTCCGAGGGTTTTACTGCCATCTGGGTGGTTGTGGACCGTTTTAGTAAGATGTGTCATTTGGTTCCATTCATTAAGTTGCCCTGCGCCAAAACACTCGCTAAGGCGTTTGTTAAGGAGATTGTCAAGCTCCATGGCGTTCCCACGGATATTGTTTCTGATAGAGGACCTCAGTTTGTGGCTCGCTTTTGGTGTGCTTTTTGTGACAGGTTGGGAGTCCATTTGTCATTTTCGTCTGGTTATCATCCTGAGTCTAATGGACAGACTGAAAGAAAGAACCAGGATGTTGAACAGTTTTTGCGTTGTTTTGTGGCGGTCAATCAAGAGGTGTGGTCTGAGTTTCTGCCTCTCACAGAATTTGCTCTTAACAATTATACATCCTCCTCTGCTGGGTGTTCTCCTTTTTTTTGTTGTACTGGGAGACATCCGTCTTTTGGTTCGTTCTCCAAATTGGGGTCGGAGGTGCCGGAGGAGGAGAATTTTTCCGGTGATTTGGAGAGAGTTTGGACTAATGTACGTTGCAACCTTCAAGAGGCTAACAAGAAATCTAAGAAGTATTTTGACAGGAAAGGTAAGGAGGTTTTGTTTACTGTGGGTGACATGGTTTGGTTGTCCTTGAAGAACCTGCAGTTGAGGATCCCCTCTAAAAAACTGGGTCTTAAGTTTGTGGGTCCATTTAAAGTGCTTCAGGTTGTTAACCCGTCTGCTGTTAGGTTGGATGTCCCTACTTCCTGGAAGATTAATCCTGTGTTTCATGTTTCCTTGTTGAAAAAGGCTGATGTATCTGATAGGGATGCCACTGTCACAGTTCCTCCTGTGGTGGAAGACGGTGAATATGAAATTTCTCGTATCTTGAATTCTAGATGGCATAGAGGGAGATTACAGTATCTTGTCTCCTGGAAGGGTTTCGGTCCCAACGACAACTCCTGGGTAAGGACGGATGATGTCTCTGCTCCTAGGCTTGTTAAAGCTTTCCACAGGAGGTTCCCGGATAGGCCTGGGCCTGGAGGATCCGGAGGATCCTCATAAAAGAGGGGGTACTGTTAGAACCCTCCTGTTTGTGTTTTCCATCTTGTGTTTTGCGGTCACGTGACCATCTGCCTTTATATTCCAGCTCCGCCCTCCTGGCTGTGCTGGGCTTCAGTGTTTGACTGTTTCTCTAGCCTGGAGCTTCGGTGCCTTTCTCTGTCAGTTCGCTTGGTCCTACTGGGACCTCTAGTACCTTTTGTCAGTTTATCTTTTGTGTTCTGCAACAACTTCTCTGTTTAGGAGGTGTCCCATTTTGTCCCAGTCCTTAGTTCTTTTAGGGACCCCTCCCTTAATGCTATAAGTCTTCGTTCAGACTAGCCGAGGACTAAGGCGGGTCTGTTTGCTAGGAACAGGCAGCCCGCTACATCGTAGGGATTCAGCTTAGTCTTACTGTAGGGACAGCTTTCCCCTATCCTTGCTTAGTTTATGTTGCAGATCATAACATGTCTGACATAATTAAGATTTTACTCTGTATCGTCACAGTGACCTTTTAACAAGCCTTATCACATGACTTAGAATAAAAAGCCAAAACCACAAACTCAATTTTCAGACACTGTGTTTTGGGGTACTGCCCCTCGTCAGTGCAAACTGTGAGTTCTGGTTTGGCTGGATGAGAGACGGCAGACCGGTATCTAGGGGTAATATATCTCCTTGCACATCAGGTGAGGAGACTTTTAAAGCCACAATGCTCCTCTGGGAAATATGCAAATTGTCTCTTCAGAGAGGAAGGGAACTAGAACTCTAGTGCCATCTAAAGGAAGTACCAATCCTAAAAGTGAATAGTGAGTGACCCTATAAGGAGCCTTATTACATGACTTAGAATAAAAAGCCAAGACCAGAAACCCAGTTTGCAGACACTGTGTTTTTCGGGGTACTGCCCCTCATCAGTGCAAAGTGAGTTCTGTTTTGGCTGGATGAGAGGTGTCAAACCAGTATCTAGGGGTAATATTTCTCCTTGCAGAGAATGACGTGTTAAGCACATCAGGTGAGGAGCATTGTAAAGCCGTAATGCTCCACTGGGAAATATGCAAATTGTCTCTTCAGTCTTGAGTGCAAGTGCTCGCTACTTGAGTTTGCATCGGGTACTGCGGCATGGCAAGCTGGATGGCATCTTTCGGCTGCGATCCATCCTGTCATGTGAATGTAGCAGAGCTGGAGCCGTCCTGGGAACCATGGAAAGGTAAGGATGATGTTGGTTTATTATTTTACTTTTATTGCAGGAGGTAGTTGGCTTCAGCTGGAATGGGCGTGTTGGTAAGTATGGTTTAATTTAGAACAATAAAGAGTTGTGTGTTTATTTCAATTAAAGGACTTTTTTCTGGGTGTTTGTGTTTTTTTTTTAACTTTGACTATGGGGTTAGTAATGGGGGTGTCTTATAGACGCCTCTCCATTACTAACCTGGGCTTGATGTCAGCTGCAATTATAAGCTGACATCAACCCCAGCCCTATTACCCCAATGCCACCGCAACAGGGCAGTGGGAAGAGCGAGGCTAAGTGTTAGAATTGGCACATCCTGTGGATGCGCCATTTCTGGGGCGGCTGACGGCTAGTGTTTCTAGCCTTGGAGGGGGCCAATATTCATGGCACCGTTCCTGGGCTATTAATAACAGCCCCCAGTTGTCTGCCTAGCCTTTGCTAGCTATTAAAATAGGGGGGACCCCACGTCATTTTTTTGGGGAGTACCCCATTTTAATAGCTAGTAAAGGCTAGGTATTCAGCTGAGGGCTGATATTAGTAGCCTGGGAAGCTCCGTGGGTATTACCCCCTTCCCAGGCTTCAAACATCTGCCCCAGCCATCTGCTTAACCTCCGCTAGAGACTAAAATTACGGGGAACCCCACGCCAATTTTTTTTTTAATAAATCCTTTATTTTAACACTAAATGACAAGTACAGTAATCAACACTATCACTATACTTATTATATATGTGACTGACATGTTTCTATCTATCTAATCTATGTGTGATGCTCTATTCTTTCTGTTCTAAATTGTCAGGTACCGGTGTATGCCGCTGCTGAATTGCCGGCTTTTCATGTTTCACTGTGAGCACTGTTCCCATCGATTTGGGCAACCACTGTAATACCACAACCACCATGGCTGTGACATTACAGTGAGTGGCAGACAATCCCTGCATGATGTGAAAAAATCCAGTTACACTTTTGGTGCATGAACAGTTATCGAAAATAACCTCGAACAGTCGAATTTTTTGCAAATTGTTCACGTTCGTCGAACGACTTGAACACCGCCCAAAACAGCTCGAATTTGAGATTGGCGAACAGTTCTAGTCGAACAGCGCTCATCTCTAGTCTTCAACAAAATGGCGACAGACAGCGCGGTAAGGGCACGTGCGTACTCAGGTGCCACACTCCTCCCCTGGCCTCCGGAGGATTATTCCGGCAGAATGGGATGCAGCACTGGGTACAGGGAAGAAAGGTGAGTAGAAGTGTTTACTTTTTTTTAAATAACTCCAGGATAGGGATGAGGGGGCCATGCATACCAGGATAAGGATGAGGGGTGCCATGAATACCAGGAAGAGGGATGAGGGGTGCCATACATACCAGCATTAGGGATGAGGGGTGCCATGCATACCAGCATGAGGGATGATGGGTGACATGCATACCAGGATAGGGATGAGGGGGCCACGCATACCAGGATAGGAATGAGGGGGCCATGCATACCAGGATAGGGATGAGGGGGCCACGTATACCAGGATAGGGATGAGGGGGCTATGCATACCCGGATAGGGATGAGGGGGCCATGCATACCAGGATAGGGATGAGGGGTGCTAAACATAACAGGATGGGGATGAGGGGTGCCATGCAGACCAGGATGGAGATGAGGGATGCCATGCATACCAGTATAGGGATGAGGGGTGCCATGCATACCAAGATGAGGATGAGGGGTGCCATGCATACCAGGATAGGGATGAGGGGTGCCATGCATACCAAGATGAGGATGAGGGGTGCCATGCATACCAGGATAGGGATGAAGGGTGCCATACATACCAGGATGAGGGGTGCCATGCATACTAGGATAGGGATGAGAGGTGCCATGCATACCAGAATGAGGGGTGCCATGTATACCAGGATAGGGATCAGAGGTGCCATACATACCAGGATGGGGATGAGGGGCCTTGCATACCAGGATAGGGATGAGGGGTGCCATGCATACCAGGATGAAGATCAGGGGTACCATGCATACCAGGATGGAGGGGTGCCATGCATACCAGGATAGAAATGAGGGGTGCCATGCATACCAGGATAGGGATGAGGGGGCCATGCATACCAGGATGAGGGGTGCCATGCATACCAGGATAGGGATCAGGGGTGCCATACATACCAGGATGGGGATGAGGGGGTCTAGCATACCGGGATAGGAATGAGGGGTGCCATGCATACCAGAATGGAGATCAGGAGTGCCATGCATACCACAATGGAGGAGTGCCATTCATACCAGGATAGGGATGAGGAGGCCATGTATAAAATGATGAGGAATAGGGGTGCCACGCAAACCAGGACAAGAATGAGGGGTGCCATGCATAGAAGGATAGGGATGAGGGGGCCATGCATACCAGGATCAGGGTGAGGGGTACCATGCATATCAGGATAGGGATGAGGGGTGCCATAAATATCAGGATAGGGATGAGGGGTGCCATGCATACCAGGATAGGGATGAGGGGTGCCATGCATACCAGAATGGAGATCAGGGGTGCCATGCATACCAGGATGAGGGGTGCCATGCATACCAGGATAGGGATCAGAGGTGCCATACATACCAGGATGGGGATGAGGGGGCCTTGCATACCAGGATAGGGATGAGGGGTGCCATGCATACCAGGATGAGGGGTGCCATGCATACCAGGATAGGGATCAGAGGTGCCATGCATACCAGGATGGGGATGAGGGGGCCTTGCATACCAGGATAGGGATGAGGGGTGCCATGCATACCAGGATGAAGATCAGGGGTGCCATGCATACCAGGATGGAGAAGTGACATGCATACCAGGATAGAAATGAGGGGTGCCATGCATACCAGGATAGGGAAGAGGGGGCCATGCATACCAGGATGGAGGGGTGCCATGCATACCAGGATAGGAATGAGGGGGCCATGCATACCAGGAGAGGGATGAGGGGGTCACGCATACCAGGATAGGGATGAGGGGGCTATGCATACCCGGATAGGGATGAGGGGGCCATGCAAACCAGGATAGGGATGAGGGGTGCTAAACATAACAGGATGCGGAAGAGGGGTGCCATGCATACCAGGATGGAGATCAGGGGTGCCATGCATACCAGGATAGGGATGAGGGGAGCCATGCATACCAAGATGAGGATGAGGGGTGCCATGCATACCAGGATAGGGATGAGGGGTGCCATGCATACCAAGATGAGGATGAGGGGTGCCACGCATACCAGGATAAGGATGAAGTGTGCCATACATACCAGGATGAGGGGTGCCATGCATACTAGGATAGGGATGAGGGGTGCCATGCATACCAGGATGAGGGGTGCCATGTATACCAGGATAGGGATCAGAGGTGCCATGCATACCAGGATGGGTATGAGGGGGCCTTGCATACCAGGATAGGGATGAGGGGTGCCATGCATACCAGGATGAAGATCAGGGGTGCCATGCATACCAGGATGGAGGGGTGCCATGCATACCAGGATGGAGGAGTGCCATGCATACCAGGATAGGGATGAGGGGGCCATGCATAAAAGGATGAGGAATAGGGGTGCCACGCATACCAGGATAAGAATGAGGGGTGCCATGCATACAAGGATAGGGATGAGGGGGCCATGCATACCAGGATCAGGGTGAGGGGTGCCATGCATATCAGGATAGGGATGAGGGGTGCCATGCATACTAGGATAGGGATGAGGGGTGCCATGCATACCAGAATGGAGATCATGGGTGCCATGCATACCGAGATGGAGGGGTGCCATGAATACCAAGATAGGGATGAGGGGTTCCATGCACACCAGGATAGGGATAAAGGGGCGATGCATACTAGGATGAGCATTAGGGGTGCCACACATACCAGGATAAGGATGAGGGTTGCCCTGCATACCAGGATAGGGATGAGGGGTGCCATGTATACCAGGATAGGAATGAGTGGGCCTTGCATACCAGGATGGGGGTGAGGGGTGCCATGCATAAAAGGATGAGGATTAGGGGTGCCATGCTTATCAGGATAGGGATGAGGGGTGCCATGCATATCAGGATAGGGATGAGGGGTGCCATGCATACCAGGATAGGGATGAGGGGTGCCATGCATACCAGAATGGAGATCAGGGGTGCCATGCATACCAAGATGGAAGGGTGCCATGAATACCAAGATAGGGATGAGGGGTTCCATGCACACCAGGATAGGGATAAAGGGGCGATGCATACCAGGATGAGGATTAGGGGTGCCACGCATACCAGGATAAGGATGAGGGGTGCCCCGCATACCAGGATAGGGATGAGGGGGCCTTGCATACCAGGATGGGGGTGAGGGGTGCCATGCATAAAAGGATGAGGATTAGGGGTGCCACGCATACCAGGATAAGAATGAGGGGTGCCATGCATACAAGTATAGGGATGAGGGGGCCATGCATACCAGGATCAGGGTGAGGGGTACCATGCATATCAGGATAGGGATGAGGGGTGCCATGCATATCAGGATAGGGATGAGGGGTGCCATGCATACCAGGATAGGGATGAGGGGTGCCATGCATACCAGAATGGAGATCAGGGGTGCCATGCATACCAAGATGGAGGGGTGCCACGAATACCAAGATAGGGATGAGGGGTGCCATGCAAAACAGGATGGAGATCAAGGTTGCCATGCATACCAGGAAAGGAATGAGGGGTGGCATACATACCAGGATATGAATGAGGGGTGCCATGACAAGCATACCAGGATGAGGATGAGGGGTGCCATGCAAGCCAAGATAGGAATGATGGATGCCATACATACCAGGATGGGGATGAGGGGTGGCATGCATAACAGGATGGAGGGGTGCCATGCATTCCTGGATAGGGATGAAGGGGCCACGCATTCCAGCATGGGGATGAGGGATGCCATGCATACCAGGATAGGGATGATGCGTGCCATGCATACCACAATAGGGATTAGGGGTGCCATGCATATCAGGATAGGGATGAGGGTTGCCATGCATACCAGGAAAGGGATGAGGGGGCCATGAATTCCAGGATAGAGGGGTGCCATGCCTACCACTTTTGAGGGGTGACATGCCTACCACTATAGAGGGGTGCCATGTATAAAAGGTTGGAGGGGTGCCATGCATAAAAGGATGGAGGGGTGCCATTCATACCAGGAAGGAGGGGTGTCATGCATACCAGGATAGGGATGAGGGGTGCTATGCATACCAGGATAAGGATGAGGGGTGCAATGCATACCAGGATTGATGGACATCATGCATACCAGGATGGAGGGGTGCCATGCATACCAGGATGGAGGGGCGCCATGCATACCAGGATAGAGATCAGGGGTGCCATGCATACCAGGATGGGAATCAGCGGTGCCATGCATATGGGGATTGTAACGGGTCTGGGAGGCGGAACCTCTGAGCTACTATACAAGGGGGCGGTCCTTGTAAGGGAGCGGGTGGCGACCAGGGAAGACGGGCTGGAAGTCTCAGCAGGTGAACGGGACAGTCTCTGAGTGAACGGGACAGTCTCTGAGTGAACGGGCTGGAGGTCACGGCAAGTGACCGGGGCAGTCTCTAGGTATAGGGTTGGTACGACCTGTGGCGGCTGAAGATAGACGTGAGCTCCCAGGTGAGCAGGCGAGAGTCTCTGGATGAACGGGTGGTCACAGCATGTGACGGCGGAGCCTCCAGGAAGACCAGCGGACAGGCGACAGATGAGCGCTCCCAGGTGAGCGGGCAGAAGTCTCTGGACAGGCGGGTGGTCACAGCACGTGACGGCAGAGCCTCCGGGTAGGCAAGCAGACTGGTAGCAGATGAGCGCTCCCAGGTGAGCGGGCAGGAGTCACTGGACAGGCAGGTGGTCACAGCACGTGACGGCGGAGCCTCCAGGTAGGCTAGCAGGCAGGTAGCAGATGTGCGCTCCCAGGTGAGCGGGCAAGCTGGACCATAGACAGACTGACAGGAGTTGGAAGGCAGACCGTCGGACCACAGGCAAGCAGGCAGGTAGCTGATGTGCGCTCCCAGGTGAGCGGGCAGGCTGGTCCTTAGACAGACTGACAGGATTAGTAAGGCAGACCGTCGGACCTCAGACTAGCAGGCAGGTAGCAAGTAATCAGGCAGGAATCTGGCAGGTAACTGGCAGGTAACTGGCAACGGGACCTGAGGGCTGAAGCACAGGTGAGACACAGGTGCAAACAACATTGCTCGGGCACCTCCATTTTGGAGGAGGTGCCTTATATATGGTAAAGTCCTCCGGCCATTGGCCGGGGACTCCTTAGGACGGCGCGCGCGGCCCCTTTAAGAGGGAGGGAGAGCGCGCGCGCCCTAAGCACAGAGGCCGGGAAGGAGCGCGCGCTGCCAGCAGAGCGGGAGAGGGACGCCGGGCACGGAGCAGAGCGGTGAGGGGAACAGCGTCCCTGCCTAGCAGAGGGCAGGGACGCCGGCACTACAGTACCCCCCCCTTTAGGCCCCCCCTTTTTTAGGCCAGACAGAAATTTAGCAAGGATGAGAGGGGCATGGATGTTCTCCCGGGGCTCCCACGTTCTCTCCTCAGGACCAAACCCCTTCCAATCTACCAGAAAAAAGGTCTTCCCTCTTACCCTTTTGGTAGCAAGAATGTTCTCTACCTCAAACTCGTCCTCAGCGGAAACCGGAGCAGGAGGCGTACCTGTAGACTTGGAAAAAGAGTTAAGCACCACGGGTTTGAGGAGAGATACATGGAAGGAGTTAGGGATCCGTAAGTTGGCCGGGAGTTTCAATTTATAGGCCACCGGGTTGATCTGACTGATGACCTCCAGAGGACCGATGAACCGAGGCCCTAACTTGTAAGAAGGTATCTTGAGTCGAACATATTTAGATGAGAGCCAGACCTTATCTCCTGGACGAAATTGTGGAGGATCCAGGCGTTTTTTGTCAGCGTGTCTTTTCATACGCTCGGATGACAGAAGGAGTGCGGACCGGGTACTCTCCCATATGGAGGAAAATTTGCTAACGAGAGATTCCGCAGCCGGGTTGTCCACAGAGGTGGAGACAGGAAAAGGAATCCGAGGATGCTGACCGAAAACTACAAAAAACGGGGATTTGGAGGAGGATTCGCTCTCGTGATTATTATAAGAGAACTCGGCCCATGGTAGGAGATCCACCCAGTCAGAATGGTGGGCATTAACGAAGTGCCGGAGGTAACTGGTCAGGTTCTGATTGATCCGCTCCACTTGACCATTGGACTGTGGGTGGTAAGCGGAGGAGAAGTCCAGGGTGACGTCTAGGAGTTTACAAGTGGCTCTCCAGAAACGTGAGGTGAACTGTACCCCACGATCCGACACGATGTGGAGGGGCAGGCCATGAAGACGGAAGATATGGCGGATAAAGTCTTTAGCCAGCTCGGGTGCAGACGGGAGGCCTGGCAGGGGAATAGAGTGAGCCATCTTGGAAAAGCGGTCAGTGACCACCCAAATGACCGTACAACCGACAGAGACGGGGAGATCAGTTATGAAGTCCATAGCAATATGCTGCCAGGGGGCAGCAGGCACAGGAAGCGGAAGGAGGCGTCCGGCTGGCAGATGTCTCGGGACTTTGTTGCGGGCGCAGGACACACAGGCAGAAACAAAGTCTATTACGTCCTTGTGCAGGGTAGGCCACCAATAGTGCCGGGCAATAAGCTGGAGGGTCTTTTTCTGACCGGCGTGGCCAGCTAGCTTAGACGAATGGCCCCAGTGTAGGATCTTCTCCCGATCAGGTACTGAAACAAACGTCTTACCGGGAGGGAGACGATTTAGACTCACGGGAGCCACCTGCATCACTCTGGCGGGATCGATGCTATGTTTAGGTTCTTCCTCGAGATCGGACACCAGAAAGGATCGGGACAAGGCGTCTGCTTTGACGTTTTTGTCAGCCGGGCGAAAATGAAGAACAAAATCAAAGCGAGCAAAAAACAAGGACCACCGGGCTTGGCGCGGGTTAAGTCTCTGGGCATGCTGGAGGTAAGCCAAGTTCTTGTGGTCAGTGTAAATTATTACCGGATGAAGAGCCCCCTCGAGTAGGTAACGCCACTCCTCCAACGCCAGCTTGATGGCCAATAACTCTCGGTCTCCTATAGAATAGTTGCGCTCAGAAGAGGAGAAGAGTTTGGAGAAGAAGCCACAAGTTACCATTCTCCCGGAAGATGATTTTTGAGTAAGTACCGCTCCAGCTCCAGAGGAGGAGGCGTCAACTTCCAGGAAGAACTGCTTGTTGCCGTCCGGGCGATGCAGCACCGGGGCAGAAGAGAAGGCCTGTTTTAGGGAAAGGAAGGCCTCCTCTGCTTCGGGCGGCCACTCTTTGGGATTAGTACCCTTACGGGTGAGCGTGGAAATTGGGGCAGTCCGGGAAGAGAAGTGTGGTATGAAGAGGCGGTAGTAGTTGGCGAAGCCCAGGAATCGCTGAATGGCCTTCAACCCCTCCAGTCGGGGCCATTTCTCGATGGCAGACAGTTTCTCAGGATCCATTTGTAGGCCGGTCTGAGAGATAATGTAGCCCAGAAACGGAAGCGAGGTCTGCTCAAAGAAGCACTTCTCATATTTAGCGTAGAGATGGTTCTGCCTGAGCCTGAGCAGGACCTGACAAACGTCCCTCCGGTGAGTCTGGAGATCCGGAGAGAAGACCAAGATGTCATCCAGGTACACCACTACGCAGGAGTAGAGAAGGTCCCGGAAGATGTCATTGACCAACTCTTGAAAGACGGCAGGAGCGTTACAGAGGCCAAAGGGCATTACCAGATATTCATAGTAGCCGTCCCGGGTGTTGAATTCCGTCTTCCATTCATCCCCCTGACGGATACAAACCAGGTTGTACGCCCCACGGAGGTCTAGTTTGGTGAAGATTCTAGCCCCCCTCAGACGATCAAATAACTCCGGAATGAGCGGAAGGGGGTACTTATTCTTCACCGTGATCTGGTTAAGGCCTCTATAGTCTATACAGGGACGGAGAGAGCCGTCCTTCTTTTTGACGAAAAAGAAGCCTGCTCCCGCCGGGGAGGCAGATTTCCGGATGAATCCCCTGGCCAGATTCTCCTCAATATATTCGGACATCGAGCGGGTCTCAGCAGCGGATAATGGATAAATACGCCCACGGGGAGGAGAAGTACCAGGTAACAAGTCGATAGGGCAGTCGTATGGTCTATGAGGGGGTAGTGTCTCTGCTTCCTTTTTATTAAAGACATCAGCATAAGACCAATAAGGGATCGGAATTCCAGGTAGATTAGCTGGGGTAGGAGAAGGACGGACGGGATGGACGGGAACCAGACAGGTCTTATGGCAGCCCTGTCCCCAGCGAAGGACTTCTCCGGTCTGCCAGTCAAGAACGGGTGCATGTCTCTGGAGCCAAGGTAGACCTAGCAGGATGGCGTGAGAGAGTCCAGGCAGAACATGGAAGGAGATACTTTCAGAATGCAGCATTCCCACCTGCAGAGTAATGGATTCGGTGATGAGTTGGATGGGGCGTGGTAAGAGCACCCCATCCACGGCAGCAACAGACAAGGGTACAGCCAGAGGTTTGGTGGGGATGCGGTATTTCTCTACCAGGGACTGTGAGATAAGATTCCCGGCTGCTCCAGAGTCAAGTTGGGCTAGTTCGAAATAACGGTTCTCCCCGTAGACGATTGAAACTGACAACAGCAGGGATGGAGAGGATTTATTCTTGTCTAGGTGGACCTCTCTGAGCGAACCTAGACACAGGCGTTTCCCGACCTCTCCGGGCAGGCACGGATCCGGTGCTCCTTACTGCCACAGTAGAAGCAGGTCCCCTCGGCACGGCGTAAGTCCTGACGGGTCTTGACCATCTTGGTCTGGTCGACCTGCATAGGCTCAGGAGAGTGTACCTGGTAAGAGACAGAAGGAGTGACGGGTTTCTGAAAAGTAGGAGCTAGACGTGGTAATCTCCTCTCATGGGTGACCTCTCTGGCACGCTCCTGGAACCGTAGGTCAATCCGGGTGGCAAGAGTTATTAAATCATCGAGAGTGGTAGGAATGTCCCGACCGGCAAGCTCATCTTTAATACGGCCGGACAGACCCTCCCAGAAGACGGAAACCAGAGCGTCGTTATCCCAGGCCAGCTCCGAGGCAAGGGTACGGAACCGTATGGCATATTGGCCCACGGTGAGACTTTCCTGACGGAGGCGTAGCAGAGATGATGCGGATGAGGTCTTCCGTCCGGGTTCGTCGAAGACTTTCCGGAAAGCCGTGAGAAAAGCAGGCAAGTTGGATACCAGGGGGTCTCCTCTCTCCCATAGAGGATTTAGCCAGGCCAGGGCCTCCCCGGTGAGATGGGACATGATGAATGCAATTTTGGCCCGGTCGGAGTTAAACTGGTGAGATAATAGTTCAAAGTGCAGGGTGCACTGATTTATGAAGCCCCGAGCCTGGGCGGAGTCGCCTCCGAAGCGAGGAGGTGCAGAAAGCCGGGGTCCGGGGTAAGATACCATGGTATTAGTGGGCAGTGGAGCTGCCGGATTGCGAGACATGGCACTGGCGGAGGTTGCTGGTGGAGCAGTCAGAGTGTCCAGGCGAGTATTGACATTCCGCAGGTGACCCAGAATGGACTCCTGTTGGGACCTTTGACGGGACAGTTCATGACACAGGTCCGAGAGCGAGGGAGCTTGGGTGCCACCGGGTTCCATGGCCCGAGCAAACTGTAACGGGTCTGGGAGGCGGAACCTCTGAGCTACTATACAAGGGGGCGGTCCTTGTAAGGGAGCGGGTGGCGACCAGGGAAGACGGGCTGGAAGTCTCAGCAGGTGAACGGGACAGTCTCTGAGTGAACGGGACAGTCTCTGAGTGAACGGGCTGGAGGTCACAGCAAGTGACCGGGGCAGTCTCCAGGTATAGGGTTGGTACGACTTGTGGCGGCTGAAGATAGACGTGAGCTCCCAGGTGAGCAGGCGAGAGTCTCTGGATGAACGGGTGGTCACAGCATGTGACGGCGGAGCCTCCAGGAAGACCAGCGGACAGGCGACAGATGAGCGCTCCCAGGTGAGCGGGCAGAAGTCTCTGGACAGGCGGGTGGTCACAGCACGTGACGGCAGAGCCTCCGGGTAGGCAAGCAGACTGGTAGCAGATGAGCGCTCCCAGGTGAGCGGGCAGGAGTCACTGGACAGGCAGGTGGTCACAGCACGTGACGGCGGAGCCTCCAGGTAGGCTAGCAGGCAGGTAGCAGATGTGCGCTCCCAGGTGAGCGGGCAAGCTGGACCATAGACAGACTGACAGGAGTTGGAAGGCAGACCGTCGGACCACAGGCAAGCAGGCAGGTAGCTGATGTGCGCTCCCAGGTGAGCGGGCAGGCTGGTCCTTAGACAGACTGACAGGATTAGTAAGGCAGACCGTCGGACCTCAGACTAGCAGGCAGGTAGCAAGTAATCAGGCAGGAATCTGGCAGGTAACTGGCAGGTAACTGGCAACGGGACCTGAGGGCTGAAGCACAGGTGAGACACAGGTGCAAACAACATTGCTCGGGCACCTCCATTTTGGAGGAGGTGCCTTATATATGGTAAAGTCCTCCGGCCATTGGCCGGGGACTCCTTAGGACGGCGCGCGCGGCCCCTTTAAGAGGGAGGGAGAGCGCGCGCGCGCGCCCTAAGCACAGAGGCCGGGAAGGAGCGTGCGCTGCCAGCAGAGCGGGAGAGGGACGCCGGGCACGGAGCAGAGCGGTGAGGGGAACAGCGTCCCTGCCTAGCAGAGGGCAGGGACGCCGGCACTACAGGGATCAGGGGTGCATGCATACCAGGATGGGGATCAGGGGTGCCATGCATACCATAATGGGGATCTGGGGTGCCATGCATACCAGGATGGGGATCTGGGGTGCCATGCATACCAGGATGGGAATCACGGGTTCCATGCATACCAGCATGGGGATCAGGGGTGTCATGCATACCTGCGTGGGGATGGATCAGGAGTGTCATGCATACCAGGATGGGGGGTGCCATGTATACCAGCATGGAGGGGTGTCATGCATACCAGGATGAGGGGTGCCATGCATATCAGGATGGGGATCAGGGATGCCATGCATACCAGGATGGGGATCAGGGATGCCATATATATCAGGATGGGGATCAGGGGTACCATGAATACCAGGATGGGAATCAGGGGTGCCATGCATACCAGCATAAGGATGGATCAGGGGTGTCATGCATACCAGGATGGGGGGTGTCATGCATACCAGGATGGAGGGGTGTCATGCATACCAGGATGAGGGGTGCCATGCATATCAGGATGAAGGGTACCATGCATACCAGGATGGGGATCAGGGGTACCATGCATACCATGTTGGGGATCAGGGGTGCCATATATACCAGGTTGGAGATCAGGGGTGCCATGCATACCAGGATGGGGATCAGGGGTGCCATGCATACCAGGATGGGGATCAGGGGTGCCATGCATACCAGGATGAGGATCAGGGGTGCCATGCATACCAGCATAGGGATGGAGCAGTGGTGTCATGCATACCAGGATGGGGGGGTGCCATGCATACCAGGATGGAGGCGTGTCATGCATACCAGGATGATGGGTGCCATGCATATCAGGATGAAGGGTGCCATGCATACCAGGATGGGGATCAGGGGTACCATGCATACCATGTTGGGGATCAGGGGTGCCATATGTGCCAGGATGGGGATCAGGGGTGCCATACATACCAGGATGGGGATCAGGGGTGCCATGTATACCAGGATGGGGATCAGGGGTGCCATGCATACCAGGATGGAGGGGTGCCATGCATACTAGGATGGAGGGGTGCCATGCATACCAGGATGGGGATGGGGGCCACGTATAATACTAATTGGGGCCATATATACCAGGATGGGGGATATTAACAGAATTGAGGGACATCTATAATATAATCAGGGATGTGTCCATCTGTCCGAAGCCTCTATAGACTGCGATGTGCCTACGCAGTCTGGCTCCAGACAGAAGAACACATTCAGCCGTTACTGGTAAGAGGAGTATATGGCGCCGGAGATTGCGGTATGCCTAGGCACTGAACGCATACTGGGATCTCCAGTGCCATAAGTACATACTTGACCGGGAGGAGTGTTGCCGCGGCGCCTCTGTTCGGGCCGGAGGCCGGGTGAGGAGTGCGACGTTGGAATTGGGGCATGCGCATAGTGCGCTATCCGGGCCCATTTTAGTGAAGACGCATTTCCAGTGTGTCTTCAACAAAATGTCGCCGGAAAGTGCAGTATGGGCATGTGACGCGCCCCTGGGCCTGTGTCGCGCTGCGTTGCGCACGCGGGAGCTTACCCGGAGCCGGATCTCTTGAGGGTTGTAGTCTCGTGGCGGTGACCCGGTCCGTGCCCAGGGAGTCAAACTGAGCGGCGATGTAACAGCGGTAGATGCAGGACGACTACGCCACCCGTTGAATGCAGCTATGGAGCTGCCGCTGCAGGACAGTCCGCTGAGGCCGGTGGATGGATGGTGCAGCGTAGATGGTATAACCCCCAACGGGAGGGGTATGGCCTCAGGGCAGCAGATGTGGATGATGGGGGTAGCAGGAACCACTCAGAGACGGTGCGGTGTAATTCAGGGTCTTTACTGGTAACAACGATAGACCCTCCCGGAGTACTTGCTAGTGAACGGGGCCTGGTCAGTCCTTGAGCAGATGGGATCTCCCCGGGCCAGGCGGAGTTGTAGGCCTCCCAAACTGACTGTACTCTTCTGGCTACCTTGCTAGAAACGGATATAAGTAGCCCACGTCCCTGAGTGTACCGTGTGGTGCTCACCCGTATGGCCGGTGACTCGGGGCCTTCTAAGGGCTTCCGCTCCACGATGGCGGTGCTGGTCCCACGCGTGTGACCGTGCCTTCGGGTTTCTGGGCCTGAGGACCTGAAATCCCCTGCCAGTCGGCTTCTGCTGCTGGGTAAGAGTTAGTCCCCACAGCCTCGGACGCCGGGTCCGGTAAGAAAGCTTCTCAGTCAGGGCGAGCTCTGTGGCTGCCAGCCCCTGACTCGTAGTAATATTGCTCCCACTGAGCTTCTGCTGTTTCTTCCTATGCTGCTTCTCTGTCTCTACTCTCCTTGACTGACTAACCCTGCCTCAGCCCAGGGTTTATACAGGGGAAGTTCTTCCCCTCCCAAGACTGGGCAGGAGGTGTGGCATGCACAGGATCCCTGACCAAAGGACCTCCCACCTGCTCTCAGACGTAATATCTCTATCACTGTGGCAACCAGACCCCTGGGGTGTCACATTCCCCCCTAGTGAAATTTAGTACTCCGGGACTAAACATATTTTAGAAAAACATAACAAGGTAAAAAACAATAATAATACAATAAGAAAAACATATAAAGATGGTTACGGCATGTCCGTAACCGGGTGTAGTCTTTGAAGAAAAGCAAGGTGTCCATTTCACCAAAACAGGGAGACGTAACCAGGTAGGGGTTTGTCCTGCCCCGAGTCCTTAACAGTCTTTAGTCCGTCCTGGGTTACGCTCCACTAACTGTACAAAGGATTCCCGGTAAATCCACCAAGGACTCCTATAAATAACTGGAAACACATAATATTTACAAGATATGGCCGCTCTCAGTCCTCGGCCAGTGGGGATAAGGATTGGCTGCTCACAGTCCTCAGCCTGTGGGGAGATGGGATGGCTGCTCACAGTCCTCAGCCTGGTTAAGGATAGGGGACACACGGGAACAGTTCACACTTGTCCCAACGGGGACCATATTTTAATTAGCAACACAAGTACCCCTACGGGTAACTATGTACAGTTCCACTTTACCGTACTTCAGTAACGGCATCCTCCTGCTCCTTCTTGTGTGTAGGCTTCAGACCCGTCCGGGTCCTCTTGGCTTTCCTCGTATTGGTAGTACTGCAGCTCCTCCTTGGTTAACGTGGAGGGCGTACAGTCCTTTTGCACCTGGGGAGTTCAGGCCTTGCGACCAGGCGTGGAGAGGGTCGCCGTTGATGACGCCCGGGGTCAGAGGGTGCAACTTTGGGCCTGGGCGCGGGCTGGTGGTGGTAGTGCCCAGGGCTGGAGGGCTTGGCCGCAGGGCTTGTTGCGGGGGCTGGAGCAGGTCGGTGTCTGCAGCGCCCGGAATCGGCGGCTCCACCAGGGGGCCCGGGAGCAGGCTGACGCTGGCAGCGTCCGGGACAGGGAGACTCCTCTTACCTGCTCCCGCGACCGCTCCTGCGTCACGTGTCTTCTCCCGGCGCTGGTCGGGGCCGGCGACGACTGGGGCACTGCCGATGCTGGGCAGCTTAGTCTGCTGCCGGTCCGCCATCTTGCTGTCCGTTCCTGGTGTCCTCCTCCCCCCTAGTGGACCGTGGCCTACCTTCCGGAGATCCTCTTCCGTAGGCCGCGGCTCCGCAGTCAATCGTCGGGGTAGAGGACCTGGCGTCGCGCTCCTGTGACGTCGGCGTCTGCTGGGCTCCTTCCAGGACCTTACGCAACGTCCGGACGTGAGGCGGGGCTTCAGTTCTCGCGCGCTTTCGGAGTCCACGCCCCTCTTCTTCCCGCGCGGCGTCTCCAAGATGGCGCCGGATGGCGGGAAAACTCCTCGGATGGCGGGAAGAAGGCAGAAGATGGCGCCGGATGGCGGGAAAACTCCTCGGATGGCGGGAAGAAGGCAGAAGATGGCGCCGGATGGCGGGAAAACTCCACGGATGGCGGGAATCTTCACAGATGGCGGGAATCTTCACCACTGGTAAGTTTGAACAGTCTTTTTTTTTCAGGCACGCAGTACCCGGTGGTTGCGGGCACGAAATCCTGCCGACTACGCCAAAGTTGACGCGCCCCTGGGCCTGTGTCGCGCTGCGTTGCGCACGCGGGAGCTTACCCGGAGCCGGATCTCTTGAGGGTTGTAGTCTCGTGGCGGTGACCCGGTCCGTGCCCAGGGAGTCAAACTGAGCGGCGATGTAACAGCGGTAGATGCAGGACGACTACGCCACCCGTTGAATGCAGCTATGGAGCTGCCGCTGCAGGACAGTCCGCTGAGGCCGGTGGATGGATGGTGCAGCGTAGATGGTATAACCCTCAACGGGAGGGGTATGGCCTCAGGGCAGCAGATGTGGATGATGGGGGTAGCAGGAACCACTCAGAGACGGTGCGGTGTAATTCAGGGTCTTTACTGGTAACAACGATAGACCCTCCCGGAGTACTTGCTAGTGAACGGGGCCTGGTCAGTCCTTGAGCAGATGGGATCTCCCCGGGCCAGGCGGAGTTGTAGGCCTCCCAAACTGACTGTACTCTTCTGGCTACCTTGCTAGAAACGGATATAAGTAGCCCACGTCCCTGAGTGTACCGTGTGGTGCTCACCCGTATGGCCGGTGACTCGGGGCCTTCTAAGGGCTTCCGCTCCACGATGGCGGTGCTGGTCCCACGCGTGTGACCGTGCCTTCGGGTTTCTGGGCCTGAGGACCTGAAATCCCCTGCCAGTCGGCTTCTGCTGCTGGGTAAGAGTTAGTCCCCACAGCCTCGGACGCCGGGTCCGGTAAGAAAGCTTCTCAGTCAGGGCGAGCTCTGTGGCTGCCAGCCCCTGACTCGTAGTAATATTGCTCCCACTGAGCTTCTGCTGTTTCTTCCTATGCTGCTTCTCTGTCTCTACTCTCCTTGACTGACTAACCCTGCCTCAGCCCAGGGTTTATACAGGGGAAGTTCTTCCCCTCCCAAGACTGGGCAGGAGGTGTGGCATGCACAGGATCCCTGACCAAAGGACCTCCCACCTGCTCTCAGATGTAATATCTCTATCACTGTGGCAACCAGACCCCTGGGGTGTCACACATGCGCCACACTCCTCCCCCAGCCTCAGGATGGGGTCAGCACAAAACAGGATGGGGGAACAGGATGGGGTCAGCACAAAAGAGGATGGTGCAGCACAACACAGGATGGGGGCAGCACAAAACAGGATGGGGGAGCAGGATGGGGGCAGCACATAACAGGATGGGGGAGCAGGATGGGGGCAGCACATAACAGGATGGGGGCTGCACATAACAGGATGGTGGACCAGGATGAGTGAGCACATGCCACAGGATGGGGGAGCACATGCCAGGATGGGGGAGCATATGCCAGGATGGGGGAGCATATACCAATAAAAATGCTCGCCACCTGGGCATAGAATGGGTTCAATAGCTAGCATATTATACCGGGCAAGGAGCAGTCTTTTAAAGCCTTGGCAATGCTCTGTTCCTACCACAACTCTCTGCCTGTTTCCCCCGTCACTCTGTATCCACTTTTGCGATGCCGCTCTGGCGTCTGCTGATCCCTGTCTGACTACTGTCTTTACCTCTGGCAGGGACGTATGGTAGCGGGCATGGGTAGAGGGAATGGCCCGTCTTGCGTGTCCTTCCTGATAGCCGACCGAACTGTGACTCTCCGATCTGACACCTCTAGAGCTTCTGCGACGTCCAGTCTCTGGCGCACACGTCTGTGATGTCACCCGAGTGAGGAAACCTTGACTGGCATCGTTCGGGTCTTTGGGGCTTGACCGTCGACATCTGGGCTGGGTGGATACGCTGCACCTTTCTTCCTGACAGGCACTCCGGATGCTGCTGTTGCTCCTCCCGTCTCTCTTCTGCGTCAGAATCACCTCAGAACTTGCACACGTGCTGATTTTCTCTTGAGCTGGTTTCCCTTACAACACACTACCCAGAGTCCTGATGAAACTCCTCCACTCTGCCGCACCTCCATGCTGTTCTGGTTCCACAGTGTCTTGTCTCCTGACATATCAGTGGGACTTTTGTAGTTGATCTCACTGGATGATCATGGCTTATATATCTATCATGTAGCGGGAATTAAACCCCACACTTGATGAATATATACATTACACTTCAGCTGAAAAGGAAAAGAGCAAAAAATGAGCTTAGCTGGTAGCAGTTACAATCAGTACCTGGATCCAGGTGCTGGTGCAAGTTGGCGGCTGACCTAAACCCATTTGCATGGTCAATTTCAACTCACAGGAAACAGATGAAGCTGAAACCTGTGTTAGTGCAATGAATCATCATAGGCTCTCTGCTCTACCACTCTACTATTTTGTGTTTGATGAATATTAGGTTTAGGATCCCATCATATAAAGGTGCGCCTTGTGAAGGCTGGTGGGCTTTCATGAATTGGCTAATTTGTGTACCAAGTATCTTCATTGTATAAATATATTCTATAAAGCAGTAATGCAGTCGAGATTCCATATATACAATGTTTGCATATATATTAGCGCTTATAGAGTGCTACTGTACACTTTTGTTTTTAGGGTACATAAGTGTGTAGTATTTATAATACTGTGTGTATAAGGTGTATAAGTGTGTAATTAGTATATAGCATTTTGTAAGTGCGTATGTAGTTTGTAGTGTTTATAAAAGTGCAATAGTAATACTGTAGTTTACATATGTATGCATATAGTGTATATCTTGGATATAAGTGTATACTATATGGTGTACAAAATGTATGTAGTATATAATATATAACAGTGTATATGTGAGTGCATGTGGTATATAGTGTATATAAAAGTGTGTTTATAATGTATATATGTATGCAGTGTGTATGCAGTATATAGTGTGTTTAATAGTGTGTATATAGAATATAAAATATGTGTATGTAGTATATAGTTTATATAATAGTGTGTATGTAGTGTATGTGTTGTGGTAAGACGACTTGCTCGGCTCTCCCAGAGGCAGACACAGGACACACATCTCAGGTTAAATTCCTGCTGGTTTATTTAGACTCCATAAGCTCCAGCAGGGTTTCACCAAAATAAACAGGCCCTCTCCAGGGTAACGGAAAAACAAAAGATAAAGTATAACAAAGTCCATAAGCGAGCGAGGTTTCGCCCGCTACAGGTAGCACAGTGAAGTCTCACCAAACACCAGTCCTTTGGTGCTGCTCTCTTGCTTCACCAAACACAGCCTGGAGACTTCACTCACCAGGCCACACACTACAGCCAGGAAACAAAAATGATGGAGCATTTAAACCTTGCTCCGCCACACCCTGAGGGGAGGTAGGGGGAATGGCTTACCAACCTCTTTGCCATTCACAAAAAAACACACCCTTTAAGTGAGTTAACTCCCAGCATATAACATGCTGGCAGAAAGTTTGTTGCTTTCAGTTCATACAGGCTAACAGCCGGAGTGACACATACCTCTCCACGTATATCATACCAGTGACTCACCAAATTAAACATCTTTTTCATGAAGTGCAATACAAATGGGGGAGGTGCAGACAGCAATACAGGCTACTGCCATTTTGTGCTGCTCGGCACATACTCTGGCCTGATCGATATAACGGTGCTATGGTATCATTATATAGCATTTCATTAATGGTAGCCATAATAATGTCATAAATAATAAGTAAAATATACAACAAAGCCTCCCCAACATGTTTCACCAGAGAAAAAACCTGGGAGTCTGAACTGAAACGTAAATTGATGTGCATGCAAAATGTAAATGCATGTTCACATAAGGCCACTAGACAGAGAAAAACCAAAGACAAGCAAAATACCTAAATACCTGGAAGTAAATGGATAAATCGCGCAGTGCATAAAAATAATGATAAATAATAAAGGGTATTTAGTTAACATAAATTTTGATCAAAGTAATGTAAAAGCCATCATGCCATGTCACGGCAACCCTTATGGGACAGTCCTAACTCTAATATTAAAACCTTACCATTTGTCAAGTGACATACATATGGATAAGGGCAGAGAGACTGAACCCCTAGTAGAAGCATGGACCTGAGAGGCAGAATGAACCTTTCAGCTCAGACAAAGGGCGGCCACACCCTTATATGCACTGAAGCACACTAAACTACAAAAAAAAAACCTGGGAGTCTGAACTGAAACGTAAATTGATGTGCATGCAAAATGTAAATGCATGTTCACATAAGGCCACTAGACAGAGAAAAACCAAAGACAAGCAAAATACTCAAATACCTGGAAGTAAATGGATAAATCGCACAGTGCATAAAAATAATGATAAATAATAAAGGGTATTTAGTTAACATAAATTTTGATCAAAATAATGTAAAAGCCATCCCGCCACGTCACGGCAACCCTTATGGGACAGTCCTAACTCTAATATTAAAACCTTACCATTTGTCAAGTGACATACATATGGATAAGGGCAGAGAGACTGAACTCCATAAGGGTTGCCGTGACGTGGCGGGATGGCTTTTACATTATTTTGATCAAAATTTATGTTAATTAAATACCCTTTAGTATTTATCATTATTTTTATGCAATGTGCGATTTATCCATTTACTTCCAAGTATTTGGGTATTTTGCTTGTCTTTGATGTTTCACCAGAGACCTGGCATCATCAGGGGATAGAGGCTATAAGATATGTTGGGGAGGCTTTGTATTACGTTTTAATTGCAGCAGTCAGTATATCACACAGTTATGATATTATAAGGATAGGAGAGTATAGGTATCGGCCGCACCATACTTATCCTAGGATATACATACTGGTCGTTGGGACTATATATGAAATGAGGGATCAATGGATCCAAAAAATGGCTAGATGACTGTTGTACTGACCTCTGCAAATTTTAAAGTTATATTCCTTTATATGATTTAAATAAAAGTTATATTTTAGGGTTTTTGTTGCCTATTGCAAATTGCATTCAATATAAACTTTTATCTCTCCCCCACAAATCACATGGTTCTGCACCATCCTACATCTTTTTTCTCATCTCTGCCTATCACCCTACCCCTCCCAAGACTTCTCGTGTGCTGCTAATTCTTTGAAATGCATTGCCCAGGACAATTTGATTAATTCCCAATACCCACAGTTTTACGCGTGCCCCCAAAACACACTTCTTTAGACTGGCCTATCACCTCACCTAACTTATCCAACTATTCCCGTTTTGCCCTTCTGACTTTTTCCTCCAAATCTAGTCTCTTGTATAATAGCCTCAGTGCACTTAATACCCCTCTGTGTCTGTACTTATATAGATACTGGCTGGTGACCGGTTAATGCGGCGTTATTTGAATCACTGTGTCTTTTGCAGGCTCCTCTTCCTCTCCCCTTCCCCTTACTGTCGGGGTTCCTCAAGGATCAATCGTAGGCCCCCTCCTCTTCTCTCTATACACCTCTCCTATTGGACAAACAATCAGCAGATTTGGTTTTCAGTACCATCTCTATGCTGATGACACCCAATTATACACCTCTGCTCCGGACATCACCCCTGCATTACTACAAAAGACCAGTGATTGTCTTTCCACTGTCTCTAACACTATGTCCTCCCTCTATCTAAAATTTAATCTGTCAAAAACTGAACTACTCGTATTTCCTCCCTCCACTAATCTATCTGTGCCCGATATTGCCATTTCCGTTTGTGGCTCTACCATTACTCCCCAGCAACATGCCTGCTGTCTTGGGGTCATATTTGATTGAGATCTTTCCTTCACTCCTCACATCAAATCACTCACTTGTTCATGTCATCTACACCTCAAAAACATCTCTAGAATCAGAACTTTTCTTACATTTGACTCGGTAAAAACCCTTACTGTAGCTTTTATTCATTCTCGCCTGGACTATTGCAACTCTTTACTAATCGGTCTCCATCTTCCTAAACTTTCCCCTCTACAATCTGTCCTGAACGCAGCAGCCAAGATCATATTCCTCGCCAACTGCTACACCGATGCCTCTTCCCTGTGCCAGTCATTGCACTGGTTGCCCATCCAACAGAGTTCAATATAAACTTATCACTCTTACCCACAAAGCACTCCATGCTTCAGCACCCCACTGTATCTCCTCCCTCGTCTTAGTGTACCACCCTACCCGTGCTCTCCGTTCTGCCAATGACTTAAAACTAAAATCCTCCATAATCCGAACTTCCCACTCCTGTCTCCAAGATTTCTCACGTGCCGCACCAATTTTCTGGAATGCACTACCCAGGACAATTTGATTAATTCCCAATACCCACAGTTTTAAGCATGCCCTAAAAACCTATTTCTTTAGGCTGGCCTATCGCCTCAACATACTTATCTAACTATCCTAAATTTTTCTTCAAAATCATGTTCATACCATCCATGCACTGAATAGCTTCTATCTGTTGTGTACACATACTGGCCAGCGACCAGTTCATGTAGTGTTATGTACTTACCCTATTTAGTATATTATGGTTGTATCATATAACATATGTAAAGTACATGTTACCTTTTGTGCCCCCCTATTTCCTCATAGACTGTAAGCTTGCGAGCAGTGCCCTCACTCCTTTTAATATCTCAGTTATGCTTATTCTGTAACGTCTGTATTGTCTATATAAGCCCTCCTAAAATTGTAAAGTGCTGCAGAATATGTTGGCGCTATAGAAATAAAATTATTATTATTATTCTCAACTATGGGTATTTGAGCATCATCTGGAAGCCTACATTATTCAGCTCCTATATGGAGACTAGCAATTACAAGTCACATCGTAGTACCGATCCGGTTTTTCTTTTTACTAATAGTGTTTATCTATTGTATATAAGTATACAAGGTATATAGTGTACAGTGGTGTGAAAAAGTATTTGCCCCCTTCCTGATTTCTTATTCTTTTGCAGGTTTGTCACACATAAATGTTTCAGATCACAAAACTAATTTAAATATTAGACAAAGATAACACAAGTAACCACAAAATGCAGTTCTTAAATGAAGGTCTTTATTATTAAAGGGATTTTCCCACAAACAAAAGTTCATTTTATTCACTAGATCTTAAAATAAAAATAATTTCCACAATTGGATCTGATCATCCCACATCTCCTGGGCATGGGGGGAAGCAAAAGAGAGTATACAGACAGGACGACATGGGATCACAGATTGTTTTTGTGAGGTAAAACATTTCCCTGTCTGTTTTTAAATAATATGCTGCAATCCCATTCTGTCCTGTCTGTATATTCTCTTTTGCTCCCTCCCCTGTCCGGGAGCTGTGGTATGATCAGACGATGTCTCTGTACGGTCAGACATCGCCATTACACAGTACACAGCAGGGTCACATTTATAAGATTATCTCAGCACAGGGACATTTTTTTAATCACATCCAATTGTGGAAATGATTATTATTCCAATATCTGGTGGATTAAACAAATTAATGGTTCATGGGAAAACCCATTTAAAGCCACGGCCCCACTATCAGTATTTGGTCAGTGCTCAGTCAGTATTTTTTCTCAGGAGTGGGAGCCAAAACCCGGAGTGGGTGATAAATGCAGAATTGGTGACTTGTTTCTATTATACTTTTTCTTTGATTGTTCCTCACCTGGTTTTAGCTCCCACTCCTGAGAAAAAATACTGACCGAATACTGACCAAATACTGATAGTGAGGCCATGGCCTAAAAGAAAAAGACATTCAAACCTACAAGGCCCTGTGTGAAAAAGTGATTGCCCCCTAAACCTAATAACTGGTTGAGCCACCCTTAGCAGCAACAACTGCAATCAAGAGTTTGCCATAACTGGCAATGATTCATTTACAACGCTCTGAAGGGATTTTGTCCCACTCATCTTTGCAAAATTGTTGTAATTCAGCCACATTGGAGGGTTTCTGAGCATGAACCGCATTTTTAAGGTCATGCCACAGCATCTCAATCGGATTAAGTTCCTACCACAGCACCTCAATCGGATTAAGGTCAGGTCTTTGACTAGACCACTCTAAAGTCTAAATTTTGTTTTTCTTCAGCCATTCAGAGGTGGACTTGCTGGTGTGTTTTGAATCATTGTCCTGCTGCATAACGCAAGTGTACTTCAGCTTGAGGTCATGGACAGATGGCCGGACATTCTCCTTCAGGATTTTTTGGTAGATAGCAGAATTCATGGTTCCATTTACCACAGCAAATCTTCCAGATCATGAAGCAGCAAAACTAACCCAGACCATCACACTACCATCACCCTTTTTTACTGTTGGTATGATGTTCCTTTTCTGAAATGCTGTGTTACTTCTACATCAGATGTAATGGGACATACACCTTCCAAAACGTTCAACTTTGGTCTCGTCAGTTCTCCCAAAAGTCTTGGTGATCATCAAAAACGAGATGAGCCTCTATGTTCTTTTTGCTCAGCAGTGGTTTTCATCTTGGAACTCTGCCATGAAGACCATTTTTGCCCAGTCTCTTTGTTATGGTGGGTCATGAACACTGACCTTAACTGAGGCAAGTGATGCGTGCAGTTCCTTGGATGTTGTTGTGGAGTCTTTTGTGACCTCTTGGACGAGTCGTCGCTGTGCTTTTGGGGTAATTTTGGTCAGCCGGACACTCCTGGGAAGGTTCATCATTGTTCCATGTTTTTGCCATTTGTGGATAATGCCTCTTACAGTGGTTTTCTGGAGTCCCAAAGCTTTACAAATGGCTTTATAACCTTTTCCAGACCGATAGATCTCAATTATTTTGTTTCTCATTTGTTCTTGAATTTCTTTGGATCGCAGCATGATGTCTAGCTTTTGAGGATCTTTTGATCTACTTCACTTTGTCAGGAAGGTCCTATTTAAGTGATTTCTTGATTGAGAACAGGTGTGGCAGTAATAAGGCATGTGTGTGGCTAGGGAAATTGAACTCAGCTTCCCAAAGATGTGATAAACTACAGTTAAATTATGTTTTAAGGGAAGAGAGGGAGCAATAACTTTTTCACACAGGACTCTGTAAGTTTGGATTTCTTTTTCCCTTAATAATAAAGACCTTCATTTAGAAACTGCATTTTGTATTTACCGTATTTTTCGGACTATAAGACGCACTTTTTGCCTCCAAAATTTTGGAGGAAAATGGGGGGTGCGTCTTATAGTCCGAATGTTGCTGAGGGGTATATATATATACACATACTGTAGCTGTGGGTGGTGGGGGAAGCGACAGCGGCGGAGGAGCGGGGCACAGGTGGCTGCAGCCGCCTGCTGCAGCCTACACTGTCCCCGCTGCTAAAGGAAATGAATATTCACTGTTCCCTTCGCCCATAGGCGTGGGGAGCAGTGAATATTAATGCTCCTTAAGAGCGGCACACAGTTTATCAGCAGCGCGGCTCCTGCTGCTGCCGGGCGATCGCGTGTGCCCTCTATTAAAGGACATGAATATTCACCCCCTCTCTACACCCATGGGCGTGAGGAGGGGGCGAATATTCATGCCCTTTAACAGTGGGCACATGCGATCGCCCGGCAGCAGCAGGAGCTGCGCTGCGGCTATGCTGTGTGGCGGCTATTAAGGAGCATGAAGTCACTGCTCCCCGCGCACACAGTCCCGGCGTGGGGAGCAGTGACTTCCGGCAGCTGATCTCTCCTTGTGAGCCATGCATGGCAGTGACGTCATGCGCGGCTCACAGGTAGAGATCAGTGCGGGCAGACAGGACGCAGCGCTGGAGGAGAGAGAAGAAAGGTGAGTAGGAGTGTTTATTTTTTTATGTGCAGCCTGATGGGGATTAGGGGGACCATGCATACTAGGATAAGGATGAGGGGGCCATATATACCAGGGTAAGGATGATGGGGCCATACATACCAGGGTAAGGATGAGGGGTGCCATGCATACCAAAATAAGGATGAGGGGGCCATGCATACCAGAATAAGGATGAAGGGTGCCATACATACCAGGATAAGGATGAGGGGTGCCATGCATGCCAGTATTGGGGATGAGAGGTGCCATGCATACCAGGATTGGGAGATGAGGGGTGCCATGCATAACAGGATAGGGATGAGGGGTGCCATGCATACCAGGATAGGGATGAGGGGTGCCATGCATACCAGGATAGGGATGAGGGGTGCCATGCATACTAGGATAGGGATGAGGGGTGCCATGCATACCAGGATAGGGATGAGGGGTGCCATGCATACCAGGATAAGGATGAGGGGGCCATGCATACCACGATAAGGATGAGGGGTGCCATGCATACCAGGATAAGGATGAGGGGTTCCATGCATACCAGGATAAGGATGAGGGGTGCCATGCATACCAGGATAGGAATGAGGGGTGCCATGCATACTAGGATAAGGATGCAGGGTGCCATGCATATCAGGTGGGGATGGGAGCCACGTATAATAGGAAGGGGGGGCATATCTACCAGGATGGGGGATATTATCAGAATTGGGGGACTTTACCCGTATTCCAGTGTCAGCAACAGACCTGCTCCCCCTTAACAGTGCATCGTGATCACATTTTTTGCTTGCTTTTTTTTTCTATTTTCCTCCTCTAAAACCTAGGTGCGTCTTATGGTCCGGTGCATCTTATAGTCCGAAAAATACAGTACTTGTGTTATCTCTGTCTAATATTTAAATTTGTTTTGTTATTTGAAACATTTAACTGTGACAAACATGCAAAAGAATAAGAAATCAGTAAGGGGAAAACACTTTTTCACACCACTGTATATAAGTATGTATGTGGTATATAGTATATATAATAGTGTCTATTCACTGATTGCTGAAAATTTTAAGACTGCTATGAAAACTTTGCCTGGGAGACACCATTCTGAAGCAGTATAACTACCTTTTGTCTTGTTGGTGTGATCAGTCTTTGCATGGTGTATGACTTGTACGATAAAACTTGTCTTCCACAACCTCACCTTTGTAATAGAGGTCAGGTGTTCCTAACCCATGCCGTATTAGTACGCACATTTGCGTACCCCCCCGTTCAGTGAGGGCTGCTGCGCTGAGCCCTCACTGAACCGAGCACATATCAGCTGATTCTTACAGCTGACATGTGCCCGCAACAGCCCCGGGTGGAATCGCGATCCACCCGCGGCTGTTAACATGTTAAATGCTGCTGTCAATCTCCGACAGCAGCATTTAACGCGCGCGTGGTTGTCATGATCTGGTCGCTATGAGCGCCACCTAGTGGTCGGTGCTCATAGCACAGGACCATTTCTGCTGCATGCAGGGGATCTGCTCGTCCCCTGTATGTAGCAGAGCCGATCGGATAGTTGCTGCTCCTAGTCTCCTATGGAGACTATTGAAGCAAGCAACAAGTGAAAAAAAAACGTTTTTAAAAATATCAAAAAAATTTAAAAAATATAAAAGTTTAAATCACCCCCCTTTCACCCCATTCAAAATAAAATATATAAAAAAACACCTACATAGGCATATTTGGTATCGCCACGTTCAGAATCGCCCGATCTATCAATATAAAGAAAGAATTAATTTGATCGGTAAACGGCGTAACGAGAAAAAAATTCTAAACGCCAGAATTACGTTTTTTGGTCGCCGCAAAATTGCAATAAAATACAATAACGGGCGATCAAAACATCGGATCTACCCCAAAATGTTATCAATAAAAACGTCAGCCCGGCGCACAAAAAATAACCCCTCACCCAGCCCCAGATCACGAAAAATGGAGACGCTACAGGTCTCGGAAAATGGCGTTATTTTTTATTTTTTTTGTACCAAATTTTGGAATTTTTTTTCACCACTTAAATATAAAAGAACCTATACATGTTTGGTGTCTACGAACTCGTAATGACCTGGAGAATAAGAATGGCAGGTCAGTTTTAGCATTCAGTGAACGTGGTAAAAAAATAAATAAAAAACAAATGTGGTATTGCACTTTTTTTTGCAATTTTACAGCACTTGGAATTTTTTTCCTGTTTTCCCGTACACGATATGGTAAAACTAGTAATGGCGTTGAAAAGTACAACTCATCCCGCAAAAAATAAGCCCTCACATGGCCATATTGACCAAAAAATAAAAACGCTATGGCTCTGGGAACAAGGGGAGCAAAAAACGAAAAAGCAAAAACGGAAAAAGCTCTGGTCCTTAAGGGGTTAAACTTCCTACTATATTCTTTGCTTTGTGTGAGATAACTTAGAATAATTCTGTTTTGAAGGCAAAGGGTGATCACATCAAACTTTGCATTTTGTTAATTGATAAAAAATAAACTATTAAAAATCCTGTTTTTGAAAACTTCTTACTATGTTGTATTTCCTCCAGATCTGCCTAAAACAATTGCATAGAACTGTATATATTGTATGTCATGTATGAAATTACAGAAGAGCCACTGCTAGTTGTATTGGCGAATTCTGGTGGGTTATTGTTGTATCTCGGCACCATTCACTTAGTGGAACACTTGTTAACAGAATAAGCAATGATTGGTCAGTGTGTAGGGACACAGGCTTTTGACAAGCTAAATGACAACACCCAGTTGTCAGTTTATTAACAGGGCTGTCCAGTGTCACTCTCTTCTGCATCAGGAAGTGAGCAGTGCGATTGACATAGTATCTGGCAATAAAACATAAAAAAAATATATAAATTTGATATCGCTATAATCATACTGACACAAAGAATAAAGCTGCCTTATCCATTTTACCACACGCAGAAGGGCATAAACCCCCCTCCCAAATAAAAATCCTGAATTTCAGGTTTTCGTTAATTTTGCCTCCCAAAAATCAGAATAGAAAGCGATCAAAAAATGTTGATCACATCGACCCGAAGAAAAAAGTCATCTAATCACTTATACCGCATGAGTAACGGTGTAAAAAATAATTAGAACCAATTCTTGACCTACTACTGATTTTTTCATTCTCCCTCCCAAAGATCGCAATAAGGCTGGGCTCATATTTATCCTGCGCTCCACGCTGAGCGCTTACACTGGGGTTTCCGTGTAAATCTTTGAAATACGTGATTCAGACTGAACCCCCTGATGGAAAATTCCCTATAAAGAGGCAGATGGGGACACTGGATGCTGTCTGGCCTATGATCTGGTGGCGTCTGTCTTTTTAGGCGTGCATAAAAGTGCAGTCGGACACAGTTTTGTACACTTCTAAAAAAAGGACACCACTGAACAGAGGCCAGACTGAGTCCAGAGTAACTCTGCTGCCTCATTATAGTGAATAGATCCCTCGGAGGTTTCATCTAAATCATGTCACTTGGAGATTTAGAGTGTAACTCCAGTGTAAGTGCTCAGCATAGAGAGCAGGATAAATGTGATCCCAAACTATATGCAAAATATTCCCAATAAAAGCTTCAACTAATTCTACAAAAAAAGAAAGCCCCCACTCAGGTCCATCATCTGTTAACAGAAATATAGTGGGCTGGTAGCACAAAGGCTCTGGAAAAGTGAAACGGCTCCTGATCCTCCAAAAGAAAATCAGCAAATTCTTCGCTCCCAAATCCAAATGCTCCCATTCCGTCTGAGCCCCATTGTGCCTAAACCAGATTTAGGGTCCACATGTTTAACATTCTGTAGCGATGAGAACCCTCCTAATTTACGGGTGCGTGTCTCCAGAAGCATGAGCTGGGCATAATGTACTGGTCACTACAATGAACTGGTCACTACAATAGCAGATTTGCAATTTTCACTCAACAACATTCACTGCTGCTTGATTTTGGGAAACACCCATGGAGTCAAAATCGTCATTACACCTGTAGATAAATTCCTAAAGGGGTATAATTTCCAAGCACTTAGGGACTCTGTATATGGAGTCCGCAAACTATTCTAGAAAAATCTGCGCTCCTGGAGGCAAATAGCGCTCTGTCCCTCCCGAGTCTTGCCATATGGCTAAGCTGTACTGTACACATACTGTATGTGGTATTTCTACATTCAGCAGAAATTGTGGTACAAATTTTGATGCCATTTTTACCTATTTCCCCATTTGAAAATTTATAATCTGAGGCAAAATTTTGGTGGTAAAAATGTAATTATTTTTTTTTCACTGCCCTATGGTACAAAATTCTGTGACTCACCTGTGGTGTCAATATGATCCCTACACCCTTAGATGAATTCATGGAGAGGTGTAGTTTGTAAAATGGGGTCACTTATGGGGGGTTCTGCTCGTCTGGCTCCTCAGGGGCTCTACCAATGTGACATGGCACCCTCAAACCAGTCCAGCAAAATCTGAACTCAATATGGCGCTTCTTCCCTTCTGAGCTTTGCACTGTGCCTCAAAAGTAGTTTTAACCACATATCTTTATCTTCCAAACTTTTACTTCCAAAAGGTGGAAAAGAGAACAAGGGGATCTGCTACCTTGGATCCTCATAAACAGGGAGGAAATGGTTGATGAGGTAAGGGTGGCTGGGACCCTAGGAGGCAGCAATCATGCTGTCATAGAATTTTGAATAACTAGAGGAGGAAGACCTGTGAAGAGTCAGACTTCAAGGTTGGATTTCAGAAAGGCAGATTTTAAGGGACTCAGAAAGAGGATAGGAGGGATCCAATGGCTGGATTTCCTTAAGGACAGAAATGTCCAGGAAGGATGACGAGGGGCAGTACCCCGAAACACCGTGTCTGCAAGTTGAGTTTCTGGTTCTGGCTTATATCCTAAGTCATGTGATAAGGCTCCTTAAAGGGTCACTATGGACTTTTAAGATTGCTACTTCCTGTAGGTGGGACTAGAGTTCTAGTCCTCTTCCTCTGTGAAGCATTTGAAGGAAGGATGGGACATTTTGAAAAATTAGACTCTGAAAGCACAATCCCTAAAAGAGGGAAGAATAAGCATTTAAGTAAACCAGGATGAATGAACAAAGAACTTAAGCACATGCTAAAAAGGAAGAGAGAAATGTTTATCAAATGGAAAGAGGGAGGTATATCTAAAGAAGATTATACTGTTGTCTGCAGATCCTGCAGGGCACGTATCAGATTGGCTAAAGCTGATAATGAATTAAGACTTGCAATGAGATGTCAAAAGCAATAAGAAAGGATTTTGGGGGTTTGTCAAAAGTAAAAGAAAAGTCAAAGATGCTATAGGATTTTTACAGGATGAAAATGGTAAAGTGGTAAAAAATAATGCTGAGAAGACCAAACTTTTAAATTCCTATTTTGATTCTGTGTTCTCTAAGGCTGCGTGCACATGATGCGTTTTTCATGCGTTTATGCTGCGGAATTTCCGCAGCGGAAACGCATCAAAAACGCATGGTAATCCGCACCCCATGGTCCCCAATAGCATTCTGCAATGTCAATGCACATGCTGCGGATTTTTCCACAGCGTTTCTGCAGCGCAAATAAATCCGCAGCATGTTTATTAATTTTGCGGAAGCGCAGCGGAAGCGCCGCCATTGACTTGCATTGAGACGCATAGAATCCGTGTCTGTACATTTGTACAAGCGGATTTTATGCGTCTCTATGTGCGGATGGTACCCAGTTCTGGAGGAGAGGAGACTCTCATCCAGACCTGGGTACCATTGTACCTGTAAAAAAAGAATAAAATAACAAATAAAGTTTATATTCACCTGTCCGGCGGCCCCAGCAGCGCTTCTCCTTCCAGGACCTGAGATGACGTCGCGGTCATGTGACCGCAGGCTGTCTCGCGATGTGCCAGCAACCCGGAAGAAGCCAGGACGAGCGCTGCAGCACACGCCGGGGCATCGGGGGTGAGTATAGCTTTATTTTTTTTATTTTTACGGTCACACTGTATAAATCCATGCCGTTTGCATGGATTTATACAGTGTGACCTAGTTGTCAAGCACTTTCCAAGTGATGCTATCGCTTGGAAAGTGCTTGTCAATCTGCATGCGGAAACGCATGTGAACCCGCATGTGAATCCGCATGTATTCTGCAGGAAAAACGCATGCACAATCTGCATGCGTTTTTTCTGCCAGGGAGATGCAGAAATGCTGCAGAAATTTTCTGCTTCATTTCTGCATCGTGGGCACATAGCCTAAGACAGTAAATGTAACATCAACTGATCTTCACTGTACTATTGAATGTATAGAAGAATCCACACTATCTATAAACAAAGAGATAGTGAGGGAATACTTAGATAACATAAATTAATTCTAGTCTCCAGGTCAAGATGAATTACATCCTAGGTTACTGAAGTAGATAGCAGAGGAAATTATTGAACCACTCTCCATAATCTTTGAAAATTATTGGAGAACAGGACACATCTCAGAAGACTGGAGAAGAGCGAATGTTGTCCCTTTCTTAAAAAGGGGGAAGAAGGTGGACCCAGGGAACTATAGGCCTGTGAGCCTACCAGGAAAGATCTTTGAACAAATTATTAAATAACATTTATGCAAGTACCTTTATAAGAATGAAGTGATTAACCAGAGCCAGCATCGGTTTGTAACTAATAAGTAATGTCAGACAAACTTAATTTCCTTCTATGACAGAATCACTGGGTGGATCAGGGAAACGCTGTAGATATAGTATATCTTGACTTCAGCAAAGCATTTGGCAAAGTATCTCATACCATTCTTATTGAAAAAATGACCAACTATGGAATGGACAAGGCAACTGTTAGGTGGATTCATAACTGGCTTAGTGATCGGACCCAAAGAGTGGTCATAAATGGTTGCACATCCAGTTGGAAGAATGTCTCAAGTGGGGTAAAACGAGGCTCTGTCTTGGGCCCTGTCTTATTCAACATCCTTATCAATGATTTAGATGAAGGAATTGAGGGTGAACTGATTAAATTTGCTGATGACACAAAGCTAGGAGGGATAGCTAACACTAGAGACGAGAGAGAGGATTCAAAAAGACCTAAATAAACTGGAGCAGTGGGCAGCAAGTAACAAAATGTTTTTTAACAAGGAGAAATGCAAAGTCCTACAACTGGGCAAGAAAAATGGAAAAAAAAGCATATACAGAATGGGAGGAATAGAGCTAAGCAACAGCACATGTGAAAAAGACTTACATATACTAATAGATCGCAGACTGAACATGAGTCAACAGTGTGATGCAGTAGCAAAAAAGGCAAACACAATTCTGGGTTGCATTAACAGAAGCATACAGTCTAGATCACTTGAAGTAATTATCTCCTTCTACTCCTCTTTCGTCAGACCTCATCTGGAATACAGTGTCTAGTTCTGGGCACCACATCTTAAAAAAGACATGAAGAAACTGGTGCAAGTTCAGAGAAGATTGACCAATTTGCTGACCAGTCTGCAAACAATGTTCTATGAGGAATTGTTAGAGGATTTAGGAATGTTTAGCTTGCAAAAGAGAAGACTGAGAGGAGACTTAATAGCTGTCCATAAATATCTCAAGGGCTGTCACACTGTAGAGGGATCAGACTTATTCTCATTTGCACTAGAAGCAATGTGATGAAACTGAATGGGAGAAGATAGAGATTAGATATTAGAAAAAACGTTTTGAGGCTATGTGCGCATGATCAGGATTTGAAGCAGAAATGAGCGTTTCTGCATCTCCTTGGCAGGAAGTTCTGCACGTTTTTGATATATTTTTTTAAGCATTTTTGTACATCAATGACTGCTTTTTTGGAGCTAAATAAAGTTATTTGGTGGGACATTGTTTAAACTCTTGAATTACTGTCAGAATTAGGGTGAGTACATTGGTTAATTTAAATGATTAAAGAATGTGTCTGTTGTTTTCAAATAAAGTGTTTGCTCCATGTCTGTGTGCTTATTTAACTCTTTACTTTACTTTAATTAGGTTTGGTCATGAAAAGGTCTGATTGACACCTTGTCATCACCAAACAAAAGAGCTGGGTGTCAGCTAGTCCCATTCACCCAATCTTCATTAGCATTTCTATTCATGTAATTTATGCAGCAGCTGTGAGCTGCTATTTTTAGCCTGGGATGGTGCCATTTGCAAACATGGTCCCTGGCTATAATTAACAGCTCACAGCTGATTCGTTAGCAGCTATTTCCCCCTGATCAGCACTCAGCAGCGCTTTGGACGCAGCACATTTTAGTTGCGTCCCGGTGTTCTAATGCCGCACTTTTGTTGTCGGTAAATGTGAATCCACCACATATAATGTCCCTTCAATCAGTCAAAATCTGCAGCGGAGACTAGCATGTCCGCTACAGAAATTGACATGTTGCGGGTAAGTTTGGGTACGTGGCCACGATCAGGAGCCGATGCAGGTTTGACGCTTCAAGTTTATGCAGCTTCAAATAGTGGATGATATTTATAGAAATCCCATGTCCAGTATGCGTGCATCTGAGGCTGAGGATCACCCGTGGACACTGACATGTGGCGCATCTTTCAGGACGGCAGCATGTCAAATTCTCTTGTGGAGTTGCTAGTCTCCGCAACAAAAATGTAACCACTAGAATATATTGAATGCGGTAAATATGCATGGTTCAGTGAACACATTTGGATTTACCTGCGTTCAATAGAATGCAACATTTTGGACACAGCATAAATATGCATCCAAAGCACTGCTACGTCCGGATCGTAGGCACAGAGCCTAAAATTTAAAAAAAAATGTCATGGGCTCCCGCGTCATTTTTATAACCAGCAGAGAGAAAGCCGACCACTGTGGGCTGATATTAGTAGCCGGGGAAGGGGCCATTAGCCAAAAATGTTCCTTGGCTATTAATATCAGCCCACAGCTGTTTGTTTAGCCTTTACTAGCTAGATTACAGAAAAAAATTGACGTGGGGTCCCCCTATAAAATCAAATCAGAAAAGGCTAAACTAGACAGCTGCATGGTGATATTAATAGCCAGGGAAGGGGCCATGAATACTAGCCCCCTCTGCGGCTATGAATATCACCCCTCAGCAGTCCCAGAAATGGTGCATCCATAAGATGCGCCAAATCTGGCGCTTATTCTCCGCTCTCCCCATTGCCCTGTAGCGGTGGCGAGTGGGATAATGGGGTTGGGGTTCACGTCAGCCTTGTATTGGCGGCTGATGTGAAGCCCAGGTTAGTAATGAAGGGCATCTATAAGACGCCCCCATTACTAACTGCATAGTAAAATGGTCGCCACTTTTTCAATAAAAGACATGGACAGAATAAAGTATTTTAATTAAATAAAAAACACACGGTTCTAATTTTTTTTTTTTTATACTCTGTCCGCGAAGCCATTGATCTTCTGAAAAAAACGTAAAATAACAAACAACCATATCCCTCACCTGTCCGCCGTCACGACGCAGTCCACGATTACCGCTGATTGTCCCTCAGCGATCCGGGTCACTTCTACAGCAGTGACATCAGCAATAACTGATGTCACTGCTGTAAAAGACAGCAATGTGCACTGACAGAAGTGTAAAATCACTCCTATCAGTATACATGCTGCAGGAGGTCACTGGGGTTCATCAGCTGAAGATCAGCTGATCAGCCCCGGTGAGCTTAACACCATGGGAACATTCTTCAGAATGCTCCCACTAGGAGATCACGTGAGCGATCAGCTGATCACTCACGTGATGGCAGGTCCTAGCAGCACAGTATACTGCAGGGAGCGAGCGCGCTTCCTGCAGGATACCGCCGGCCGCCGGGGTGAGAACATCGCCGGGGACCAGGAGGACACCGGGGACCTCTGGACAGGTGAGTATATGGATTTTTTTTCTTTTTTTTTCTTTTTTCACTGCCGGTGGTTCCCAGCTCTACTGAGGAGAACTACTGCTCCCCTCAGTAGCGCCTCTCTCGCTGTTATCAGCGGGAGCGGCAGTCGGATGAGAGGAGTTGTAGTCCTCCTCTGCTGACTGGGTACCACCCGCATTGCATTTCCGTAGCATTTCCCGCCTATTGGATTTAATTGAAACGTAGCAAATCCGCAGGTATAAATGTTATAATTGCGGATTTGCTGAGTTTCAATTAAAGTCAATGAGCAGGAAACGCTCTGGAAACGCTGGGCTTAATGGTCATGCTGCGTTTTTTTCCGCAATGCACAGCACATCAGGATTTTCATTGCTATAGCTGACAGGCCTATTAACAAGCATTTTCAAAGCGTTTCCATGGCGGAAAAACCGCCGCGAAAATGCATCAAAAACACTCCGTGTGCACATAGCCTGACAGTGATGATGATTAATGAATATAACAGGCCGCCACAAGAGGTGGTGACTTCTCCTTCAATGGAAGTCTTCAAACAGAGGCTGGACATCAATCTGTCTGAGATGGTTTAGTAAATCCTGCATTGAGCAGGGGGTTGGACAAGATGACCATGGAGGTCCCCTCCAACTCTAACATTCTATTATTCTATGATATGGAGTATCGGTGTACTCAGAAGAAATTGTACAACACATTTTGAGGTCTATTTTCTCCTGCTATTCTTGTGAAAATGAAAAAAAAATGTGGCTAAAACATTTTTATGGGAAAAATATTTTTTTATCATTTCCACAGTTCAACGTTTTAAAATTCTGTGAAGCACTTGTGGGTTCAAGGTGCTGACAACACATCTAGATAAATTCCGTGAAGGGTCTAGTTTCCAAAATGTGGTCACTTGTGGGAGGTTTCCACTGTTTAGGCAAATCAGGATCTCTCTAAATGCGACATAACACCCGCAGACCATTCCATCAAAGTCTGCATTCCAAAATGTCACTCCTACTTTTCTGAGCCCTGCTGTGTGCCTAAGCAGTAGTTTTCTCCCATATATGGAGTATGTGCGTATGCAGAAGAAATTGCACAACAGATTTTGAGGTCTATTTTCTCCCTTTACCCTTGTGAAAATAAAAATTTGGGGCTAAGAACATTTTTGTGAGAATTTTTTATTTTCACAGTTCTATGTTATCAACTGCTGGGAAGCACTTTGGTGTTCAAGGTGCTTACCACACATTTTAATAAGTTCCTTGAGGGGTCTAGTTTCCAAAATGATGTCACTTGTGGGGGGATTCCACTGCTTAGGCACCGCAGGGGCACTCCAAACGCGACATGGCGTCCACTAATTATTCCAGCAAATTTTGCATTCAAAAAGTCAAATGTAGTTTTCCCCCACATATGGGGTATTGGCATGCTCAGGATAAATTGCGCAACAAATTTTGGGGTCCATTTTCTCCTGTTACCCTTGTGAAAATGAAAAAAATTGGGTCTAAAGTAAAATATTTGTGAAAAAAAATTAAATGTTCATTTTTTCTTTCCACATTCCATTAATTCCTGTGAAGCACCTGAAAGGTTAATGAACTTCTTGATTGCGATTTTGAGCACCTTGACGGGTACAGTTTTTAGAATGGTGTCACTTTTGGGTATTATCTGTCACATATACCCCTCAAAGTCACTTCAAATGTGATGTGGTCCCTAAAAAAAATAGTTTTGTAAATTTTGTTGAAAAAATGAGAAATCGCTGGTCAACTTTTAACCCTTCAAATTTCCTAGCAAAAAAAAATGTCATTTAAGAAATTGTGCTAATGTAAAGTAGATATGTGGGAAATTGTATTTATTAACTATTTTGTTTTACATAACTCTGTGAGTTACGGGTATAAAAATTAAAAGTTTGAAAATTGCAAAATTTTGTACACTTTTGCCAAATTTGTGATTTTTTTGCAAATAAACGCAAGTTATATCGAAGAAATTTTACAACTATCATGAATTACAATATGTCACAAAAAAACAATCACAGAATCAGTGGGAACTGTTGAAGTGTTCCAGAGTTATTACCACATAAATTGACATTGGTCATAATAGTAAAATTTGGCCTGGTCATGAAGGTAAAAACAGGCTCGGATGTGAAGGGATTAAAAAATTATAATGAAAAAATTATAGGCCGAATAATCAAGACTATAGATGAGCGAACATTTTAATGTTCAGCTTGGAAATGTTTGCCGAATATTTAGACATTCGCCAATTTTATTCGTCAAACATTCGACAAACATTTCCAAACACCATAGGATTCAATGGGGGGGCAAAAACAAAACATATGCAACATCTTCAAATGGTCCCAAAAGCTGCCAAAACACATCGAATTAGGGGTAGACACCAGGAAAGTGCCATCAATTGACCCAGAGCACAATTATTATTATGACTATTACAGCGACATTTATTCCCTGGAGCGTTACATGTGAAAAGGGGTCACCGACTTGTACAAGAGGAGAGAGGACCCTGCCCACGAGGGCACACAAACAATGTACAAGGGATGGGTGAGAGTACAGTTAGTCAGGGTACAGCTAGTCTTGCAGAGGTAAGCTGGAGCGAGGCTTACCGCAGATTGTACACTTGTCACAAGAAGTGGGTCTTCAGCTTCCTTTTCAAGGTTGTCATGGTAGGCGACAGTCTGATGTGTACAGCGTTATACAGTAGCATGGGACAAATCTTATATGCGATTGTGACAAGAAGAGATAAGAGGGAAGTAGAGAAGGAGATTTTGGAAGGATGAGAGGTAGCATGCAGGTAACTAGTACAGGGAGCCTAGGTCACACATGTGTAGCAAAGGCGAGAGAGCTTGTAAGGGAACTCCTACATGATGTTTCAAAAATGGAGAGAGGCTGCCATCTGCTGGCCAGACACAGTCAAGCGGAACCAAGATATGCAAGGTAAGTTGAAGGGAGAGCAGATTCAGACGCTGGACCCGATCAGGTGACTTCCAGGAAGGAGTTCAGAGAGATAAGAGGCCAGCGCGCCAAACCTGAGGGGTCTTTGGCGCCAAGCAGCAGAAAGGAGCAGACGTGTTCCCTGCGTGCTGGGAAGCCCTGCGTGACAGGCCTCAGCCATAGGCCTGAGAGGTGCCACAGCCGGGCACCGGTAGAAGAGCTCCGGATCCCTCACAGATGTGACCCGAGTGCTGTGCCTGCAGAGGAGACTCGGAACCTGCTTGCGGTGCTGAGTGAGTTCGCGGAATGAGACGTTGCCCGCCGACAGACGAGGTCTGGACCCCCCTATCCAAGGCTTGAGAGATTGCCTCCAACAGCCAAGCAGAGAGGACTTGAGAGACGGCTGCCCCAGGAAAGTCACGCCAGCGAAAGCAGAGGAGCTGCATAAGTGAACAGGGCCGTCACTTCTACTGTTCACCCACGGTATCGGGGACAATTGGGTTTAGGTACTCAGGTTGGGAGGGGTACGGTTGGGGCTAAAGAAGCTCAACGTGATCTAATTGAATTTATCCGGAAAAATACTCACGGCCTAGCGGGAATAACCGGTGACCCCCGCTAGAGCCATATGCACAGTTAAGGAACTCACGTGGTGTCTCCCATGACCGAGGGCACCACATTACATTGAGAGACTTCGCATTTTTCTAATACTTCAAATTACTGTTTATTACCCTTGTTGCAATCCCTTGTTCAGCGTACCTGTTACATATATATATAAACTGTTATATTCAACTCTTACTGTTCTCGCCTTGTGTCTCTGTGCGTTGCATCCCAGCACCAGCATTACACATGTATGGAGGAGACAGGTTTTCGATGGCTTGGTATGCCAAAGTTAGGCTTTTCAACTGGAGTCTCTGAGCAACAGGGAGCCAGCTCAGGGATTGACAGAGGGGAGAAGCCTGGGAATAGCAGGCGAATAGCGGGGTGACAGGTGGATTAAACAGTCAGCACAGTTTAGGATAGATTGGAGGGGTGCAAGAGTGTTAGAAGGGAGGTCACAGAGCAGGACCTTGTAATAGTCGAGGCGGGAGATGATGAGGGCGTGCACTGGTGTTTTTCTAGATTCATAGTTGAATAATGTGCGGATCCTCAAGATACTTTGGAGTTGGAGTCAGCAAAAAGTGTAAAGGGCTTGGATCTGACATTTGAAGGATAGATCAGAGTCAAGCTTGCGGGACTGTGAAGAGTGGGTAGCCATTCACTTTGATGGATAGGTCAGTTGTGGGGGGAGAATGAGATGGTGGAAAGATGATGTATTCTGTTTTATCCATGTTAATTTTTACAAATCTAGCAGAGAAGAAAGATGAAATGCAGGACACAAATTGTGAGATTTTGTTTAGTAAGCAGATGATATTAGGTCCAAAGAGGTAGATCTGTGTGTCATCAGCATAGAGGAGATACTGAAAGTCGTGAGACCATGAGCTGTCCCAGGCCGAAAGTGTAGATGGATAAGAGCCTGGGTCCTGAACTGAACTTTGGGGGACACCGACACATAGGGGGTGAGATGAGGAAGTGGTGTATGAGTGGGAAACACTGAATGTCCTGTCGGTTAGGTATGAAAAGATCCAAGACAGGGCCAAGTCTGTGATGCAGAGAGATGAGAGTCTGTAGTAAAAGGGTATGGTCTACTGTGTCGAAGGCAGATAACAGGTCTAGGAGGAGGAGGACAGAGTAGGCTGGCATGGATTTGGCAGTTAGTAGGTAGTTGTTGACTTCAGTCAGGGCAGTTTCAGTGGAATGGTGAGGTCGAAAGCCAGATTGTAAGTGGTCAAAGAGGGAGCAAGAGGAGAGGTGGGAGGACAGTTCAAAATAGACGTGTTGATCCAGTAGTTTGGAGGCATAGAGGAGAAGTGAGATGGGGCGATAGCTAAACATAGGATGGGTCAAGGGAGGGCTTTTGGAGAATGGGTGTGATCAAGGTATGTTTGAATCATGAGGGGAAGACGCCAGTTGTTAGTGACAGGTTGAAGAGGAGGGTTAGGCTTGGTACAGTGGTACGGTTTGGAATGAGGTTGGATCGTATTGGGTCAAGTTCACAAGTGGTGAGATTTGATTTGGAGAGTAAAGATGATCTTCTGTGATGGCGGAGAAGCTGGTTTTGGAGAAGGAGAGCTGAGTCATTATGAGAAGGGGCTGTTGGGACTGTAAGCAAAAGCTTTGCCCTATGTTGTCAATCTTCTGCTTGAAGAATGAGGCTAAGTCCTCAGATGAGATGAGAGGAGAGGAGAGGGAGAGGGAGCTGGTGGATAGAGGAGGGACTTGAAAGTACTGAATAGCTGTTTAGGGTTGTGAGACACGTATGAAATGAGAGATGAGAAGTAGGTTTGTTTTGCTGCAGTGAGCAATTGTGCAGCATTTTGAAAACTTCTGTTACTGGACTCCTCTCCCTTTCTTTGGCAGTCGCACAGTGGTATGCCTTGTAGATGAGGGGGAGGAAGAACATGTGCTCCAGTAGATGACAAGCGCTGCATCAAGTGGCCTCTGCTACTCTTCCTCCACCTTAACATCACACACAGTACAGTCCTCAGAGGTGGCACCCCAGTTACCCTTGTTTTCACCCATGTCACAACTCTCCTACCGGCCAACTGACTGTGGGGAAGCACAGATGGGCGAGTCTACAGAGCTGTTCACACATTCTATTCTGGGGCATCAGAGGTCTGATCCAAAGCTTCACAGACTCAAGAGGGGGAAAGCATGTGTAGCGATGCCCAAAATTTTTTTCAGTTGATCCAGGCCTGGATGAAGTAGGGTCCGAGAAGAATCCAAACCCTCGTCACCAGACATTAACCCCTGGGGGTGGGTATGGATGGGTTGGAGAAAGAAATAAATACACACCAGAACACGGAGAACTAAACTAATATACTGTACAACAGTGGTTGGAAAACTAAACTACTAAACAGCTAAGATTGGAGAAAGAAACAAATACACACCAGAACATGGGGAGCTAAACTAATAGGAAACAGGGGTTGGAGAACTAAACTAATAAGACAACAGGGGTCAGAGAACTAAACTACTAAACAGCTAAGGTTGGAGAATGAAACAAATACAAACCAGAACATGGAGAACTAAACTATTAGAAAATAGGGGTTGAAAAACGAAACTAATAAGACAATAGGAGTTGGAAAACTAACCTACTAAACAGCTAGGGTTGGAGAACTAAACCACTACACACCAGGGGATGGAGAACTAAACCACTAGACACCAAGGTGACACTAAACAGTGAGTGTTGGAATCCCCAAGGCTTGTGGGACAAACCTCTGTATCTAACACTTCCTCCAGTGCTTCTGCATCCTCCACCTCCTCTAGGGCCTCCACCTGCGCCCTCAACCTCTAACTTAATGACACACATGTTCCAACAGTGCAGAGAAAATCCCCCCCACCGCAATCAGGCAGTGTTAAAATTAATATGCCTTGCAGATTGCAGTCATACAGCTGAAGAGTTGTGGACAGCTCTCCAGGCCGAGTTTGAGCAATGGCTGTCTCCACTGAACCTGGAGCAAGGGAAGACCGTGTGCAATAACGGTGCAAACCTGGTGGTGGCCCTACGCTGGGGCAATCTCAGACATGTGCCTTATGTGGCTCGTATCCTCAACCTAATGGTACAGTAATTTCTCCACCACTATCCCAGCCTGGAAGCGCTGGTGCAGAAACCACGGTCTCTGCGTGCTCACTTAAAACTATAAAAATGAGCAGAATCTTTAGTAAAGAAGCCAGACTACTATACAATGAGCAAACTCCCTCATGATAATAGAGGCCACCATCTCCCTAGCTTGCTGGTACTTTTCTATGGGAATGAGCTTGTCTCCAACCAGCCAGGAATATCCAGTGAATGGCACACCACAGTTCGGTATTAGCACCCAGCACCAGAAGCAAAGCCATCCACAATTTACGTACCTCAGGAATTTTATTTGGTAGACTGGCTGAGCAAACATTAGTTTCTCACAAAGGAGCTGAAGACACTGAGTGGCAGCAGGTGCAAGTTTCTCCAGCATGACCTGTTTGTTATTGTTAGATATCAGAGGGAGAACATAACTGGGCTTTGCCAAGGTGTCATATTGTATCTTAAAAGGGTTGTTCAGTACTTTTAAAAATATGCCAATGTGTTTTAATGATAAATAGAAGCTTCTTTCTAATTACCTCCTGGTGCTGTTTCAGCCTATGAGCGGCGCTCTCGGTGGCTGCTCACAGGCAGCATGTGACTCCCCACTGACGTCACGTCAAGCGAAGCATGACACAGCGCTCGGGTCCCCGCGGTGGCTGCTTTGTTGTGGGTGGGGGTTTTCCCCGCGTCACACCCAGCATCCACCGCGCGCTTTCTTATGAATGGAGACAGGGAGAGTGCGCGGTGGATGCCAGGTGTGAGGTGTGGGGTAACCCCGCCCACAACCCAGCAGCCACCGGTGGAACGTGGAAGAGGGACCCTCGGTCACATGCTGGGGGGGTCACGTGCTGCCTGTGAGCGGCCACCGATAGCGCCGCTCACAGGCAGAAACAGCACCAGGAGGTAATGAGAAAGAAGCTTCTATTTATCATTAAAACACATTGGCATATTTTTAAAAGTACTGGACAACCCCTTTAAGTGTTATAGACCCTGCACTTGCGGCCTTACATTCAACAGGATAGTGTGGAAGGAGACAGTAGGTTGCAGAGTTGCATTAGCTCCGGTGGTGCTGAGGTGGCAGCGAGGCAATGGCAGGCTGTAGGCTGTCTTGAAGAGATGGGTTTTCAGGCTGTGTCTAAAGGATCCGAATGTGGTGGCAAATCGGAAGTGTTGAGGCACAGAATTCCAGAGGATTGGGGCTATTTGGTAGAAGTATTGGAGGCGATTGGGTGAGGAAAAAATAAGTGTGGAGAGAAGGAGGTCTTCGAAGGACTGGAGATTACCTAAGGGAATATATCGGGAGATTAGTTCAGAGATGTACGGAGAAGAAAGGCTATGGATGGCTTTGTACATCTGTGTTAGTAGTATGAACTGGATGCGCTGGGCAATTGGGAGCCAGTGAAGGGATCTTATAGATTGCAATCTTATGGATTGCTGAAGCCAGTCCACAGTAAAAAAGCAGCTATAGAGTGTCTGGGAGCCTTCCCACAGACTTTTCTTAGCCTGGGGTGCTTCTTGGCAGGGTTAGACAGGCGTACCAGAGAACCGGAGAATCCTCCAGTGGGCCCTGGCTTCTCCTTCAGGAATTTCATAGTGCAAACCTTGCAGGTTGTGATGATGATGAGGCCATCCATCTCCTTAGTTTTCAGCTACTTGGAATGCAAGTGCAAGTAAGCAGCCAGCCACCCACCCACAGGCCGCAATACTAAACTGCCACATTTGTGGACAGCTGCTTGCACTTGAAATGTTGCCTTTTAGGCTCGTGGAGGCGGAATCTTTTCACAACCTCATGGTGGCGGGGGCCGGGTCTCCATACTCGGTCCCCAGCCGCCACTATTTCTCTCGGTGTTGTTCCCGTCTTCCACAAGCATGGGTCCCAGAACATCACCCGGGCCCTCTCCAGTGCACTTAGTGGGAAGGACCACCTAACCACCAACATGTGGACAAGTGAATGTGGCCAGGGACAGTACATCTCACTGGAGCCAGTCCAGAGTTAAAAAAAAGCAGCCATAAAGTATCCGGGAACCCTCCCACAGATTTTTCTTAGCCAGGTCTCCTTCTCTGGAGGGTTGGACGGGCCAACCAGAGAACTGGAGAATCCTCCTGTGGGCCCTGGCTTCTCCATCAGGAGAGTTCATAGCGCAAACCTTGCAGCTGCTATGGGGCTCTTTAGAGGGGGAGAAAGGTGGCCCCCCAGAATCAAATCCTCTGGTGGGCCCAATGTTCTTCAGTCTGACAATGCTTCTCGGTGAAGGTTGTATTTCACCACAGCCATATTCTTTAGCTCGGTAAAAGGACAGGCATAGAGGGAAACTGTATCTACTTCGGTTGTCATTTCTCCCAGGAAGTGCTCCAATGCAGCTTGTTCCAATGGCAGCCCTTCCAACATCAGCTCACACTTCTCGGTGGTGCTTTGACACTCTGTGATCTTTACACTTTGAATTTCATGACTACAGAGTTGGGCAATGGCCTGATCTGCAATGCGTTTTGAGAAATAACGTACATAAGCAAAGCCACGGTTTAAGCTACTGAAGGTCATTATAAACTCATACAGCTTTCCCACAGACTGAAAAAGGGGTATCAAGACTTCCAAGACAGCCAAGAGTTCCCCGTCCGCCCCAGGAGGATAACTGTCCATGTTCTCCTCCTCATCCTCCTCCTCATTATCACCCAATCCACATTGTGATAAGATGAGGCTGGGCTGCATAGTTCCTCGCTCCGCCTGCAATGCCTCCTCTTTAACTGTGAGCCCCGAGCGTTTCAGTAGACAGAGAAGCAGGATGGTGATGCTAATTATGACGTCATCACCGCTCACCATCTTGGTGGAGTCCTCAAAGTTTTGGAGGATGGCACAGATGTCAGACATCCATGCCCACTCATCAGCTCTTATGTGCGAAGGCTGACCTGAATGCCGGGGTGGGGGCGTTTTGAAGCTGGTACTCAACAACTTCCCACTGCTGCTAAAAAATCCTTCCCAACATCTACAACGTTGATTTTCAACATGTGGTGACATCACCCAACAGTCGGTGAGCTGGAAGGTGCAAATGCTGCTAAAGCACTGCCAGGGTGGCGAAAGTTATAGCTGACTTTCTGAAATGGGCACACACGCGTTGTACTTTCACAAGCAGCTCAGGCAGATCTGGGTAGGTTTTGAGAAACCACTGAACCACTAAGTTGAGCACATTTAGCGCTCTCTCATTACTAATGTGTACCCCTGTATGGAGAAAAATATCAGCAGCGAAGAATTAAAAGATGAAATATAGCCTGCTTTATATACCTCGTTACTAAGAAAAACAATTTCTATTATATCTTGCGTACCAATGTGACAAAAATATCTGCACCAAAGAATTAATTTCACTAGAGTACAACTAGTATAATGATGACCGACAACTATTCCACTACAGCCAAACCCAATAGATGGAGACCCAATCGGGATTCTCCACATTTCCAAAAATTAGTGGCAGACACCAGAAAAGTGGCATCAATTTCACCAGAGTAGAAGTAGTTTAATGGAGATAGAAACCTCTTCCACTGCAGCTAAACTCAATAGATGGAGACCCAATCAGGATTCTTCACATTTCCAAAAATTAGTGGCAGACACCAGCAAAGTGGCATTCATTTCAGTACAGTAGAAAGTGTAGAATTAGGAATGACACCTTTTCCCCTACAGCCAACCCAGGAGATGGAGACCTAACCAGGAGTGTTCACATTTCCCTAAATTAGGGCCTAACACCAACAAAGTGGCATAAATTTCACCAGAGTAGAAGTAGTATAATGGAGACCAAAACCTCTTCCACTACAGCCAAATTCAATAGATGGAGACCCAATCAGGATTCCGCCCATTTCCAAAAATTAGTGGCAGACACCAGCAAAGTGGCATCAATTTCAGTACAATAGAAATTGTAGAATTAGGAACGACACCTCTTCCAGTACAGCCAACCCAGTAGATGGAGGCTGAATCAGGAGGGCACCATCCTCTCCAGTCGTTCATCATGTGTCAGACTGGTACTCTGTTGTGCAGGTGCATGAGCTAGTCTAAAAAATGTGTGAAAGGACTCACAGAAATTGCTTCTGCCACTTACACTACTGCTGCTAATATTTTGGCATTGACGAATTGACGTGCTAGAGGTTGGAAGTGTAGAGCTGCGATGAACTCTGCGTGCCTGACAGCTGGCTTGGGGAAAACCTATCTTAAGGTTGTGTAAAAGCATGTTTCGATACTCCAGCATTTGCGGGTCCCTTTTCAGGGCGGGAAGCATCTGGCAAAATTTACTCTTATAACATGGATCTAACAGAGTGGCAACCCAGTAGTCCGCACTATTTAAAATCATAACTATACGGGCATCATGTTTCAGATAGTGCAGCAAGAACGCATTCATATGTTGGGCTCTTTCATGAGGTTCAAGCCCATGCTGTGTTGGTGGCTGGGTAATTCTGATGCTTGTTTCTTCCGTCCCCCCCCGCCAAACACAAAAAGAGAGGGGATGATTATCCTTTTCATGCTCTGACTGTTATTCTCCCATCATCTCTTCCATTTGTTCCTCGCTTTCGCTAACACCTTCACTAACAGTTTTTCTGGTATCGCCAACCCCCCTCAATCGCAGTGAACCACCCTCCCTAGGCACCCTGAGATGTCCCCTAGTGTATGATGTTAACAGAGGAAAGTATTTTTTTAATGTGGATGAGGCCTGTATAACATACAAGATATTCTCTAAACTAATTCAAACTGAGATATCTCCTGCTGTACAACGTTAGGAATCGAAGAAAGTATTTTTTGACTGTCTATGAGGCCTGTATAACATAGAATATATTCTCCAAGATATTTCAAACTCAGAACTAGCCTGCTGTATCATGTTAATCACAGTAAAAATATTTTTTTTAATCTGCATGAGCTCTGCATAAAGCTGAATTTTACCGCCACTAAGATAGTAGCGGACATATAGCAGAGTGTATGAAATTTGCCACACAAAAAATTCTTTGCTGGACTGTGGGTAGCAACAGAAAAAAATCTATTTTTTTACTCTGAAAACAGCTGAAGTTCACTGCCACTAATTTAGTAGCTGACGTATAGCAGAGTGTATGACGTTTGCCACACAAAAAAAACTTTAGTGGACTCTGCCTAGCAAGACAAAAAAATCAAATTTTTTACTCTGAAAACAGCTGAGGTTCACCACCAAGATAGTAGGTGTCTTTTAGCAGACTGTATCACATTTGCTACACAAAGAAATCTTTGGTGGACTGTGACTAGCAACAGAAAAAATATATTTTTTTACTCTGAAAACAGCTGAAGTTCACAGACACTAACATAGTAGCTGACATATAGCAGAGTGTATGATGTTTGCCACACAAAAAAAACTTTTGTGGACTCTGCCTTCCAACAGAAAAAATATATATTTATTTTACTGTGCATACAGCTGAAGTTCACCCACCAAAAAATGATAAACTGGGTAAGCACAGCTTGCACTATCACATTAGCAAATAAAAAAAAAAAGGTTTTTGTGCTCTGCACTCAGAAGCTCTGCACTGACAAGCTGAATTTCAACCCCACAAAATCAAAAAGTGGACTACAAGGGCTTGCTTGCTTTATCACATTAGCAAGTGCAAAAATAGATTGAAGATCTGCATGCAGCACAGTACAACCGACGCACAGCACTGTTCTATGCCAGAGGCCCTTCTCTTTCTGTCAGAATCTCAGTAATTGCACAAAAAAAAAAAATGCTGCAAGGTTGATTGAATAGATACACAGCACAGGACTTATCTATACTATCTGACTTCCAAACAAGAGCCCATCTATCTAGCTAATATCTCTCAGTACACAGGCACACACTGAGCAGCGCCTGTCTCCAGCAGTGACATGGATAAAATGGCGCTGAGGGAACATGGCCGCTTTTTATATAGAGAGGACATGTGATTTCAGCAGCCAATTGCAGAAGCCCTTGTGTCTGGACAGTGTGGATGCTTCCTGTGCTCTGATTGGCTAGCCGCACTTTCAAGACTTAAAGTTACAAGCACGCCGCTGATCTGACCTGTTCTTGTGGCGCTCCTGAGGGTTCAGTCGCCACAGGGGTACTACACCTCAGTAGAGGTGTGGTATCTCCTCTTCCCGGTAAGGATGGAGCACTTCTCAGGACCCTACTTCACCATTCAACAGTACACCACTCCTGTCCTGAAGGGGGCCTAAATGCACCAGGGTGCTGCCCCGGCCCGGGATATAGGAGATGGGGGAGAACCAAAGATAGGGGGAACCATGTAGTGGGTGAGGGTGGAGAACACACTTTTAGGTTACACTTATTCATTGATATTTAAATTTCAGCCATCTTAGGTTCAAGGTCTTTGATTGTGATCTTCACCGCTGATTGTGGCTTTCTGTTAGAACCTGCAGCTGATTGAAGATACACAGTCCTCGTTCTCTGGCCTTGAGGCGAGGAGCGGGTCAGAGTTAACCACTGTCTCTACCCGGTCAAGGTCCCTACCTAAGAAGGCCTGGGGGGGAGCAGAGGAGACAAGCTCCACAGGCAAAAGGATCCCTGGGGGATACGGACGGAGCGGCGCACGCCACCTGTATTTCTTACTCTGGCCTAGTCAGATGGACTCCTGCTGCAAGAGGGGTGACCGGCCCCCGATATCTGACTTTGTTACTTCACGTCTCAGTCAGAAAAGCCCGGAGGCTTAGGGGATCCCAGGAGGAATACGGACGGAGCGGCATACGCCATCTGTATCTCTCTACCTGCGTTTATCCAGAGGGACCCGGCCTTACACCTAGTTCTAACCACACAGTCAAGTGAAGACTCAGTGGGAGAACTCACCTAGGAGAGGAACACACACACCAGAGGGGTCTCGACAGGTGCTCCTGATCTATCTGGAAAGTGCTGGATCCCCTTCCTGGTGGCCGCAGCACACCGTGAGGAGCAGAGGGAAGCTTTGCAGCTGAAACTTCATCAAGTGAGTAAAAACCCTGGATGACTTCACACCCCGCTTCAGCCTGTTATTTCCTGCGTGGCACTGCACCCACCATCCTTCCTCACACTGCCCTGAGGCCTGCTCCGCCTGTGGGGAGCCGTCCCATTTTAGCTGTCCGTAACACCGGCCTCAGAGGACTGAAACAGCGCCGGTGTCCGTCACCGGGAACCGTAGGTGGCATAGTCGGAAAATTACCACTCAACCCTGAAAACCCATTACATCTTTTATTGTGACCGCCCTGGGCACGGACCGGGTCCGGGCGACGACTGCAACCCCCAACATCTGACCCGGCTCCGAGTAACCCCACTTCCCAGGGTGAGGGCTGTAAGCGTCACATTCTAATATATCACCAGCCCCCCCACTCATCTACCACATCCCCCCACTCATCATACACAAACACTATGATAGCCAAACTGTTCAAAATGTTGTAGTTGCCCGGCAATCACGTTCCCATATTTATTCGCCGAACATTGCCGATTTTCCCCGAATTTAAGAAATTTTGCTCTCTTTTCCAATCATGAATCCGAATGTGCCATATTCGTGTCGAAATTAAGTTGCAAGTTTGGATTACTAACAAATTCGCTCATCACTAATCAAGACCAGTTTTATTCATGCCGGCCTTATGAGGAGGAATGCTATAGTCAAACGCTCCTGATTTATGAAGGGATACACACCTAAATCTCCATCCGCTATGCCAGAAATCTCACTCCAGTCAGGTACTGGAGTGAGATTTCTGGCATAAGGAATTCAACATTCCACTAGGTCTAGATTTTCAGAGTTATTACCAGATAACACTAGAAGATGGTGCCTCTAGGAGTGAGACATAGCTGTGGCTTGCAGAATGAATTATAGGATTCAATGGTGATGCTGAGATGGTTTACTGAGATGTTATTTTGTTTGCATTCATTTTTAATGTTTAGGTGGGCAACATGGAAATAAGAGAAAAGTAAATGATTTCAGATTTGTTGTTGGCAAAATGAAAGTGAAAAAATTTGCACTTGATAATAAATTCATATCGTATTCTTAGGACAGAAGAGTCTGAGAGCATTAGGCAGTGCCATAGTGTAGGCATGGAAGGGTTTACAGGCAGCTGGGATAGTTAGGCGTTAATAGGTTGAGCAGAAAGCTGTGAGAGGGAGGATCCAGAAATGGAGGGGGCCTGAGGAGGAGAAGCCATAACAGAAGAAGAATGGGAGGAGACTTTCCTTGGCACTAAAATCTGGATTTGTGACCTGCACTCTGGCATCGGCAGCAGTGGAGATAGGATCTTACTGGCCGCAGAAGTAGCTCTATTTGGACCTGCAAAGAGAGGAGCCCCAGCCTGATCAGATTAAATCAGAAATCCCGGCCACAAGAGTATATGAATTTTAGGCTTTTTCCCATGTCCTTGCCAGGAGGAATTCACCTGCCTGATAAAGGCATGCAGTTGAAAATCCTACTTATGTCCTCCTTCAAATCCAACCAGGACAAATATCTGTTTAATAGTCCAGCTACATGATCTTTTGCTAAATGTTGCACCAGGAACAGATGCAGAGTTGGGTCCTGTTTTCTGTATTCTACTTCTACAGCTTTGACCAATGTGATAGTACTGTATATGATTTGCAAGGGGACAGAGGTCTTGTTTGTTCATTTTCTGCATCACCATGAGGGAAAAGGGATATACAGTGAGGAAATTAAGCATTTGATACACTGCTGATTTTGCAAGTTTTCCGTCTTACAAAGAATGGAGAGGTCTGTAATTTTTATTGTAGGTACACTTCACGTGTGAGAGACAGAATCTAAAAAGAAAAAACAGAAAATCACATTGTATGGTTGTTAAACAATTAAATTTCCTTTTATTGCATGTGTGGCACCCTGCTGTTCACAGGTACCACAGGACCCAGGGTGCATGGATGGACTTCTCCACAAGAGGCCCTCATTACAAACAAACACCTCCACCCTTCCACCTCATACCACCAGAGGGAGCCCTGTTAGGGACATATATATGGAGGGTGGAGCCAGGCAGTTCAGAGAGTCTCAGTCAGTCTCTCAGTCTGAGAGAGAGCGTGCTGACGCTGAGAGCAGCGAAGACGCAGCACGTCTGCTGCAGTATTGAGGGCCCTGAGTGTGGCCGGAGGCAAAGAGGAGAGAGGAGTTGAGGGGGCAGAGGAGCATCATAGGCTCACCCCGAGTATACAAATCGGACACCGGGTCCGCGCCTACAGGGTCCCGTTATACCCAGTAGGGATCACTGGCATACCAGGAGGACTACAAGTCCCTGGCCGACCTGAATCTAAACCCATTAAAGGACCAGGAACCACGAAGGCCCTGGCACCCAATGATAGTGGTTGACAGCGGAAGGTCCTACTACCAAGCGACAGGTGAAGGAACAGCACGACACAGAAGCTAGGCCCAGTTGCAGGCTGGCCAGGAGCTTAGAGAGAGGGAGACATGGACCAGGAGGCCCTATACCCGCTCACTGGGGAGAAGTCCTGAACTGCACCCTTCCTACCGAGTAGCCTGGACCGTACCTGACATCCGCACCAGTAAAGGTATTGAAGCGAATCCCCTGTCTCTGTCAGTTACTCCTGCTGCGCCATCCCGACTGCACTACAAGCCCCAGCATCACCACCCACCATCAAACTCTACACTGTCCTGAGGCCCGCTCCACCTGTGGGGAGCTGTTCCATCCTAGCTGCCCTATCAACTGCCTCAGAGGTCTGCAGTAGCACTGGTATAAATTACCAGAAACCACAGGTGGCGTCACATTCAAACTACAAATCCCATATAAACTATCCCCTTTTTGTTGACCTCCTTGGGCCTTGGACCGGGCCAGCCACTGTGACATATTCCCCCCCCAGCATCCATAGGCCCGGACACCGAGTACCCCACTGCCCTGGGGGCGCGACAATTTCTGGCGTCACGAACAGGATTTCGTGCCCGTTGCCACCTGGTATTGTGTGCCGTATTGAACTGTGTTTTAACTGCGGTGAACATCGCCGCCATTACCGCGTCGCCGTGTGGGAAGAAGAGGGGCGTAACCACGGGAATCGGAGAGGCGTGACTGCTGGAAGCGCGCGAAGCTCAAGCCCCGCCTCGCGTTCTGACGCAGCACATGGAAGCGTCAGGTCCTGGAAGGAGACCATCGTCTGCGGAGCTGCGACCTACCCGACTAAAGAAACAGGAGGTAGGCTACGGTTCACTAGGGGGGGCGCAACCATGGCCAACGACCAGCAAGACACCGGAGCACCGGAAAACGCTCCCGATGCTCAACTTGCACCCGGCGCTACACAGGCCGGAGCGGCCGCCCCACCAGCAGGGGTCGTGATTCCGTTGATACCCATGGCCCTGCCGTCTATCCCTGGAGCAAAATGGCTTCCCCAGTATGATGGCAAACCAGACACCCTGTCTGGATTCAAAAGGAAAATATGCGGTGTACTGGATATGTACTCAATGACTGGTAAACAGAGTGCCGCTGTTGTGCTGGGACCATTGACTGGAGCCGCAGAACGGGAAGTTGAAACCTGGCCAGCCGCAGACCAGGAATCAGTATCTATCATATTTGAGAGACTGCAAACTGTCTTTAAAAACCGCACTGAGACAGATCTCCGGATGAGGTTCTATCCCTGCACCCAGAAACCTGAGGACAGTATCCAGGACTATGCCTGGCATCTACAAGAGGCACTGCGGGCCCTGAAACAGGTTAGTCCAGCCAGCATACAAGATGAGAATAAAATTCTGACAGAACAATTCATCCAGGGGTTGAGGTCCCAGGAGGAGAGCAGAACTGTACGGTGGTGGGCCCTAGATCATCCAAATGCCCCCTTTGACACCCTGAAGGACATGGCTATTAAGGGTCTGCAGCCCCTGGAACCATCAGATACGGCTATCCAGCATTACCAGGGTGGGGCCACCCCAGTGCCCGCAGCACCCACTGCTCCTTCATTAACGGCTGAAACAAAGATGCAAACAGTGCCCCCTAGCGAGCTGGACAGCCTGCGCTCTAAAGTGCGTCAGCTAAGTAAAACCCTGAGCACCCTGCAGCTACAGACGGAGCCTGAGCCCCCAATGAGTGAAATGCTGATTTGGTGTAGGGCAGCAATAGGTCTCAAGGGACAGAACTACCAGTCCTGAGGATGTCCCCTGAATGAGGAGAAGAAGGAGGACGACGCCACCCCATAGGAGGACAATGCCACCCCATAGGAGGACAACGCCACCCCGTGGGAGGACCAACGACAAACGTCACCCTCCAGGAGACTTCATCTGCTACCGTTGCCACAAGGCAGGCCACACCGTGTGGAACTGTCCTTTATACGGGCAAACCCTGGGGCCGAGGGCCGACACCCAGGAGTAAATCAACCAGGCCCATCAAGCTGGTACCACCGGTTCATAGGAGGAAGGCCTTTCCTGTCCATCATGCTGGACGGCATAGCAACACCTGCGTTACTGGACACCGGCTCACAGGTAACCATCATACCTGATGTCCTCTACAAAAGGTACTGGTTCATAGATGAACTCCACCCGCCAGCGCCAAACCTCTCTGTGTATGCCTCTAACGGCCTTCCTCTTAACCTAGTAGGGGTTAAGGACGTGACAGTGAAGGTGGGGAGAGTGGAACTAAAGGACCAAGGACTAATTGTCATAGTATCAAACCCTGGTGATACAGACTTGTATATGATACTTGGTACAAATATTGTTGGTAACTGTTTTGGAGAAGTGTTGTTTTTACTCCAACAGATTGCTGACGCTGCCAAACCAGGGCAGAGGAAGGTGCTCCAGAGAGAGATTCGAGTCCTCCTATACCAGCAACAGGTAAAGCTAACAGGTGGTGAGATTGGTAATGTACGGGTGACAGACCCGATACCCATTGTGATTCCCCCAATGAGTGAAATGCTGATTTGGTGTAGGGCAGCAATAGGTCTCAAGGGACAGAACTACCAGGCGGAGCCCCTTAGCTCAGAGCACAGACTTACACTCTTAACTGCTAGAGGGGAAGTTGATGTACGCAATGGAAGGGTACCTGTACGTCTCCTAAATTGTGGGGAGGAGGAAGTTAGATTGCCATGATACGCCACTGTTGCCAGATTGTATACTGTAAATAATGATGCCATACACACAGTGGAATCCTTGACCCCACCAGATACAGTGGAGGACAATGACTCCGAAGCTCAGCTGGAGGATTGGTGTCAACAGCTCCATGTTGGGACTGACGCCACTCCTGTCCATCAGAAACATGGTGTTTACAGAGTGGTTCAGGAATATGAACAGGTGTTTAGTAAGCACACACTTGATTTTGGAAGGGCTAAAGGGTTACAACATCACATACCCACCGGTAACCATCCACCCATTAAAGAGCGTTACAGACCCGTACCACCAGCACATTACCAAAAAGCCAAGGAAATGTTGCATGATATGAAAAAGGCAGAGGTAGTAAGGGATAGCTGTAGCCCTTGGGCAGCTCCCCTTGTCCTGGTCAGAAAGAAGGACGGTAGCATGAGGATGTGTGTAGAATATAGACAAATTAATCGCATAACACATAAAGACGCATACCCTTTGCCCCGTATAGAGGAGTCCCTGGCTGCACTAAAATCTGCCAATTACTTCTCTACATTGGATCTCACTAGCGGGTACTGGCAAGTCTCTGTTGCTGAGGAAGAGCGGGAGAAGACGGCCTTCACCACCCCGATGGGACTGTGCGAATTAAACAGTATGCCGTTTGGGCTCTGCAACGCCCCCGGAACATTCCAGAGGCTGATGGAGTGTTGCTTAGGACACTGGAACTTTGAGACAGTGCTGCTGTACATGGATGACGTTATCGTGTACCCGAGGACGTATGAAGACCATCTAAAGCACCTGGCGGAGGTATTTGAAGCATTGTCCCGGTATGGGATGAAACTAAAACCTTCTAAATGCCACTTGCTCAAGCAGAAGGTTCAGTACCTGGGACACGTAGTCAGCTCGGAGGGAGTAGCACCAGACCCGGAGATGGTCACTGCCATCCAGAAGTGGCCTGAACCGAGAAGCATCAAAGAGGTACGGCAATTCCTGGGACTGGTTGGGTACTACAGGAGGTTCATAAAGGACTATACCAAAAAGGTAGCACCTCTACAAGACCTCCTGGTAGGACAGTCCAAAAGAGGAAAGAGTCCCCCATTCCAGTGGGGCAAAGAGCAGGCTGAATCCTTTGCAGTAATGAAGGAAATCCTGACTGGTGAAGAAATCCTGGTTTACCCTGACTACAGCCAGCCTTTTCTGCTGTACACCGACGCCAGCAACGAGGGACTGGGAGCTGTGTTGTCCCAGAAGCAAAATGGCAGAGAGAAGGTGATTGCATATGCCAGTAGGAAGCTTCGCCCTACTGAGAGGAACCCGGAGAATTACAGTTCCTTCAAGCTGGAGTTCCTGGCCTTGGTCTGAGCTATCACTGAAAGGTTCAAGCATTACCTAGCCTCAACGAAATTCACAGCTTTTACTGACAATAATCCCTTGACACACCTGGAGACAGCCAGGTTGGGAGCCATGGAACAGCGTTGGGTGGCCAGACTGTCGAATTATCAGTTCACCATCAAGTATCAGGCAGGTAACAAGAACACCAATGCTGATGCCCTGTTAAGGATGCCTCACCAATCAGACACCGAGGATGAAGTGGATGATTTAGAGGAAGTTGAATTACCTGCTTTCCACCAAAGCGGAGTGGTCCACGAGCAACACGCCACCAGAAGACGTCATGGAAGGACGCTGAATCCTCTACCCCACCACAGTTGGAAGGAGACTCAAGACAGTGACCCGGTTGTCAGCCTCATCAAAAGACTGATCACCCAGGAAGGTTCTCACCTTGAGAAGGATGCTCCCCCACAAGCCAAACACCTGTAGAATGAAAGAAGCCGGCTGTTCATCTACAGAGAGAAGCTGTGCAGAAGATATGTCAACCCCAAGACCCATGAAATGGTGTGGCAGATTGTTGTACCCAGGATGGTGTTAGAGGCCTACCACGATCAAGCAGGTCACTTTGGCTGGAAGAAGCTGGAAACCCTGCTGAAGGACCGGTTCTATTGGGTTGGAATGTGGAGCTCCATAGAGAGGTGGTGCCGGAATTGTGGACCCTGTAGCCTCAGAAGAAAAGACTACGGCAGCCAGAAAGCACCCTTGCAGTCCATCAAAACAACCCAGCCCCTGGAGATTGTCACTCTGGATCACGTCAAGCTGTCACCCAGCAGGTCAGGCTATTCCTTTGCACTGACCATGGTGGATCATTATTCCCGGTTCCTGGTGGTAGCCCCAGTCAAGGATCTGACAGCAGAAACTGCAGCAGGAACGATCCAAGCATACTTCTGCAGGCCCCATGAATACCGGGACAAAGTGCTGACGGATCAAGGCCCTGCCTTTGAAGCCAAGATGTTTAAAGAATTCTGTCATCTGTACGGATGCAAAAAGATCCAGACTATGCCGTGTCACCCTCAGACCAATGGTTTGTGTGAGAAAATTAACAACATCGTCATAGACCTGCTGAAAACCTTACCCTTGGAAGGAAGGAACCAGTGGCCAGACATACTACCTGACCTGGTAGATCTGTACAATCACATACCTGTGAATTCTACTAATTGTACCCCAGCGTACCTCATGAGAGCAAGACCCGGAAAGTTGCCCATGGACATGGAACTCAGAGTGGTAGAACCAGAAGCAGATATGTCCACTGAAGACTGGGATACAAATTGGCAAGAGCAGTACAGGAGAGTACAGGCCTGTGTCGAAGAAAGTCTGAACAGAGTAAGGGAAAGACAGGAAGAGCAGTACAATAAACATGCACCAGCAGAACCCTTGGCACCTGGGGAGATAGTGCTAAAGCGGAAAAGAAGAGGTCACAAGCTCGATGACCAGTGGGAAAGAGAGCCCTACACAGTACTGAACTCCAAGTTTGACAACAGTAAAACCTGCCTGATTAGAAAAGATGGAGGTAAAACAACTGCAACAGTCTCAAGAGACCACCTGAAAGTCTGCCCAGGTCTACTGAAGACAATGGAGGAAGAAGTACCTCCTATAGCACGAGAAGAACCCAAGGAAGAAGTGTTTCACACAGTTCTAGGAGATTTCCCTGCGGACTGGCCTCAACTTGATGGAGCAGTGATTATACCCGTAATACACTTCTATCAGCCACAAGAAGAACCTGTGAGCGCTCTAGAAGAACCTGCTCAGGAACAGGAAGAGTCCCCAGTAAGAGGAGGATCACCCATTGAGACAGAGCCTGAAGGACCAGTAGACAGTGTACTTGCCAGTCCCATAGAGAGATTAAGGCAGTTCTATAATCTACCAGCACGTACACCTGCTAGATTAACAGAGGGTATGCATAGACACTAGTGACACCCCAGTGCTACGAAGGTCCACACGCCCCACACAAGGACAAATCCCTGCCAGGTTTAGGGAATAAGCACGAAGTGTCTACCATGTAAATAGTTACCCAGTTGGGTATTGCCTATTGTTTGCTATGTAAACTGTCAATAATATGTGTGCATTTAGATACCCGTCAGGGTACAAAGACTTGTAGGCTGAGGACTGTGAGCAGCCAAAAACTGTCCATGTATATAGTTTGCACTTATCAAAGTGCCCCTTATTTGACCACAGAACAAAAACCCGTTTGGCGTGGCTGAAGACGTGGTCCAGCACCTGGATCACTTATGCCCTGTAGCCACGCCCAGGGCCTACGTTGAGGGTTTTCAGGCTGGTTACTCTTGCTACATCATCGGTGAAATGGACACCTGGTTACGGAACATGCTGTAACTCTATTATTATTGTTGTTGGTATTGTTGTTAACCTATTTTACAAAATGCTTCAGTCCGGGAGTACTGAATTGTACTAGGGGGGAATGTGGAACCCTGCTGTTCACAGGTACCACAGGACCCAGGGTGCATGGATGGACTTCTCAACAAGAGGCCCTCATTACAAACAAACACCTCCACCCTTCCACCTCATACCACCAGAGGGAGCCCTGTTAGGGACATATATATGGAGGGTGGAGCCAGGCAGTTCAGAGAGTCTCAGTCAGTCTCTCAGTCTGAGAGAGAGCTTGCTGACGCTGAGAGCAGTGAAGACGCAGCATGTCTGCTGCAGTATTGAGGGCCCCGAGTGTGGCCGGAAGCAAAGAGGAGAGGAGAGAGGAGTTGAGGGGGCAGAGGAGCATCATAGGCTCACCCCGAGTATACAAACCGGACACCGGGACCACGCCTACAGGGTCCCTTTATACCCAGTAGGGATCACTGACATACCAGGAGGACTACAAATCCCTGCCGACCTGAAGCTAAACCCATTAAAGGACCAGGAACCACGAAGGCCCCGGCACCCAGGGATAGTAGTTGCCAGCGGAAGGTCCTACTACCAAGCGATAGGTGAAGGAACAGCATGACACAGAAGCTAGGTCCAGTTTCAGGCCGGCCAGGAGCTTAGAGAGAGGGAGACACGGACCAGGAGGCCCTATACCCGCTCACTGGGGAGAAGTCCTAAAGTGCAGCCTTCCTACCGAGTACCCTGGACCGTACCTGACATCCGCACCGGTAAAGGTATTGAAGCGAATCCCCTGTCTCTGTCAGTTACTCCTGCTGCGCCATCCCGACTGCACTACAAGCCCCAGCATCACCACCCACCGTCAAACCCTACACTGCCCTGAGGCCCGCTCCACCTGTGGGGAGCTGTTCCATCCTAGCTGCCCTATCAACTGCCTCAGAGGTCTGCAGCAGAGCTGGTACAAATTGCCAGAAACCACAGGTGGTGTCACGATCAAACTACAAATCCCATATAAACTATCCCCTTTTTATTGACCACCCTGGGCCACGGACTGGGCCAGCCACTGTGACATATTCCCCCACCCCCAGCATCCATAGCCCGGACACCGAGTAACCCACTGCCCTGGGGGCGCGACACATGAAATAAGTATTTGATCACCTAAGAAACCAGCAATAATTCTGGCTCTCACAGACCTGTTAGTTGTTCTTTAAGAAGCCCTCCTACTCTGCACTCACTACCTATATTAATTGCACCTGTTTGAACTCGTTACCTGTATAAAAGACACCTGTCCACACACTAAGTCAATCACACTCCAACCTCTTCACCATGGCCAAGACTAAAGAGTAGTGTTGAGCGTGCACTAAAATGCTCGGGTGCTCGAAGCTCTGGCCGAGTTCACCGTGATACTCGGGTGCTCGACCCGAGCAACGAGCCCAATGTTAGTCTATGGGAGACCCGAGCATTTTTGCGGCGGCACCCCCGGCAGTCTGTAGAAAGCCTAAAAAGTGCCAAAACGATAGTGACAGTGCTCAAATAACATGGGGACAGCAGGGTTATCGCCCCAGGAAGCATTTCTGACCCCCAGGTCACTGCTGTCAACAATGTGGTCAGAGGTATTAAGCCACTTTTACGGTCTCACAATAAAATGTTCAAAAACTAAACTGAAACGGTTTTCCTGTGAAATATGTTAAGGAACTTCCTTTCCAGGGTAAAGACTTGTGTATAAGGTAAAATAAATAACCAAAACCAAAAATACTCCTCCACACCTTGGGCTATGTTCACAAGTAGCATTTTTTATGCGTTTTTGCACTTTTGTATTGCTTTCAACCGTGACAAATGCACTCACTGGGAAATTTTAACATTTTACAACCTTATCTGGCCATGTGCTGTGTGACACATGCATACAGTGCTGAAAAGACATGGGAACAGCATGCGGAAGACCCCTGGAAGAATCTCTGACACCCAGGTCACTGCCTAAAAGTGTGCCCATCAGAAGTGATCCTTGCCGCATCAGAAGATGCAGACTTGCATCTATCCCCGTGCAAGTCCTTGTCCCACGGCAGTGTTCAATTGTACCTCACCCATTCCTTGCAATGCAAGCGCAAGTATGCAGCCTGCCACCCACCCATCCCCAGGCTGCAATACCATACTGCTTGCTTGCACTTGAAATTGGGCCTTTTAGGTATGTGGAGGCAGAATTTGGCCACCACGTCATGGCTGCGTCGGCGGCCTGGTATTCATACTCAGTCCCCAGCCGCCCCGCGGCCGGGTGTCCACGCTTGGTCCCCAGCCGCCAGGGGGCGACCGGGTGTCCATACTCGGTCCCCAGCCGCCCAGCGGCCGGGTGGCCACACACGGTCCCCAGCTGCCCCTATTTGAAGGACAGCCTAACCACAAACACGTGGACAAGTGAATATGGCCAGGGATGGTCCATCTGACTGATGCCTTCACACTGGGTTAATATTGTGGAAGCCGGGACACAGTTGGACACTGGGATGCAACACTTCCTCCAGACATAGAGGATTGCGGGTCCTGGGTCAATCAGGCTTCAACACTAAGTTCAGAAGGTGGACAGCAGCAGTGGTCGGCCTCCTACACAACGAGTAAATTATTCATGATAATGAGGCCATCCATCTCCTTAGCTTTCTGTTCCTTGGAATGCATGCGCATGTATGTAGTAGCGGCTAGGCCTGAGGTGGTCAGTGTTTTGGCGCATATCCTACCTCCTCCGAGGATTGCTGGATGTTTTCCTGCTACTATCCCAGTTCTATGACTCCCGTTAAAACAAAGCTTCAGGTGATGAATGATGGATGAGGTGGTGGCAAAGGAGAAAGAGCAGGAGGAACAGGGACCATTCACATCAATATCAGGCCAGTCAACCACACATGTCTTGTAGGATATGTTTCTGTACCAAAAGGAGCGGTTCGGCTACACAGTTATAGGGCATACAGTGAGTGCAATGCCTACCAAAAATTTTGAGGCACTCCAATGCCCCTTGGAAATGACATGGAGGTCAGAGGGCCTTAACTAAACTGTTTTTTCCATTTATAGCAACTGGGTCTCCTGTACACTGTTGGCCTAAGCAGTGAATGGAAGGCTTTCCAAAAATTATGAGGAACTGCAATGCCCCTTGAAACAGACGTGGATTACAGCGTACTAAAAACCTTCTACCCATTATTGGGGAGTGGGTCTCCCTTAGTGTTCGCCTATGCATTGAAAAGCAAAAGCTGACTAAAATTAGGAGGAAATGCAATGCCCGTTGGAAGAGTCGTGGAGGTTAGAGTTTATTAAAAACAACATTTCAATGCCCCTTGGAAGAGCTGTGGAGTTCAGAGTGGTTTAACAAGACGCTTTTAATGCCCCTTGGAAGAGAAGTGGAGGTCAGAGTGGCTTAACAAGACAGTTTTAATGCCCCTTGGAAGAGACATGGAGGTCAGAGTGGTTTAACAAGATGATTTTAATGCCCCTTGGAAGAGATGTGGAGAACACAGTAGCTTAACAAGACGGTTTTGGAAGAGACGTAGTGGTCAGAGTGGTTTAGCAAGACGGTTTTAATGCCCCTTGGAAGAGATGAGGAGAACACAGTAGCTTAACAAGACGGTTTTAATGCCCCTTGGAAGAGTGCTGGAGGTCACAGTAGCTTAACAAGACAGTTTTAATGCCCCTTGGAAGAGACGTGGAGGTCACAGTAGCTTAACAAGATAGTTTTAATGCCCCTTGGAAGAGTGGTGGAGGTCACAGTAGCTTAACAAGACAATTTTAATGCCCCTTCGAAGAGACGTGGAGGTCAGAGCGGTTTAACAAGACGGTTTGAATGCATTTTGGAAGAGTGGTGGAAGTCACAGTAGCCTAACAAGACAGTTTTAATGCCCATTGGAAGAGACATGGAGGTCAGAGTGGTTTAACAAGATGATTTTAATGCCCCTTGGAAGAGATGTGGAGAACACAGTAGCTTAACAAGACGGTTTTAATGCCCATTGGAAGAGACGTAGTGGTCAGAGTGGTTTAGCAAGACGGTTTTAATGCCCCTTGGAAGAGTTGTGGAGGTCACAGTAGCTTAAAAGATGGTTTTAATGCCCCTTGGAAGACTGGTGGAGGTCACAGTAGCTTAAGATGGTTTTATTGCCCCTTGGAAGAGTGGTGAAGATCACAGTAGCTTAACAAGACAGTTTTAATGCCCCTTGGAAGAGACGTGGAGGTCAGAGTGGTTTAACAAGACGGTTTAAATGCCCCTTGGAAGAGACGTGGAGGTCACAGTAGATTAACAAGACGGTTTTAATGCCCCTTGGAAGAGTGGTGGAGGTCACAGTAGCTGAACAAGACAGTTTTAATGCCAGTTGGAAGGGACGTGGAGGTCAGAGTGGTTTAACAAGACAGTTTAAATGCCCCTTGGAAGAGACGTGGAGGTCACAGTAGCTTAACAAGACGGTTTTAATGCCCCTTGGAAGAGTGGTGGAGGTCACAGTAGCTTAACAAGACGGTTTTAATGCCCCTTGGAATAGTGGTGGAGGTCACAGTAGCTTATCAAGACGGTTTTATTGCCCCTTTGAAGAGTGATGGAGGTCACAGTAGCTTAACAAGACGGTTTTAATGCCCCTTGGAAGTGACGTGGAGGTCAGAGTGGTCTAACAAGACGGTTTTAATGCCCCATGGAAGAGTGGTGGATGTCACAGTAGCTTAACAAGACAGTTTTAATGCCCCTTCAAAGAGACGTGGAAGTCAGAGTGGTTTAACCAGACGGTTTTAATGCACCTTGGAAGAATGGTGGAGGTCACAGTAGCTTAACAATACAGTTTTAATGCCCCTTGGAAGAGACGTGGAGGTCAGAGTGGTTTAACAAGACAGTTTTAATGCCCCTTAGAAGAGATGTGGAGAACACAGTAGCTTACCAAGACGGTCTTAATGCTCCTTGGAAGAGACGTGGAGGTCACAGTAGCTTAACAAGACAGTTCTAATGCCCCTTGCAAGAGAAGTAGAGGTCAGAGTGGTTTAACAAGACGGTTTTAATGCCCCTTTGAAGAGACGTGGAGGTCAGAGCAGCTTAACAAGACAGTTTTAATGCCCCTTGGAAGGGTGGTGGAGGTCACAGTAGCTTAACAAGACAGTTTTAATGCCCCTTGGAAGAGACGTGGAGGTCCGAGTGGTTTAAAAAGACGGTTTTAATGCCCCTTGGAAGAGACGTGGAGGTCACAGTAGCTTAACAAGACGGTTTTAATGCCCTTTGGAAGAGTGGTGGAGGTCACAGTAGCTTAACAAGACGGTTTTAATGCCACTTGGAAGAGTGGTGGAGGTCACAGTAGCTAAACAAGACTCTTTTAATGCCCCTTGGAAGTGACGTGGAGGTCAGAGTGGTCTAACAAGACGGTTTTAATGCCCCTTGGAAGGGTTGTGGAGGTCACAGTAGCTTAAAAGACGGTTTTAATGCCCCTTGGAAGAGTGGTGGAGGTCACAGTAGCTTAAGATGGTTTTACTGCCCCTTGGAAGAGTGGTGGAGATCACAGTAGCTTAACAAGACAGTTTTAATGCCCATTGGAAGAGATGTGGAGGTCAGAGTGGTTTAACAAGACGGTTTTAATGCCCCTTGGAAGAGTGGTGGAGGTCACAGTAGCTTAAAAGACGGTTTTAATGCCCCTTGGAACAGTGCTGGAGGTCACAGTAGCTTAAGTAGACGGTTTTATTGCCCCAAGGAAGAGTGGTGGAGGTTATAATAGCTTAATAAGACAGTTTTAATACCCCTTGGAAGAGACGTAGAGGTCAGAGTGGTTTAACAAGACGGTTTTAATGCCCCTTGGAAGAGTGGTGGAGGTCACAGTAGCTTAACAAGACAGTTTTAATGCCCCTTGGAAGAGACGTGGAGGTCAGAGTGGTTTAACAAGAAGGTTTTAATGCCCCTTGGAAGAGTGGTGGAGGTCCCAGTAGCTCAACAAGACGGTTTTAATGCCCCTTGGAAGAGTGGTGGAGGTCACAGTAGCTTAACAAATTGGTTTTAATGCCCCTTGGAAGAGTGGTGGAGGTCACAGCAGCTTAACAAGACAGTTTTAATGCCCCTTCGAAAAGACGAGGAGGTCAGAGTGGTTTAACAAGATGGATTTAATGCCCCTTGTAAGAGACGTGGAGGTCACAGTCGCTTAACAAGACGGTTTTAATGCCCCTTGGAAAAGTGGTGGAGGTCACAGTAGCTTAAGAAGACGGTTTTATTGCACCTTGGAGGAGTGGTGGAGGTTACAGTAGCTTAACAAGACAGTTTTAATACCCCTTGAAAGAGACGTGGAGATCAGAGTGGTTTAACAAGACGGTTTTAATGCCCCTCGGAAGAGTGGTGGAGGTCACAGTAGCTTAACAAGACAGTTTTAATGCCCCATGGAAGAGACGTGGAGGTCAGAGTGGTTTAACAAGAAGGTTTTAATGCCCCTTGGAAGAGTGGTGGAGGTCCCAGTAGCTCAACAAGACGGTTTCAATGCCCCTTGGAAGAGTGGTGGAGGTCACAGTAGCTTAACAAGTTGGTTTTAATGCCCCTTGGAAGAGTGGTGGAGGTCACAGTAGCTTAACAAGACAGTCTTAATGCCCCTTGGAAGAGACATGGAGGTCAGAGTGGTTTAACAAGATGGTTTATTGTCCTTGGTAGAGTGGTGGAGGTCACAGTAGCTTAACAAGACGGTTTTAATGCCCCTTGGGAGAGTGGTGGAGGTCAGAGTGGTTTAACAAGACGGTTTTAAAGCCCCTTGGAAGAGTGGTGGAGGTCACAGTAGCTTAACAAGACGGTTTTAATGCCCCTTGGAAGAGAGGTGGAGGTCACAGTAGCTTAACAAGACAGTTTTAATGCCCCTTGGAAGAGACGTGGAGGTCAAAGTGGTTTAACAAGAAGGTTTTAATGCCCCTTGGAAGAGTGGTGGAGGTCCAGTAGCTCAACAAGACGGTTTCAATGCCCCTTGGAAGAGTGGTGGAGGTCACAGTAGCTTAACAAGTTAGTTTTAATGCCCCTTGGAAGAGTGGTGGAGGTAACAGTAGCTTAACTAGACAGTCTTAATGCCCCTTTGAAGAGACGTGGAGGTCAGAGTGGTTTAACAAGACGGTTTTAATGCCCCTTGGAAGAGTGGTGTAGGTCACAGTAGCTCAACAAGACTGTTTTAATGCCCAATGGAAGAGTGGTGGAGGTCACAGTAGCTTAACAAGACGGTTTAAATGCCCCTTGGAAGAGTGGTGGAGGTCACAGTAGCTTAACACGACAGTTTTAATGCCCCTTGGAAGAGACGTGGAGGTCAGAGTGGTTTAACAAGATGGTTTATTGTCCCTTGGTAGAGTGGTGGAGGTCACAGTAGCTTAACAAGACGGTTTTAATGCCCCTTGGAAGAGTGGTGGAGGTCAGAGTGTTTTAACAAGACGGTTTTAATGCCCCTTGGAAGAGTGGTGGAGGTCACAGTAGCTTAACAAGACGGTTTTAATGCCCCTTGGTAGAGAGGTGGAGGTCACAGTAGCTTAACAAGACAGTTTTAATGCCCCTTGGAAGAGACGTGGAGGTCAGAGTGGTTTAACAAGACGATTTTAATGCCCCTTGGAAGAGTGGTGGAGGTCACAGAAGCTCAACAAGACAGTTTTAATGCCCCTTGGAAGAGTGGTGGAGGTCACAGTAGCTTAACAAGATGGTTTTAATGCCCCTTGGAAGAGTGGTGGAGGTCACAGTAGCTTAACAAGACAGTTTTAATGCCCCTTGGAAGAGACGTGGAGGTCAGAGTGGTTTAACAAGATGGTTTGTTGTCCCTTGGTAGAGAGGTGGAGGTCACAGTAGCTTAACAAGACGGTTTTAATGCCCCTTGGAAGAGTGGTGGAGGTCAGAGTGGTTTAACAAGACGGTTTTAATGCCCCTTGGAAGAGTGGTGGAGGTCACAGTAGCTTAACAAGACGGTTTTAATGCCCCTTACAAGAGCCATGCAGTACAGCATATTAAAAACATTATTCCCATTATTGGGGAGTGGGTCTCCCATAGTCTTTGCCTATGCCTTCCAAGCAAGAGCTGCCAAAAATTAGGACGGAGGAACTTGCAATGCTGGCAACACGGACCACGGTCATCCTGGTGGTATAGTGGTGGTGGGGGCTGAGGATTAGGAGAAGAGCAAAAAACAGCCGAAATGAGGAAGCGTATACCCATGTGTGGCTGTGAAGCGGTGCATGGGAATACACCTCCCGAAATAACACAGTGCATTTGACTTTATGTTACTCTGCTGTCATTTGGTGGTGATGAGAAGTCTGGCCCAATCCAGCCCTTGTTCATTTTGATAAGGGTCAGCTTGTCAGCATTGCCAGTTGACAAGCGAGTGCGCTTATCAGTTATAATTCCCCCAGCGGCACTAAAAACATGCTCCGATAACACACTAGCGGCAGGGCAGGCCAGGACCTCCAAGGCGTACAGAGCGAGTTCATTACAAGTATCCAGCTTGGATACCCAATAACTAAAAGGCACAGAGGAATCACAGAGGACGCTGGTACTCCCTCACCATCTTTTGAAACTTTCCACTCCTTGTGAGAGTACCCTGCGCCTCAGGGCCTGTAAGCTGGGCGGGACTCAGAAAACTGTCCCAGAATGTTGACAGTGTTCCCCTGCCTCTGCTGGATTGGAGTTGTGTCTCTCTCACCTGTACGCCTTGGCTGGTCAACGAACTGTGACCGGTGCCGCTCTGCCTCCCCCCTGTCCGCAGGCCACCCACTCTGAACCGACGGTATGACAGTTGTACAGGTACTACCGTCTACAGCGCATGATACAAAGCTCTTGTTCTTCCTCCTCCTCCTCTCCCTCATTGTCCCCCAATGCATGTTGGGATGAGATGAGGCTGGGCTGTGTGTTATCGCCCATTATGGCTTCTTGATCCATCTCATCATACTCTGGCTGCAATGCCTCCTCTTTAATTCTCTGCAGAGAGCGTTGCAAAAGACAGACAAGTGGGATGCTGACGCTAATGATGGCTTCATTGCCACTCACCATCTTGGTGGACTCCTCAAAGTTTGTCAGGATGGTACATATGTCAGACATCCAGGTCCACTCCTGAGGTCTTATGTGTGGAGTCTGACCTGAATATCGATGGCCTTGTTGCAGCTGGTACTCCACAACTGCTCTCTTCTGTTCACAAATCCTTTGCAACATGTGGAGGGTAGAGTTCCAACGTGTGGGGACATCACACACCAGTCAGTGTGCCGGAAGCTGCAAACGCTGCTGCAATACAGCAAGGGCGGCGGAAGCTGTAGCCGACTACCGAAAATGAGCTGACAGGCGACGTACTTTGACGAGCAGATCTGGCAACTCGGGGTATGATTTAAGAAACCGCTGAACCACGAGGTTAAGCACATGAGCCAGGCATGGTACGTGTGTGATCTCGCCTCGCCTCAGAGCCGCCACCAAGTTACGGCCATTGTCACACACGACCATGCCTGGATATAGGTTCAGCGGTCTCAGCCACAGATCTGCCTGCTCTTTCACAGCTGTCCACAACTCACAAGCAGTGTGAGGTTTATCAACTAAGCTTATGAGTTTCAGCACAGCCTGTTGCCGCTTGGCTGAGGCAGTACTGCAGTGCGTTCAGCTTGTAACTGATGTGGTGATATCTGAGATGGAGGTGACTCGCCCCCTGGGCCGTGGGGCACTTGGATCCGGGCAATAGGGAAACGATGGGGGTAGTAGTGGCTACCCGGTTCCATGGCTCAGGGTGGTCAGACCAGTGGTAGTCCCTTTATGAGTTTTAAGCGATGTCCGACTACGCCACCCGTGGATTGCGGCTATTATGAACCGCCGCTGCAAGGCAGACCGCTGGGGCTGATGGTGTATGCAGCTAAGATAGTGTAACTCCCCACGGGAAGAGTGCAGCCCCAGGGCAGTGTAGTGAATGGTGGGGGTGATGGTGCAGGGCGTCCCAGTACCGTTAGGGCTGGCGAAGTAAAAAGCACAAAAACAACATGTTGCAGTCCAGGGTCTTTTACTCACAGTTCGTATACTCCAAGCCACTGCGGTACCGGTAGTGACTGCCCGAGCCTTGCTGCGTCCACCAGGTGAGGGGCTCGGTCAACCCCCAGGCAGTTCAGGAGCATGGCACAGGACCCCCTTCAATCCTTTCTCTGGCCTGCCTCACCAGTGACCCACTTTTGTCCAGCTGCCGTGGAACTGCGCGGGTAAACGTGGGCCCCGTTCCCCACTGTCCTATATGGAGCCTTCCTAGCAGGTTTGATGAGGTGTCGCACCAATAAATGATCACGACCTCTGGTCTTTGGCTAAGGGTAGTTTCTCCTCCACCAACTTGGGATTCGGTACCCTTAATCTGCCTGACCCTCCACCCTGTATTCTCGTGGGTTCTTAGGGTCCCTTCCACCTTCTTGTTTCTGAGCCCTTCTACACTTTGGGTACTTCTCTTTCTGTTTCTGTTCCTTGTTGTTTCTGTTCCTTTCTGTTCTTGCTCCTTTCTTTTCTTGTTCCTTTCTGTTCCTGGCCTTTTCTCTAGGCCTGTCTCATAGAGCTGGGCCAAGAGGGAGCCACAGCTCCCTGTCACATCTCCACTCTGCTTCTTCTCTGACTGAATTGAACTAACTCAGAACCAAGATGGTGCCCACCTTATATACCCTTCCCTAGTGTGTGAGCTCAGGTGACCAGCAACCAATGAGCTCCTTCCTATGCTCAGAAATCAACCCCTATCTGCTCCTACACCACTGGGTTTTCCTCCCCCCTCCCCACTCCAGCCAGGGACATGGTCTGTCGTGCCTGCATTTCTGTCTAATAGGAGCACCGTTGAACTGTCCCTCGGAAATGGGGTGAGTGTGCTGTATGCAGCTAACTGAGCCCTGGTCCATACTCCATCCTTACCCGGGAGTGGAATATCACACCTCTGGCAGAGGTGCAATACCCCTGTAGCGGCCGAACTCTCGGGGCGCTACAAAGGCTGAACATGAGGAGGAGGAGGAGGATGATGCACAGGAGCTGTACACTGTGGGGGCAACTCTGACTGACATAGGGCCCGCAATCCTAGGTGTGGGGAGGATGTGTTCCATCCCAAGGTCCGACTGGGTCCTGGCTTGCACTATGTTTACCCATTGTGCCGTCAGGGAGATGTACCGTCCCTGGCACAAGCACTTGTCCACGTGTCCGTTCTCAGGTGGACTCTCCCAGTAACTGTGTTGTTGAGGGCACGGCAGATGTTTTGGGACACGTGCTTTTGTAGTGCGGGGATGGCACACCGGGCAAAATAGTGTCGGCTGGGGACTGAGTACCGAGGGAAGGCCACCGCCATAAGGTTGTGGAAGGAATCCGTCTCCACCAGCCTAAAAGGCAGCATTTCCAACGCAAGCAGTCGTGAAATGTGCGAATTTAGGACTGTGGCCTGTGGGGTGTTGGCTGCGAATTTGCGCTTTCGTTCAAAGCTCTGGGATACGGACAATTGAACGCTGCGGTGGGACGTGGACGTGGACGTTGACGCTGTTTCTTGTGAAACTGCCATAACAAGTGAAGACTGAGAGGAGGGGGCATCTTTGCATGCAGTATGGACAGGGGATTGCCTTGCACGCACAACAGGGGGTTCTATTACACGCACAACAGCGGAAGAAGCAGTGGTGACTCCCGCTGACACTGGTCGTGGACCCTGGGGTTCGCCCCACAAAGTCGGGTGCTTTGCTGACATGTGCATGATCATGCTGGTGGTGGTCAGGTTGGTAGTTTTGTCACCCCTGCTGATGCTGGCATGGCAGGTGGTACAAATGGCCTTTTTGGGGTTATCAGCAGAGTCTTTAAAAAAATTCCAGACTCTGGAAGACCTACCGGTTGTACTGGCAACGTCCCTCGTGTTGGTGTTACGGGGAACTGTTGCCTGCCTTCTGTGTGCGGCCACCACACTGCTTCTTCCTGCCTGTTGGGGTACTCTGCCTCCCTCCCCCTGTGTGCTGCTGGCCTCGCTCTGCATGTCCTCCTGCCACGTTGGGTCAGTTACTAGATCATCCACCACCTCCTCCTCTTCCACTTGTGCACCACGATCCTCTTCCTCACTTCGTGGCAATTGTGTCTTGTCATCGTCCACCACTTGTGACAAATTGCCAGCGTCGACTTCCTCTGGCCATGGCTGTTCAAATATTTGGGCATCGCTACATGGGATCTCCTCTTCCACTACTTCAAGCAGAGCAGGCGAGGGGCAAAAATATGGAAATGGACCAGAGAACAGCTCTTCAGAGTGTCCAAGTGTGGGATCAGTTGCTGTCTGACGACACTCAGCATGGTGGGAGAAAGGAGCATCAGGGTGAGGAGGAGTATGCGGTCGAGACTCACAGCTACTAAAACTTGACCGTGTGGAAGACAGACCGGAGGTGGTGATGCCCAGGTAACTGGAAGTATTATCTGCTATCCAATTAATAACCTGTTTACACTGATCAGTTCGCAATACTGGTGTTGTAGTGTGCTTCCCTAGTAATTCGGTCAAGAAGTGGGAGCGAGAAGATGTGGCTGTTGGTTGTGCCATATTTTCACCTTGGCTATGGCCCCGTCCTCTACACGCACCATCACCAGAACGTCCAGTTCCACGTCCCTTGCCACGCGCCTTGCCCATTGTAAATGAAGTGAAATAGCTTACACTCGCACTATCAATGGCAAAAGGGTAATAAAAAGGAGATCTGAACCGTGGAAGAGGAAAACCACAGCTCTAGTTATCTGGCCTACACCAGACTCTTTTAAACAGATATATTTGTGTCTGAACAGTCAGGGAGACACTATTACTGTTTTTTTTTACGGAAAAAATGCCAAAAGCAGGATAATACAGAGATTTGAACCGTGGAACTGCGAAACCACAGTTTTAGTTATCTGGCCTACACCAGACTCTTTTAAACAGATATATTTGTGTCTGAACAGTCAGGGAGACACTATTATTGTTTTTTTTATGGAAAAAATGCCAAAAGCAGGATAATACAGAGATTTGAACCGTGGAACTGCAAAACGACAGTTCTAGTTATCTGGCCTACACCAGACTCTTTTAAACAGATATATTTGTGTCTGGACAGTCAGCGAGACACTATTACTGCTTTTTTTTTACGGAAAAAATGCCAAAAGCAGGATAATACAGAGATTTGAACCGTGGAACTGCAAAACGACAGTTCTAGTTATCTGGCCTACACCAGACTCTTTTAAACAGATATATTTGTGTCTGAACAGTCAGGGAGACACTATTACTGTTTTTTTTTACGGAAAACATGCCAAAAGCAGGATAATACAGAGATTTGAACTGTGGAACTGAAAAATAACAGTTCTAGTTATCTGGCCTACATCAGACTCTTTTAAACAGATATATTTGTGTCTGAACAGTCAGGGAGACACTATTACTGTTTTTTTTTTTACGGAAAAAATGCCAAAAGCAGGATAATACAGAGATTTGAACCGTGGAACTGCAAAACCACAGTTCTAGTTATCTGGCCTACACCAGACTCTTTTAAACAGATATATTTGTGTCTGAACAGTCAGGGAGACACTATTACTGTTTTTTTTAAGGAAAAAATGCCAAAAGCAGGATAATACAGAGATTTGAACCGTGGAACTGCAAAACCACAGTTCTAGTTATCTGGCCTACACCAGAATCTTTTAAACAGATATATTTGTGTCTGAACAGTCAGGGAGACACTATTACTGTTTTTTTTTACGGAAAAAATGCCAAAAGCAGGATAATACAGAGATATGAACCGTGGAACTGCAAAACAAAAGTTCTAGTTATCTGGCCTACACCAGACTCTTTTAAACAGATATATTGGTGTCTGAACAGTCACAGACACACTCAATTTTTTTTTTTGGGGTGGGGAAATACCAAAAGGTTAATAAATGCGTATTTGTACAGTCTGACTGAGGGAAAAAAATTCAGGATTTAGATGAAAAAAAAAGGATTTTTCCTGGCCCCTGAGACTGGGGAATAAGTTTAGCAATTTGACCAGCAGGAGCACACAGGACTGTAATGCAGCATTTGTTGTTATAACCACTGCGTCTCCTATACAGTCTGCCTGCCTGATATCTGGGATGGATATTAGTCCTGAGAAGGACTGTTTGTTTGATTTTTCAGGCTTTAGAGACCCTACACTAACTATTTCAGAGTATAAATCTCTCCCTAGCTCAGCAGCACTGAACCTACACTGTCTGATCCGGAGCGACTGTGTCCAAGATGGCGGCGCCCGATTTTAAATACTCGAGGTGATGCTGTGCGGCCAGCCAATCACTATAATGCCCACAAACAACATGGCTGCGGCATTACAGTGACTGGCTGGCAATCCCTGCATGTTCATTGGCTCTGTAAAGAGCGCCAAACGTGCAGGGCGGAGACCCGAGCTCCCGCCCGAGTAACCCGGAAATGCTCAGTGCTCGCTGAACATCCCGAGTAGTGAGATGCTCGGGCGAGTACCGAGCAGTGTCGAGCATGCTCGCTCAACACTACTAAACAGCTGTGTCAGGACACCAGGGAAAAAATTATTTTCTGGATTTTTTTTATATTCTGTCTCTCACAGTTGTAGTGTACCTATGATAAAAATTACATATCTCTCCATTCTTTGTAGATGGGAAAACTTGGAAAATTGGCAGTATATCAAATACTTATTTTCCTCACTGTATACCAATGGAAAAAATACTTTCCATAAAGATACCAGTGCAGTCATTGGCAAATTATATTCTTCTGTGGTGAGCAAGATGTTCGTGGCACCTCTGATAAAGACAAAAATGGTGAGAGCAAACAATAAAGGGAGGAATAGTACAAGTATCAGCTAGTTACTCACACTTTTTAAATGGTCTCCAACAATTTGCACCCTTAGCTTGTGTCATTGGAGAAGAGGCACCTCTCTGCCATTTTCTAGTACATGGACTAGATTTGGTGGTGATGGAACCACATGGACAATGTGTTCTGGTGATCCATTGCACTGGTAAAACTGTTCATTAAATAAGTTTGTATATGCCTATTGTTAACGAGTGAGTTGTGCCATAGCACTTTTGGAGAGAGCTTTAGTGTTGGTTCCTTGGTCTTGCTCTGAAACAGTTGATGTTAATTTTGGCTACAGACGGTGCTTCAAGTGCAAGTATGGTGCAAGTCATAGCCAATTCCATTCTTTAAAGCATGGGAATAGCTTATTTAGGGATGCTAATGTACTACCCTTTAAGCTCGGCAGTCACCTTACTATGGAATAGTGACTCTAACTGAACCTTTCTCTGAGCTTTGTAGGAATGTAGGAGGGAAATCCTCTTCGGCCAGGGGAACCTCTGTCCAAACTTAGTGCACACCTACACACTCACAAGAGATGAGAATAAAACAACTTAACGGATTTATTGTAAGTTATCGAACCACGAGTTGAAAGAATTCAAGGATAGAACAACAACAAGGCAACAAAGCAACAAAAGAGAAACAGAAATAAATTACACCCCAGCAAGTAAGGAATGGGCTATATGCCAGACCTGTCTGGTGGTGACAAGATGCAATAGCCCTCCTGGTAAAATAAATTCTGACTGGTTAGCAAAGGACTGTGAAATGTCTGCTTCCTCCAATCATATTTTTGATGATTATGACACACACTTTCACTGCAAGTGCCAGTCAGCACACACCTACTAATAACAGGGAATGGACTACATAAAATAGATGCAACAATGCAATAAACACTGTCAAGCTTGAGCCCAGTTTGTGGTGAACTTTTTGGTTTTTTTTAGAAAAAATACCCCAAACGTTTCTTGTCATGTAGCACAACAAAATCATAAAGTACTTCCCCTCCCCTGGGGAGAGTGAGAACTATCCGATTTTGTTATATTACTTAACCGGAAATGTTTAGGGTCCACTAGGATGGAAAAAGCCCTAGCAGCCTATAATTGAGGCTCATTCTCTTTTTTTATTGACTACCTGACTTTTGGCTTCTCTGGATCAGACAAATTGTCTTCTTCTCTGCTATCTTTCCTCCTCCAGGTTGTAAGAAGAAGCAAGTTCTGAGAACTGTAATACAGTGAAATAAATATTAATGCCTGCTGTTTAAGTCCCTATATAATATCAACTGCAGCATCCTCTGCACAATGCTTTGCTTTGAGAGGTAACATTAAACAGAAAGAAAGCAATGCTTCTTTAAATATATATTCTCCAGTCTAAAAGCTATCCCCTATACATGGGAAAGAGGATAACTTCCCGATATCTTTGGATCTGATCGTTGGGTCCTCAACCGATCCCTAGAACTAGAGCTCTTAAAAGCCCTTTGTCATTGAGTACTGCCCCTCTATTCATTCTTAATGGGACCACCACATATAGCTGAGTGCAGCTCTTTCGCTGGTCTTTAGCACTCGTATTGCAATGAATGGAGCGCCAATACATGATCAAGCATTCACAGCCCCAATTCTCAGGATTGGTGGGTGTCACTATTGTCAGATCCCCAGTGATCGGTTAGTTATCCACTATCCTTTGGCTTGAGAATACCCCTTTAACAAAGTAGATCCCTGATAGATCAGTAGCAGAGTTGCTCTACCTTGGTTTTACAGAAAGATGTAAAATACCCTACTCTCCAGATCTCTTTTTGAATCGCCCACTTAACTTAAAAGGTTTTAAAATGCATCCAGCAGTGATCACACAGAAGCTAGCCAAGGACGTTTTCTTGAGGTGCACTGCTTCTGATTTTTGGGACCACAAATATGCAATTTGCATGTCCCCTTGGAGTTGTGCTGCACATCTTCTGTTCCACATAGCAGGTCAGTATGTTAATGATAACATTGATCGTAAATTATGTTGTGTCACATACTTATAATTCAATTAAGAGGATAACTTGGAGCTCCAATGGTGGATCTTAGACCCTTGTGAGGCCACCTTTCAACTTCTGCTGCTGCTTTATTATTTTCATCTGCTTAGTTCTATATGGGAGAATGATTATTTCAACTAATTATTGTCTCTCCATGTTTTCTGTCATATCATCTTCCTGTCATAAAGGAGTATTTTTTCTCAGGAGTGGGAGTGAAAACCCGGAGTGGGTGATAAATGCAGAATTGGTGACTAGTTTCTATTATACCTTTTCTCTGATTGTCCCTCACCTGGTTTTGGCTCCCTCTCCTGAGAAAAATTACTGACCGAATACTGATCAAATACTGATAGTGGGGCCGTGGCCTTAAGTATTTTTTGGAGGAGTTTTTTACTTACTAAAGCGTTTTTGAAGTGTTTTGTAAAAAAAACTTTCTGACGCAGTTTTTTTGCAGCCTTTCATTGGACCGTGCTCAGTTTGGAGAAAAATCCATTAGGAGATGCGTGAAAGAAGTGAAATACACTTTTTTCCAGACCAGGAAAAAAACGATCAAAAGATCGAACATATGATCAGCAAGGTGGATTTAAAAATAGAATAGAAAGGAATAGGGTGTTTTAAAAGCATTTTTGAAGTGATATTTCAGAGGGTTATTTTTGGAGCGGACCTAAATAAAAAAAAACTCTTTAAAAAACTTTGTGCTCATATAGTTACACTTATTTTATAACAGGTCCAATAACCACAAACAAAGACATGGTTACAGCAAGAATTCATCATTACAGGTGGAAATTAGGGAGCGCATACAAAGAGAAGAAAAGTGTAAAAAGCAATCAAATGTAGAAATTTGAAAGGGAGAAGAAAAAGATAAACCCCCAAGGATGGGCTGTCAAGATAAAAGAAGTAAGACAGGGCATTTTTAAAAAAAAAATACATTGTTCTTTGATGTTCAGCGTATGCAGTTTTTATCCTGAATATCCACTGGGGCTCTGTCTGGAGAATGACTGTTCTAGTCACAATTCCTAGGTGTTCTAAAAATCTCTAGAAATAAATGTACAAGTCTTTTCATCACCTACTTGAAAAGCAAAGATCAGATATTCCATAAGAACTTCGATCTATCTATCTATCTATCTATCTATCTATCTATCTATCTATCTATCTATCTATCTTTTCCTGCTAAATTAATTATGAGGGCAAGGTGCAAGAACATTTACACATAATAAAAGACAAACATATTTATCCCCAAAAATAATGTCACACTCTTCTCTTCATCACTCATCTCTCTTCTCTTCATACAGGTATATTCATTTCATCTTCTGTGTTAACCTCAATTAATGGAATATGTTAATTTTCATTTTTCTATGTCTATTCCCAAATGCTGTAAGGTTATTTCATTTGCTCAAAGACTTTATGGTCCGTGTTGGCCTTAAAGCTGTTTTGTTTTCCTTTGCATCTTATTGCTTCCTGCTATCTTAAGTTGATTCATTGTTTAACAAGATGAATTAGACCTAGATCTAAAAGTCCCCGTAGATTTGACACTTTGTGCAAGGGAGCATATGTGCAGATTTGGTGAAAGTTTTTTTTCATTCCACCGCCGAAGTGGTGCTTTAATTTTAATTACCCTGCCCCCTCCCCTGTCTCATACTCACCTGTTGCCGGCTTCATTGCTTTCCAGCGTCGCTCCGATCGGTCATGGAGTGGTGCGGAGGTCACTTTTCAATACAAGTCTATGAGAGCCTCGTTCTGGCCTTGTTCTGGCTCTCATACTCTTGCATTGAGAGTGTGTGAAGAAGCTTCTGACCCAGTGAAAAATGCTTCTGACGTGTAGCTTGCTGTTGCTGAATCACTGTCACATCATTTTGCTCTACCAAACTGCCACCGATGCCATAGAGGTCATGTAAGGCCACAATGAGAATTTGGTCAGTATTTTACCTCAGTATTTGTAGGCCAAAACTAGGAGGGGAACAATCAGAGGAAAAGTATAATAGAAACAAGTCACCACTAGTGATGAGCGAGCATACTCGCCCGGATGCTCGGGTCCCCTCCCTGCATGTTTGGTGCTCTCACTGTAATGCTGCAGCCATGTTGGTTGTGGGCATTACAGTGATTGGCTGGCACAGCATCATCGGGTCTATATCAGACCTGGCGCCGCTGTGCTCGTCACAGTCATTCCGGATCAGACAGTGTAGGGAGAGGTGCTGCTGCGACAGGGAGAGATTTGCTTGTGTATTAGATAGTGTAGGGAGAAAAACCGTACATTACACATATCCATCTTAACAAACAGTCCTTCTGAGGACTAACTAATCCATCTGCAGAGATATCAGGCAGGCAGTGTATATAGGCAGGCGGTGTATATAGCAGACTGCAGTGCATATAGCACAAGAGGCTCCATTCCAATTCTGCCTTCTGCTGCTGTTAGATATTTCTAGACAAAGGCCCAGGTCTCAGGGGCCAGGAATAATTTTTTTTTGGATCTCTTATCTTCATTATTTGGCTAAAAAGCAATCCAGAGAAAACCGTTTTTCTGCGCCATTTGCTTGTTAGCACTGCAGAATACAGCCAGGTCCTTTCCATATTACAGTGCTAAAAAAAAACCTTTCCGGCATTGTCAGTAATTATGGACCAGCTGCGTAATATTACGCGTGCGGCGATCGCACCCGCACACAGGCACACTGATTGCCACAGCTGACACCCGGAATAGAAAGAAATCGGAATAGAAAGAGATCAAAAAAGTAACATGTCCAAAAATGGTACCAATAATAACGTCAACTTGTCCTGCAAAAAACAAGCCATCACATGACTCTGTCGGCCAAAATATGGAAAAATTATAGCTCTCAAAATATGGTGATGCAAAAACTAGTCTTTGCAAAAAAAATGCTTCTTTTAGTGTGTGACAGCTGTCAATCATAAAAACCTGATATGAATCTGGCATCGCTGTAATCGCACCGACCCAAAGAATAAAGTCGTCTAATCATTTATACCACACGAGGAACGGTGTAAAAAAATAAACTTTAGGGTTAGGGTTGTGTTAGGGTTGTGCTAGGGTTAGGATTGTGTTAGGGTTAGGGTTGTGTTAGTGTTAGGGTTTGGCTAGGGTTAGGGTTGGGGTTGGGGTTGTATTAGGGTTGGGGATAGGGTTCGGATTTTTTCAAAAGTAAAGACCAAAAAAATGATGACGATATGGCGACCAGTGTTGAGCGCAAGTGCTCGCTACTTGAGTTTGCATCGGGTGCTCGTGTATGCACTGAGCATCGTGGGTGTTCGAGTGACATTCTCGAGTCTCTGCCCCATATACTTTGCGGTCAAAAAAAACGTTGCTGGGATCGCCTGCCATGCACGAGCACCAGTGATACATGGTGCATACCAAAGTACCCGATGCAAACTCAAGTAGAGAGCACTTGCGCTCAAGACTAATGACAACTTATTCAATATGATGACCTAATGTTATCAAATTCTGTCGTACCTCTGGTTTCAAAATGTACACTATTCCCCTTGATAAAATCCTTAAGGGGTCTAGTTTCCAAAATGGAGTCAATTGTGGGGGGTTTCCACTATTTAGGCACATCGGGGGCTCCCAAAATGTGACATGGCGTCCGCTCTTGATTCCAGCCAATTTTGCGTTCAAAAAGTCACACAGTGCTCCTTCCCTTCTGAACCCTGACGGGCACCCAAACAGTGGATTTTCCCCACATATGGGGTATTGGCGTACTCAGGAGAAATTGCACAACAGTTTTAAGGTTCCAGTTTCTCCTCTTTCCCTTGAGGAACTAAAAAATTTGGGGCTAAAAGATTATTTTTGTGGAAAAAGTTAGATTTTTTTATTTTCACGGCTTCATGTTATAAACTTCTGTGAAGCACCTTGGGGTTAAGGGTGTTCACCACACATCTAGATAAGTTCCCTGAGGGGTCTAGTTTACAAAATAGTGTCACTTGTGTGGGGTTTCCACTGTTTAGGCACATCAGGGGCACATCCGCTAATTATTCAAGCAAATTTTAAATTCAAAAAGTCAAATGGCGCTCCTTCCCTCCGAACCCTGCCGTTCGCCCAAACAGTGGTTTTCCCCCATATATGGGGTATTGGCTTACTCAGGAGAGATTGCACAACAAGTTGCATCATGCAATTTCTCCTGTTACCCTTATGAAAATGCAAAACTGGGGGCTGAAAAACATTTTTGTAGGAAAAATGTGAAAATTTTATTTTCACTGCTCCATGTTATAAACTTCTGTGAAGCACCTGGGGGTTTAAGGTGCTCACCATACATCTAGATAAGTTCCCTAAGGGCTCTAGTTTACAAAATAGTGTCACTTGTGTGGGGTTTCCACTGTTTAGGCACATCAGGGGCACATCCGCTAATTATTCAAGCAAATTTTACAAACAAAAAGTCAAATGGCACTCCTTGCCTTCCAAACCCTGCCGTGCACCCAAGCAGTGGTTTTCCCCCACATATGGGGTATCAGCTTACTCAGGAGAGATTGCACAAGTTGCATCATGCAATTGCTCCTGTTACCCTTATGAAAATGCAAAACTGGGGGCTGAAAAACATTTTTGTGGGAAAAATGTGAAAATTTTATTTTTACGGCTCAATGTTATAAACTTTTGTGAAGCACCTGGGGTTCAAGGTGCTCGTCACACATCTAGGTAAGTTCCTTGAGGGGTCTAGTTTCCAAAATGGTATCACTTATGGGGGGGTTCCACTGTTTAGGCACATCAGGGGCTCTCTAAACGCAACATGGCGTCCGCTAATTATTCAAGCAAATTTTACATTCAAAAAGTCAAATGGCGCTCCTTCCATTCTTAGCTCTGCCGTGCCCCCTAACAGTGTTTTTTCCCCACATATGGGGTATCTGCGTGCTCAGGAGAATTTGCACAACAAATTTTAGGGTCCATTTTTTTCTGTTACCCCTGCAAAAATAAAAAATTAGGTTCTAAAGTAACATTTTTGTGAAAAAAGTTAAATGTTCATTTTTTTCTACCCCAGATTCCAAAAATTCCTGTGAAGTACGTGAAGGGTTAATAAACGTCTTGAATATGGTTTTGAGCACCTTGAGGGGTGCAGTTTTTAGAATGGTGTCACTTTTGGGTATTTTCTGTCATAAAGGCCCCTCAAAGTCACTTCAAATGTGATGTGGTCCCTAACAAAATGGTTTTGCAAATTTGTTGTAAAAATGAGAAATCGCTGGTCAACTTTTAACCCTTATAGCTCCCTAATCAAAAAAACGTTGGTTCAAAAATTGTGCTTATGTAAAGTAGACAAGTGGGAAATGTTATTTATTAACTATTTTGTGTGATATATCTCTCTGATTTAAGGGCATAAAAATTCAAATTTTGAAAATTGCAAAATTTTCAAAATTTTCGGCAAATTTCCGATTTTTTCACAAATAAACACAAGTGATATTTAATAAATGTTATCACTATCATGAAGTATAATATGTTACGAAAAAACAATCGCAGAATGAGGGGGATCCGTTGAAGTGTTCCAGAGTTATTACCTCATAATATGACAGTGGTCAGAATTGAAAAAATTGGCCCGGTCATTAACGTGCAAACCACCCTCGGGGGTAAAGGGGTTAAAACTGTTATTTGTCCGTCACATGGATCACATATACGTTTTCAGAAAATACTGCCATTTCTGGCCTCCATTAAGAAATGTTTTCAGTGTGCCAGCAAAGTTTTTGACACTGGTTTGCTCTTCAAAATAGTTATCTAAAGGGCAGGTATTTAAAACTGTGGTTTCTCAGTCACACGGATCACATATAACTTCGCTCCAAATTTAGCCATTTGTAGTGAGCGTGGAAGATATTGTCCTCCATTTATAATGGGCAAGGCGCGTGGCAAGGGACGGGGAACTGGACGTGATAGTGATGGTGCATGCAGAGGCCGAGGCCGTGGGCAAGCTGAAATTGTGCCACAACAAATACCCACATCTTCTCGCCCGACCTTCTTGTCTCAATTACTAGGGGACCGCAGCACACCACTATTGAGCTTAGAGCACTGTCAAAAGGTTGTTGATTGAATAGTGTATAATGCTTGCAGTCACTTTGCCAACACCACCACCACCACCCGGTCTTCCACATGGTCAACTCACCGTATTCGTGAGTCTGGACTGCATATTCTTCACCCTGATCCTCCTTCCTCCCACCATGCCGAGTGCCTGGAGACAACTGATCCCACACTTGGACACTCTGAAGAGCTGTTAATTTTTCCATTTATAGATTCGGGCCTCTCGCCCGGTCCACTTGAAGGGGGGCAAGAGGAGATCGCATGTAGCGATGCCCAAATATTTGAGCAGCCACGGTCACACAAAGGCAAAGGTGGGAAAGTGTCACCAGAGGTGGACGATGATGAGACATAATTGCCAGAAAGTGAGGAGGAGGACCAGGGCGTGGAAGTGGTGGTAGATGATATAATAACTGACCCAACCTGGCAGGAGGACATGCAGAGTAAGGACCGCAGCACACAGGGGGAGGGAGGCAGAGCACCCCAAGAAGCAGGAAGAAGCAGTGTGGTGGCCACAGACAGAAGGCAGGCAACCGATCCCCGGAATACCAGCACGAAGGAAGTTGCCAGTACAACTGTTAGGTCTTCCCGAGTTTGGTTATTTTTTAAAGACTCTGCCAATAACCCCTAAAAGGCCATTTGCACCACCTGCCAGGCCAGCATCAGCAGGGGTGGGAAAACTAGCAGCCTGACCACCACCAGCATGATAAAGCACATGGCAGCAAAGCACCCGACTTTGTGGGCCGAACTCCAGGGTCCAGGAACAGTGTCTGCGGGTGGCACCACTGCTTCTTCCTCTGTTGTGCATGCAAGCCAATCCCCTGTCCATGGTGCATGCGAAGATGTCTCCTGCACTGCACCTGTCGTTGCACACTCTCAAGTAGCAGCATCAGGAAGCACGTCCACATCCTTGTCCCAGCGCAGCATTCAGTTGTCCATACTCCAGTCCTTGGAACGCAAGCACCAATACGAAGCCAACGCCCCACAGGCTACACTACTAAATTCCATCATTTCGCGACTGCTTGCGATCAAAATGTTGCCTTTTAGGCTCGTGGACATGGAGGCATTCCGTAACCTGATGGCGGCAGCCGTCCCTCCATACTCAGTCCCCAGCCGCCACTATTTCTCCCATTGTGCCGTCCCCGCATTATACAAGCATGTGTCCCAAAACATTAGCCGTGCCCTCAACAACGCAGTTACCGGGAAAGTCCACCTAACCACGGACACGTGGACAAGTGCTTGTGGGCAGGGATGGTACATCTCGCTGACGACACACTGGGTTAACATAGTGGAAGCCGGGACCCAGTCAGACCTGGGGACGGAACACGTCCTCCCCACACCAAGGATTGCGGGCCCTAGGTCAATCAGGGTTGCCCCCACAGTCTACAGCTCCTGCACATCATCCTCCTCAGCCTCCTCCTCCTCTTCAGTCTCCATCTCCAAAATGACCACATCAGTCACAAGCTGGAAGCACTGCAGCACTGGCTCGGCCAAGCGGCAACAGGCTGTGCTGAAGCTAATATGCTTAAGTGACAAACCGCACAATGCTGAAGAGTTGTGGACAGCTCTGAAAGAGCATTCAGATCAGTGGCTCACACCGCTGAACCTAGAGCCAGGCATGGTCGTGTGTGACAATGGCTGGAACCTGGTGGAAAATCTGAGGTGAGGCAAGCTCACACAAGTACCATGCCTGGCCCATGTGCTTAACCTTGTGATTCAGCAGTTTCTCAAATCCTACCCGGAGCTGACGGAACTGCTTGTTAAAGTACGCCGCCTGTGTGCCCATTTTAGAAAGTCACCTACAGCTTCCACCGCCCTTGCCGTGTTTCAGCAGCATTTTCAGCTTCTAGCTCACAGACTGGTGAGTGATGTTTCCACGCATTGGAACTCTACACTGCAGATGTTGGGAAGGATTTGTGAGCAGAAGAGGGCAGTTGTTGAGTACCAGCATCAACAAGGCCGTTGGTATTCAGTTCAGACTCCACACATAATACCTCAGGAGTGGACATGAATGTCAGACATATGTACCATCCTCCAAAACTTTGAGGACTCCACCAAGATGGTGAGCGGCGATGATGCCATAATTAGCGTCACCATCCCGCTTCTCTGTCTTCTGAGACGCTCTATGCTCACAATCAAAGAGGATGCATTGGAGGCGGAGCATGAAGAAATGGAGCAAGGAACCACACAGGGTGATTACACACAGCCCAGCATCATCTCATCACAACGTGGATTGGGTGACAATGAGGAAGAGGAGGAGGAGGAGGAAGAACGAGCGAAAGTTTCATGTGCTATAGGCGGTACTACCTGCACAACTGTCATACCGTCTGTTCAGCGTGGATGGCCAGAGGACAGAGAGGAGGAGGAGAGCATGGTCAGTCATCCTCTTGGTGAGGACACGGAAGTCTTGCCAGTTAGCATTCTGGCATGCATGGCTGAGTTTATGTTACGCTGCCTTTCCTGTGACCCTCGCGTTCTCAAAATTTTGAGTGACAATCATTACTGGTTGGTGACACTTCTAGACCCACGCTACAAGGAGAACTTTATATCTCTTATTCCGGAGGCGGACAGGTCTACAAAAATGGGGCAGTACCAAAAGGCCCTTGTTGCGAAACTATTAAAAAAATTCCCATCTTAAAACGCAGGCGGCAGAGGTCACAGTTCGTTGGACAACACAGGACTACAGGCGAGAGAGACACAACTCCAATCCAGCAGAGGCAGGGGAACACTGTCAAAGTTCTGGGAGAATTTTTCAGCCCCTCTCATCGCACAGGCCCTGAGGCGCGGGGTACTCTTACAAGGAGTGAAAAGTTTGGGAAGATGCTGAGGGAGTACCTTGCTGACTGTACCAATGTCCTCTGTGATTCCTCTGTGCCTTATAATTATTGGGTATCCAAGCTGGACACATGGAATGAACTGGCTCTCTACGCCTTGGAGCTCCTGGCCTGACCTGCCGCTAGTATTTTATCAGGTTTTTAGTGCCACTGGTGGAATTATAACTGATAAGTGTATCCGCCTGTCAACTGAAAATGCTGACAGGTTGACTCTTATAAAAATGAGCAAGGGCTGGATTGGGCCAGACTTCTCAACACCACCGAATGATAGCAGCATAACAAACTCAAATCCAGTGTCTTTTTTTACGAGATGTATTCCCGTGCACCTTTTCACACTCACACATGGGTATACGCTTCCTGATTTTGGCTATTTGCTCTTGTCCTCCTCTCTTTCTCCTCATCCTCATCCTCCATCACCATATCACCAGGGTGACCATTGTCCGTGATGCAACACCCACATAATTTTTTTAAAGGGTGTTTATGATACCCGGAAAAATTTTTTTTATACAGTATGTTCATGCATACTCCCCAAAGGTAAATGTTTGTCAGCCCATACACTTAGTGCATGTGAATTACAAGTATAGGAGACCCGCTTCTTTCTAATGGGAACATTTTTTCTGAGGCCCTCCTCCACGTCTCTTCCAAGGGGCGTTGAAGTGCCTCCCAATTTTTGGCAGCCCTTGCATTGAAGGCATTGGCCAACACTATGGGAGACCCACTTCCTAATAATGGGAACATTTTTTCATGAGGCCATCTACGTCTCTTCCAAGGGGCATTGGGGTGCCTCCCAATTTTTGGCACCCCTTGCATTCACTGCATAGGCCAACACAATGGGAGACCCACTTCCTAATAATAGGAACATTTTATTTCAGGAGGCCCTTCTCTAAGTCTCTTCAAAGGGGTATTGGGGTGCGTCCAAATTTTCAAAGGGGTGTTGGGGTGCATCCAAATTTTGGGCAACCCTGCCACTCACTACATGCGCAATAACAGTATATGAGACCCACTGTTTAGTAATGTGAACAACGAAGCATAGCCGGCTCATGGCTCTCTGAGAATAGTGAGGGCCAACTGCTGGCCCTTTGAGAATAGTAAAAGCGGCCTGACTTTCAGAGTCCCTCCTTCATAAATGAAGCAGGATGTGTCTGATCATGTTTCACACACCATATGGCCAGATAATGTTGTAAAATGTTAAAATGACATTTCCTGGTGAATGCATTTGGCACAGTTGAAAGCAATACAAAAGTGCAAAAATGCATCAGAAACGCTACGTGTGAACATAGCCTATGGTTTGGAGGAGTAATTTTGTTCTTGGTTATTTTTTTTGCCTTATATACAAGTCATTACCCTGGAAACGATGTACCTTAACATATTTCCCAGGAAAATCCATCTTGGTTTTGTTTTTGTATGTTTTATTGTGAGTCCATAAAAGTGGTGTAATACCTCTGACAACATTGTTGACAGCAGTGATTTGGGAGTCAGAAATGCTTCTACGGTCTTCCCCATGCTGTTCCCATGCCATTTGAGCACTGTTTCCATCGATTTGGGCAATTTTTAGGTCCTCTGCAGACAGCCGGGGGGAGCCGCTGGAAAAATGCTCGAGTTTCCCATAGACCTACATTGAGCTCGTTGCTCGGGTCGAGCACCCGAGTATTCCAATGTGCTCGACCCGAGCATCGAGCACCCGAGCATTTTAGTGCTCGCCCATCACTAGTCACCACTTCTGGTTTTGGCTTCCAAATACTGAGTTAAAAATACTCATCAAATACTCAACATCTGCACGTGGCCTTATGTGTATCCCTAACATGTGTATGTAAAGCTGAACGCCCCAGTGTCAGTATACAGTATAAGTGAAAACACTTTTAGGATAATTACCACAATGATTATTTGGTGCTTAGTTGATATTGCAAGATTTCTTCCGCAAACCAAAAAGCCATTTTACCGTAAGGAAAATAGGTATGTTGTGAATTTTAAAAACGCATTGGAGGTCAGTTTAAAGAGTGTAAAAAAATACACTATTATACAGCTGTCAGTGAAGCAGCAGAAGGGGGGACTGGGCAGGTAGTAGAGCCAGAGGCTGGGGTAGTGCTTGACACGCCCAGAGCACTTAAGTCTCATTTGCATAAGAATAAAAATAGTAATTTTTAAGTCAGGCAGCAACAAATTGTATCAGTAAAAGTATGGGTGATATTATCTTTCAGAGAGACACATGACCATGAATACAATTTGTGGAGGTGGAGAGGTCTGACAGATTCCATTTAACCCCTTCACAACATCCACCGTACATGTACAATAATGCGGGCTCACTCCGAGCGCCGGCATGATCTAAAGCTGGTTTTAGTGCTATATGAGAGCTGACACCCTGGAGAAATGCCCACGATCGGTGTTGGTGTTGTTGACAGGCGTATAACCCCTTCGATGCCACTGTCAATAGTGACTGCGACATCGATCGGCATCGCAGAGGGAAAGAGTTCTCTCTCTCTACGATCTCGCTGTGCCCCAGGGAGGTGACCCCGGGCTGAAAGATGGCTGCGGGGTCACCCAGGTAAGGTGACCTTTAAGCTCCTGCACACAACAGGAGCTGACACACCTCCTCCCGGTGTGCAAGATGCTGATCTAATGGCAGGGAAAGTTGATGTCCCATCTTGGGACAAGGTAAAAAAGAAGTTTTAAAAAATCTTTTAAAAAAATATGAAAAAAAGAACAAAAAAAAAGAAAAAATATGAATCCAATAAATACATTTATTTATGTATAAACAAAAGTAAACAAAAAAGTAAACATATTTATTATCGCCGCATCCATAACGACCTGACCTATACAGCAGTCCCACTTGCTAACCCCTTCAGTGCTTCAGTGAACACCGTAAAAAAAAAGTGTAAAAAAAACTATGTTTTTTCAGCATACTGCCAAACAAAAAGTGGAATAAAACTCAATCAAAAAGTCAAATGTAAATAAAATGATATCGCTGGAAACAACATCTTGTCCTGCAAAAAACAAGCCACCATACAGCTCCATCAAAGCAAAAATAAAAAAGCTATGTCTCAGAATAAAGCGATGCAAAAAAATATATATTTTTTCTATAAAATAGTTTTTATTGTGTAAAAGCATCAAAACATGAAAAAATTATATAAATGTGGTATCGCTGTAATCGTACTGACCCGAATAATAAAGCTGCCTTATCAATTTTACCACACGGTGAACGACATAAAAAAAAAAAACTATTCCTGAATTGCTGGTTTTTATTCATTCTGCTTCCCAAAAATGGGCATAGAAAGTGATTAAAAAACGTTATGTAACCGAAAATGGCACCATTAAAAACATCAACTCGTCTCGCAAAAAACAAGTCCTCACATAACTCTGTCGGCAGAAATCTAGAAAAATTATAGCTCTTAAAATATGATGATGCAGAAACTTTGTTTTGCACAAAAAAAGCGCGGATTTTAGAGTGTGACAGCAGCCAAACGTAAAAACCCGATATAAATATAGTATTGCTATAATCGCACCGACCCGAAAAATAAAGTCGTGTAATCACTTATACCACACGAGGAATGGCGTAAAAAATGAATAAGACTAATTCTTCACCTGCTGTTGATTTGTTCATTGTGCCTTCCAAAGATCGCAGTAAGGCTCGGCGCACATTTATCCTGTGCGCTATGCTGGAGGCTTACATCAGGGTGTCCATGTACATTTCTGAAATACGTGATTCAGACAGAACCCCCGGCGGAAGATTCCCTATAATGAGACAGTTCGAGGAACTGTGGACGCCGTCTGGCCTATGATCCAGCGGTATACATTTTTTTGACTGTGCACAAAAGTGCAGTCGGCCACAGTTTTGTGAACCTTTGAAAAGAAGGATACTGCTGAAGAGAGGACAGATGGCGGCGGTATTATGTGAATCACGTCATTTGGAGATTTAGATGGAAACCCCGATGTAAGTGCTCAGAGTAGAGTGCAGGATAAATGTTATTCAAAATGTTATGTTAAATCATCCCCATAAAAGCTTCAACTCAATCCACAAAAAAAGCAAGTCCCTACTCAGGTCCGTCATTTGTCACTGTAAATATAGGAGCTTTTATGTTATTGGTAGTAGAAAGGTTCTGGAAAAGCACTATGGCTCCTTTTCTCCCAAAAGAAATCCAGCTAATTCTGCAATGTCAAATCCAACTACCCCTCTTTAATCTGAGCCTCACAGTGCGACTAAGCCACATTTAGTGTCCACATGTTTGGCATTTCAATAGCAATGAGAGCCCACTTAATTTACGAGTGCCTGTCTCCAGAAGCACTATCTGTATAAGGTGTATAAGCACTACAATGGATGAGCACTATAATGTACTGGGCACTACAATGGCAGATTTGTAATTTTCACTCAGCAACATCCACTGCTGTTTGTTTCTGGAAAACACACATGGAGTCAAAATTGTCATGACACCTGTAGATAAATTCCCAGATAGGTGTAATTTTCAAAATGGGGTCACTTATGGGGGAAATCTGCTCTTCTAGCACTTAGGGCCTCGGTTTATGTAGTCCACAAACTATTCTATGATAATTTTTTCACTAAGAATCAAAAAGCGCTCCTATCCTCCTGAGTCTCGCTGTGTTGCTATTCAGTACTGTACAGACAGTTATGGGTTATTGCCACATTCAGCAGAAATTGAGTGACAAATTTTGGTGCCATTTTATCCATTTTCCTATGTGAAAATGTAAAATCTTGGGCTAAAAATTTTTTTCATGGTAAAAATTTAATTTTCTTTCTTCACTGCCCAATGGTATAACATTTTGCGACACACCCGTGGTATCAATATGATCACTGAACCCTTCGATGTATTCATTGATAGGTGTAGTTTTTAAAATGTGGTCACTTATGGGTGGGTTTGCTGTTTTGACACCTCAGGGGCTCTCCCAGTGGGTCATGGCACCTTCAAATCATAACAGCAAAATATGCACTATAATATAGCTCTCCTCCCCTTCTGAGCTTTCCACTGTGCCTGAAAAGTAGTTCCTGATTACATGTGGGGTATTGGCGCACCCAGGAGAAATTGTAAAACAAACTGTGATGTCCATTTTTTCCTAATAGCTCTTATAAAAATTAAAAACTTGGGGCTACAACAACATTTTAGTGATAAAAATTTAATTAATTTTTCTTCACCGCCCAATGGTATAAAATTCTGTGAGGAACATGTGGTGTCAACATGCTCACTGCATCCCTAAATTAACTCATTGGGGGGTGTTGTTTGTAAAATGTGGTAATTTGTAGAGGGTTCAGCTGTTCTGGCACCTCAGGGGCTTTATCAATGTAACATGGCACCCTCAAACCATTCCAGCAAATCTGAACTCCAATTTGGCGCTCCTTCCCTTCTGAGCTTTTTACTGTGCCTCAAAAGTAGTTTTTAACCACGTATGGGGAATTGGCGTACTCAGAAGAAATTGAGAAACAAGGTGTGCCATTCATTTTCTCCTATTATCTCTTTTGAAAATTAAAAGCTTGGGGCCAAAGCAACAGTTTAATGGAAAAAAATGCTAATTTTCCATTTTCTCAGCCCAATGTTATACAATTCTGTGAATCGCCTGAGGCTTAAAAATGCTTGCTACATCCCTAGATAAATTTCTCAAGAAGTGTAGTTTCCAAAACAAGTCACTTCTGGGGGTTTCTGCTGTTTTGACTCTGGCTCTTCAAATGTGACTGGTATCTGCAATCTATTAAACCCAAAATTGCTCTCCAGAATTCAATTGGCGTTCCTTACCTTCCAAGCCCTACTGTGTGCCCAAACAGAAGTTTTCCCCCATATATTGAGTACTCAGGAAAAATTGCTCAAAAAATTAGATGGTCCATTTTCTTCTGTTAACCTTGTGAAAATGAAAAATTTGGGGATGAAGCAACATTTTTGTGGGAAAAATGTATTTTTCATTTTCATGGCTCAATGATATAAAATTCTGTGAAGCACCTGTGGGTTCAAGGTGCTCATCACACTTGTAAATAAATTCCATAAGGGGTGTAGTTTCCAAATGGGGTCACTTATTGGGGGCTTCCACTTTTAGGTACATCGAGTCTCTGCAAATGCCACATGGCGTCCGCTATTTATTCCAGCCAATTTTGCATTCCAAAAGTGAAACGGTGCTTCTTCCCTTCCGAGCCCTGCCATGTGCCCTTTCCATGACATATGGGATATTTGTTTACTCAGGAGAAATTGCACAACAAATTGTGTGATCCATTTTCTCTTGTTACCCTTGTGAAAATTAAAAAATTGGGGGAAAAATTAAAATGTTAATTTTTTCCTTCCACATTTCTTTAATTCCTGTAAAGCACCTAAAGAGTTAATAAACTTCTTGAATGTAGTTTTGAGAACTTTGATGGGTGCAGTTTTTAAAATAGTGTCACTTTTGGGTATTTTATGAAACATAGGCCCCTTCAAGTCACTTCAAATGTGCTGTGGTCCCTAAAAAGATTGATTTTGTAAATTTTGTTGAAAAAAATGAAAAACTGCTGATCAAATTTTAACCCTTCTAACGTAACAAAAAAAAATTGAAATGGTATGTATTATGTATTTTGTGTGGTATAACTGGCTTAAGGAAATAAAAATTGAAAGTTTAAAATTGAGAAATTTTCACTTTTTTGTAGGTCACATTTTCGATATTTTCATAAATAAATGCAAGTCATATGGACCAAAATTTACCACTAACATGAAGTACAATGTATCATGGAAAAACTTCTCAGAATCACTGGGATATGTTGAAGTGTTCCATAGTTGTTATCTCATAAAACTACACTGCTCATAATTGTAAAATTTGGCCCAGTCAGGAAGGTGAAAACAGGCTTAGGGGTGAAGGGGATAAATCACATCAATTTTGCTTACACATTTAGATCATGTTCACATTTAGTGTAAATGCTGCTTTTTTTCCTGCTGCTTTTTTTAACCAGAAATTTTGCTGCGTTTAACTTTCCAAATCAAAAATACATGAACTGTAATATAAGTTGGTATACATGCAACATGTAGGAGCATGTTCACACTGGCTATTAAACAGACAAAACCTAAGATAGAAATAAAATGAACAAGCAAAGTGGATGTGATTTCATGAAAACTGTGCCCACTGTGCATTTAAAGACACTGTTGAACTGTGAGATTTTAGTGCTTTTTTTTCTCTGGAGGCTTTTATGTGGATCCTAAAAAAAAACGCATTTAAAAAACTGCAGTTACTTTTTTAAGTGCAGAAATCAAAGCTTTTCTGTACTATAAAAACAACATTAAAAATGCTGCTTCACATCTACACCAAAAAAAGTATAAAACTAGGAGAATAATGACCGCTGTTGCAGAGGGTTCGGCCGGGCCCGTACGAAAGGGAGGCCCACTAACGCCAGCACCTATTCCAGCTGGATGTGTGTCTGAACACACATATTCAGCTGCAGTGTATTGTAGAGCAGGGACCTGCCATCTCACTTCCCTGCAATACATGCCACCGGCCAATCAAAGGCCAGCAGCGGACATCAACATACCCGTCACAACCGACACATGGCAGTGACGTCATGCACCGCCCTTGACTGGCATGCTAAAGTCAACTGCTGGTTACAGAAGAGGATGTCACATGTCGTGGGAGTGGAGGAAGGTAAGAAGAATCAGTTCTTTTTTTTAAGGTGTTGGCAAAAAAGTGACAGAATGGACATTATACTAGTAAGGGGCCCAGGAAAGGGGACATTATACCAGGAAGGGGCCCAGGATGGGGGCATTATACCAGGACAAGGGTAATTATACCAGGAAGGGGCCAAGGATGGAGGATAATACACCAGGAAGGAGCCCAGAATGGGGTTCATTATACTAGGAAGGGGTCCAGGATTAGGGGCAGTATACCAGGATGGGGGACATTGTTATAGGATGGGGGACCTTATACCAGAAATGGGTCAAGGATGGGGGACCTTATACCAGGAATGGGCCCTGAATGGGGGACATTGTAATAGAATGTGGGACATTATACCTGGCAGGGGCCCATGATGGGGGACATTGCACCATGATGGGGGACATTGTTACAGTAAGGGGCCCAGAACAGGGGACATTATATCAGGAAGAGTCCCAGGACAGGGGACATTATAGCAGGAAAGGGCACAGGATGGTGGATATTATACAAGGAAGGGGACAAGCACAAGATTATTACAGGATCGTGGCCAAGATGGGAGATATTATTACAGAAAGAGGCCAGGACAGAGGAAAGTATTAAAAAAGAGACACAGAATAGGGTATTAAAAAAGAGGCACAGAATAGGGCACATTATTATAGGATGGAGGACATTATTACAAGAGGGTGCCAGGATGCGACATTATAAATGGAAGGTGGGCATGTACAGGTGCTTCTCACAAAATTAGAATATCATCAAAAAGTAAATTTATTTCAGTTCTTCAATACAAAAAGTGAAACTCATATATTATATAGAGTCATTACAAACAGAGTGATCTATTTCAAGTGTTTATTTTTGTTAATGTTGATGATTATGGCTTACAGCCAATGAAAACACAAAAGTCATTATCTCTCTCAGTAAATTAGAATAATTAACAAAAAACGCTTTTAAAAAGGTCCCTTAGTCTGTTTCAGTAGGCTACACAATCATGGGGAAGACTGCTGACTTGACAGATGTCCAGAAGGCAGTCATTGACACACTCCACAAGGAGGGTAAGCCACAAAAGGTCATTGCTAAAGAAGCTGGCTGTTCACAGAGTGCTGTATCCACCTGCTCCCTCTGACATCTCCTCCTGCCTGGGTTCAGTGAAATGGTAAATGGGTGTGGCTAGGGACATGGTCAAAATTTGCCATGGCGCAGATGGTTTGATCACCGCTTGCTGCCCTGATGATCTGCTCGTGTCACCACAGAACATCGTGTGCGGTGACAGGCATAAATTTTAGTTCAAAGCACAGCTCTGGACTACAACAAAATGGCACCTTGCTCCCCCAACACCTGTGAATTGGAAAGCCCAGGGGGCATGCCCAGTTTACAGCTGAGGCAGCCACAGTGTAGTATATGTGGTAAGACATCGACCTTACTCAGTACAGTATAGAATTCCCATGCACCATTGATGAGTATGTGCTACTCGGCAGGGCCTCCCACTAGCACCAAAACCAGCAGCAAATCCAAAGATATCCGAGGCACCATAAAGATCCTTGTAAAGATCAAGTCTTTATTCCAAAATATTTAAAACATCACAGCAGTGGGGAGACAAAAATAGAGCAACGTTTCGGCCAAATGGCCTTTCTCAAGACTGTATTTTAGGCTTGAGAAAGGCCATTTGGCCAGAACGTTGCTCTGTTTTTGTCTTCTCACTGCTGTGATGTTTTAAATATATTTTGGAATAAAGATTGGATTTTACAAGGATCTATATGGTGCCTCGGATATCTTCAGACACCTGTGCCTTGGTGCTGCCATATTTACTGCATGGAAGTGTTGTGCTCAGAGACAAACTAGCAAATAAAAGTGGGCGCCCCCAGCCACTGCAGAAAAAAATAATAAATAAAAAACTGTTAAAACAGGACACTTCATTTTGTATTAAAAATAATTGATGACATAATTAATTATAATTGATACAAAAATTGTGACTCACTCCCTCTAAAACTACTGCCTGCGGGTCATATCCATAGACAGCAACAGGACAACAAAGTCTGTGGATGGCATAATAGTAGAGGTGTGAACTCTTTACTAGTGATGAACGAGAACTAAAATGCTCAGGTGCTCGTTACTCGAGCATATCGGACTGCTCGGGTGCTTGACTTGAGTAACGAGTATAATGGAAATCAATGGGAAACTTGGGCATTTTTCCGGCAGACCCTCCCAGGAGGACTGGGGGCAGTAAAAACACTGAAATGGATGGAAAAAAGTGCTCAAATGGAATGGGATCAGCAAGGGGAAGATGCCTGGACTCATTTCTGACTCGCAGGTCGCCGCTGGGATTACATTTGTCTGAGTATTCCTCCACTTTTATGGACTGACAATAAAACATACCAAACATTAAATGGACTGTACAGGAAAAATTTAGGAAACTTTTTTCCAGTATAATGACTTGAATATAAGGCAAAATAAAAAAGAGAGAAAAAAAGCCCGCCTCCTCCACCACTTTGGCTATGATTACATATAGCATTTTTGCTGCATTTTTCTCATTGCTTTCAATGAAGAAAAAAATCCACCGGTGAATGAAATTTTTCCATTTTGCTAACTTAACTGGGTATGTAGTGTGTGTGACATGGTCAGACACATTATGTTTAATTTATGAAGGAGGGACTCTGAAACTCCAAAGCTCATGTGGACAATGCAAGAACTGCAAAAAATTAAAAGGAAGAGGGTCTCTGATATACCCTGTATTAGCCATAAAGGAGGGCCCTTTCACATTCTGTTACAATTGTTAGGTAGTGGGAATCCTAGACTCATAAAGCCTATGCACTAAATGCAAGGGCTGCCAAAAATTAGAAGGAGGCACTGTGATACACCCTGCAAGAGACGTAGAGGAAGGCTTCAGAAAACATTTTTTTTACCATTTGGAAGGAGTGGAACTCATAGACTGGAAAAGCCTATGATCTAAGTGCAAGGGCTGAAAAAAAAATTACCCCTGGGGGGTATAAATATACACTACTCAAAAAAATAAAGAGAACACTTAAACAATGCAATGTAACTCTAAGTCAATCACACTTTTGTGAAATCAACCAGTCCAGTTAAGGAGCAACACTGATTGTAAATCAATTTCTACTGCTGCTGTGCAAATGGAACAGACAACAGATAGATATGATAGGCAATTAGCAAGACAACCCCTACAAAGGAGTGGTTCTGCAGATGGTGACCACAGACTATTTCTCTGTTCTCTTCCTTTTTGGCTGTTGTTTTGGTCACTTTTGCATTTTGTCATTGCTCTCACCCCTAGAAGTACAGTAGCATGAGGCAGTGTCTACAGCCCACAGAAGTTGCTCAGGTACTGCAGCTCATCCAGGATGGTACATTAATGCGAGCTGTGGCAAGAAGGGTAACTAGCTGTGTCTGTCAGAACAGTGTCCAGAGCATGGGGCAGATACCAGGAGACAGGCCAGTACACCAGGAGACGTGGAGGAGGTCGTAGGAGGGCAACAACTCAGGAGCAGGGCCGCTACCTCCTCCTATGTGCAAGGAGGAACAGAGGAGCAGTGCCAGAGCCCAGCAAAATGACCTCCAGCAGGCCACTAACATCCATGTGTCTGCTCAAACTCTCAGAAACAGACTCCTTGAGGGTGGTTTGAGGGCCCGACGTCCACAAGTGGGTTTTGGGCTTATAGCCCAACACCATGCAGGGCGATCGGCATTTGCCAGAGAACACCAAGGTTTGCAAATTCGACATTGGTGCCCTGTACTGTTCACGGATGAAAGCAGGTTCACACTGAGCACATGTGACAGTCAAGACAGAGTCTGGAAACGATGTGGAGAACGTTCTGCTGCCTGCAACATCCTCCAGCATGACCGGTTTGGCAGTGGGTCAGTAATGGTGTGGGGAGGCATTTCTTTGGAGGGCCGCACAGCCCTCTATGTGCTAGCCAGAGGTACCCTGACTGCCATTAGGTACCGGGATGAGATCCTCAGACCCATTGAGAGGCCATATGCAGGTGCAGTGGGCCCTGGGTTCCTTCTGATGCATGACAATGCTAGGCCTTATGTGGCTGAAGTGCGTCAGTAGTTTCAGCGTGAGGAAAGCATTGATGCTATGGACTGCCAGCCCTTTCCCCATACCTGAATCCAATCGAGAACATCTGGGACATCATGTCTTATTCCATCCACCAATGCCACGTTACACTACAGACTGTTCAGGAGTTGACTGATGCTTTAATCCAGGACTGGGAGGAGATCCCTCAGGAGAACATCTGCCGCCTCATCGGGACCATGTCCAGGCATTGTACTGAGGTCATACAGGCACGTGGAGGCCACATACACTACTATACAGCCTATAATTTGATTTTCCACTTTAATTTTGAGCATCATTCCAAATCCAGACTTTTATGGGATATTCATTTTGGTTTACATTTATCATTTTTATATTGTATTGTTCTCAGTGCATTCCACTATGTAATTAATAAAGATTTGCAACTGGAATATTTCATTCAGTTATATCTAGGATGTGGTATTTAATGTTCCCTTTATTTTTTTGAGCAGTGTATACATTTAACATCATTTTAGAGGTAAGCTTCAAAAAATTATATAGTATGGCATCATACACACCCTTGAAAAATTAGGAGAGGGTCGGATCATGACCCTGCAAATATGGTGGAGGAGGATGAGGAGGAGAACACTAAAAATTAGAAAACAAGAACAGTATACCCTTGTTTGGGTGGGAAGGAGTGCATGGGAATACACCATAAAAAAGGAACATTTTAGTTGACTTTATGTTCCACTGCTGTCATCCGGTGGAGTTGAGAAGTCTGTGCCAATTCAGGCCTTTTAGTTTTGATAAGAGTCAGCTTGTCAGCATTTTCAGTTGACAGGCTGATACGCCTATCAGTTATTATGCCCCCGGTGGCACTAAAAACCCGCTATGACAAAACGCAACTCCAAGGCGTAGAGGGACAGTTCATGCCACGTGTTCAGCTTGGACACCCAATAGTTGTATGGCACAAAGAAATCACAGAGGACGCTGATACGGTCTGCTACATACTCCTTCACTCCTTGTCAAAGCACCCCACAAATCAGGGTCTGGGCACTGAGAGGGTTTAATGAAACGGTCCAAGACCTTTGATAGTGTTCCCCTGCCTCTATTGGACCTGGTGTGTGTCTTCCTCCTCTCTACTCCTTGGTTGTCCAAGGAACTGTGACCTCTGCCTCCAGTTTTGTCAGATGGGAATTTTTTGACCAATTCTTCAATTATGGCCTTCTATTATTGCACCATTTTAGTTGCCCTCTTTGCCACTGGAAAGAGACATGGAAAGTTCTCCTTGTAGTGTGGGTTGAGAAGGGTGAACAACCAGTAATCAGTGGTGGTCAAAATGCATATAACATGAGGGTCACATGAAAAGCAGTGGGACATACAGTCTGCACTTCCCTGTCCCCACCAGAAATACAACATTCTATTTCCTCCTCCTGCTCTCCTCTTCAGGCCATCCACACTGAACAGACAAGAAATTGGTGTTAGTAGTACCCTCTATAGCACAGGCAACTATCGCTTGTTCCTCCTCCTCATTATCACCCAATCTGCTCTGAGAAGATGAGATAAGGCTGCGTAGCATCACCCTGTGCTTTCTTCCTTTATCATCACCTAGTCCGCATGCATAGCTTCCTCTTTTTGAGCAGCGAGTGTTTCAGTAGACACAGAAGCGGGATGGTTACGCTCATTATGTCGTCATCACCACTCACCATCTTGTCTGATTCCTCAATGTTTTGGAGAACCGCACAGATGTCAGACATCTATGGCCACTTGTCAGTTGTTATGTGCGGAGGCTCAGCGCAAAACCAACAGGCATGTTGTAGCTGGTATTCAACTATTGCCCTCTGTGGCTCACAAAGCCTTGCCAACGTATGCAATCATGAGTTCCAGCACATGGACAGGTCGCAAACCACTGGGTACTGTTATGTGACACGTGCTGGTTTAAGGCGTGGACAGCTCTCCGGGCAAAATAGTGCTGGCTGGGGACTGCTGCCATGAGGTTGAGAAATGCCTCAGTGTCCACAAGCCTAAACGGCAACATTTCCAGGGCAATCAGTCTGAAAATGTGGCCATTTAATGTTTGGGCCTATGGGTGAGTGGCTGGGTATTTATAATTGCGTTCCAAGGCCTGGGGTAGGGACAGCTGAATGGTAGTGGTCTGGACCCTGATGAGCTAGATACAGCACAGAGTGCAAATAACCGTTTTCTTGTTTTCTGCACTTTGCGTAAAAAAGCACCAGACTGGGGAACACCAAACCCTTGGCTTAGAATCTGGCCACGTGTGGGTGCTCTGGGGGTTAGTCGACCGCCTTCTCCCTCTGGCCACACCACTGCCTCTTCCTGACTGTTGTGGTGCTGTGGATCCTTCCCCTTCTGCTCTGCTGTTCTCACTCTGCATACCACCTTGCCATGTTGGATCAGGGACTTCATCATCCAACATCGCATCTTCCACTTCCTCACTCTGGTCCTCCTCTTGAATTGTTGACTTAACATTACTTGTTGGCAACTGCGCCTCATCATCATTCACCTTTTGAGACAGTAATTGTCATTCCACACCATCGGCTTTATCAGACCGTGGCAGCGCAAATATTTGGGCATCATGTTGAGAGGCTAGAAGAAGCCATAAATGGAAAGGTAAAGAACTGTCCAAGTGAGGGGTCACTTGTCTCCTGGGACTCGCCATGGTAGGGGTAAGGAGGATCAGGGTGAGGATTATGTGGTCCAGACTGTTGCCGGTTGAGACTGGAACGTGTCGAAGACAGGGTGTTGCTGTGAAACAGACTGGAAGTATTATCTGCAATCCAACAAACCACCTGTTCGCACTGTTCTGGCTTCCTGAGTGGTGCCTTGTGCTCCCTGCAAAGTGGGACAGGAAGCTAGGTCATGTGGATGAGTGTGTTTGTTGTTTTCCCCAGCAGGCACAGTTTCACCTGTTCCATAGCCTCAGCTTCTGCGTGCACCATCAGCAGCAGGTCCACTTCCCCATCACTTACCTCACGCCTTGCGCATTTTAAATTAGGTGTGCAGTTAACAGCGGTATTAATAGGGACTAGAATAGAATAGATTGATCCCTGATAAGGATTTTTTTATTCAACAACACCTGTAATGCACTATCCCTTCAATAATTAGTACTGCTCACAGTGGTATTGAATACAATAGATGGAGCCCTGATAAAGATTTGTTGTTTCTTCAGCAATGCCTATAATGCACTATCCATTCTCCACCAGCTTTCCCTACACTCAATAGTACAAATCACAACGGTATTGAATACAATAGATGGAGCCCTGATAAGGACTGTTGGTTTTAGGTTTCTTCTGCAATGACTATAACGCTCACTTTCTCTTCTGCAGCGACTGTCCCTACTCTGTTTCTGGGTATAGTGTGGCGAGCATCGCATCACCAGGTCTTTTATATACCCAATAACTTGATGCCTCCAGCCAATCACAGTAATGCCTATAAACAACATGGCTGCAGCATTACCATAACTGGCATACAATCCTTGCATGTTTAATGGCTGAAAATCAGCTGCGAAACATGGGGGGCGGGGAATCGAGCATGGCACCCAAGAACCCGGATGCTTGATTCAGTACTGAGTGTCTCGAGTACCAGGATGCTCAATCTAGTACCGAGAAGTGCCAAGCATGCTCACTAGTGATGAGCAAGCATGCTCGTTACTCGAGATTTACGAGCATGCTCGGGTGTTTTCCGAGTATTTTCAGCACGGGTGTTATTGTAGCACCCCGAGGGCTTGGCTGCTACAGGGGTATTGCACCTCAAGCCAGAGGTGTGGTATTCCACTCCCGGGTAAGGATGGAGTGTGGGACTGAGCTCAGATAGCTGCATGCACTACACTCACCCCATTTCCGGGGGACAGAACAACGGTACTCCCACCAAATAGATGTGCAGGTACGATAGCGTCTGTCCCTGGCTGGAGTGGGGGGGGGGGAACATCCCAGTAGTGTAGGGGCAGATAGGGGAGGGGCTCTGGGCATAGAGGTAGGAGCCCATTGGGTGCTGGTCACCTGGGCTCACACATAGAGGGAGTATATATGGTGGGCACCATCTAGAGACAGGGTGAGTTCTGAGAGAGAGTTCAGCCAGGAGGGCTGACAGGGAGCTGTGGCTCCGGCTGGGCCCAGCTCCAGGGCCAGGCCTGTAGTGGAGAGGAGGAGGAAGAAAGGCCCAGAGACGCAGGACAAGAGGGAACCCTGAGATCCCACAAGTTAACGGGTGAAGGGTTGGCAGAAAAGGGTACCGGATCCCAAACTGGCAGAGGCAAGATATCCTTAACCAGGAACCGGAGGTCGTGGTCAAGCTTTGGCACGACCCTCACCACACCCACCAGGAAGGCACACCACGAATAGGGTCAGGAAAGCCAGAGAAGGTTTTACCACCAAGAGGCCCGAGGGAGCCGGACAAAGGTGGGTCCCTGGTGGGAACGGCCAGTAGCAAGGAAAAGAGGGGAGCTCAGGACCACGCTCTGGAGCTGCCTGGGAGTTGGCCGAGTCCCGCACCTGGTGGACGCAGCACGGCTCGGGTGGTCACTGCTGGCCAAAGTGACCGGAGCAACACCTGTGAGTAAAAGCCTTGAAACTGCACCACACGTCTCTGAGCTTCCTTGCTACACCATCACTACCACAATCTGCACATCTGCTGCCCTGAGGTCATACCCCTCCCGTTGGGGGTTCTACCAGCTACGCTGCACAACCTTACCACCGACCTCAGCGGTCTGCCCTGCAGCGGCGGCTTCATAGCCGCATTCAACGGGTGGCGTAGTCGAACATTCTAACATCTACTGCTGAAGACTGCCGCTCAGTTTGACTCCCTGGGCACGGACCGGGTCACCGCCACGAGACTACTACCCCCATCTGATCCGGCTCCGGGTAAGCCCCCGTGCGCGCGATGCCGCACGACGCAGCAGGCCCACGGGCGCGTCAACTTTGGCGTAGTCGGCAGGATTTCGTGCCCGCAACTACCGGGTACTGCGTGCCTGAAGAAAAGTTTATATGTACCGTAAGAAGAAGTCTCCCACCAATTCCAGAGGGTCCCCGTCATCGGACGCCATCTCGGGTCGTTTCCCGCCGTTTGCCCGCCATCTGCAGCCTTTTCCCGCCATCCGCAGAGTTTCCCGCCATTAGGAGACGATTCCCGCCATCTGAAACGATTTCCCGCCCTGGCAGAGCGGACGCCATTATGGGCGTGCCAGAGGGTGGCAAGAGACGACCTCCCATCGTGGGCCTGGTCCCAGAAGAGCGCCAAAAACAAAGACCGCCCCCACCAGCAGAGACTGCAATGATAGAAATGTCCATCAGCGTGGGGGGACTGCCCCTGGGACTCACAATCACCAAGTTGCCCCGGGACCACCCTCAGTATGGGCGGATCAAGAACAAAAGAGAGAGGATGGGTGCAGCCTGGAGGAGTCTGGAAAGATCGCACCTGGAGATGGAGGGAGAGTCAGGCAGCACCGACCCTCTGGTCAGGAGCCTGTTGCAGGCCGCCACCCCAGAAGGCCTGGTGGAGATCCTGGCACAGCTCCCCAAAGATCGGGAGCATGCACAGACCGCGCTGGAGGGCTTGGCTCGGAAGATGGCCCGAGTGCAGCAAGAAGTGCTGGCCGAGTGGAGCAGAGAAATGGCCCTGCAGGCTGGAACCCGCCAGCAAAGGACGCCACCCGGGACGAGGAGTCTGTCTGCCTCTGAGGATGGTGCAGGAGGGACGAAGGCCGGAGACGACGCCGTGGAAGGAGCTGAAGAGATGGAAGCAGGTAAAGGGGACGTCACCACCCCAGGCCTAGTAGCCGTGAGCCTGCCCCAGCTCCCCGTCGCAGAGCCCAAAATCCCCCTTACCGTGCCCGTTACTGCACCGCTACCGCTCCAAACTAGGCCTCAAGCGGCAGGAGCCGCTGCCACGCCCCTTGTGACGTCACGCGCCTTAATCCAGAGCGCGGCCAAGCAGGAAACGCCACCGGCCTGGTCGCAAGGCCGAGTACCCCCGGGCGCCGCCGTATCCACAGTGCCCTTCACCTACAGAGTGCCACCGGCCTGGTCGCAAGGCCTGGTGAATCCGGGCGCCGCTACCACCACCGCGCCCTCGACCTCCACAGTGCTGCCCTTAGGTGAAGACCTGTTCGCACAGCATACTTGCCCGGATGGGCAGCCCTTTGAATGGCCACCGGAGTACCTCAGTCCCCGACTCCGGAAGGAAAGGCCCCTGTGTGAGCCCCTGATCCCGGCTCCGGCGCCCGCCAAGATCACCCCACTCCCGTTGGAGGAGGCGCAGTTCGCATGGGACCCCACCGGTGAAAACCTCATGGGGTTCACCCAAGAGACCCGGGCGGCCGCAGCCCAACGTGCGGAGTGCTGCCGACAACAACTAGAGGTCTTCAACAAAGAACGGCGAGAGAGGCGGGTCCGCGAGGAGCGGCTGCAGGTCCAAAGTGCGGAGCAGAAAAGCCGGACCCGGCGAAACCCCCGTGCAGCCCACGGTCCCCGCGCCACCGGGACTGTAATCAAGTTCCAACTGGAGCACGGTTGGGGCTTTATCAGGGATCACCGAACCCCCGGCGACGTCTTTGTTACCCGCAGGGATGTCGAGTCCCATCTGCCAGAGGGACACCGTGGACGTGACCTTTACCTGGGTGACAAGGTCACCTTCACCCGGCATCAGTGTGCAAAAGGACCATACGCCCTTCATGTGCACCGGCTGACGGAGGAAGAGCTGCGGTATGAGGAGGAACAAGAGGACCCGGACGGGTTTGAAGACTACCCTCAGGAGGAGACAAGGAGAGGACACCGCTGCTGAAGGGAAGTAGCATCAACTGAAACTGTATATAGTTACCCGTAGGGGTACTTGTCATGCTGCCAATTTAAGTGTGGTCCCCATTGGGACTAGTGTGAACTGTTTATCTGTGTGTCCCTATCCCTAATCAGGCTGAGGACTGTGAGCAGCCATCCCTTATCCCCACTGGCCGAGGACTGAGAGAGGCCATACCCTGTAAATAGTTGCGCTTCCTAAAGCGCCCCCTTCTGGTTTTATAAAGAACTGTTTTTCTCTAGTGACTGTGGCACTTTACCTGGTCACAAGTTGCACCGTGGCCGGAAGAACAAGAACATTTTATATAAAAGAGTTTTATATAATATAAGAAGTTACCCGTAACGTTATATTTTCTGATAATGTTTTTTTTATAATGTTTTATATGTTAGTGTGTACTTTAAAAAGTTTGTATGTTTTGGTATGTTTTGCTCTTTTACAGCCCGAGGACGTGCTGTGATTTACCAGGGGGGAATGTAGCACCCCGAGGGCTCGGCTGCTACAGGGGTATTGCACCTCAAGCCAGAGGTGTGGTATTCCACTCCCGGGTAAGGATGGAGTGTGGGACTGAGCTCAGATAGCTGCATGCACTACACTCACCCCATTTCCGGGGGACAGAACAACGGTACTCCCACCAAATAGATGTGCAGGTACGATAGCGTCTGTTCCTGGCTGGAGTGGGGGGGGGGGGGACATCCCAGTAGTGTAGGGGCAGATAGGGGAGGGGCTCTGGGCATAGAGGTAGGAGCCCATTGGGTGCTGGTCACCTGGGCTCACACATAGAGGGAGTATATATGGTGGGCACCATCTAGAGACAGGGTGAGTTCTGAGAGAGAGTTCAGCCAGGAGGGCTGACAGGGAGCTGTGGCTCCGGCTGGGCCCAGCTCCAGGGCCAGGCCTGTAGTGGAGAGGAGGAGGAAGAAAGGCCCAGAGACGCAGGACAAGAGGGAACCCTGAGATCCCACAAGTTAACGGGTGAAGGGTTGGCAGAAAAGGGTACCGGATCCCAAACTGGCAGAGGCAAGATATCCTTAACCAGGAACCGGAGGTCGTGGTCAAGCTTTGGCACGACCCTCACCACACCCACCAGGAAGGCACACCACGAATAGGGTCAGGAAAGCCAGAGAAGGTTTTACCACCAAGAGGCCCGAGGGAGCCGGACAAAGGTGGGTCCCTGGTGGGAACGGCCAGTAGCAAGGAAAAGAGGGGAGCTCAGGACCACGCTCTGGAGCTGCCTGGGAGTTGGCCGAGTCCCGCACCTGGTGGACGCAGCACGGCTCGGGTGGTCACTGCTGGCCAAAGTGACCGGAGCAACACCTGTGAGTAAAAGCCTTGAAACTGCACCACACGTCTCTGAGCTTCCTTGCTACACCATCACTACCACAATCTCCACATCTGCTGCCCTGAGGTCATACCCCTCCCGTTGGGGGTTCTACCAGCTACGCTGCACAACCTTACCACCGACCTCAGCGGTCTGCCCTGCAGCGGCGGCTTCATAGCCGCATTCAACGGGTGGCGTAGTCGAACATTCTAACATCTACTGCTGAAGACTGCCGCTCAGTTTGACTCCCTGGGCACGGACCGGGTCACCGCCACGAGACTACTACCCCCATCTGATCCGGCTCCGGGTAAGCCCCCGTGCGCGCGATGCCGCACGACACAGCAGGCCCAGGGGCGCGTCATTATGTTTTAGTCACTCCATGCTCATGATTTGCGACTGACAGCTTTAATACATGTGAGGAATGCCTGTTTCTTAAAGCTGTCAAACAGTCGCAAATCTTGAGCACGGAGTGACTAAAACATAACACCCGAGCACGCTGAAGATACTCGGCGAGCACCCGAACATGCTCGCCGAAAGGGTTGACAGAGCATACTCATCACTAATGCTCACCCATCTGTACTCTTTGCGTCTTACTTTTTGAAAGAGCAATGGCTTTGCAAATATTAATAAATATTAATTTCTGAAGCAATTGGCCAACATTTAAAACTAGGGACAACTCCTCAAAGTTCCTCTGGAACCTTCTGCAGTGTGCCAATATTCTAAGAGGAAAGTGAGTCGACTGCAGTTTGCCTCAATTTTTATTGTAGGTTCAAAGAAGCAAATTTTCTCTTTCCTTAGGGCACATTAGCACAAAATAAAACAAAATTGCAGGGGTGGGGGATTCTGCACATTACAGACATGTTGCCATTTTGAACATGAAGGAGTACGTTTCCAGATGAAGGAAGAAAGCATAAAAAACAAATTTTGGTGTCTGAACTCTAATGAGTTATTTACCACACTCCCACTATTTCTGCACTCTGGTGGTGTTCCTTTGTACAACGCTGCTGACAAACGAGGCCAATGGGCCGTAAAAGTCAAATATTATTTCTAGCCATTGCTAACACACCAGGTGTAGATGGTGTTCTGCACCTGGACAGATACAGAAATCTGGTGACTAATTCCTACTGACATGACAGAAAGAGACATTATTACAGAAATAGTGCTTCTCTGAACAAAGATACATAATGAAAGGAGGCACACATTTATTATATTGCTTGTATATCTTTTAGATATATTTTTTTAACTACCCATTTGTTTTCCACTTGTTGAACCCAGAAAAGTATGAAGACTAATGCTTACAGAATCTTGGGGGATCGTTTTACCAGAAGTAAAAGCTAGTGGGAAATGAAAAGACATTTGAAGGGGTTCTCTGGCAATAGAGAAATAAACAGTTAACCCCTTTACGGTATGTCCAAGGTTGTCTCCCTGCATTTGATGCGGGCTTCGGCACTGAGCCCGCATCTTTCCCTGCACATGACAGCTGTTCTGATCAGCTGTTATGTGCCTCTAACAGCCGCGAGTAGATCCACGATCCACCCGCGGCTGTTATTTTGAATGTCGCTGTCAATCTCTGACAGCGGCATTTAACTTGCCAATCAGAAGTGCGTCATAAGACACGCCCATCAGCGCCTCTGTCACATGATCACAGGGTGCGGATGGGTTGTCATGACAGCCGGGGGTCTGCAAAAGGCCTCTGTGTCTGTCATTGTAAATCTCCTATGAACGCCGGCACGATGCAGGCTTTCATATGAGATGATGATTTCTGCTACACATAGCAGGGCTGAAGCTCTGCTATGTGTAGCACAGGTGATCAGATGATTGTAGCTTCATGTCTCTTCAAGGGACTGTTGAATGAAGTAAAAAGTAAAAAAAAATGTAAAAAAAATATTAAAGAAATTTTAAAAAAGTTAAAATCACCCGCTTTTGCCCCATTCAAAATAAAATAATAATAAAAAAAATACACATATTTGGTATCGATGCGTTCAGAAATGTCCGATCTATCAAAATATAAAGTAAAATAATCCAATCTGTAAATGGTGTAAAGAGAAAAAATCAAAATGCCAGAATTACGTTTTTTTAATCGCTGCAACAATGCAATAAAAGGCCATCAAAACATTGCAAATACCCCAAATTTGTATCAATAAAAACGTCGCAAACCCCAAAAATAAGAAACCAGCCCCAGTTCATGAAAAATGGAGACGCTACGGGTCTCGGAAAATGGCAACATTTTTTTTTTACAAATTTTGACCACTTAAATAAAAAAGAACCTATACATGTTTGGTATTTGTGAACTCGTAATGACCTGGAGAATAATAATGTCAGGTCAGTTTTAGCATTCAGTAAACATGGTAAATAAAAAACAATTGTGGAATTGCACTTTTTTTTGCAATTTCACCGCATTTGGAATTTTTTTACTGTTTTCTAGTAGGCTATATGGTGAAATCAATGATGTCAGTCAAAAGTACAACTTGTCCTGCAAAAAACAAGCCATCATATGGCTATGTTGAATGGAAAAATAAAAAAGATATAGCTCTGGCAATAAAGGGAGCAAAAACCAAAAACGGAAAATCACAAGGTGGTGAAGAGGTTAAAGAAAATGTCGTTATGAACAAATTCCTAAATACTTTTAATCAGCAAATCAGAATTGTTTTGTGTAGGGAGGTAATCACTGAAGAATTAACCCCTTCCTGACCTTGGACGTACCCAGTATGTCATGGAAGAGAAGGACACATGTTTGGTATCGCCGCAAAGTCTGGAAATCATAAAAAACTGATATAAATGTGGTACTGCTGTAATCGTACTGACCCAAAGAATAAAGCTGCTTTATCACTTTTACCACATGCGGAACAATATAAAAAACACCCATTGTTCATTCTGTCTTCCAAAAATCGGAATAGAAAGCGACCAAAAAAAGTTATCTGCCCTAAAATGGTACCAATAAAAACAATCCTAACATGACTCTGTTGGCAGAAATATAGGAAAATTATAGCTCACAAAATATGGGGATGCGCAATAAAAAGCGTTTTTTACTGTGTGACAACAGCCAAATATAAAAAAAATATCAATCTGGTATCGCAGTAATCGCATCGACCAAAATAATAAAGTCATCTAATCACTTATACCGCACAAGGAAAGGTGTAAAAAATGAATAAAATCAATTCACGAACCTTGATTTGTTCATTTTGTCTCCCAAAGATCGCAGTAAGGCTCGGCTCACATTTATCCTGTGCTCTATGCTGAACGCTTGCACTGGGGTTTCCGTGTAGATCTCTGAAATGTGTGATTCAGACGGAACCTCCACGAGAAGATTCCCTATAATGAAGCAGATGGGGACAGTGTGGACACTGTCTGTCCTATGATCTGGCGATGTCTTTTTAAGGGTGCATAAAAGCATGGTCCACCACAGTTTTGTGCACTTCTGAAAACAAGGACAATGCTGAACAGAGGCCAGACGGAGTCCAGAGTAAGTCTGCTGCCTCATTATAGTGAATGGACTGGTCGGGCGTGTCATCTGAATCAAGTCACTCAGAGATTTACGTGAAAAGTAAGTGATCAGCATAAAGAGCAGGATAAATGTGATTCAAAATGTTATGGAAAAAGTTCCCACCAAAAGCTTCTAGTCAATCCATAAAAAAAGCAAGTCCCCACTCAGTTCCGTCATCTGTTATCGGAAATATAGGGAGCTTCAATGTTACTGGTAGCACAAAGGCTCTGGAAAAGCTAAATGGCTCCTCGTCTCCCAAAATAAATTCATCAAATTCTGCGTTCCCAAATCCAAATGTGGCTCTCCCTTCTGAGCTCCACAATGTACCCAAACCAGATTTTAGCATCCACGTTTGGCATTTTAGTAGTGATGAGAGTTCGCCTAATTTATGGGTGCTTATCTCCAGAAGCATGAACTGGGTACTACAACGTAATGGGCACTACAATGGCAGCTTGTAATTTTCACTCAGCAACATCCACTGCTTCTTGTTTCTGGAAAAAACCCATGGAGTCAAAATCGTCACTTCACCTGTAGATGAATTCCCAAAGGGGTATAATTTCCAAAATGGGGTCACTTGAGGGGGGATTCTGCTCTTCTAGCACTTAAGGGCTCTGTATATGGAGTTCACAAACTATTCTAGGAAAATCTGTGTTCCAGGAGACAAAAAGCGCTCTGTCTTTCCTGAGTTTCGCCGTGTGGTAAAGCAGTACTGTACAGCCACATATGGGGTATTTCCACATTCAGCAGAAATTGTGGGACAAATTTTGGTGCCATTTTTACCCATTTCCCTGTGTAAAAATGTAAATTCTGGGGTTAAAATAACATTTTTTGTGGTAAAAATTTTATTTTTTCTTCACTGCCCAATGGTATAAAATTCTGTGACACACCTGTGGTGTCAATATGAGCACTGCACCCCTAGATGAATTCATTGAGGGGTAGTTTGCAAAATGAGGTTACGTATGGGGGGTTTCTGCTTTTCTTACACCTTGGGGGCTCTGTCAATGTGACATGGCATCTTCAAACAATAACAGTATAATCTGAACTATAATATGGAGCTTCTTCCCTTCTGAGCTTTGCACTGTGCCTCAGAAGTAGTTTTCGACCACATGCAGGGTATCGGTGTAGAAATTGCACAACAAATTTTGGGTGTCCATTTTCTTCTGCAATCCTTGTGAAAATTAAAAAACAATGGGACTAAAACAACATTTTTGTAGGAATTTTATTTTTTCATTTTTACAGTTCAACGTTGTAAAATTTAGTGGGTTTAAGGTGCTCACCACTTGTCTAGATAAATTTCTTGAGGTGTCTAGTTTCCAAAATAGGGTCACTTGTGGGTTTTTTCCACTCTTTAAGTACATCAGGGCTCTCCAAACGCATGACACATGCAGACATTCCATCAAAGTCTGCCTTCCAAAACGTCACTGCTTCCTTTCCGAGCCCTGACGTGCGGCCAAACAGTAATTTTCCCCCACCTATGAGAAATCAGAGTGCTCAGAATAAATTGCACAACAGATTTTGCTGTCCATTTTCTCCTGTTACCCTTGTGAAAATAAAAAAATGGGGCTAAAACAACATTTTTGTGGGGAAAATGTGATTTTTTATTTTCACGGCTCAACTTTATAAACTGCTGTGAAGCACCTGAGGGTTCAAGGTGCTCACCACACATCTAGATAAATTCCTTGAGGGGTCTAGTTTCCAAATTGGGGTCACTTTTAAGGGGTTTCCACTGTCTAAGCACATCATGGGCTCTCCACTTGGCTTTTGCTAATGATTCCAGCCAATTTTGCGTTCAAAAATGTCAAACAGTGCTCCTTCCCTTCTCAGCCCTGCCGTGCGCCCAAACATTAATTTTCCCCCACATATGGAATAGTGGCGTGCTCATGGAGAAATTGTACAACAATTTTTTAGGTCTTTTTTCTCCTGTAACGCTTGTTAAATTAAAAATTTGAGGCTAAAGTAACATGTTTGTGAAAAAAAGTAAAATGTCACTTTTTCCTTTCACATTCCCTTAAATCCTGTGAAGAACCTGAAGGGTTAGTAATCTTCTTGAATGTGGATTTGAGCAGTTTGAGAGGTGCAGTTTTGAGAATGGTTACGCTTTTGGACATTTTCTTTGAAATAGGCCCCTCATAGTCACTTCAAATGGAATGTGGTCCCTAATAAAAACGGTTTGTAAATTTTGTTGGAAAAATGAGAAATTACTGATAAACTTTTAACCTTTCTAACTTCCTAACAAAAAAAATGTTTCAAAAATGATGCCCATGTAAAGTAGACATATGGAAAATGTTATTTATTAACTAATGTGTGTTGTATAACTATCTTATTTAAGGGCATAAAAATGTAAAGTTTGAAAATTGCAAAATATGTTGCTTCAGACCCAAATTGTCAATTTTCACAAGGGTAACAGGCGAAAAGGGACCATACAATTTGTTGTGCAATTCCTCCTGAGTACAGTAATACCTCATATGTGGGGGAAAACTACTGTGTGGGTGCACAGCAGGGCTCGGAAGGGAAACAGCATCATTGATCTTTGGAGAGCAAAATTGGCTAGAATAGATAGCAGACGCCATGTCGTGTCTGAAGAGTCTCTGAGGTGGCTAAGCAGTGGAAACCCCCCCATAAGTGACCCCATTTTGGAAAGTACACCAACCAAGGAACTTATCTAGATGTCTGATGAGCACCTTGAACCCACAGGTGCTTCACATAATTTTATAACATTGAACTGTGAAAATGAAAAAAACATTTTTCCCACAAAAATGTTGCTTTAGCCCCAGATTTCTCCTTTTCACAAGGGTAACAGGAGAAAATGGACCCCAAAATATGTTGTGTGATTTCTCCTGAGTACACCAAAACCCTATATGTGGTGGAAAACTATTGTTTGGGCACATGGCAGGGCTCGGAAGGGAAGGAGCACCAATTGAATACTGGAGAACAATTTTGTCTGGAATAGATTGCGGATGCCATGTCAAATTTGAAGAGCCTCTGACATGCCAAAACAGCAGAAACCCCCACAAATGACCTGTTTTGGAAAATACATCTCTTGAGCATTTTTAAACCTCAGATGATTCACAGAATTGTCTAATATTGGGCTGAGTCAATGGAAAATTACCATTTTTTCTACAAAAATGTTGCTATGGCTCCAAGTTTTTAATTTTCTAAAGGGATAATAGGAGAATATGAAAGGTACAATTTCTCCTGAGTACACCCCACATGTGGTTGAAAACTATTTGGAGGCATAGTGGAAAGCTCTGAAGGGAAGGAGCGCAATATTGGAGTTCAGATTTTGCAGGAATAGTTTAAGGGTGCCATGTCACATTGGCAGAGACCCTGAGGTGCCAGAACAGCAGAACCCCCATAAGTGACCACATTTTACAAACTAAACCCCCCAAAGAAATCATCTATGGGTGCAGTGAGCATGTTGACACCACATGTGCCTCACAGAATTTTATACCATTGGCTGGTGAATAAAGAAAAATTGAATTTTTACCACTAAAATGTGGTTTTAGCCCCAAGTTTTTAATTTTTTTATAAGGGCTAATAGGATAAAATGGACCTGACAGTTTGTTTGTGAAATTTCTCCTGAGTGTGTCAATACCCTTCATGTAATCAGGAACTACTTTTCAGGCACAGTGAAAAGCTCGGAAGGGAAGGAGTGCCATATTATAGTGCAGATTTTGCTGTTATGATTTGCGTGTGCCATGACCCACTGGAAGAGCCCTGAGGTGTCAGAACAGCAGACCCCCATAAATGACCCTTATTTTACAAACCACACCTCTCAATGATTTAATCTAAGGGTGCAATGATCATATTGACACCACGGGTGTGTCACAGAATGTTATATCATTCGGCAGTAAAGAAAAAATGATTACATTTTTACCACAAGAATTTTGTTTAAGCCCCAGATGTTACATTTTCATGTGGGAAAATGAGTAAAACTATCAACAAAATTTGTCACACAATTTCTGCTGAATGTAGCAATATCCCATATGTGTCTGTACAGTATTGCTTAGTCACATGGTGAGACTCCGGAGGGAAGGAGAGCTATTTGACTCTTGGGGAATAAATTATCGTAGAATAGTTTGCAGACTCCATATACAGAGCCCCTAAGGGCCAGAAGAGCAGAATCTCCTCTCAATTGACCCCATTTTGGAAATTACACCCCTCTGGGAATTTATCTACAGGTTTAGTGATGATCTTAACTCCATGTGTGTTTTCCAAAAACAAGCAGCAGTGAATATTGCGGAGTGAAAATTGCAAATTTGCTATTATCTGCTATTGTAGTGCCCGTACATTGCAGTGCCCAGTATGTTGTAGTGTCCAATATGTTGTAGTGGCCATGCATGGTGCCAAGTTCATGCTTCTGGAGGCATGGACCATGTAAATTAGGTGGGCTCTTATTGCTACAAAAATGCCAAACATGTAGTTTAGGCACAATGGGTCTCCGAAGGGAAAGGGAAATTTGGATTTGGGGGCACAGAATTCGCTGATAGCCTTTTGGAGGTGGGGGCAAGGAGCCATAGTGCTTTTCCAGAGCCTTTGTGTTATCAGTAACGTGGAAGCCCCCAATATTTTCATTAACAGATTACAGACTTGAGTGGGGACTTGCTTTTTTCATGGATTGAGTTGAACCTTTTGTCGTGAATATTTATCATAACATTTTGGATCATATTTATCCTGTGCTCTACTCTGAGCATTTATATTGGGGTTTCCATCTAAATCTCTGTATGACATGATTCATATGAAAACTATAGGGATCCATTCAATATAATGAGGCAGCAGAGTTACTGTGGACTCTGTCTGGCCTCTGTTTAGCGGTGTCCTTCTTTTCAGAGATGCACAGTTTTGTGGTGGACCACGCTTTTATGCACGCATAAAGAGACAGACACTGCCAAATAATAAGACAGACGGCGTCCACAGTGTCTCAATTTACCTCATTATAGGGAATCTTCCGCTGTGGGTTCTGTCTAAATTACATATTTCAGAGATTTACACGGAAACCCCGGTAAAAACAGTTAGCGTATCTTTGGGTGGCAGAATGAATAAATCAACAGCAAGTCAAGAATTGGTTATATTTTATTTTTTACGCCATTCCAAATATGTGTACTTTTTTGTTAATTTTTTACATAAATATGTGTATTTATAAGTATAATATTTTTTTCATTTTTTTGTTCTTTATTTTGTGTTTTTTTATTTTTACAATTTTTTACTTTTTCTTTTTTACTTGTTTACTAAGTCCTTCTATGGGACTTTTTTTTACTCTGATTGCTGGTGTAATGCATTGCAATGGTTTATACCTGTCAGTGCTGCACTGACAGAAGCTTCTTAGGCCATGCTGCTTGCATGTTCCAGCAGGCTTGCCGTAGCTATGTGACCCGGATGTTGTCATGATAACTTTGGGTTGCCATGGCAATAATTGAGCGCCGCGATGAAGTCATGGGGGCGTCGATCGGGTGGGAGACTCTACCAATAACCCCAAAAAGGCCACTTGCACCCCCTGCCAGGCCTGCATGAGCAGGGGTAGCAAAACTACCAGCCTGACCACCACCAGCATGATCAGGCACATGGCAGCAAAGCACCCGACTTTGTGGGCCGAACTCCAGGGTCCAGGAACAGTGTCTGCAGGTGGCACCATTGCTTCTTCTGCTGTTGTGCGTGCAAGCTGTAACATACCTGGCGGCGTCCTTGCATGGTGGTCCATCTCCCACTGTGCAAGAGCGCGCACTTGATCTCCAGTCCAGAATGTCTCTCTGGCTTCCCTCCATGCTGTCTGTTTGTGTCTGTTTCTGCTGCTTAAGGGTGGCGCCCGATCACTTCCTGCTTTTTGTACCTGCTGTGGGTCACACCCCTTGTGCGTCCTCAGCCTATTGCTGTCTGTCACCTGGTATATAGCTCAGCTGCTCCCATCTATTCCTGCCTGAGCATAGTGTTTCTTTCAGTGTGTGCTTGCACTCTGAAGGTGCCAGGTCCCGTTCTGTGTTCTCTTGTCTGCCTATCCTGGAGGCTGTATTTCCAGGCCTGTCTGAACACGCTCCTAGCCTGTTCCTCCTGCCTTCTAGGGGCCGATTACCTAGACCTGTTCCTGTATCTTGTCTGACCTGTCTGAACACGCTCCTAGCCTGTTCCTCTCGCCTTCTAGGGGCTGTTTACCTAGACCCGCTCCTGTATCTTGTCTGTCCTGTCTGAACACGCTCCTTGCCTGTTCGTCCTGCCTCTCTGGGGGCCGTATTCCCAGACCCGCTCCTGTATCCCGCTGCAGTGTCGGTCTCCTCCGTACACTCAGTTCCAGTCTGAACTCTCTCCTTTCCTTTACCTGTTTTGCCTCTATGTCCGTTTCCTTCCTTTTTCTGCAGAGTCTGAACTCGTACCTAACTCCTGCTTGTTGTCTCTGTACTCCCGTTTGTGAGTTTGTGGTCCACTCGCTACTTCACTGCAAGTACCCTGTGGGTGTCTGGCTCTGCCTTTCCCTTCCTGTCTGTTCCGTGTGAACAGAGCCCTGTCCCCCCTACTCAGCCTAGCCTGCTCTGACTCCTTTGCTCACCGCTCCGGCGGTTCTAGCCTGCTCTGACCCTTTTGCTCACTGCTCCGGCAGCCTTGCTCCGCTCTGACGCTTCTGCCCGCTGCTCCGGCAGTCCTGTCCTGCCCTGCTTCTGCCCGCTGCTCCGGCAGTCCTGTCCTGTCCTGCCCTGCTTCTGCCTGCTGCTCCGGCAGTCCTGTCCTGCCCTGCTTCTGCCTGCTGCTCCGGCAGTCCTGTCCTGCCCTGCTTCTGCCCGCTGCTCCGGCAGTCCTGTCCTGCCCTGCTTCTGCCCGCTGCTCCGGTAGTCCTGTCCTGCCCTGCTTCTGCCCGCTGCTCCGGCAGTCCTGTCCTGCCCTGCTTCTGCCCGCTGCTCCGGCAGTCCTGTCCTGCCCTGCTTCTGCCCGCTGCTCCGGCAGTCCTGTCCTGCCCTGCTTCTGCCCGCTGCTCCGGCAGTCCTGTCCTGCCCTGCTTCTGCCCGCTGCTCCGGCAGTCCTGTCCTGCCCTGCTTCTGCCCGCTGCTCCGGCAGTCCTGTCCTGCCCTGCTTCTGCCCGCTGCTCCGGCAGTCCTGTCCTGCCCTGCTTGTGCTCGCTGCTCCTGCAGCCCCGTCCTGCTCTGTTCTTGCCCTCGCTGCTCCTGCAGCCCCGTCCTGCTCTGTTCTTGCCCACCGCTTCGGGCATTCCCTCTCTGCTGTGGTTGTCTACCGCATCTGCGGTTCTGTGACCCAGTCTGTACTGGGTCTTAACCTTTCTGTGCTCCAGCCCGTCCTTTCGGCCAGTACCTCCCTGCCTGCATACTCGCCTGTATCCACCCATCTGCATACCTGCCGTGTTTGCTTACATCCACCAGTCTGTGCCAGCCTAACCTGCCTGTTCCAGTAATCCCAGTGTGGGTCAACCCCCGTGTCCGGAGTTTGACCTGGAGTAGCACCTGGTCCCTCTGCCCGGTTTCTCCCTGGTGCACTGGCGTCGTATGCCGTCGTGCCACCTTGGTCGGATCGGCCAGATACTTAGTCACGCCCCTCCAGGCACTCTCCGGTCCATGGTCCAGTGGAACCACAACACCCGCACACGCCAGTCAGTCCGGGGGTGTGCATAACAGCATGCTCAGGCCATGGTTCCCGTTGAGCCCCACGGCCTTCGCTCTCTGAGAAGTTTTCCAGCGAATACATGCATTAAAAATAAATAAATAAAATTTATTTTTTTTCTCAGCTGAGTTCCAGGCGAATTACGCACCCGTCCAGATGGATCTATCTGCTCTCGTTCCTGCGGATCCGCAACGTTACTATGGGGATCCAAGACAAAGTAGTGCATTTGTGGAGCAATGCATGCTACACTTCAAGTTCTACCCTCTATGTTTTCCCACCGATCGGGTTAAGGTGGCATTCATTATGTCTTACCTGGCGGGTGATGCCTTGGAATGGATCAACCCCCTATATGAAACACAGGATCCGATCCTCCTGGACCTAATGGCCTTCCTGGTGGCCTTTCTAATGGTCTTCGATGATCCTAACCCGGAGGCTCCTGCTGAAGCTTCACCTCCCAATATCCCGGAGCAGCCCCGATGGGTAATGTGTGTGGGTAGCGCAATAGTCCTCCAGCCCAATGAGACTACTGTCCACCCAGAATCTTCACAGGGTGACTACGCTTTCCGGAATACATCTCTCAAGAGGCAGTCCAGACGTGCTAGACGTAGAGGCAAGCCGTCACGCCAGGGTCTGTCCTCCCTGAGACCTCCTCACCCCAACCTTGAAGTCCCTACTGAAGCTTCATCTCCCTGTATCCCGGAGAAGCCCCAACGGGTAATGTGCGTGGGTAGTGCTCCGGTTCTCCTGCCCGAAGAGACTTCTGCCCATCCAGACTCCACACAGGAGAACTTCCTGCACCCGGCATCAGATGCTTCACCCACCTTAACCGGTGTGCATGTCCAAGGATGCTCCAAAGCTGTGGTTACCTCTGAGTCTGTGCACCTCTACTACCTGGCGGAGGACCCCCTGTTGCCTCCTGAATCCTCCGGGATACCACTCGATGACAAATGGAGAGAGACTTCTCTACACTCGGTACTCGATACTTTGTCCGCTTCGTCCTGTGAGCCTGACAATCGGTACCCCAAAGTGGTAGTTACCCCCGAGTCTCTACACCCCTCCGACCAGGCGGAGGACCTCCAGTTGTCTCCAGAACCCTTCGGGGTGCTACCTGGTAGCGAAAGGACAGAGACTCTCCTATACTCTGTACCTGATACCTCGCTCGCTTCGTCCAGTGAGTCCAACCTAGTGTACTCCGAAGCAGAGGTTACTCCCGAGTCTCTACACCCCTCCGACCAGGCGGAGGACCTCCAGTTGTCTCCAGAACCCTTCGGGGTGCCACCTGGTGGTGAATGGACAGAGACTTTCCTATATCCTGGATCTGATACCTCGCTTGCTTCGTCCAGTGAGTCCGACCTTGTGTACTCTGAAGCAGAGGTTACCCTTGAGTCTCTACACCCCTCTGACCAGGTGGAGGACCTCCAGTTGTCTCCAGAACCCTTCGGGGTGCCACCTGGTGGTGAATGGACAGAGACTTTCCTATACTCGGTACCCGATACCTCGCCTGCTTCCTCCAGTGAGTCCGACCTAGTGTACTCTGAAGCAGATGTTTTCTCTGAGCCTCTGCACTCTTCTGACCCGGCGGAGGACCTCCAGTTGTTTCCTGAATTACCACCAGATAACAAAGAGACAGTGACTTTTCCTCATTATGTACCTGATAACCCGTCTATTTCTTCCTGTGAGCTTGACAAGATGTACCTCGAAGCAGAGATTACCCCCAAGTCTCTGTCCCCCTCCAACCCGGTGAAGGACTTCCAGTTGTCTCCTGTACCCTCTGGGGTGCCACCTGAAAATATGTGGAGAGAGACTTCCTTGTGTGCTGTTCCTGGTACTCCACCCGTTTCGTCTGTTGCTGAGGATGGCTGGATAGGAGGTAGCATCCTAGCTAACCAGATGAGATCAGTTTTTCCTGTGGACAGTGGAAGTGATCTCCTTGAAGTGAACGACTGGTCCTCGAATTCCCTGCGGAAGATTCTGGCAGGCCTGAAGAAGAGGGGGCGTAATGGGGGGGGGGTACTGTAACATACCTGGCGGCGTCCTTGCATGGTGGTCCATCTCCCACTGTGCAAGAGCGCGCACTTGATCTCCAGTCCAGAATGTCTCTCTGGCTTCCCTCCATGCTGTCTGTTTGTGTCTGTTTCTGCTGCTTAAGGGTGGCGCCCGATCACTTCCTGCTTTTTGTACCTGCTGTGGGTCACACCCCTTGTGCGTCCTCAGCCTATTGCTGTCTGTCACCTGGTATATAGCTCAGCTGCTCCCATCTATTCCTGCCTGAGCATAGTGTTTCTTTCAGTGTGTGCTTGCACTCTGAAGGTGCCAGGTCCCGTTCTGTGTTCTCTTGTCTGCCTATCCTGGAGGCTGTATTTCCAGGCCTGTCTGAACACGCTCCTAGCCTGTTCCTCCTGCCTTCTAGGGGCCGATTACCTAGACCTGTTCCTGTATCTTGTCTGACCTGTCTGAACACGCTCCTAGCCTGTTCCTCCTGCCTTCTAGGGGCCGATTACCTAGACCTGTTCCTGTATCTTGTCTGACCTGTCTGAACCCAGCTCCTAGCCTGTTCCTCTCGCCTTCTAGGGGCTGTTTACCTAGACCCGCTCCTGTATCTTGTCTGTCCTGTCTGAACACGCTCCTTGCCTGTTCGTCCTGTCTCTCTGGGGGCCGTATTCCCAGACCCGCTCCTGTATCCCGCTGCAGTGTCGGTCTCCTCCGTACACTCAGTTCCAGTCTGAACTCTCTCCTTTCCTTTACCTGTTTTGCCTCTATGTCCGTTCCCTTCCTTTTTCTGCAGAGTCTGAACTCGTACCTAACTCCTGCTTGTTGTCTCTGTACTCCCGTTTGTGAGTTTGTGGTCCACTCGCTACTTCACTGCAAGTACCCTGTGGGTGTCTGGCTCTGCCTTTCCCTTCCTGTCTGTTCCGTGTGAACAGAGCCCTGTCCCCCCTACTCAGCCTAGCCTGCTCTGACTCCTTTGCTCACCGCTCCGGCAGTTCTAGCCTGCTCTGACTCCTTTGCTTACCGCTCCGGCGGTTCTAGCCTGCTCTGACTCCTTTGCTCACTGCTCCGGCGGTTCTAGCCTGCTCTGACCCTTTTGCTCACTGCTCCGGCAGCCTTGCTCCGCTCTGACGCTTCTGCCCGCTGCTCCGGCAGTCCTGTCCTGCCCTGCTTCTGCCCGCTGCTCCGGCAGTCCTGTCCTGTCCTGCCCTGCTTCTGCCCGCTGCTCCGGCAGTCCTGTCCTGCCCTGCTTCTGCCCGCTGCTCCGGCAGTCCTGTCCTGCCCTGCTTCTGCCCGCTGCTCCGGCAGTCCTGTCCTGCCCTGCTTCTGCCCGCTGCTCCGGCAGTCCTGTCCTGCCCTGCTTCTGCCCGCTGCTCCGGCAGTCCTGTCCTGCCCTGCTTCTGCCCGCTGCTCCGGCAGTCCTGTCCTGCCCTGCTTCTGCCCGCTGCTCCGGCAGTCCTGTCCTGCCCTGCTTCTGCCCGCTGCTCCGGCAGTCCTGTCCTGCCCTGCTTCTGCCCGCTGCTCCGGCAGTCCTGTCCTGCCCTGCTTGTGCTCGCTGCTCCTGCAGCCCCGTCCTGCTCTGTTCTTGCCCTCGCTGCTCCTGCAGCCCCGTCCTGCTCTGTTCTTGCCCACCGCTTCGGGCATTCCCTCTCTGCTGTGGTTGTCTACCGCATCTGCGGTTCTGTGACCCAGTCTGTACTGGGTCTTAACCTTTCTGTGCTCCAGCCCGTCCTTTCGGCCAGTACCTCCCTGCCTGCATACTCGCCTGTATCCACCCATCTGCATACCTGCCGTGTTTGCTTACATCCACCAGTCTGTGCCAGCCTAACCTGCCTGTTCCAGTAATCCCAGTGTGGGTCAACCCCCGTGTCCGGAGTTTGACCTGGAGTAGCACCTGGTCCCTCTGCCCGGTTTCTCCCTGGTGCACTGGCGTCGTATGCCGTCGTGCCACCTTGGTCGGATCGGCCAGATACTTAGTCACGCCCCTCCAGGCACTCTTCGGTCCATGGTCCAGTGGAACCACAACACCCGCACACGCCAGTCAGTCCGGGCGTGTGCATAACACAAGCCAATCCTCTTTCCATAGTGCATGTGAAGATGCCTCATGCCCTGCACCCATGTGCTTAACCTCGTGGTTCAGCGGTTTCTCAAAACCTAGCCAAAGCTGCCGGATCCACTTGTCAAAGTATGCCTCTTGTGTGCCCATTTTAGAAAGTCAGCTACAGCTTCTGCCGCCCTTGCCGTGCTTCAGCAGCATTTGCAGCTTCCGGCTCACCGATTGGTGTGTGAAGTCCCCACGCGTTGGAACACTACACTGCAGATGTTAGGAAGGATCTGTGAGCAGAAGAGGGCAGTTGTTGACTACCAACATCAACAAGGCCTTCTGTATTCAGTTCAGACCCCACACATAAGACCTCAGGAGTGGACATGGATGTCAGACATATGTACCATCCTCCAAAACTTTGAGGACTCCACCAAGATGGTGAGCGGCGATGCCGCCATAATTAGCATCACCATCCCGCTTCTCTGTCTTCTGAAATCCTCTCTGCTCACAATCAAAGAGGGTGCATTGCATGCAGAGCACGATGAGATGGAGCAAGTAACCATACAGGGTGATTACACACAGCCCATCCTCATCTCATTCCAACGTGGATTGGGTGACAATGAGGAAGAGGAGGAGGAGGAAGAACAGGAGCTAGTTTCATGCGCTATAGACGGTACTACCTGCACAACTGTCATACCGTCTGTTCAGTGTGGATGGACTGAGGACGATGAGGAGGAAGTGGAGGAGGAGGAGAGCATGATCAGTCATCCTCTTGGTGAGGACACGGAAGTCTTGCCTGTTAGCTGTTAGAACTCTCCTGTTAGGTTTTTTCTATTTTGCTGGTCACATGACCTTTTTGCCTATTTAATCCTGCTCCGCCCTTCTGGCCATGCTGGACTTCATTGTAATTTCTACTCTTAAGCTAGCCAGGTGCTTTGTAACCTTTCTCAGTCAGTTTAGCTAGGTCTTTTGACCTTTATGTTATATGTTGTGTGTTTGTCTTTTTACTGCTACAATTTCTGCTAGGAGGTGTCCATCTTTCTCCCAGTCCCTAGTTCTTGTTGGGATCCCTCCCTCACATCTATAGGTCTTTGTCCAGACTAGCTGAGGACTTTAGCGGGTCTGATCGCAGGATCAGGTTCCCCGTTACATCGTAGGGATCTAGCTTAGTTCTATTGTAGGGACAGATCTCCTGTCTTTCCTTAGTGCTTGTAGCCTATCATAACAGTAAGTCCAGCCCAAAAATATCTCTAAGGAAAGACCTCCAGTTTCCATCATGGTGTCGGTTCAGGATTTGGCTCAACGCCTGCAGGGACTCTCTCTGGAGGTGGCCGAGCTCCAACAACATGTGAGTAGCTGTTCTGGAGCGCATTTTGTGGAGCCAAAGGTACGATTGCCTGATTTATTTTTTGGTGAACAACAAGATTTTTTTTCCTTTAAAAATGCTTGTTTATTGTATTTTCGTTTGAGACCCAGATCCTCTGGTGGTGAATCACAGCGCATAGGGTTCATAATGTCACTTTTGCGCAAAGAACCTCAGGGATGGGCCTTTTCTCTCCAACCTAGTGATCCGTGCTTTAGATCAGTGGATAGTTTTTTTTCTGCTTTGGGGTTGTTCTATGATGATCCTGATCGTGTCTCATCAGCTGAGACAGAATTGAGACTTTTGAGACAGGGATCAGGTAATGTGGAAAATTATTGTACTCACTTCCGTAGGTGGTCTGCTCAGGTGGGGTGGAACGATTCAGCTCTGAAAAGTTTGTTTCTTGCTGCGCTAGGTGAAAGGGTTAAGGATCTGCTTATTGCTTATCCTACACCTGGAAACTTGCAGGAGGCAATGCAATTAGCTATACGGGTGGACAGGAGACTGCGTGCAAGGGTTAATGAGAGTAAATCCTTTGCCATGTCAGCTCCTAGTCTTGAGAGGGTCTGTACTGACATTGGAGAGCCGATGGAGATTGGGGCGATGTCACCCCGCTCTCAGGAAAAAGACCGCAGGTTTTCTGAAGGTTTGTGCTTTTATTGCGGAAAATCTGACCATTTCATTAAGAACTGTGTGCTTCGTATGAACAAAGAAAAAAAAAAAAAGGTCAGTTACGCCCGTATAGCCTGTTTAAACACTAAGGGGGTATTTCTTTCTGCTACTACTGCTGCTCAGGAAGAATTAATTGAATTTCGGGTATTTGTGGATTGTGGTTCTCCTCTGAATGTGATTGATGGGGGATTCTTGAAAAAACTTAAATTAAAACCCAAACCTTTGTAATCCCCTATTGCCGTGGTTTCTGTCGATGGCTCTCCCTTGAAATGTGTTACTCACAAGGTTTATGAATTTCCCCTCACTATTAATGGTATTAACCAAGAAAATTTGGATTTGGTAGTATTAAATAATTTGCCTTCTCCAGTAATTTTGGGGTTACCCTGGTTAAAATTGCACAATCCTGTACTGGATTGGTCTACTAATGAAATTAAGTCCTGGAGCCCTAAGTGTTATGACAAGTGTTGTAACGGGCGCATTGCTGCTGTGGATAAAGGGGAATTACCTGTACCTATTCAGGATTTTTGGAAAGTTTTTTCTGAGGAGGAGTTGCAAATTTTGCCTCCCCATAGAGACTATGATTGTACCATTGAATTTGTCACTGGAGCGACTCTTCCTAAAAGTCGTTTATTTAATCTTACTATTCCTGAGAGAAAGGCTTTGGAGGAATACATACAGACGAGCTTGGCCGCCGGTCATATCAGACCCTCTAAGTCACCTGTGGCTGTTGGATTTTTTTTTGTTAAAAAAAAGGACGGTGGTTTACGTCCTTGTCTGGACTTTCGCGAGATTAATAAAATTACTGTACGTAATCCCTACCCAATGCCATTGATTCCTGATTTGTTTAACCAGTTAGTGGGGGCCAAGTGGTTCTCTAAAATTGATCTCCGGGGGGCATAAAATTTGTTGCGCATGAAGGAGGGTGATGAATGGAAGACTGCTTTTAACCACTTCGCGCCAGAGCCTGTTTTTGCCTTCGTGACCGGGCCAATTTTTTCAATTCTGACCACTGCCAGTTTATGAAGTAATTACCCTGGAACGCTTCAACGTATTCCCCTGATTCTGAGATTGTTTTTTCGTGACATATTGTACTTCATGATAGTGGTAAAATTTATTCGATATCACTTGCGTTTATTTGTGAAAAAATCGGAAATTTGGCGAAAATTTTGAAAATTTTGCAATTTTCAAACTTTGAATTTTCATGCCCTTAAATCAGAGAGATATGTCACACAAAATAGTTAATAAATAAAATTTCCCACATGTCTACTTTACATCAGCACAATTTTGGAACCCAAATTTTTTTTTGTTAGGGAGCTATAAGGGTTAAAAGTTGACCAGCGATTTCTCATTTTTCCAACAAAATTTACAAAAACATTTTTTTAGGGACCACATCATATTTGAAGTCACTTTGAGGGGTCTTTATGACAGAAAATACCCAAAAGTGACACCATTCTAAAAACTGCACCCCTCAAGGTGCTCAAAACCACATTCAAGAACTTTATTAACCCTTCAGGTGCTTCACAGGAATTTTTGGAATGTGGAAGAAAAAAATTAACATTTAACTTTTTTCACAAAAATGTTACTTTAGACCCAATTTTTTTATTTTCACAGGGGTAACATGAAAAAATGGACCCCAAATTTTTTTGTGCAATTTCTCTTGAGCATGCTGATACCCCATATGTGAGGGAAAACCACTGTTTGGGCGCACGGCAGGGTTCGGAAGGGAAGGAGCGCCATTAGACTTTTTGAATGTAAAATTTGTCTGAATAATTAGCGGACGCCATGTTGCGTTTGGAGAGCTCCTGATGTGCCTTAACAGTGGAAACCCCCCACAAGTGACACCATTTTGGAAACTAGACCCCTTAGGGAACTTATATAGATGTGTGGTGAGCACCTTGAACCCCAAGGTGCTTCACAGAAGTTTATAATATTGAGCTGTAAAAATAAAATTTTCACATTTTTCCCACAAAACCGTTTTTCATCCCTTAATTTTGCATTATCATAAGGGTAATAGGATAAATTGCACCATGAAATTTGTTATGCAATTTCTCCTGAACACGCTGATACCCCATATGTGGAGGCAAATTACTGTTTGGGCACATGGCAGGGTTTGAAAGGGAAGGAGCGCCATTTGACTTTTTGAATGTAAAATTTGTTTGAATAATTAGCGGACGCCATGTCACATTTGGGGAGCCCCTAATGTGCCTAAACAGTGGAAACCCCCCACAAGTGCCACCATTTTGGAAACTAGACCCCTTAGGGAACTTATCTAGATGTGTGGTGAGCACCTTGCACCCCCAGCTGCTTCACAGAAGTTTATAATATTGAGCCATAAAAATAAAATTTTCACATTTTTCCCTCAAAAAATGTTTTTCATTCCCTAATTTTGTATTATCATAAGGGTAACAGGATAAATTGCACCATGAAATTTGTTGTGCAATTTCTCCTGAACACGCCGATACCCCATATGTGGAGGCAAATTACTGTTTGGGCACATGGCAGGGTTTGAAAGGGAAGGAGCGCCATTTGACTTTTTGAATGTAAAATTTGTTTGAATAATTAGCGGACGCCATGTCACATTTGGGGAGCCCCTAATGTGCCTAAACAGTGGAAACCCCCCACAAGTGCCACCATTTTGGAAACTATACCCCTTAGGGAACTTATCTAGATGTGTGGTGAGCACCTTGCACCCCCAGCTGCTTCACAGAAGTTTATAATATTGAGCCGTAAAAATAAAATTTTCACATTTTTCCCATAAAAAATGTTTTTCATTCCCTAATTTTGCATTATCATAAGGGTAACAGGATAAATTGCACCATGAAATTTGTTGTACAATTTCTCCTGAGTACGCCGATACCCCATATGTGGGGGAAAACCACTGCTTTGGTGTACGGCAGGGTTCGGAAGAGAAAGAAGCGCTATGTTGGCTGGGATAGGCAGCAGACACCATGTCACATTTGAAGAGTCGCTGACATGCCAAAACAGCAGAAACCCCCACAAGTGACCCCATTTTGTAAACTACACCTCTCAAGGAATTCATCTAGGGAAGTAGTGAGCATTTTTTAATTTTTAAATTTATACCATTGGGCAGTGAAAAAAGCATAATTATATTTTTACCACAAAAAAATGTTTTACCCTCAGATTTTACATTTTCACACAGGGCAATGGGTAAAAATGGTGCCGAAATTTGTCACACAATTTCTTCTAAAAGTGTCAATACCCCATATGTGGCTGTATCGTACCACTTAGCCATACGGTGAGATTTGAGGGGGAAGGAGCGCTATTTGACAATTGGAGAACAAATTGTTGTAGAATAGGCATTTGGATTTGGGAGCACAAAATTTTCTGAATTTCTTTTGGGGGGCAAGGACCATTTTGCTTTTCCAGAGCCTTTCTGCTACCAGTAACTTGGAAGTCCCTTATATTTTTAACAGATGATGGACCTGAGTGGGGACTAGCTTTTTTTGAGGACTGAGTTGAAGCTTTTATTGGGAACATTTTACGTAACATTTATCCGGTGCTCTAGGCTGAGCACTTACATCGGGGTTTCCATCTAATTTTCCAAGTGATGTAATTCAGATGAAACCCCTGCAGGATCCATTCACTGTAATGAGGCAGCAGAGTTACTCTGGACTCCGTCTGGCCTCTGTTTAGTGGTGTCCTTTTTTTCAGAAGTGCACAAAACTGTGGCCAACCGCACTTTTATGCACGCCTAAAACAAATGACACCGTGGGATCCCAGGCTAGACGGCATCCACAGTGGCCTATATCTGCCTCATTACAGGGAATCTTCCATCATGGGTTCTGGCTGAATCACGTATTTCAGAGATTTACACGGAAACTCTGGTGTAAGTGCTCAGCGCAGAGCACAGGATAAATGTGAGCAGAGCCTTACTGGGATCTTTGGGAGACATAATAAACAAATCAGTAGCAGGTGAATAATATTTGTTTTATTTATTTTTTATGCCGTTCCTAGTGTGATATAACTGATTAGATTACTTTATTCTTCGGGTCGGTGCGATTACAGAGATACCAGATTTATATCGGGTTTTTATGACTGACAGCTGTCACACACTAAAATACGCTTTTTTTGCAAAATCTAGTTTTTGCATCACCATATTTTGAGAGCTATAATTTTTCCATATTTCGGCTGATAGAGTCATGTGACGGCTTGTTTTTTGCGGGACGAGTTGAAATTTTTATTGGAACCATTTTTGGGCACGTGACATTTTTTGATCGCCTTCTATTCCGTTTTTTGGGAGGTAAAGTTAACAAAAACAAACACTTCAGGAATTGTTTTTTGAGTTTTTTTTTATGCCGTTCTGCGTGTGGTAAAAGTGATCAGGCAGCGTTATTCTTCGGGTCAGTACGTTTACAGCGATACTACACTTACTGTATTTTTTTTATGTTTTGGCGCTTTTACACAATAAAACAATTTTATAGAAAAAAAAATATTTTTTTTGCATTGCTTTATTCTGAGCGCTATATCTTTTTTATTTTTTGGCTGATGGAGCTGTATGGCGGCTTTTTTTGCGGAACAAGATGACGTTTTCAGTGGTACCATTTTTATTTCTATTCTGCTTTTTGATCACATTTTTTTCCACTTTTTGTTTGGCGATATGATGAAAAAGCATATTTTTTTGCTCCGTTTTTTATTTACTTTTATTACGGTGTGCACAGAAGGAGTTAATTAGTGTGACAGTTTTATAGCTCGGGTTGTTTCGGACGCGGCGATACCAAATATGTGTACTTTTTTTGGTTTTGTAATAATTTACGGATTTATTGGTTTAATATTTTATTTATTTATTTTTATTTATTTTGTGATTTTTTTTTTTAATAGTTTAAAACCTTTTTTTTTACTTTTTTTTACATTTTTACTTAGTCCCTGTATGGGACATTAATTTTTATTTTTCTGATCACTGATCTCATGTAATGTAATACACATATATTACATTATATGAGATCTTCACTGACTGTTTCAGTCAGAGTCTCCTGTCTGACTTCAGCTACATACAAGCTGAAGCCAGACAGGAAGGACACCATATATGGCAGAGCTGGAGGCGGTCATGTGACCTCCAGCTGCCATAGCAACCCCAGGTCCTCAAACGAAACGGAGGTCTTCGGAGGTAAGTAAGACGACCCCCTCTCTTCCTGCTGTCTCCTATATGCCGCGATCACTCTAGATCACAGCATATAGAAGACAGCAAAGGGTTAACATCACTGGGACCTGATCTAATCAGGTCCCGATGATGTACCCTGTCAGAGCTAACGCTCTGCACCGGAATCGCAGTGCTTGCAGGACCCTGGGGGTCCTGAGCACTGCGAGACCACCCACCGTTTTTAAACGTCGGCACTGCACAGAGCCCGGCAAGCACCGACGTTTATCTACAGTGGGCGGTCGGGAACCGGTTAACACTCCTGTGGGTCATTTTGAGAATCTGGTTATGCCTTTTGCTCTGACGAATGCACCAGCATTTTTTCAGAATCTTATTAATGACATCCTTAGACCTTTGATCGGCAAAAATGTGGTTGTGTATTTGGATGACATTTTGATTTATTCGCCTGATCTGGAGTCTCATTGGCGGAGCGTACGTGAGGTGTTACAGTTATTAATTGACAATTCGCTTTTTGCTAAGCTAGAGAAATGTGAGTTCGCTGTACAGAGAATTAGTTTTTTGGGCTACATTATCTCCAGCGAGGGCTTTGAGATGGACCCGGTGAAAGTTCAAGCTGTGCAGGAATGGCCTAGGCCTATTGGTTTGAAATCGATACAGAGGTTTTTGGGTTTTGCCAATTATTACAGAAAATTCATTAAAAAATGTTCTATTATTGTTAAACCACTGACCAATCTCACCAGGAAAGGTGCTAATACGGTTCAGTGGACTACTGAGGCCATTGAAGCGTTTGTGTTTCTAAAGGAGAGGTTCAGCTTTGCCCCCATCCTTATGCAGCCTGATGTGACTAAGCCGTTTTTGGTTGAGGTTGATGCTTCTTCTGTGGGGGTCGGTGCGGTGTTGTCTCAGGAAAACAAGGATGGAGTACATCCCTGTGCCTTTTTTTCAAAAAAAATTTCTGAGACTGAACTTAATTACGATATTGGTAATCGGGAATTGCTGGCTATTAAACTCGCATTTGAACACTGGCATCATCTCTTGGAAGGTGCCGAATTTCCCATTCAGGTTTTCATTGATCATAAAAATCTGATCTATCTTGATGCTGCCAAGCGCTTGAATGCCCGTCAGGCTAGGTGGGCACTTTTTTTTTCGCGGTTTAATTTTTCCGTTACTTACATCCCGGGTACCAAGAATGTTAAAGCTGATACGTTGTCTAGCAGCTTTTCTCCCATGGTCGGTGCTGAAGAGGAGGAGAGCATTTTACAAGAAGGTGTTGTGATTGCTGCATTGGACTCCATTTTGGAAGATGAGATTCTTAAAGCACAGGAGAATGCCCCATCTAACACTCCCCATGGGAGGTTGTTTGTGCCTAGGACCTTTAGGAGAGATTTGTTTGTTGAGTGTCATGAGTCTCGGTTGACAGGTCATCCAGGAATTTCTGAGACCAAGAGACTTGTGGGTCGCAGTTTTTGGTGGCCTGGATGGCAGAAGGAAGTCATTGAGTGGGTGCGTCAATGTACTGTGTGTGCTAGATCTAAGTCTTCTCATACTCCTGCTGCGGGGTTGCTTTGCCCTCTGGAGGTTCCTAGTGCACCTTGGACACATCTGGCTATGGACTTTATTACTGACCTTCCCTCCTCTGAGGGTTTCACGGTCATCTGGGTGGTCGTGGACCATTTTAGCAAGATGTGTCACTTGGTTCCCTTCATCAAACTGCCCTGCGCTAAGACACTCGCTAAGGCCTTTGTCAAGGAAATTGTCAGACTCCATGGTGTTCCTACTGACATTGTTTCTGATAGGGGACCTCAGTTCGTGGCTCGTTTTTGGCGTGCCTTTTGTGACAGGTTGGGAGTTCATTTGTCGTTTTCATCTGGATATCATCCTGAGTCTAATGGCCAGACAGAAAGGAAGAATCAAGATGTTGAGTAGTTCTTGCGTTGTTTTGTGGCAGACAATCAAGAGGGGTGGTCTGAGTTTCTGCCGCTTGCTGAATTTGCTCTTAACAACCATACATCCTCTTCTGCTGGGTGTTCGCCTTTTTTTTGTTGTTCTGGGAGACATCCGTCTTTTAGGTCATTCTCCAAATTGGTATCGGCTGTGCCTGAGGAGGAGAGTTTTTCCGGTGATTTGGAGAGAGTTTGGACGGATGTGCGTGGTAATCTTCAGGAGGCTAACAAAAAATCTAAGAGGTACTTTGACAGGAAACGTCAAGAGGTTTTGTTTACGGTTGGTGACATGGTGTAGTGCCGGCGTCCCTGCCCTCTGCTAGGCAGGGACGCTGCTCCTCTCACCGCTCTGCTCCGTGCCCGGCTTCCTCCCCCCGCTCTGCTGTCAGCGCGCGCTCCGTCCCGGCGTCCTCCTCCTGCTCTGCTCTCAGCGCGCGCTCCTTCCCGGCCCCTGTGCTTAGGGCGCGCGCGCGCGCGCTCCCCTCCTCTTAAAGGGGCCGCGCGCGCCGCCCTAAAGAGTCCCCGGCCAATGGCCGGAGGACTTCATCATATATAAGGCACCTCCTCCAAAATGGAGGTGCCCGAGCAATGTTGTTTGCACCTGTGTCTCACCTGTGCTTCAGCCCTCAGGTCCCGTTGCCAGTTACCTGCCAGTTTCCTGCTAGTTACCTGCCAGTACCTGCCAGTTACCTGCCTGATTCCTGCCTGAATACTTGTTACCTGTCTGCCAGTCTGAGGTCCGACGGTCTGCCTTACTACTCCTGTCAGTCTGTCTAAGGACCAGCCTGCCCGCTCACCTGGGAGCGCATATCAGCTACCTGCCTGCTTGCCTGAGGTCCGACGGTCTGCCTTACTACTCCGGTCAGTCTGTCTATGGACCAGCTTGCCCGCTCACCTGGGAGCGCTTCTCCGTTATCTGCCTGCTTGCCAGCCCGGAGGCTCCGTTGTCACGTGCTGTGACCACCAGCTATCTCAGAGACTCTTGCCCGCTCACCTGGGAGCGCATCTCCGTTACCTGCCTGCTTGCCAGCCCGGAGGTCCCGTTGTCACGTGCGGTGACCATCAGCTATTCCAGAGACTCTTGCCAGCTCACCTGGGAGCGCTTCTCCGTTACCTACCTGCCTGCCAGCCCGGAGGGTCCGCCGTCACGTGCTGTGACCACCTGCTATTCCAGAGACTCTCGCTTGCTCACCTGGGAGCACACATCTACCACCTGCCTGCTAGCCTACCCGGAGGCTCTGCCATCACAGGTCGTACCTACCCCTTACCCAGAGACTGCCCTGATCACTTGCCGTAACTCCCTGTCCGTTCACCCAGAGACTGCCACCCGCTCCCTTACAAGGGCCGCCCCCTTGTATAGTAGCTCAGAGGTTCCGCCTCCCGGACCCGTTACAGTCCGCCTCCCGGACCCGTTACAGTTTGCTCGGGCCATGGAACCCGGTGGCACCCAAGCTCCCTCGCTCTCGGACCTCGCTCTTGAACTGTCCCGTCAGAGGTCCCAACAGGAGGCCATCCTGGGTCACCTGCGGAATGTTAATACTCGCCTGAACACTCTGTCTGATCCACCAACAACCTCCGCCAGTGCCATATCTTGCAATCCGGCGGCTCCGCTGCTCACTAATACTATGGTATCCTACCCCGGACCCCGGCTTTCTGCACCTCCTCGCTTCAGAGGCGACCCCGTCCAGGCTCGGGGCTTCTTGAATCAGTGCACCCTGCATTTTGAACTTTTGTCCTACCAGTTTAACTCCGACCGGGCCAAAATTGCCTTCATCATGTCCCATCTCACCGGGGAGGCCCTGGCCTGGCTGAATCCTCTATGGGAGAGAGGAGACCCCCTGGTGTCCAACTTGCCTGCTTTTCTCACGGCTTTCCGGAAAGTCTTCGACGAACCCGGACGGAAGACCTCATCTGCATCATCGTTGCTACGCCTCCGTCAGGGGAGTCTCACCGTGGGCCAATATGCCATACGGTTCCGTACCCTTGCCTCGGAGCTGGCCTGGGATAACGACGCTCTGGTTTCCGTCTTCTGGGAGGGTCTGTCCGGCCGTATTAAAGATGAACTTGCCGGTCGGGACATTCCTACCACTCTCGATGACTTAATAACTCTTGCCACCCGAATTGACCTACGGTTTCAGGAGCGTGCCAAAGAGGTCACCCGTGAGAGAAGGATTCCACGTTTAGCTCCTACTTTCCAGAAACCCGTCATTCCCTCCATCTCTCCCCAGGTACACTCTCCTGAGCCTATGCAGGTCGACCAGACCAAGATGGTCAAAACCCGTCAGGACTCACGCCGTGCCGAGGGGAGCTGCTTCTACTGTGGCAGTAAGGAGCACCGGATCCGTGCCTGCCCGGAGAGGTCGGGAAACGCCTGTGTCTAGGTTCGCTCAGAGAGGTCCACCTAGACAAGAATAAATCCTCTCCATCCCTGCTGTTGTCAGTTTCGATCATCTACGGGGAGAACCGTTATTTCGAACTAGCCCAACTTGACTCTGGAGCAGCCGGGAACCTTATTTCACAGTCCCTGGTTGAGAAATACCGCATCCCCACCAAACCTCTGGCTGTACCCTTGTCTGTCGCTGCCGTGGATGGGGGCCTCTTACCTCGCCCCATTCAACTCATCACCGAATCCATTACCCTGCAGGTGGGAATGCTGCATTCTGAAAGTATCTCCTTTCATGTTCTGCCTGGACTCTCTCACGCCCTCTTGCTAGGTCTGCCCTGGCTCCAGAGACATGCACCCGTGCTAGACTGGCAAACCGGAGAGGTCCTTCGCTGGGGACAAGACTGTCATAAAACCTGCCTGGTTCCCGTCCATCCCGTTCGTCCCTCTCCTACCCCAGCTAATCTACCTGGACTTCCGATTCCTTATTGGTCTTATGCAGATGTCTTTAATAAAAAGGAGGCAGAGACATTACCACCACATAGACCATACGACTGTCCCATCGATCTGCTACCCGGTACTACTCCTCCCCGTGGGCGTATCTATCCTTTATCCGCTGCTGAGACCCGGTCAATGTCCGAATATATTGAGGAGAATCTGGCCAGAGGATTCATCCGGAAATCTACCTCCCCGGCGGGAGCAGGCTTCTTTTTCGTCAAAAAGAAGGACGGCTCTCTCCGTCCCTGTATAGACTATAGAGGCCTAAACCTGATCACGGTGAAGAATAAGTACCCCCTTCCGCTCATTCCAGAATTATTTGATCGTCTGAGGGGGGCTAGGATCTTCACCAAACTGGACCTTCGTGGGGCGTACAACCTGGTTCGTATTCGTCAGGGGGATGAATGGAAGACGGCATTCAACACCCGGGACGGCCACTATGAATACCTGGTAATGCCCTTTGGTCTCTGTAACGCTCCTGCCGTCTTTCAAGAGTTGGTCAATGACATCTTCCGGGACCTTCTCTACTCCTGCGTAGTGGTGTACCTGGACGACATCTTGGTCTTCTCTCCGGATCTCCAGACTCACCGGAGGGACGTTCGTCAGGTCCTGCTCAGGCTAAGGCAGAACCATCTCTACGCTAAATTTGAGAAGTGCCTCTTTGAGCAGACCTCGCTTCCGTTTCTGGGCTACATTATCTCTCAGACCGGCCTTCAAATGGATCCTGAGAAACTGTCTGCCATCGAGAAATGGCCCCGACGGGAGGGGTTGAAGGCCATTCAGCGTTTCCTGGGCTTCGCCAACTACTACCGCCTCTTCATACCACACTTCTCTTCCCGGACGGCCCCAATTTCTGCGCTCACCCGTAAAGGTACTAATCCCAAAGAGTGGCCACCCGAAGCAGAGGAGGCCTTTCTTTCCCTTAAACAGGCCTTCTCTTCCGCCCCGGTGCTGCATCGCCCAGATGGCAACAAGCAGTTCTTCCTGGAAGTTGACGCCTCCTCCTCTGGAGCCGGAGCGGTACTTACTCAAAAATCATCTTCCGGGAGGATGGTAACTTGTGGCTTCTTCTCTAAACTCTTCTCCTCCTCTGAGCGCAACTATTCCATAGGAGACCGAGAGTTATTGGCCATCAAACTGGCATTGGAGGAGTGGCGTTACCTGCTCGAGGGGGCTCTTCACCCGGTAATAATTTACACTGACCACAAGAACTTGGCTTACCTCCAGCAGGCCCAGAGACTTAACCCGCGCCAAGCCCGGTGGTCCTTGTTTTTTGCTCGTTTTGATTTTGTCCTTCATTTTCGCCCGGCTGACAAAAACGTCAAGGCGGATGCCTTGTCTCGATCCTTTCTGGTGTCTGATCTCGAGGAGGATCCGAAACATATCATCGATCCCGCCAGAGTAATGCAGGTGGCTCCCGTGAGTCTAAATCGTCTTCCTCCTGGTAAGACGTTCGTACCAGTACCTGATCGGGAGAAGATTCTACACTGGGGTCATTCATCTAAACTAGCTGGCCACGCCGGTCAGAAAAAGACCCTCCAGCTTATTACCCGGCACTACTGGTGGCCTAACCTGCACAAGGATGTAATAGACTTTGTTTCTGCCTGTGTGTCCTGCGCCCGCAACAAAGTTCCGAGACACCTGCCGGCCGGCCGCCTCCTACCTCTGCCAGTACCTGCTGCCCCCTGGCAGCATATAGCGATGGACTTCATTACTGATCTGCCCGTCTCTGCCGGTTGTACGGTCATTTGGGTGGTCGCTGACCGCTTCTCCAAGATGGCTCACTTCATTCCACTGCCAGGTCTTCCGTCTGCACCCGAGCTGGCTAAAGACTTTATCCGCCACATCTTCCGTCTTCATGGCCTGCCCCGTCACATCGTGTCGGATCGTGGGGTACAGTTCACTTCCCGTTTCTGGAGAGCCACTTGTAAATTGCTGGACGTCACCCTGGACTTCTCCTCCGCTTACCACCCACAGTCTAATGGTCAAGTGGAGCGGATCAATCAGAACCTGACCAGTTACCTTCGGCACTTCGTTAATGCCCACCATTCTGACTGGGTGGATCTCCTGCCATGGGCCGAATTCTCGTACAACAATCACGAGAGCGAGTCTTCCTCCAAATCCCCGTTTTTTGTAGTCTACGGTCAGCATCCTCGGATCCCGTTTCCCGTCTCCACCTCGGCGGACAATCCGGCTGCGGAATCTCTTGTTAACAAATTTTCCTCCATATGGGAGAGTACCCGGTCCGCACTCCTTCTGTCATCCGAGCGTATGAAAAGACACGCTGACAAAAAACGTCTGGACCCTCCTCAATTCCGCCCTGGGGATAAAGTCTGGCTCTCGTCCAAATATGTCCGGCTCAAGATCCCTTCCTATAAGTTAGGGCCTCGGTTCATCGGCCCACTGGAGGTCATCAGTCAGATCAACCCGGTGGCCTATAAATTGAAACTCCCGGCCAACTTACGGATCCCTAACTCCTTCCATGTGTCTCTCCTCAAACCTGTGGTACTTAACTCTTTTTCCAAGTCTACAGGTACGCCTCCTGCTCCGGTTTCTGCTGAGGACGAGTTTGAGGTAGAGAACATTCTTGCCACCAAAAGGGTAAGAGGAAAGACCTTTTTCCTGGTAGATTGGAAGGGGTTTGGTCCTGAGGAGAGAACGTGGGAGCCCCGGGAGAACATCCATGCCCCTCTCATCCTAGCTAAATTTCTGTCTGGCCTAAAAAAGGGGGGGCCTAAAGGGGGGGGTACTGTAGTGCCGGCGTCCCTGCCCTCTGCTAGGCAGGGACGCTGCTCCTCTCACCGCTCTGCTCCGTGCCCGGCTTCCTCCCCCCGCTCTGCTGTCAGCGCGCGCTCCGTCCCGGCGTCCTCCTCCTGCTCTGCTCTCAGCGCGCGCTCCTTCCCGGCCCCTGTGCTTAGGGCGCGCGCGCGCGCGCTCCCCTCCTCTTAAAGGGGCCGCGCGCGCCGCCCTAAAGAGTCCCCGGCCAATGGCCGGAGGACTTCATCATATATAAGGCACCTCCTCCAAAATGGAGGTGCCCGAGCAATGTTGTTTGCACCTGTGTCTCACCTGTGCTTCAGCCCTCAGGTCCCGTTGCCAGTTACCTGCCAGTTTCCTGCTAGTTACCTGCCAGTACCTGCCAGTTACCTGCCTGATTCCTGCCTGAATACTTGTTACCTGTCTGCCAGTCTGAGGTCCGACGGTCTGCCTTACTACTCCTGTCAGTCTGTCTAAGGACCAGCCTGCCCGCTCACCTGGGAGCGCATATCAGCTACCTGCCTGCTTGCCTGAGGTCCGACGGTCTGCCTTACTACTCCGGTCAGTCTGTCTATGGACCAGCTTGCCCGCTCACCTGGGAGCGCTTCTCCGTTATCTGCCTGCTTGCCAGCCCGGAGGCTCCGTTGTCACGTGCTGTGACCACCAGCTATCTCAGAGACTCTTGCCCGCTCACCTGGGAGCGCATCTCCGTTACCTGCCTGCTTGCCAGCCCGGAGGTCCCGTTGTCACGTGCGGTGACCATCAGCTATTCCAGAGACTCTTGCCCGCTCACCTGGGAGCGCTTCTCCGTTACCTACCTGCCTGCCAGCCCGGAGGGTCCGCCGTCACGTGCCGTGACCACCTGCTATTCCAGAGACTCTCGCTTGCTCACCTGGGAGCACACATCTACCACCTGCCTGCTAGCCTACCCGGAGGCTCTGCCATCACAGGTCGTACCTACCCCTTACCCAGAGACTGCCCTGATCACTTGCCGTAACTCCCTGTCCGTTCACCCAGAGACTGCCACCCGCTCCCTTACAAGGGCCGCCCCCTTGTATAGTAGCTCAGAGGTTCCGCCTCCCGGACCCGTTACAGTCCGCCTCCCGGACCCGTTACACATGGTTTGGCTGTCCTCTAAGAACCTGCGGTTGAGGATTCCTTCTAAAAAATTGGGTCCCAAGTTTGTAGGGCCCTTTAAGGTGCTTCAGGTAGTTAACCAATCTGCTGTTAGGTTGGAGGTTCCTACCTCCTGGAAGATTAATCCGGTGTTTCATGTTTCTCTATTGAAGAAAGCTGATGTATCAGATAGAGACGCCACTGCCACTGTTCCTCCGGTGGTGGAGGACGGGGAATATGAAATTTCCCGCATCCTTAATTCTAGACGGTATAGGGGGTTTGCAGTATCTAGTCGCTTGGAAGGGTTTCGGTCCCGAGGATAACTCATGGGTGAGGGCGGATGATGTTTCTGCTTCCAGACTTGTCAGAGCGTTTCACAATAGGTTTCCTGATAAGCCTGGGCCTAGGGGATCCGGAGGATCTTCTTAGAAGAGGGGGTACTGTTAGAACTCTCCTGTTAGGATTTTTCTATTTTGCTGGTTACATGACTTTTTTGCCTATTTAATCCTGCTCCGCCCTTCTGGCCATGCTGGACTTCATTGTAATTTCTACTCTTAAGCTAGCCAGGTGCTTTGTAACCTTTCTCAGTCAGTTTAGCTAGGTCTTTTGACCTTTATGTTATATGTTGTGTGTTTGTCTTTTTACTGCTACAATTTCGGGTAGGAGGTGTCCATCTTTCTCCCAGTCCCTAGTTCTTGTAGGGATCCCTCCCTCACATCTATAGGTCTTCGTTCAGACTAGCTGAGGACTTTAGCGGGTCTGATCGCAGGATCAGGTTCCCCGTTACATCGTAGGGATCTAGCTTAGTTCTATTGTAGGGACAGATCTCCTGTCTTTCCTTAGTGCTTGTAGCCTATCATAACATTAGCAGTCTGGCAGGCATGGCTGAGTTTATGTTACGCTGCCTTTCTCGTGACCCTGGCGTTCTAAAAATTTTGGGTGACAGTCATTACTGGTTGGTGACACTTCTAGACCCACACTACAAGGAGAACTTTATATCTCTTATTCTTGAGGTGGACAGGTCTACAAAAATGGGGCAGTACTAAAAGGCCCTTGTTGCGGAACTATTAAAAAAATTCCCATCTGAAAACGCTGGAGGCAGAGGAAACAGTTTGTTGGCACCAAGAAGTACAGTACAGGTGAGAGAGACACAACTCCAATCCAGCAGAGGCAGGGGAACACTGTCAAAGTTCTGGGAGAGTTTTCTCAGCCCCTCCCATCGCACAGGCCCTGAGGCGTGGGGTACTCTCACAAGGAGTGCAAAGTTTGGGAAGATGCTGAGGGAGTACCTTGCTGACTATACCAATGTCCTCCGTGATTCCTCTGTGCCTTATAATTATTGGGTATCCAAGCTGGACACATGGAATGAACTGGCTCTATACACCTTGGAGGTCCTGGCCTGCCCTGCCGCTAGTGTTTTATCAGAGCAGGCTTTTAGTGCTGCTGGTGGAATTATAACTGATAAGCGCATCCGCCTGTCAACTGAAAATGCTGACACGCTGACTCTTATAAAAATTAACAAGGGCTGGATTGGGCCAGACTTCTCAACATCACCAAATGATAGCAGCATAACATAAACTCAAATCCAGTGTCTTTTTTTGGGAGGCGTATTCCCATGCACCTTTTCACACCCACACATGGACATACGCTTCCTGATTTTGGCTATTTGCTCTTGTCCTCCTCCTTCTCCTCATCCTCATCCTCCACCACCATATCACCAGGGTCTCAGTGGTCAGTGATGCAACACCCACATAATTTTTTTAAAGGGTGTTTATGATGCCCGTAAAGAAAATTTTTTATACATTATGTTCATGTATACCCTCCAGGGGTAAATGTTTGTCATCCCATACACTTAGTGCATGGGCATTACAAGTATAGGAGACCCGCTCCTTTCTAATGGGAACATTTTTTTATGAGGCCCTCCTGCACATCTTTTCCAAGGTGCATTGCAGTGCCTCACAATTTTTGGCAGCCCTTGCATTCACTGCATAGGCCAACACTATGGGAGACCCACTTCCTAATAATGGGAACATTTTTTCATGAGGCCCTCTACGTCTCTTCCAAGGGGCATTGGAGTGCCTCCCAATTTTTGGCAGCCCTTGCATTCACTGCACAGGCCAACACTATGGGAGACCCACTTCCTAATAATGGGAACATTTTTTCATGAGGTCCTCTACGTCTCTTCCAAGGGGCATTGTAGTGCCTTCAAATTTTTGGCAACCCTTGCATTCACTGCATAGGCAAACACAATGGGAGACCCACTTCCTAATAATGGGAACATTGTTTTCAGGAGGCCCTCTGACCAGCACATCTCTTCCAAGGGGCATTGGAGTGACTCCCAATTGTTGACAGCCCTTGCATTCACTGCATAGGCCAACACTATGGGAAACTCACTTCTTAATAATGGGAACATGTTTTCATGAGGCCCTCCTCTACGTTTCTTCCAAGGGGCATTGGAGTGCCTTCCAATTTTTGGCAGCCCTTGCATTCACTGCATAGGCCAACACTATGGGAGACCCACTTCCTAATAATGGGAACATTGTTTTCAGCAGGCCTTCTGACCTCCACGTCTCTTCCGAGGGGCATTGGAGTGCCTCCCAATTTTTTTTTCAGCCCTTGCATTCACTGCATAGGCCAACACTATGGGAGACCCACTTCCTAATAATGGGAACATTTTTCATGAGGCCCTCTACGTCTCTTCCAAGGGGCATTGGAGTAGGTCCAAATTTTTGGCAGCCCTTGCATTCACTGCATAGGCAAACAGTTTGGGAGACCTATTTCCTAATAATGGGAACATTGTTTTCAGGAGGCCCTTTGACCTCCACGTCTCTTCCAAGGGGGATTGGAGTGCGTCCCAATTTTTTTTTCAGCCCTTGCATTCACTGCATAGGCCAACACTATGGAAGACCCACTTCCTAATAATGGGAACATTTTTTCATGAGGCCCTCTACGTCTCTTCCAAGGGGCATTGGAGTGACTTCACATTTTTGTCAACCCTTGCATTTACTGCATAGGCAAACCCAAAGGGAGACCCACTTCCTAATAATGGGAACATTGTTTTCAGGAGACCCTATGACCAGAACATTTCTTCCAAGGGGCATTGGAGTGCCTCCCAATTGTTGGCAGCCCTTGCATTCACTGCATAGGCCAACACTATTGGAAACCCACTTCCTAATAATGGGAACATGTTTTCATGAGGCCCTCTACGTCTCTTCCAAGGTGCATTGGAGTGCCTCCAAATTTTTGGCAACCCTTGTATTCACTGCATAGGCCAACACAATGGGAGACCCACGTCCTAATCACGAGGCCGTCCTCTACGTCTCTTCCACGGGGCATTTGAGTAGGTCCAAATTTTTGGCAGCCCTTGCATTCACTGCATAGGCAAACACAATGGGAGACCCACTTCCTAATAAGGGGCACATTGTTTTCAGGAGGCCCTATGACCAGAACATCTCTTCCAAGGGGCATTGGAGTGCCTCCCAATTGTTGGCAGCCCTTGCATTCACTGCATAGGCCAACACTATTGGAAACCCACTTCCTAATAATGGGAACATGTTTTCATGAGGCCCTCTACGTCTCTTCCAAGGGGCATTGGAGTGCCTCCAAATTTTTGGCAACCCTTGTATTCACTGCATAGGCCAACACAATGGGAGACCCACGTCCTAATCAGGAGGCCGTCCTCTACGTCTCTTCCAAGGGGCATTTGAGTAGGTCCAAATTTTTGGCAGCCCTTGCATTCACTGCATAGGCAAACACAATGGGAGACCCACTTCCTAATAATGGGAACATTGTTTTCAGGAGGCCCTCTGACCTCCACATCTCTTCCAAGGGGCATTGGAGTGCCTCCCAATTTTTGGCAGCCCTTGCATTCACTGCATAGGCCAACACTATGGGAGACCCACTTCCTAATAATGGGAACATTTTTTCATGAGGCCCTCTACGTCTCTTCCAAGGGGCATTGGAGTGCCTCCAAATTTTTGGCAACCCTTGCATTCACTGCATAGGCCAAAACAATGGGAGACCCACTTCCTAATCAGGAGGCGCTCTTCTACGTCTCTTCCAAGGGGCATTGGAGTAGGTCCAAATTTTTGGCAGCCCTTGCATTCACTGCATAGGCAAACAGTATGGGAGACCCACTTCCTAATAATGGGAACATTGTTTTCAGGAGGCCCTCCTCTAAGTCTCTTCAAAGGGGTATTGGGGTGCGTCCAAATTTTCAAAGGGGTATTGGGGTGTGTCCAAATTTTGGGCAGACCTGCCACTCGCTGCATACACAATAACAGTTTAGGAGACCCACTCTTTAGTAATGGGAACAACAAAGCATAGCCTGCTGATAGCTCTCTAAGAATAGCGAGGGCCGACTGCTGACCCTTTAAGAATAGTAAAGGCCGCCTTATGGCCCTATAAAAATAGGCTTTGTGACTTTCAGAGTCGCTCCTTCATAAATGAAACAGGATGCGTCTGATCATGTCTCCCACACCACATGGCAATCAAAAACGCTACGTGTGAACATAGCCCAAGGTGTGGAGGAATATTTTTGTTTTTGGTTATTTATTTTGCCTTATATACAAGTCATTACTCTGGAAAGCATGTTCCTTAACATATTTCCCAGGAAAATCCATTTTGGTTTTGTTTTTGTAGGTTTTATTGTGAGTCCGTAAAAGTGGCGTAATACCTCTGACAACGTTGTTGACAGCAGTGAGCTGGGAGTCAGAAATGCTTCCAAGGGTCTTACCCATGCTGTTCTCGTGTCATTTGAGCACTGTTCCCATCGATTTGGGCAATTTATAGGCCCTCTGCAGACCGCCGGGGGAAGCCACCTGAAAAAAGCTCGAGTTTTCCATAGACTTACATTGGGCTCATTGCTCGGGTCGAGCACCCGAGCATTCCAATTTGCTTGACCCGAGCATCAAGCACCCGAGCATTTTAGTGCTCGCCCATCACTAATCATAATTCTTCTCTGACACGGTCAAATTTCTGGAGAAATAAGCACAAGTATGTAGCAAATCTTTTGTTCTGGTTTTGTGATAGAATGGTCCCTACTCCACCATCTGAATAATCCACGTCTACAATAAAGGCATGTTCAGGTTTGTGATGAATCAGTATAGGAGCTGTGGTGAACTTCGTCTTCAGGCAAAAAAAAAAGCATCTTGTGCTTGAGGAGACCAAACAAACGATATGCTTTTCTTTGTTAATTCGGTTATTGGTGCAATTATACCTGAAAAATTCTTAATGAAAAGTCTGTAAAAATTGGCAGAGCCCACAAATCATTGGACTTTTTTCAAGTTTTTTGGCGTTGGCCACTCAGTGATAGCTTGAATCTTGCTAGAATCCATTTTCAATCCTTGAGCAGAGATTATATAGCCCAAAAACTGGATCTCTGTTTTATGGAACTTACTTTTTTCCAGTTTAAAATAAAGATGGTGGTTTCTTAGACACTCTAGCACAGTTTTCATGATTCTGATGCTCTTCTGCAGAATTAGAAAAGATTAGTATATCATCCAGATACATGACTACAAATTGATCAAGCAAGTCTCTGAAAATGTCATTAACGAAATGCTGAAACATTGCAGGAGCGTTGCACAGTCCAAATGATGTGACTAAGTACTAATAGTGTCAATAACATGATTTGAATACCGTTTTCCATTCGTTTTTAGTGTTTGCATATCTGCATAGATGTTGGTAAGCAAATTTCATCTTATTTAAACGAACCTCCAAATTTCCCTCAGCAGCATCCCTGATGAAGGCTTGAGAATCCTGTTACGATACTGGCGTAGTACTGCTGGAAACCAGCGGCCAAAGGAGCACAAGCCGGAACCGCAAGCTTTTGTAGAAGTTCTTGAATAAAGCAAAGGAGTTGTAGGAAACAATCTGTAGATGAATGAGAACAGTCTGGGTAAGAATGTTCAGGAGCTGAAGACTGAAACTGGGCTAACAGCTAGACACAATACTCAAGCAATGAGTGAGAGATCCATGTGGCTTTAAGTAGGTCCAAACAGGAAACAAGATGGATTCCGCAGGTTCAGAATCTGCCATATTCGTAAAGGGCAATTGCAGAACACAATAGCAGCCTCCAGTGGTAAGTAGTGGAATTGCAGAACAATTATTAAGGTGAACAATAGCAGCCACTAGTGGTCAAACTGTAGAAGGACAACATGAATTCTGACAAGTTATTATACTGTATGGAACACTATGTGGGACCCTTTAGACTTTACGGAGCACTCTGAGGCTATTATACTATATGGAGCACTATGTGGGACCCTTTATACTGTATGGAGCACTATGTGAGACCATTATACTGTATGGAGCACTATGTGGGGCCATTATACGTTATGGAAGGAAATGTAGGGCCCCATTATACTATATGGAGCACTTTTTGTGGCGATTAAACTGTATGGAGGGCAGTGTGGGGATTACAGTTGGAAGATCATACTGTGATGGGGGTCACCATTCTTTATCGGGGGGTACAGGAGGATCATCATACCGTGCATGTGGAGGTAGTCACTGTAGGGGTATCATACTGTGTTTGCGAGGCACTTTTGTTTGCATCATATTTTGTGATCTGTATTATTCAAGCTTTTTTAACCTTTGGTGTTACATATTTAAATTAGGCCATGTGCTTGTTACTGCTAAATATCAAAGTTAGCCCGTGACTTTGTACAAGCATTTAATTTTGGCCCTCTGTACTTGAGTTTGACATCACTGCATTACAGCAGAGTGTAAACAAGCAATAGCTAGCAATTTGGAGCCATTAGCAAGAGTTTCTAGGTCAGGCATCCTTTATTTTTTGAAGCTTAACCACCAACAATTTTCAAAAAAAAAAAAAAAAAAAAACACAGAAACCCATCCTAGCAATTTGTCTTAAAAGAGGGTGGTCATAATTGTTACTTGACTGTCTCCCTCATTAAAAAGGGTCCTGTGGGAACTGATGATGTTTTATACTCCAGAGATTCACCATGTATACAAGGAACTAGAGATGTGTGAATCAATTCACAGGACTCTCGTCCAGCGTCCAGGTCAGTGGTACCACGTGATTAGATGGGAGTCCTTGTGAATCTCTTACCTTCAGGCATCCCCTGCATGGCTTTTGATTATCCAGTGCTGGCAAAGCGTTATCTGTGAGACTTACTGCACAAATCAAATGCCATTCTGGGCAGGGCTGTGGAGTCGGAGCCCATTTTGGTGGAGTCGGTATAAAATGGACAGACTCAGACTCCTAACATATATAATAAATTGGGTACAGTAATTCAATGCAGTGTGTGGGGAATATTTTTTCATTAGAATTTGGGAAAGTTATGAAATGTCCTATAAATGTCTGTCCTATTCCTGATCTAAGGGTCTACACTTTTAGCTGAGATGAATCTGTGCTACAGTAAATTTATCACTTAAACATGAGCCATGTATGAGAGAGTCGGAGTTTGAGTCGGCGTCATGGAAATTGAGGAGTCGGAGTTTTGGCTTACCAACTCCACAGCCCTGGTTCTGGGGACACAGGGAGACAAGAGATTCGTGGGGCTCCCGTCTTGCTGTCAGGTACTACTGATCTGGATGGTGGACTGAGTCGATCTGCTCACCTCTACAAGTAACACATATGGTATGGAACTGTAAGCTATGGGTCTTAACCAAATGTGATCAAACTTTCAGAATCAAGTTCATTCTGTAACTCATTTCCTTCAATAGTTACACGTCTGTCAACATTCTCAGTAGACACGGCAGAACAAATCACTTCAGCAAAAACAGGCTTAAGAGGTTGTCCACCACTTTAGAATTGATGACCTATGGGGCAGGGTCAGACACCTGGCACCCACTCCGATCAACTGTCATCGTTGTTGGCGGCCGCAAGTCCAAAATTAGACGTCTTTGCAATTTTGCATGGACCACTCTGGCCTCTGCCTATACGCACACGTAGGCAGAGACCCATCAAACTAGGGCAGCGGGCAGAAGCTGCCTGGCACTTTCCTGTTTGACTAGTCTACAGCGCGGCTCGGTACCCAGCGGCTATTAAAGTATGTTTTTCTGAAACGCCGCAGTGTTTCAGACTTAAGCATACATGGCTGGAATCTTGCAGACAGTGCCTGATCCATGTTCCCAGTGGATTGGGCATCATGTACCAGCTGTCAGGTATAAGTGCTGAACAGTATTGTCCTTATTCTGGTCTTTCTAGTGATAGAAGGTGTTGGCTGCAAAAAGACAAATGTTGATTAACTTGTAAAATTCACGCCAATGGCTAAAAGCAAGACAAATACCGGCAAGTATAATAGTAAGGATTATTTTTAGGCAATTTTAATTAAGTTTTAACTCTGTCCATAAGGAGGTTTTTGTCATTAAAAGGCATAAGTAGCTTACATGGCAAATCTGAACAATGACAGCCACAATTACCTGTATTCCTCCGAGGTACATCCTGCCACTCAGCGAAGTGTTTAAATGCTTAGTACACACTACCTGTCAGGAAATAAGAGCAATGATCATAAAGTACTAAGGGAAAGCTACATTTTAAAACTTAGCATAATAACGTCTAAACTTTAGTATGCAAAGGAGTGGCATCATTTTTTAACAATGAGACTTTGTGTCCCTGTGCGCTCGAGTAAAACGCATGCATTATAGGCTCCATTTCTCGCCATTAAGCCAAGCCTTTCGTTGTCTTGTGCATTTTTGTCAACCTTCCCCGCCCCCCCCTATTACTTTTTTTTTTTCTTTTTTTCTTTTTTTTTTTAAGTGGAAAAAAATAAAAAGGTCAAGCAAAAGAAAGTTTGAAAAAAAATATAAATTTTTATTCCAGCTTATTTTACATTTTGTAGAATAACAAAAGTTTTAAATTTATACACCTTAATAACTCTGAAATATATAAAAAAATGTATTTATATTTATACATGTGAATATAATTCGATATAAAAATATGAATTACTGTATAAAACTGTCGATGAATCTTCGGCTACCAAACTGTAGTTCACTGCTACAAGAATAAAAAAAAAAAAGAAAGTCAAAAGTTTCTTTCCCTGTAACAATTAACACCATCTTTATTAAAACACCTTTAAAACAGGTGTTAAAATGAATGCATGTCCCAGTTGACCACGTCATCGAGACGATAGCAATACTTTATTAATATGAATTATTAAATAGTAATCCTTATATTTATAAAACATTTACAAATTGTATTCTAGAAAATAAGTTATTTCTACAAGTAATGCTGGTACTTATTAAATGTAGGAGTTTGGGAAAGTATCTGCACCACATCAGTTTTTCAATCAAGAAAGAAAACTTGCTACAGACGGGCCTCGCTAACCAAAAAGAATAGGACTTCTAATTTGTCAACAAATAAAGTGCAGAATGTTGTATACCCATGTAATACAGGCTACCCAGGCACCCTGCTAACCCCGTGGAAAAGAAAAAAAAAAAAAAAAAAAAAATGATATATATATATATTTTCAGTATCACAAGATACTTCTAATGAGCATGAGAATGGGATCTCATCATAAAATGGTCTTGTAAAAACAAGCAACTTTGCAAAATAACCTTAAAAAAAAAAATAAAAAAAAAAACTGTTCTTGATGATTTAAAATAATTCTGTAGTTGACTGCAACCCATGACCAGTGGCCAGTCTCCCAGTCACGGAGAGAAATGCTTGTAAGATCACTTGATACGGCCAGCTTCTGTGCCCCTCCGATACCCCAGAGGCAATTGCCTCTCTTGCAGAATGCATAGTTTGTGCTATTGGGTCAACAATGTTACAATTCCAAGCTGAAAATCTGGAGCGCACCGTTCCTTGGCAAAACAGGAAGCAGGGGAGCGGTGCCCTCTTGAAGAAAAAATAGGAGACAACCCCTATAACGCTGAACCAGGTTCATAGCCCTCTGATGTACTGAAGAATCCTAGCACTTATTATTTCTATCAAAAGACAGCAGCAAAATATCAAGACCTACGCCTAGAATTACATTACAGGCTTCCATAAGAACTTTATTCCAAGACTTGCAATGAACATTTCATTTCCTACAGTCTATCCTGTTTATTTTAAGTGGTTCACCATACAGTACAAAAAGCAATTTTTTTCTAGTTTGCACCACTATCATCTTCACCTGTACCACATACTAAGACAAACCAACGTTACAGTACTGGACACACGAGTAAAGAAAAAAGAAACCCAAGTTCTGCCCGATCTTTTCAGCCGCCCTTTTATAAAATATAAACCACTGAATCTTGGTAGCGCATAAGTGTATTATTGAGAAAAATACCATTAAGTGAATAATTGAGTTCTTTCTGTTCCCCCAAACAGCCTGCCTTCCAATCTAAGCCATTCTGCTAGACACTAGCTAGCTCCTTAAAATACTGACATTACAGCAGCCTACGGTGAGACTCTTCCAACTTTTCCCATTTTTCTAGATAAACTAAAGAAACTCACAAAAAAAAAAAAAAGTTGTACCCACTGTACCAAGGCACAGGTCAACATGTTCTAGCCAAGCGCGGGTTGTATATAGCTTCTTATAGATATTAAGATCCTCACTTGGAAAATACCCAGACCTTGATTATTGCTTAAAAGAAAAAAAAAAAAAAGTGTGTGTGTCTTGTTGTGGTTATAGATTTTTCAACTTTTTTTTTGTACATAAGAAGAAAACCCTTTAACATAATCAAGGGATAATGTAAACCCTTAAAACAGAGTTCAAAATGGTTGATATGGCTTTGATTATCGATGTCCAAAAAAGTATGATAATTTCAACGGTATCAATGGATGAAAAAAAAACAAAAAAACTTGGATAGTCACGTGAGCTTGCGTTCTAATGTGCCTTCAAATCATTTTTCCTTTGAAATTTCATCAGATCAGTATAAAATTGTTCTTAAAACAGAACTTAGATAAGGGTATGTTAATTCAGAACAATATAACCCATATAAACTAGTACCAGATATAAAAGTAATATTGCAAATTCTGTGAAAAATTCAGGTAACAAAAACAAGCGTTCAGATGGCGATTTCCCTCTGATTAGTATGGCGGCAAATCCTCGCAGAACAATCCAGGCAAGAAAGCACCAGCAGTCCGAATAGCAGCAGTTTGATCATCTGTTTTGCATAGCTTCATAACCAGAAGTGAAAATGTGGTCTCAAAAGACTTGGACAAGTCCCTGTTCTCCAACTCAACAAGCACCATTTTTCTTCTCCGACATAATCTGCTCCAATTTTCCATTTTGAGTCCTTGAATTCTTTGATCCACACGAATGGGGTATCCAATGATTACATAGTGGTATTACATGTAAACGTTCTAGATTCTGTAGCAAGCTGGCTGTTGTCCATCAAAATCAAGCCACTTGCTACATAAATACACATTATTATGTAGATACAATGTACCTGAATAGACTAGTGGCCAGAAACATCCAGGAAATAGGTTTCCACTTTCTGCAGCAGACAGGTTTCTCCTTCACAGGATCAAGGTCTGCACTTGCCTCCTAGGAACCTTCGATACTAATGCACAGAACTGTGCAGTACCAATGCTCTACCTTCTCAGTTTGACCATTTCCAGGCTTATTTCCATTTCTTCACATGCATGTGTCATGAAAAGATCACCAAACTTCATGTAGCTTCCATCATCTCATTCCAAGATCCATCGTGCATCTTCTTTACTTAGTCTCAAGAACTTCTTAAGTCAAGAGGTCCTATTTGTCACATTGTCTATAAACCTTCACGTCTGAACAGCCACAGTAAAATATGCCCTTTTCTCTTGCGTTCACTGTATGCTTAGCATGCCCTTTCCACCTTGCAGATAATCTTCTCTTCATACAACGGCAGGACAGCATCCTCTTCAGATATCTCTTGAAACACAGCATTGCATTCAAACTCTTGACTCTCATTTTTGAAGTAATATCTGCAAAAGACATGCAAGGATATTTAGTGGCCGTCGAGGAGAACCTGACATTTCTTTTACAATATCAGATGAGACCCCAGACATGATACTTACTTGTAACTTCCTTTCTTACTGAGAAGCTCTTTAAATTCTTGCAAAGTCAAGCTAGGCTCCTTTGTTCGAATCATGTAAGGAATTCTTTCTCCACAGAAGTAGTAGACAATCGCTAAACCTCCTTGCCCTTGATCACTATTCATCTTTTTTGCAGACTTAAGCCTATAAGAAATTAAAGAAAAATAATACATTAAAGTGGATGTATTAAGGTTCTTAATCTAACTCCGTAAGCCAGACTTCAGCTAAGAAGGCTTTGCTATATTGGCAATATAGCGTATCATTTTCAAAACACATTCTTATGTTGGGCGCCTTTCGAAGCTCGGGCAGTCATTTAGTTCCGATGCTCAATAATGGCCACAGCCCACGAGGAGTCTCCAGCTTATTGTGTGTTGAAAACCTCATGATTCTGAGCCTTACATGGGCCGACTGTGCACAAAGGCTGTCATGGACCTTGGCAGCGAGTCTGTACTGCAAAGAATGATTTTTTTTTTTTTTATGCTGCGGAAAAGATGATTTTTCACAATGAATGAGCATTTTACTTGTTCATCGGGTGATTGGCAGCCTGTTTAAGTGGCAACAAAATCGAGAAATGAGTTCTTAACCACGAATATCTTGTAGTGTGAAAGCCCCAATTCATCAAGAATGGCTTTGTTCACACCAATCTTGACGAGTGGATGTCAGAGTCAGAAACTTAATGAGTCATGAGTGTCTGACGAGTAGCGTACACTCGTCACAAATCTTACCCCAGTAGGGGACTGGAGTGAGATCTGCGGCATAAGGAATGCCACCGCTCCTCATGAATTTGAGGAGAGAGAGGGTTGCCACTCCCCTGTCCAGCCCCAGCTCAAGCTGGATAAAAATTATGTGAACACACGATAAGTCGAGTGCGACAAATGTTTTTGTGGGGAAAAAGAAAACAAAACACCTGCAGTGTATTACAAAGTTTCAGCAAACAGCTTGGAATTTATGGAAATCTGCTCAGTGCTATTCCCCCCACCCCCTCAACGCTGACCTGAGGTGCGATTTTGAAATCAATGAGGAGGACCATGAAAGCGCATTAAATAAAAATGCAATAATAGAATTTAAAAATTGTGCAGGAAAACGCAACAAATAATCATCGTGGGAACTTAGCCTAAAGGAAAAAAAAAAAAGTCTATTGAAGATAGGCCTCTTCCTTTATTGTAAACTACCACCGATATGGTCTTGATCGTAGTACCAAGTTCTAGCAATGTTGTGATGTCTGAAGTCACTAGTGCACAGCAATATCTGAACCTGACAATTTCTGATGAGCCACAGACACCTATATGTGGTTCTTGTGCTACTGGTTGGGCCAAAATATCTGTGGGAGTTTACGGGAGCTCTACACTTTGGTTGCAGTCTACGCTGTTTCCCAAAGAACGAGGATGGTATGATGTGCTGATTGAGCGTTATCCTTTATTAGTGTCACACCGAATCCTTAGTGATTATAGTTCACAGTAAAAACAGTTTTTACTCCATTGATTTAAATACTATTAAAAGCCTGGCAAAGTCACGTCACTGCCTCCAAGGAGCTGCAGAGAACCATACTTGGTTCCCCCCAGTGCCCGTTGTTGGGGGCACTTATGTAAAGAGTCGGTAAGCACTCAGCATGACGATACTTACTCATCAGACGACTTCATTGTGGAGAAGCCAGATGAAACGTTCTCTGTGGCTTTGCCTTTTTCTTTAAGAGTTGCCGACTGCACACACCTAAAACACAAACAAACGTTTTTGAGCATGTGAACCCGGACAGCTGCGCAAGATTTTTAGGCATTATTTGATTTTCATGTTTGCCAAAGTACTTAATTGTATTTAAGATTAGCTTTATGAAATAGGAAGTGTCAATTATTTACGGCTTTACAAAGTGCAAAAATGCACAACGCTCAGTTACCAGCAGCAACGACAAGGGCCAGTCTCACTATACACAGTAACACCCTCTAATGTCTGGATTCCCTAATACAAGGTATGGGCACGGGTCACTCATTAGAAAGCCTTTCAACTTTTTAAAATAATTTTTTATAATTTATCATAAGGGAACACAAAACATCCAAAAGGGAAAAAAATAAATGCAAATAGGTTAATATACACTATTGAACGTGTTTCCTATGAGTAGCTCAGATTGACTAATATTGATGGCCCATCCTCAGGATAGGTCATCAATATCTGAATTGATGGGGTGCGAAACTAGGCACCCCCACCGATCAGCTCCGCTACTGATCACATCCGCTGCCGCCGGCATCGAGACGAGTTGACAGGCAAGGGTGCTGAGTGTCGCACCCCTATCGATTAGATATTGATGACCTATCCTAAGGATATCAAATTTCCAGACAGCCCCTTTACGTAATTGCATACAGAACACATTCAATATACATGTACCTGTTCTTATGAAGTTTGGGAACTCTTTTGTCTTCAACAAGTCGCCGACGAGCTTCTTCCAGTTGATCCAAGGTGTTTGGTGCATTAAGCGGAGGCATGGACGTATCCTGCAGGAATAGGTGGGCAGGCTGGGATGCGGTGCGATGGCTTGTTTTCTTCACTTCTGGGCAGTGGCTTACACTGTGATAAGGAGAAGTTATTAAGAAGTGGGCACTAACAAATAATCTGTCCATATTACTATTAGTCTATGTTTTCAACAAGTACCTTCATATACAAAATTTTCTGCAGATCCTCAGCTAATCTGGGTCACAACGATTCACAAAATTGAATTTGTTACAGGATTTAATACCGATGTGCCACAGATTTCATCCTAGTCACTGAAAGGCTGAGATTACCAGTGAAAATCTGCGGCATAATTTGAAAACGCTAAGAAATTTAAAATCCGGACTCCGGTCAATTTTTGCTGTGGATTTCCACCTGGTAATTTTTGTGGAAAATGTGAAGCAAACCCACACAGACTTAAAATCATCAGTAAAGAGCAATAAAAACAAAGAAGAACAAATTAAAAGGCAGTTTCTTCTCTTACCTTGTGTTTGTATCACGATTATGTTTTTTCATCATCTTTGCGCTGTCTAACACCCACTGCAAGACACTTTGGTTGCGTTCTACTTCTTGCTCAGGGGAAAGCGGCGTAGTCAGCCCAAGAGAAGAGCTTCCATCATCCATTTTATGAGGTGGGGCACATCCTTCTGCCTTTCTGTAATTTTTCGTTCCCTGGGAACTAAGAGAGATGACAGTTAAGTTTTTGCATAGAAAACCCTTAATATGTTGTCTCATTTCGATAAACTGGTATAGTTGCAAAATTCTTGCTCATTGCCTTGGTTACCGGCCACCTCTTTAGCCTGTCGGAGGTACCCAGATCCTAGGCAAAGAGAACATGTTAACAAGCCCTTACTTTACAGATTGCAAGCATTGCTCTGAAGATTAATCTAGACAACTTTATTATATTGGTACTCAGTCGATCCTGCTTTGTAGTGTGGCAGAGTGCACTGTTTGGACCAGCAACACTGTCAATTTTTAGGAGCGCACTGCTCTCCACCTACAAGCAGGAAGCTTGTGCTGAGACACAGGGAAGACAAGCGCTCAAGACAGATGGAAAAAAAACCCTCTACATTATTAAGATGAAGGTACAATCTATGCCATCAGCACAGGTACCTACCTAATAGATCCCCTCTGCTCTCCATTCTGTGTGACAGGTGTTTCCATTCCTGGAGAAGCCTTCGGTCTTAAGTGGGAGGAAGTTAAGCTTTGACCTTTGCCAAATGTCCCTTGACCTTTGGCTTTTCTTTGAATGAAAGGAGACTGTGATCTAGGTGACAGATTTGCCGGTGTCTTCAAGACTCTTGATACATGGTCATCAAGAATGGACTGAGGGTCATCCTCAATAGGAGCAGCTGGCAGAGCCTCGTGGCTGGTTGCAGGTAGGTCATATTCAGGTTTGTCTTCTTCCTAGTAAGAGGCAATTGTAACAGTCATTAGTTTTATCATTTCAGTTGACAAAGTGGCTGTTTTAAGGTTGGCCTTTGAAAAAAAAAAAAAGGATAAAAGTTATTAAAGAAACTGAAGCTCCTCCTAAATCTTTAGGCTGAACCTTGCCAAAAGCTATTCCAGTAGCATTCTCTGCACTGCGTGCCTCAGCTTGTCCTCTTGTCATACTGCCAGGTACATAAATGTATCGCATTTTCTACTTATCGCAGACTTAGAACTCATTAACATCATATTGTACATGCAGAACAATAAAACCTACTAATACATCATGGAGTGTCACACACTAGATAGAGAAATAGCTTAAATACTTTGATAAGTTCTAAAAGGACACGTGACCATTTTTCTCACTGAAAGTTTTTTTTTTATAAAAACAGGGACACATTTTAGCAAGTTTGCAAACAGAGCAAGGTAAAGTGCTCTCCAGACACCTGACATTATAAAGGGCTCTTTCCTGTTTGGCTGGAGATCAAAATAGTGCTGCATTTGACCTACAGCCAGTCTATGTAGACAGGAAACAACAGTTGTCTCAGGGATCAAGGATCTTCATGACAGTCACATTTTTGGGCAGCTGAAAGGTTTATGCCTAGGGAGGGCACAGGGATAAGTTTTATGATGCATCTGAACAACCTAAAACTGATCACAAACAGCCGCCAGGGTTTTAGCTATAAAACTAACAAATGCAATTACAGAAAAGTCCCTATTTGTATGTGGAAAGTGGACCAGCGACTTCAATAAGACAGGAGTCTTTTTTGTACCTCTTTTAACCTTTGTAACTTTTCCTCCAACTTTTCTTCTGCATCTCTTTGTCTTTTAACTTTTTCCAATGCTAAAGTCAGTTTTGCTGCAAACTCTGCAGGGTTACTTGGCATCATTTCAGCTGGTGGGCGCATTGTTCTCTGAAGGGGTGGGATAAGAACATAGATTAGGAACAGGTACAACTTTTTTTTAATGAAAATATGAATAAAGCAATTCAACTAATACACATTACACATAATTAATGGTCAAAATAAGGGCTTGAGGACAGCACAGTAGTATGGCACCCATACAAGCGGTTTCAGCATTGTGTCCCCATTATGATGGGGCATCATTAGGTGCCAGTAACTGATCACCGAGCTATATGGCTCTGCCATGTGGACATGGTCTAGAGTAGGGGTGCATGACCTGCAATACCTTTCTGTATGGCCCACAACTATCTGACCACAGACGCGCCTGATAGTGTCTAATGGCTGCTGATATACATTTTCCATGGTAAGGAGTAGCGGAGTGTCAGATAGCACCACAGGCATGGGCAACTAGTAATGGTGCATTGTATGGCCATGTCACCATCTAGATAAGGAGTAGATAAAGAATTGGCCATGCATGAGCGCTGCAATCATCGTAATTTATGGGAATAGAGCAGAACACTTGACTGTCAGGGTCTCGCATCGACTACAAATGAAGAAAGCTGAATCCATTGTCTCTTCCTTTCTGGATTGTGAACGGAACCAATAGGTAGTCTACCCAAAGCTGGAATCTGTCCCTATTAGATATTTATCTTGTGACATTCATGAACTTTTATTATGGTCTATGGGGGTTGGTTTAATCTGATAATGTGACCCTCAAACCCAAAACAGTTGTGTGACCCTAATCTTGAAAATCTAGTTGCACTTTAAACTTTCCATTAAGTCACTCTTAAGTTAAAAACAAAGTTTTATTCATAAAACTTACAGGAACAAACGGCAGAGGCACTTGACCATTGGCACTAACACTTCGATGGATTTCTCTCTGCTTGAAGCGATATGGTGGGACTCCATCTCTGATGAATAATATAAGCGAACGTATAAGACACAATAAAATATGATACATGTCAATATCACAATCATCTGGACTATGACAACCCAATTTCTGATATAATCTTTTTTCCTAAATACGTCGGGGAACAAGAAGTGTCAAAACAAATCTCAGGGGTTCTTTCTACAATTGAGACACCAAAGATCCAAGTGCATCTCTTCTATTTGGAGCCATGCACTTGGCAACTTCATCAAAGTGAGCAGCAAATTCCATTCATGGTCTCCAACAATAGGAAGATAAAAAGCAAAAGGCCACGTGTTTCTTGACCTGTACCCTCTGGCAGTCTACTTGTTGAAAGAACCAAGGCCGGCAGGACCACCTGCCAAAGATGCCTACACATGTCCATGCATGCAAAATTATTTTTTGTATCATTTTTCTTTTCCTTTTGGATAATTAGCTATATTACTATAATTTTTTTTTCATATATACATCATATTGATTTAGATGGTCAATGACGCCAAGAGAGGTTGATGAACACAAACCGGTGAAGATACTTACACGCTACTATCGGTGACGGACATACTGTCTTCGGTTAATGCATCGCTTGATATCTCACTGTCATTTATGCTAGCTGCAGGAGCAAAGTACTGACATGCTGGCTCAGTTTTATGAAGGTGCGGCCTAAGAAAAGGAAAAAGTGAAAAAACAGATCAGATGGGATTCTAAGAAGTTATGGATGGTATGAATGACAATGTTGACAGTCACCAAATTCTTCACAAAGAAAGAACACTTGTTGACAAAACAAAACTTTCGAAATGCGTTGGTAGAAACTAAGTGTGCTGAGCCACCTTACTAAGCCATAGATGACCATGGTAGGAAATGGATGCCTGACAGTTTTTATTTTACTTAATGACAGTAAAGTTGGCATGCACTTTTGCTTTGGGCGTTTGGACAACTGAAGTAAAAAGAAAAAGGCTGCAATTCAAATAAATATCTTCCAAACTGATGTGGCTAACAGATTTACTATCTAATCCAGCCTAAGCCATAAAAAGGAATAACTGTTATAAAAAACAGTCATTATAAGATAAGAAGGCTTTGAAACAGCAAGGCATCTTGGGAGGGAGGGGGAAGTGTAGAGCAGAGTTAAAAAAAAAAAAAATCCCGGACCGCTTTATAGATGTGGTTCTTTGATCTCTGGAGCAGGGAAAGATTTTGTTCACATCAAAGATATGTGAGCTCAGGGAAAGGAATAACAGCTAAGTTAACCTTTAACACAAGGAGGGGAGGAACAGAAACAAAGAAATAAGCTGAAAAAGTTCCAGAGAACAAACATCAAAATAAGCTTAAATGAGGGGAAAAAAAGAAAGAATAAAAGCATCAATGGATAAAATTACTGTATCAACTGCAATACAGGGACATTTAATGAGCAGCAGAAAAGTACACTGATGGCAAGAGCACACATCTCACCTTTGGCTTCTTGGTGGTACACGTGTGAAGGCACGGTTTAGTTTACCCATGGTGCCCAAACCAACAGAAGTGTGCGGTAATCCATTGTATTCCTCTTCTTCAGCCAGAGTTGGAAGTCCAGGTCCTGGGCTATCAGGGGTGGGACTGTCTTCAAAAGTGTGAGCATATTCCCTGCATATATCAGACTGCAAAAAAGAAGGAAAGGCCTCCTGCTCCATGGCCTTTTGGATCTCCTGTTGTGCCTGGTCAAACACCGTTTTATTGAGTTGCTGGTTCTTGACGCAGTCCTTAACGTTGGCCCGTGTGGACGGCTTTAAACGTCCCGAAACAGCTTGGCTATTTTGTACATACCAACGATAAATGGCTTTAGCGGTCTTTGAGGTTTTGGGTTCTGCTAGGTCCATAGCTCTAAAGCCATTACAAGCAAACCAGAAACTTAGAAGATCCACTAGCCCCTGACCATCCAGGTACATTCGAAAAAGTGTTGCCCCATCCTGGTCATCCAGAAGCAAATTCAAGGACCGACCCCATCGTGAAAAACGAGTATCTTGCGCGACACAACCTTCCGCTTCTCGAAGTGAATCGTCTTTGTATTTCATTTGTTGTTCATAGTGAGGGGGATCCATTGCAAACTTCTCAGTCTTTGGGAAAGAAAAAAAGAAGTGGGTCAGCCATGTGGCCATCATCTACTGTCAAGCTGTACAGTAACTTTAATCCGTCCCCATCTGATAAGACTTGGGATACCTTTAAAGTTAGCTACACCTAAACTATGTATAAGGCCTCGTTCACACGTTCATTATTTTACATCAGTATTTGTAAGCCAAAACCAGGAGTGGGTGATAAATACAGAAGTGGTGACGGGTTTCTATCATACTTTTCCTCTGATTGTTCCACTCCTGATTTTGACTTACAAATACTGATGGAAAAAACTCAAAACACTGACCAAAGGCTCAGTTGTGAAGGATAATGAAGACATTCAAAACCTACTAAGAAAACAAAAACACAAGTCTTAAAAGTTAATATACGAGTCTAAATAGATATCCTGTGCAAGCAAAATGAGCATCAATATCTGTTCCCATACCTTGTAAGTTTTAGTCTCTTGGCCTGGCACTGGTGGGCGCAATGAGGTCTCCCTGAATATCCGTCCAGAGTCTGGCATACAGGTCAGCACCCCAGCAGAACTCATGGCTGCCTGAAATTGATGGGTCTATCTAGGGGGAAAAAAAAGGAAGAAGAATTTACCAAATTAAAATTTATCATTAGAAATATTTTTTTTGCCATCTTTATATTTCATACATACAATGTTAGAAATGATAATTATAAAATTAACTCTCAGAAGGATTCCATAAACGTTTTGAGCCAAAGAAACCATGATTAAAAGTTGCCTTTAATATTTTTTTTTTTTTTTTTTTTTTTTTTAGGTGGCCTTATGGATTATGGACACCTTTTAACTAGATGGGTATGTTCCACTGTGGTCAACAACTTTGGAAACAGGTGTGAATAAAAACAAGGTTTATTATGAGTGTCCATGAGCTGACCATACACGAGATCTTTATCTGCAGATCCTGCTCTTTATAGCAAGATCAGACGTGTAGGTCCATCATAGACATCAGTTTAACAGAGTTCACCAAATTTTTGCTGGATTTGCCAATAGTTTACAGATAAGTATCTCACATTTATGGCCATCTTTTGTCTAAAGATTGATAAAACTTGTAAACATTTCCAATAAAAAATCTTTGGTTTGGCCTTCTGAAGATTATCAGGGATCATTAGGCCTGCATCAAGAGAAGAATCCACTTATGACTACAGCCCATAACTCCTCCGGAACTGCAAGGCTCTATTACAAGTAAATGGCCATCTGGGAACCATTTTCTTCCTTTTCAACATGACTTACGCCATACACTATCGCCCTGTAGAGTTTTTTTTTCAAGAGAAATTATTCACAACAGGTGGGCCAAAGACTCCCTCTCTCTCTTCCCCGGCATACCAGAAAATGCGTCCAATATATCCAGATGTTTGAAAGCGTTTTATAGGTACAAGTTCACAGACATTTGTGGATAAGGGGGAAGCTAAGAAGTATTTCACCAATTCTCATGAAATACTATACAGATGAGGCCCTCGCTGCCCCTTCTCTGCTGGGATGCAGATCACAGGGAAAAAAAAAAACAACTTTAAGTAACTCTGGGACAAAAGAGTTAAATTGCGTAGATCTGAAAGTCTATTGATGAAGGAGTTTCGTTACAAAGTGTGACACTTGGGGGCGGGAGGGAAACAATTACTGCATATACCGACTACCTACAAACACTATGTATGTATGTATGTATGTATGTATGTATGTATGTATGTATGTATGTATGTATGTATGGTATAAAAGCAAATATCATGCAGTTCTACACAACAGATCATTAAAGCGATAGGACTACAAATGGGGAGGAAGGGGTTCTACAGTATCCATTACAAACAACATGGAGAAAATAGTAAATTAATAAAAAAGTGCAAACTTTTAGGTAATAGCATAAAGAACAAAAAATAATCATTATGTAAAAAAGGGAGAAAAATAAATACTGCACACTGATAGGAAAGGAGTGCGAACCCTAGGAAGTAGGAGAAGAAGTAACAGAAAAGTGCTAAACATCCCATCCTAACACACAACACTGCAGGTCTAAATATAAACATATGTTCCCTGCAGCACAGCCAGCACCCAGGGTCTAGGAACAATCCTGCACACTTGTGGGGGGCACAGAAGGGCGATTTCTGCAGGGCCACTGCCCACACAGCTCCCCTTGAGAACTTTACCTTCAGCCTTCAGATCTCTCCTCACTCCGGATCAGAAATCCAGTAATCCACTTGCCCACTGAAGCTCAGTCATGGTTGCAAACGTTGAAATAATCCATAAGAGAATCCAAGTTGCAAAAAAAGAGAAAAAAAAACATGATCCAGCCTGGAAAAGGGGAAGGGAGGAAGGAGGAAAAGAAGCTCACACCTTCCTTGAGTGAGTTAGGACTGGAAGGATTTCTTTCCCTCTCCCTCCTCTCTCTCTCTGAACTTTTTTTTTTTTTTTAATCAAAACCAAAAAGCCCTTTTTCACTCCCCCTGGGGACAAAGCCAAAGAACAAAGGGGTGTTATGGCTTTAATGAAACATCAGTGGAGATCACTGAAGGCAGCATCCTGGAAGAGCAGTAAAAGTGCAGCTCTGCAAAAAGCAGCAAAGCAGCAGAGAAAAAATCCAACTGCTCGTCCTGAGCTCTTCTGGGGAGAAATAATGCAATCTTCTTGCTTTCTGGGCTGAAATACAACACAGGGGATTTTTGCAGGCGATCTTTAGTCCTTGTCTGTGAGAGTGTATCTGCAAGGACCTGGGATTTCTGAATTCCTTTCTTAAAGCCAGACTCCCCCCTCTGGTTAAGAAAAAGAGTCCTTTGAAGGCAGCCGGACCAATGAGAGCAGAGAGTCTCCAGCAGCTATTCCTTTCATCCCATCTTCAAAGAGCCTTCAATCACATTTAACCCCTGAAGTGCTGCAAAGGCAAGCAGCTTGCAAAAGAGGGGGGGAGGGAGGGAACATTTTTTTTTTTTTTTTAACTTGCAAAATCAAACTGTTCCAGAAGTAGATGAGAAAGGCAAAGAAGAAGAAGAAGAAAAAAAAAATAAAAGGAAACAAAAAAATAAATAACACATTCTGAGCAGAAAATGATGTGCTGGAAAAATCACATGCACTTCACATTTGTGAATGATTAAGGAAGTTATTTTTTTATGTTAAGTGGTAGCATCTGTTTTAATTCCTATTTCTTTTTTGTTTTGTTTGTTTTAGACCGAGTGACCCTAAAGTATTTATTTTATGCTGCAACATGGCAACACTTTTGTTCTGAGCCAATAAAGTGTTAAATCTAAACTGTAGCCCCCCAATACACTATCTCGCCCCCCCATCCTCGCTCAGCACACACTTATGAGTTAACACTACTTTGTCTTATCTTACACATTTAGTATTTTTTGTCTGGACCCTTACAGTAAGTGCTGTCACATTTTTATTTATTTTTGTTTATTTATTTTTTCATCTTTTTTTCTTCTTTTTTTAACTCTATACTTACTAGATGATACATTTGAGCCACGTTTTTGTGTTTTTTAATCAATTTTAAAATTTACACGTTTCTATTTGGGGGGGGGGATTGATCTCAATGTTCTTCACATTCTCTCTCTAAACATGTTATTTATTGCTTTGTTTCCATGGTCCGATTTTGGTGCATTTTACTTGCTTCTTTACAAAGTCCTGAAATCATATATTTTTTAGAGTTCCTTAGGGCATTTTTTTGTAGAGGTTTTTTTTTTATTTATTTTGTTCATGCATTTTTTTCTCTATGGATTTTTAAGTCCTGTGAAGAAACCTGTGTGAAAGATACAACACACTGAAAAATAATGCCACTTACTCATAAGCGCCACAGTTTAAGGATAGGTTCACATACATACAGTTCTTTGGGGGTTCCCGTCAGAATCCCAAAAAAACGGAAATCTTGACAGAGCCCCAGCGGAGCCATTGACTATTATGAAGCCAACTGTGGACAATGTCTGGTCTGCGTCCTGGTGCGCAAAAACGTGGTCTGCCACGTCTAAACAAGGTAAGAGCCCAGACAGTGTCCAAAGTGGCTCTGTGGGGAATCTGTCAGGGTTTCCATTTTTTGGGAATTCTGACGGAAGCCCCAACGCAGTGCACAGCAGAAGCACTGTATGTGTGCGAGCCTAGCCTAAAACGCGTTAATATGCTTGCTGGCATATTGGCTCAACTTCTGAGCTCTGTGATAAAGAAAAGACACCATGCTTTGGGTGCAGAAATTTTCTGGCATTTTTTACATAGAACTTAAAGGGTACTGATGGACTTGGTAGATTGGAACCTACAAAGCTCGGCTCACCTATCAACATGTACTGGCACCCAGCCATGGAGTGGTTTACATTTACACCGGCAGGAAGTTGTCACCATTTAACAAGGCCGGAGGACCAGTGGGCCCTGTGATTGGCTGCAGTGGTCTGAGGTCTTCAGCAGTGCATCATTGGCCTGCTCTGCTTCCCGGTGATTGCCGCAAGGGAAGTATAGTTTTGTATGTCATTTTTTAATATACCAAGCCACCAGAAAAATGTTAATTTTGCCCGGACAACCCCTTAAAAGGAAACCTTTCTCTCGATTTTTTTGTGTAAACTGAGCACCTCCTCAAACTGACGTTGCTCCAATGATTCTGGATTTTTCCTGTGCTGCTCTGTTCCAAAGTTATGCGCCCCAATAATAAAGGCACAACGTTTCCTTTCAGCAACTGGGCGTGTACCACAAGACTTCTCTGTGGGGGTTAGTTGGTTTTTACACCTCTGACACTGACCAATCAAAACCCAACCCCACCCACAGATGAACTTCTGTGGTATACAACCAATTGTCAAAGGGAAAATTTGCATCTTTATTACCGTGTGGAGTGGAGGCCCTAACTTGGGAACAGAGGGGCATAGAGCAAGAAGAAAAACTCTTCCAGAATCAATGGAACAGCAATAATTGGAGAAACTACTGAGTTTAAATGAACAAATCTAGCAAAAGGTCTTTTGTAAACCAGATCTGTCACCATATTTCCCAATACAAGCAACATAAATTATTAAATAGATTTCTTTGACCTGATGAGACTGGTGCATTTACTTTGAAAATCCATATCAAAATGGTCCTATAATCTTGAAATTACGAGGAACATTTTATGAGTCCAGCTATAGAATAAAATGGCTAATGAGTCCAAGTGCATTTAATCTTCACCCACCCAGCCTGACTGACAGCTACAGCTTGTACTGGGCAGAGGGAGATCTCAGCAGCAGGAGAGACACTGAGGAGCAGTCAATCAGGCTAGATGGGCAGAGACTGAGTTAGAGGGAACCTGTCAGCAGGTTTTCCAATATAAAGAACGGTCACCACCTTTAATGCCTCTTTTATAGCATTCTAAGAAGCTGTACGTCCCCAATACCCCTCTGCATAGCACAAAACGACCCTTTAAATCCCCCCCATATAGCGCAGTCCCATTCAACAGGCATTGCTGATCTTGCTTCAGCGTTTTCTCTCTCCTCGAAATCGCCGTCCTCCTGCCCTGCTTTATCTGGATGATGTGTCCTATGTCATCCACACCGTGTCTACAATCGCGCTCCTGCGCAGGCGCACTTCTCTCTGCCCTGCTGAGGGCACAGCAAAGTATTGTAATGCGCATGCGCTGGGAGAGGCGAAAGAGCACCGATGACCCGAAATTAAAGCCGGCACATTACACTGCTTTGCTCTCTCCTTGGCAGGGCAGAAAGAAGTGCGCCTGCGGAGGAGTGTGATGGAGGACACTGTGTGGATGACGTAGGACGCATCATCCCCATGAAGCAGAGAAGGAGGACGGCGATTGTAGGAAGAGAGGAGACGCCGGATCCAGACCAGCGATGCCCATCGGACCGGACAGTGGCATATGTGGGGATTATAAAAGGTATTTTTGGGGTTGGGGACTTGTATATAGCTGAGTAGATGGCTGTAAAAGAGGACTTAAGGGTGGTGGCCTTACTTTATATTGAGAAAACTTGTTGATAGCTTCCCTTTAAACATTCATAAATTATTCTACAGCCATTCTGACCAAGATTTTCACATTCAATTGAGTAAGATTCTCACCAGATTTTCATTAGGTAAAAGGGATCTGTATAGTAATGTGCAGTCTGCGTTGTGAAATCAGGTGAGAGATCCATTTTAAAAAAAATGCCAGAAGAAAACAAATCTATAAAAAGTCACTAAAGAGGCTCAAACATCAGCTACTTCCCCAGACTGCTCCATATACATGAGTGTCCTGCTCCTCTACTTTATAAAGGTCTCCTCCTTAGTAGCTCAAGATACTTCATTTAAAACAAAAATGTCCACATGCACAGTATGCAAATTACCTGTTTGCCATCAAGGAGGTGGAGACCCCCGAGCCCTTGTCTCGCCCTAGGGGGATATATGGGGGATAACTCGGTACCCGGGCCTTTACGTCCTTGGAACGCCACCTGTGGTTTCTGGTAATAGTTACCAGCGCTGCTGCAGACCTCCGGGGGTGATGGGATGGCAGCTGGGATGTTTCTGCTCCCCACAGGCGGAGCGGGCCCCCGGGGCAGAGTTGATAGATGGGATGCAGGGCGTTGTGGCGTAGAAGGGACGATGGCGCGGCGGCAATAACCGACAGAGACAGTGAGTGCAGTCGTCTGATTTTACTCACAGTTCTTTTTAGATTCCTCAGGTACACTGTACAGGTTACCGCTTCCCGCGTAGCGCTGCGTTCACCAAGCAGGGGTTCAGAAGTCCCTCCGGCAATTCAAGAGTACTTATTGGGACCCCTTTCTATATGTTCCTATCCTCAGCCGACTTTCCGCGCTGGGTCTCTCCCTCCTGTCCTGCGCCTCACAAACTGAGCCCCACTCAACAGATTAGAGCGTACGGGTGGCTTCCTGCTCCTTCCGTACCCCTGGGACCCCTTCAGTTACCGGAGCCTTCCTCCTCTGCTCCCCTCCTCTTCTCTCCTCCGCTGGGCCTCATTTACTAGGCCCACTCTGGAGCAGAGCTCCTGAAGAGCACCTGCTCCTGTTACTAGACACAGACCTCCACTTACTATTACTCCACTCTATGTAAGATGGATCCCCTATTTATACTCCTAACCAATGCTCCCCTAAACTCCTTCCTCCACCCACACCCACTACTTGGTTCCCCCTCACTCTAGTTCCCCCCCACTCCAGCCAGGGACAGGGCTCAGCAGAACACAATGCATCTTGCCCTTCCAGCCGTCCTGGAGCAGTGTAGTGTTGGATGCAGGTGTTGGGGTCCAGGGCTGTACCCTTTCCTTACCAGAGAGTGAGGCACCATGGATGCAGTACCTCTGTGGCGACCGTACCCGAAGGGGCGCCACCCCCTAATCCCACCCAATCTGGCTTGATTGATATCCCTAAGGATAGGATTTTGGGTGACATACCCTGTCCTTAGGGATGTCAATCAAACCATATTGGGTGGGATTAGGGCTTGAGCAATTTGATTTGTGTCTTGGACATCTTCACCTCTTTGACGACAATCGGGGTATCTGCATACCTCTTAAACTTCATTAAACTCCTTTATGAGAATACTTGAGCAACTAAGGACACCTCCCTAAAGGACAGGTCAGGTAGTGGCAGTAGTTTAAGAGGCACAAACTGCTGACGGGTGTCCTTTAAATCTTTTGTAGACTGTCTTCACACCTTTCTCCACCATGCTTGGTGTAAAAACTTGAGAAATCTTCCAGCTGGGCATAGTATACATTTTTTTTGCTATTCTTTTGAATAACACAGGTGACTACACTTTTCAGTAGAGTGAAAAGAGGAGATAAATGACTCCCCCTCAAGTATGCAGGAAGGTGACACTTATAGCGTACATTAATGAAAGCATGTGGACGTATTCAATGTATACACTAAGTCTTATTTGTACATAAATACATTCATGTTTTGCCACAATTGTCTTTTTACAACTGAGAACATTTTTAGAAAATTCCAGCTGTTCCAGTTTTGTACATAGTTTATTCTTGTGTCCTATTCAGTATTCTTTAGCATGTTCTAACGGTGACATTACCCACTTGTGTGTTCCTTGTGTGTTTCTTTGTGTTTGCTGTTTTTTTTGTTGCATTTATATTTACATTATTTTTTTTAAATGGAGAAAATAAAGATTTGCAAAGTAAAAAAGAAAGTCAGCTTGTTAAAGGGAACCTGTCACAAAATTCATGCTGATATGCTAAGAATAATAGTTTAAAGAGCCGGTCGAGGACTATAGCCAGAGACAAGACTAGTCTGGTGCCATTCCTGTCGGTGCTGCTCCAGGTGATTGACAGGTCTCTCACTAAGTACACTCATGGTAGAGACCTGTCAATCACATGGAGCGGCATAAGGAATAGCCGGCCGAGGACCATAGCCAGAGACAAGACTAGTCTGGTGCCATCCCTATCTGTGCTGCTGGAGGTGATTGACAGGTCTCTCACTAAGAACATTCATGGTAGAGACCTGTTAAGCACATGGAGCGGCGTAAGGAGGAGTCAGCCGAGGACCATAGCCAGAGACGAGACTAGTCTGGTGCCATCCCTATCTGTGCGGCTCCAGGTGATTGACAGGTCTGTCACTAAGTACACTCATGGTAGAGACCTGTCAGTCACATGGAGCGGCATAAGGAATAGCCGGCCGAGGACCATAGCCAGAGACGTGACTAGTCTGGTGCCATCCCTATCTGTGCGGCTCCAGGTGATTGACAGGTCTCTTAATAAGTACACTCATGGTAGAGACCTGTCAATCACATGGAGCGGCGTGAGGAAGAGCCGGCCGAGGACCATAGCCAGAGAATAGACTAGTCTGGTGCCATCCCTATCTGTGCGTCTCCAGGTAATTGACTGGTCTCTCAATAAGTACTCTCATGGTAGAGACCTGTTAATCACATGGAGCGGTGTGAGGAAGAGCCGGCCAAGGACCATAGCCAGAGATGAGACTAGTCTGGTGCCATCCCTATCTGTGCGGCTCCAGGTGATTGACAGGTCTCTCAATAAGTACACTCATGGTATAGACCTGTCAATCACATGGAGCGACATAAGGAAGAGCCAGCCAAGGACCATAGCCAGAGACGAGACTAGTCTGGTGCCATCCCTATCTGTGCTGCTCCACGTGATTGACAGGTCACTCACTAAGTACACTCATGGTAGAGACCTGTCAATCACATAGAGTGGTGTGAGGAAGAGCCGGCCGAGGACCATAGCGAGAGACTAGACTAGTCTGGTGCCATCCCTATCTGTGCTGCTGCAGGTGATGGACAGGTCACTCACTAAGTACACTCATGGTACAGACCTGTTAATCACATGGAGCGGCGTGAGGAAGAGTCGGTCGAGGACCATAGCCGGAGACGAAACTAGTCTGGTGCCAACCCTATCTGTGCGGCTCCAGGTGATTGACAGGTCTCTCAATAAGTACACTCATGGTAGAGACCTGTCAATCACATGGAGCGCATAAGGAAGAGCCGGCCGGGGACCATAGCCAGAGACGAGACTAGTCTGGTGCCATCCCTTTCTGTGCGGCTACAGGTGATTGACAGGTCTCTCAATAAGTACACTCATGATAGAGACCTGTCAATCACATCTAGCGGCATAAGGAAGAGCCGGCTGAGGACCATAGCCAGAGACGTGACTAGTCTGGTGCCACCCCTATCTGTGCTGCTCCACGTGATTGACAGGTCTCTCAATAAGTACACTCATGGTAGAGACCTGTCAATCACATGGAGCGGCATAAGGAAGAGCCGGCCGGGGACCATAGCCAGAGAATAGACTAGTTTGGTGCCATCCCTATCTGTGCGGCTCCAGGTTATTTACAGGTCACTCAAGAAGTACACTCATAGTAGAGACCTGTCAATCACATGGAGCAGCATAAGTAAGAGCCGGCCGTGGACCATAGCCAGAGAATAGACTAGTTTGGTGCCATCCCTATCTGTGCGGCTCCAGGTGATTGACAGGTCTCTCAATAAGTACACTCATGGTAGACACCAGTTAATCACATGGAGCAGCGTGAGGAAGAGCCGGCCAGGGCTGGTCACTAGTATGTAGTCTCCACTCAAATTTTTCAAAGTATATTTTCTCTGAAACACTGGAGCATTTCAGAGAAAAATACAGTATACCTGGTTGCAATCGGTTTGGGAGGCATGAATCGAGTGACAGGTTCCAGTTAGACTTGACATATTTGTGCCATGTTCACACAGTACAGTTTTGATGCAGTTTTTGATCATTTATACTTTTCTTCTTTATTTTGGTTTATATCTCTGTCTAAAAAAAAACTGCATCATAGCAGCACCAAATTGTAGTTTGTGAATATGGCGTTGCTGTCTTTTGCTGTAACACTATAGTGCTATCTCTATTCTCTACCTCTATGGCACTTAATGGCGCATGTGTCAGCAAGACATTAATCATATAGTTGAAGTAGATAGAAGTTGAGGCACATATAACAATATGGTCACATGTGACATCTGTGGGGTCAGATGTTAGTTGTCTCATGTGTACAAAACGTTGGCTCTCATTGCAGTGGTGCTCCGGGGTCTCGGACATATATTTACAATGTAATTCGGCACTTCACAAATTTGTCACAATAAAGATGAGGCATTACGACAGGTCTGCTGCACTTTACATGTACGTTGTACTAGTGCACATATGTAAAGATATAACCGGCGCAATAATTGTGATGATTGGCCAAGTCTGATAGGTTAGGTAAGAAACAGCACCATCCAAGATGTTTTTTTTTTTTCCCCCCTAAGGAACAGATTTTCTGATGAATTTATGCATTTTTTTTAAATAAAAATTGTTACATAAAAAATGTAGGTGTAGACAATTTCTAATAGGGTAAAAATATGGTAAAAAAAATTCTCCTTTTTTATCTCACTTGTCCTTCAAATGCAATCCTTGCAATGTATCTCTAAAAATCGGATTCAATACTTTGGCATCCAATTTCTTTTTGAGCACCCACAGACTTGAATGGCCAGAAGAAACTTGTGCATGCTGTGATTTTTTTCACAGTCAGATTCGGTTCGTGAAAATTTTTTTAATCTGCACGGCCCCATTGAATTTCATTGGTCTGAGTGCGAACATTCTTTCTTTAATAACAGCACCCAGTATGAAAATACGGTCGTGTGAACGAGCCCTTACAGGGCTCTTGATTAGTAATTAGGGATGATTGTACCCGTGGATGTTTGAGTTAGACCGAACTTTAGTCCAAAGTTCGGTTCAGATACCAGAACTCTACCCGAACTTGAACCCAAAACCCAAACTCGATAGAAGTCAATGGGGACCTGAACTTTGGTGCTGTAAAATAGTCATAGTATAGTAAGGGCTAGGGGGCTGCCAAAGGAAGAAGAGAACCCCCACACCTGCTCTCTCAGAACACTAAAACGGAGATCCGGTTGAAATCTGAACTTTACAGGGAATGGACAGAGCTACACATGTGTGATCACCACTAGATTCACAATGGCATATGAATTCTCCACCCTTTTCCTCCCAGATGTAGAACCTATATCTATTAGACATTTACAGTATAGCCATGAAATGGGAATATGCAATGTGATGGGAATACCACTTTGATTGACACATTATGCATCTATATGATTGGGCTTATTTTATAAAATTTTGTTTGTCCTTTTCAAACAAGGAAGTAAACACATTTCCATCCCATAAATAAGATACTGGATGTCCACCAGTTACAAGATTACAAGATACAAGATAGTTAAAAGATTATGCCGAACTCAATATTTAAAGGGGTTATCCAGGACTATTATATTTTTATTAGTATATGTGGCACCCCTGCGGGTTCAGTCGCCACAGAGATACTGCATCTCACCCAGAGGTGTGGTACCCCACTCTCAGGTAAGGAGGGAGTGCTACGCGGGACCCATCCACCTGCATCTAACACTACACCATCCCAGACCAGCAGGAGGGGAAAGATGCACGTGTACAATGCTGAGCACTGTCCCTGGTTGCAAGTGGGGGGAACCGAGAGAGGGGGAACCAAGTAGTGGGTGTGGGTGGAGGAAGTAGATCAGGGGAGCACCGTCAGAAAGAGTATAAGAAGGAAGGGAAACATCTAGAAGGAGTTCAGTCAGAGCCAGTCCTGCTCAGGAGAGCAGTGCAGGAGGCCCAGGCTCCTGGCTCCAGTGCTTGGAGTAGGTGTTGAGTGGAGAGAGAGAGGAGTGGGGCCTAGTAAGAGAGGCCAAGGAAAGAGAGAGAGGACGGGAGCAGAGGGAAGGCTCCAGAGACAGAGGGGATCTCAGGGGCACGGGGAGTGCAGGAAGCCACCCATGCGCCCGAATCTACACGGACGTGGAGGGATCAGGCCACAGAGGGTACCGGCCCCTAAACTAGTGCAGAACAATCAGGCTCAGCTAGATAACCGGAGGCTGCTGTACTTGCAAGGTGCGGCTGCCAACCACCACAATTACATCGCCGAAAAGGTGGCCGCATAGAGTCCAGGGGACTGCACGTCGCGCGACAAGACCCGAGGCTACTGGTTTGCGACACTGATTGTGATGCACAGGGCAGGAGGGCGAGAGCCAGCGCAGGAAGACGACCGAGAAAGGAACATAGAACAGGGTCCCGTTTAAGTACTTCTGAAATACTTGAGAGCTGCTGAACCCCTTCCTTGGTGAACACAGGACGACGTGGGCGGTTATAATCCGGAAAGTGTAACCTGTGGAACTTAACAACTGTGAGTAAAACCTGAAGACTGCACACCACTGTGTCCTTGAATAATTGCTGCGCCATCACCAGCCCTGCACTACACAGCACCAACAACATCTACCTCATAGCATCACTATTTTCTGCCCTGGAGCTTAGCTCTACCTGTGGAGAGCTGAACCAACTCTGCTACGTCACCATCAGCTCCAGTGGAACTGCACCGCAGTGGCGGCCCCATATAGCCGCATACCACAGGTGGCGTCACGAACATTATCTCTAAAAACTATATTCCCTTTTACTTCCCCTTTTATTGACTGCCCTGGGTCACGGACCGGGTCACTGCCACTGTGACATCCCCCTGCATCGACCGGCCCGGCTACCGAGTACTCCACGGCCCAGGGGGCACGTCATACTGACCTAAAAAATAGCAGGCAGATAGTTGCTAACAGAGGCCCAGCACTGGCTTAGAGTGGTCACCAACCGCTCTTGTCAGCGATTCAGCTGCTACACATCGACAGAGCAACTGTTCCTCTTCTGGGCTGCTCTGTAGACGGATTATGACTGCCAACATCATGCTGATTGAGATCCGGCTCCCTACACTTAGGCAGCGGAGAGCCGGCTGTCAAATCAGCACAACATTTGTTGTCATGCCCCGTCAACAGAGCAGAGTGAAAGCGAAGCCGCTGCTCTGTCACTGTGATGTCAGCGGAAGCCACAGAATCGCCAGCAGCAGAGGTCTGTGACTGCTCTGTCCCTTATCAGACCAGTGCCGGCCTACCTGCCGGTTAGTTCTTGAGCCAGTAGTAAAAAAAAATAGTCCTGGATAACACCTTTCAGGGGTTCTCCCATCAGTAATATTTATGCCATATCTTTGGCCCCTTGAGACCACCATATAGACTGACTCATCAATTTAATATGGCTGAAATTGCTGATCAATGGGGGATCTTCACCGATCTTGAGAACATGACTTAACATGGACTACAACAGAGTGAACACGTGAAGGGACAGGTACCGAGGAGCCCTATTCTACCCACGATCTATCCCAAACTCTCGTAACCCTTCTAACCTTATACCCATCCGCCCAGCCCCCACGTCCCCAGTCCCTCTAACAGAAGCTCTATGGAACGCTCGCTCTGTCTGCAACAAACTTTCCTACATTCACGATCTCTTCATCACTAACAAGCTTTCCTTCCTCGGCATCACTGAAACCTGGCTCACCCCCTCCGACATGGCCTCTCCTGCTGCACATTCATACGGCGGATTCTACCTCTCCCAAACCCCCCGTCCCACCAGCAAGCACGGTGGAGGAATAGGTTTCCTCCTCTCAGATAACTGCTCCTTCACCCATATCCCACTGCCACCCTTAATTACTCTCCCCTCTTTTGAAGTGCACTGCGTGCGCATCTACTCCCCCTCCAACCTCCAACTGGTTGTCATCTACCGCCCCCCAGGATCAGCCACCACCTTCTTTGACCACTTCACCACTTGGCTACTTCATTTCCTCTACGTTGACATCCCCACTATCCTCATGGGCGACTTCAACATCCCCATTGACACTTCCCTCTCAGCTGCCTCTAAGCTTCTATCCCTCACTTCCTCCTTCGGTCTTAACCAGTGGTCTTCCACACCCACCCACAAAGACGGCCACACGCTGGACCTCATCTTCACCCGCCTCTGTTCCCTATCTAACTTCTCTAACTCACTTCTCCCTCTCTCTGACCACAACCTACTTACATTCTCTACCCTCTCCTCTCCAGGGCAACAATCCCCACTCCACAAACTTGCATACCCTCGCAGAAATCTCAAACACCTTGACCTACACTCTCTCTCTGAATCCCTTCTCCCTCTTACCGACATTAGTTCCTTACATGATGCAGATGTTGCTGCCACTTTATACTGTACAACACCACAACAGCTTCAGCTCTCGATTCGGTCGCCCCCCTCACACATACCAAAGCTCGCACAATCAACAGACAACCCTGGCACACCAGCCTAAAAAGAACTGCGACGGGCCTCCAGGGTTGCTGAGCGTAGATGTAAAAGGTCCCACTCCAATGAGCACTTCATTGCATTCAAACAGTCCCTCACTACCTTCAAGTCCACACTCACTGCAGCAAAACAAACATACTTCTAATCTCTCATATCCTCCCTGTCTCACAACCCCAAACAACTATTCAACACCTTCAATTCTCTCCTCCGTCCCCCAGTGCCTCCTCCCTCTCCTCTTATTTCAGCTGAAGACTTTGCCTTATTCTTCAAGCAGAAGATTGACACCATCAGACAAAGCTTTTGCCTAAAGCCCCCACAGCCCCTCCCAACACCTACTCAACCCTCCTCCTCCAAAACCACCTTCTCCACCATTACGGAAGATCAACTTTCCTCTTTACTCTCCAAATCACACCTCACCACCTGTAAACTTGACCCAATCCCGTCCCACCTCATCCCTAACCTTACCACTATCTTCATCCCACCCCTAGCCACCTCTTCAACCTGTCACTAACAACTGGTGTCTTCACCTCATGCTTCAAACATGCCTCAATCACACCAATCCTCAAAAAGCCCTCCCTTGACCCATCCTCTCTGTCTAGCTATCGCCCCATATCTCTTCTCCCCTATGCCTCAAAACTACTGGAACAACACGTCCATTCTGAGCTGTCCTCCCACCTCTCCTCCTGCTCCCTCTTCGACCGCCTACAATCTGGTTTCCGACCGCACCATTCTACTGAAACTGCACTGACAAAAGTCACCAACGACCTACTAACCGCCAAATCTAAGCGACACTACTCTGTCCTCCTCCTCCTAGACCTGTCATCTGCCTTCGACACAGTGGACCATTCCCTCTTACTACAAACTCTCTCATCTCTCGGCATCACAGACTTGGCTCTATCCTGGATCTCCTCATACCTAACAGACAGGACATTCAGTGTCTCTCACTCACAGACCTCCTCCTCATCTCGCCCTCTATCTGTCGGTGTCCCCCAAGGTTCAGTTCTAGGACCCCTGCTCTTCTCCATCTACACCTTAGGCCTGGGACAGCTCATAGAGTCTCATGGCTTTCATTATCACCTCTATGCTGATGACACACAGATCTACCTCTCTGGACCCGATATCACCTCCTTACTAACCAAAATCCCACAATGTCTGTCTGCTGTTTCATCCTTCTTCTCTGCTAGATTTCTAAAACTTAACATGGACAAAACAGAATTCATCATCTTTCCTCCATCTCATTCAACCACTCCAACTGATCTATCCATCATAGTCAATGGCTGCCCACTCTCCCCAGTCCCTCAGGCTCGCTGCCTTGGGGTAACCCTGGACTCTGAACTCTCCTTGAAACCACATATCCAAGCCCTTTCCACTTCCTGCCGACTCCAACTCAAAAATATCTCCCAGATCCGCACATTCCTCAACCATGAATCTGCAAAACACTAGCGCACGCCCTCATCATCTCCCGCCTTGACTACTGCAACCTCCTGCTCTGTGGCCTCCCTTCCAACACTCTCGCACCCTTCCAATCCATCCTAAACTCTGCTGCCCGACTAATCCACCTGTCCCCCCGCTATTCCCCGGCCTCCCCTCTCTGTCAATCTCTTCACTGGCTCCCTATTGCCCAGAGACTCCAGTTCAAAACCCTAACCATGACATACAAAGCCATTCACAACCTGTCTCCTCCATATATCTCTGACCTAGTCTCCCACTACATACCCGCACGCAAACTCCGATCCTCACAAGATCTCCTTCTCTACTCCCCTCTAATCTCCTCCTCCCACAATCGCATACAAGATTTCTCCTGTGCTTCCCCCCTACTCTGGAACTCTCTACACCAACACATCAGACTCTCGTCGACCGTGGAAACCTTCAAAAAGAGCCTGAAGACCCACCTCTTCCGACAAGCCTACAACCTGCAGTAACCACCACTCCACCAATACCGCTGCACGACCAGCTCTACCCTCACCTACTGTATCCTCACCCATCCCTTGTAGACTCTGAGCCCTCACGGGCAGGGTCCTCGCTCCTCCTGTACCAGTCGCCGTCACATTGTGTTCAAGATTATTGTAATTGTTCTTGTATGTATACCCCTTCTTCACATGTAAAGTGCCATGGAATAAATGGCGCTATAATAATAAATAATAATAATAATACAAATGGGAGGTAACTTTTTTGAATAGACAATTACGGTATATAAAATTGATGTCATGCGTGTTAAGATTCATCTATTATTGTTTTGGTTTATTAGCTGTAGTATAATAATTATATTAGATTATATTAGACTCAAATATATCAGACTTAAGTCAGCCAAACCGATACTGGAGGGATTGGCTGACAGTCCAATGTGTATGGGGGCTTCCCAACTGTCCCCCAATAGATAGTGTTGAGGAAGAGAATGATCAGGCTTGCTGGATTTTCAATGGCTGATCTTTTTCTTCTACATGTATTTCATTAATATAGTGAAGAAGCTTTTCTATTATCTATTCGTGGCAAATTAAAATCCACTAGCATGGGCAATTGATGGCTTATTTAGTAGAATTAAATTAATACAACCGACCAATCTTCTCTGACAAGCTCAGAAGTGTTACCACAATTTATTCTCCATTAAATTTGCCATTACCATTGTAGCCGGCAATTGTTTGGGATTAGAATAAATCAGGCCTTAGGCATTAATGTTACGTTTTCGTGAAGTTTTTGGCCTGCTAATACACCCCAAAAATATACATTCTCGTAGCGCCCATTGGACTATGGCGCTATATAAATAAAAAGATTATTATTATTATTATTATTATTATTAAAAAAAATGAAAAGTAACCTCTTTACCCATTGAAAATGCAGATAGATATTGGAATTCATGAAATACCGTTGTCTGATACAACAAAGCAAGCTGATAGCCAAAAAATCCATATGGCTAATCAGTTTTTCTTCAGATATTGTATGATGCTGGCCATAATATTTGACAAAAAATACTTTGACAGTTAGAGAGGTTGTCCACTACTTTATCATTGATGACCTAAACGGTCCTTTATTTCATAAGAAGCCAATGAAACTATCAGAACATTTTAGGATTTAACCACGGTAAATCCGTCCATGCACATGAGATGGCTGTGGCTGAACGATAATACGCTCGTCTGCACCTGCCCTTGGTCTGTTAAAAAAAAACAATCAAACAAATCAAGCTAATTTATTAATTTATTGTACGTGATCAATGTCACCGGCACCCACAGCATTACATCACCCCATACAGAAGGGCGACATCACCATCTTTTGTTTTTGTGGCGGAGGCAAAGGATAATATTGTTGCCTGTGAGTACAATACTGTGCAGTGCATAGTGCAGCAAGGCAATGGTTAATGGGATGTTTGGTTGCAGTTCTGGGTTTGGCTTTAATTTAGCTTTATGAAAAGCTGCCAATTGAAACTCATTTGAATGGAGCAGCCACTCATGGGTTGGCAGCTCTGCATATTTGTCTCGGTGACTGTGTTGGTCTATGTGTGTGACAAAGTGTGTTTTGACTACTAGCGATGCCACCGGCTTGGAAAATCAATGTTACCAAAAAGTACATTCATCGCAATGGGGCAGCGTTGAGGTACAGCCTTAGAAGGGATTTGGATCGCCAATTATAAAGACTTGATAGTGAAGTATAAGCCGTTCTTCTAGTTTGCACAGGTTTAATATGTCATAATCATGTGATCCCCTACTGTAATGTCTGTATACTCTTTTGCTCCCTCCGCTTCCCAGGAGCTGTGGTATGATCAGACCATGTTCCTGTACGGTCAGACATCGCCATTACACAGTACACAGCAGGGGCACATTTATATGATTATCTAAGCACAGGGACATTTTATTTAAACACATTCAATTGTGAAAGTTATTATTATTTCCAGATCTATTGATTAAAATGAACTTTTGTTCATGGGGAAACCCCTTTAAGGGCACACTAGACAAAACACTATATACACAATGTATATACATAGTGCTATAGTATGCAAACATGAAATATATGAAATTAGAATTGCATTGCTGCTCTAGAAAAAAGTTAAAATGAAGATACTTAGTGCATATATTGGCAAATTTATGTATGGCCAGCAGCCATTGACAAGGCCACCTTCTTTGCTGGGAACCTAACCTAATATGAAATTTCTGCTGGCCTGATAGCCTACAATTATATGGGTAGGTAGGATCAAGCTGTGAATAAAACCGCTGTGCACATGTCCAATTTTTAACTCGGACAGACTAGGTCAGAGGAAAAAAATTGCAGCATGTCCGAGTTTGATCCGATATTTGGATGACATTCGGCCATGCAAGTCATTAAGTCCATGGAAAACATTGGATCGCACTCGGAGGATATCTGAGAGCTGTCCGATTTTCATGGTCTCAATGGAGAATGGAGAATTTTTTTACTCCATCTTCTCCAACATCCAAAAGAATCGGATCGCACTATGATCATACTCTGATTAAACTCTGATCAGAGTGTGATTAGCATAATCGACCCAATTATCCTGGATGGCTAGCCTCAAAACAAGCATTCTTAGCACTCATACACACGGTTGTTTTACAAGGCAAATTTGTACATAGCCATAATCGGATTGTCATAGACCTCTACTGTACCTCCATATGCTTGACAATGCCATACAGAATGTTTTTCTACTGAATTTTATACAAATTAGACTGAAATAAATTGTGGCATGTTCCTTTAGACTCTACGACCATAGATTCATCACTTGCTTTTTTTTTAAGTCTTTTTTGTCTTGTGTCATTTGTTGCTGTTTTTTTGCACCTAATTCCTAAAAATAACACACACAGTTCATGAATTTTTCACAAACTCAAAATCATCTTTATTTTTGTCTTTAACCTACTGACGACCTTTAAGCCCAAAAGGGTTGCATTTCGCAAAATGTCACAAGAATAGCACAAAAATTTTATGGCGTAAATAAAATCACTACAGAGGGGAAATGGAATACATTTGTGCAAAAATAATTGTGATTATTCAAAAAGTTGCAAATGATGAATCAGAGAAAAACATATGGAAACCCCACACCCTGCCCACAGTGGCAAATTAAAGAAATACCAAGGCAAACACATAAAAAAGTGACTTTGAAAAAGACGTAAATTAAAAAAAAGAGTTAGGCGCAAATAAAAAACAGGAATAAAACAATGTGTGTATGCAATACATATATAGTGTGTGTGTGTGTATGCAATATACATAGTGTTTGTGTATGCAATATATATAGTGTGAGTGTGTATGTAATACAGTGGTGTGAAAAAGTGTTTGCCCCCTTACTGATTTCTTATTCTTTTGCATGTTTATCACACTTAAATGTTTCAAATCAAAAAACAAATTTAAATATTAGACAAAGATAACACAAGTAACCGCAAAATGCAGTTGTTAAATGAAAGTCTTTATTATTAAAGGGGTTGTACACTACTATTTAAAATATGCTAAGGCATTTTTATGATGAAAAGCAACTTCTTTATAATTACCTCCCTCTGCCTTTTCTGCCTGTAAGCGGCGCTATCACTGGCCGCTCACAGGCAGCACGTGACCCCCTACTGACGTCCCGTCTATTGAGGCGTTGGGGTCAGCGGAGGCTGCTGGGTTGTGGGCAGGGTTACCCCACCGCGAACTTTCCCAATGAATGGGGAGAGGGAGAGCACGCGCTGGATGCTGGGTATGATGCGCGGGGATAACCCCGCCCATGACCCAGCAGCCACCGTGGAACGCGGAAGACAGAGACCCCCGGCTGCAGCCTGGACTTGTGACGTCAGCGGATGTCAGAGCCGGCTGCAGCCGGGGGTCACGTGATGCCTATGAGCGGCCAGTGATAGCGCCGCTCACAGGCCGAAAAGGCAGAGGGAGGCAATTACATAGAAGCTGCTTTTCATTATAAAAACGCTTTGGCATATTTTGAATAGTAGTGGACAACCCTTTAAGGGAAAAATAAATCCAAACCTACAGGGCCCTGTGTATGTGACAAAGTGATTGCCCCCTAAACCTAATAACTTAGCAGCAACAACTGCAGTCAAGTGATTGCGATAATTGGCAATGAGTCTTTCACAACGCCCTGGAGGAATTTTGGCCCACCCGTCTTTGCAAAATTGTTGTAAATCATCCACATTGCAGGGTTTCTGAGCATGAACCGCCTTTTTAAGGTCATACCACAGCATCTCAATCAGATTAAGGTCATGACTTTTACTAGGCCACTCCAAAGTCTTAATTTTTTTTCTTAAGCCATTCAGAGGTGGTCTTGCTCGTGTGTTTTGGATCCATATCCATACCCTCTTCCTCTGATTTCAGATTTGTTCAGCCAGGTTGTGGGAGCTAAGGTATTCTCCAAGTTGGATTCAAGGGGAGCTTACAACCTGGTTAGAATCAGAGATGGGGATGAATGGAAAACAGCGTTCAATACCCCTGAAGGGCATTTCGAGAGCCTGATTATGCCTTTTGGTTTGACCAATGCACCTGCGGTGTTCCAACATTTCATTAGTGATATTTTCCATCATTTGGTGGGCAGGTTCGTGGCGGTCTGTCTGGATGATATTTTGGTTTACTCACCTGATTTTGAGGCACATCAGGGGCATGCTAAACAGGTCCTTCAGATATTTAGGGATAACAAACTATATGCCAAACTAGAAAAGTGTGTTTTCGCCATCCAGGAGGTGCAGTTTTTGGGGTACCTGTTGTCATCTTCAGATTTTCGGATGGATCCGGAGAAGATCTGTGCTGTCCTTGATTTGGACCGTCCCGAGAACTTGAAGGCTCTACAACTTTTTCTGGGATTTGCTAATTTTTACCGGAAATTCATCCAAAATTAATCAGTAATTGTGAAACTCACTGACAAGACAAGGAAGGGGTCTGATTTTTCCAAATGGTCGGATGCCGCATTGCAGACTTTTTCCTCCTTAAAGAGCTGTTTGCCACCGCACCTATACTCAGTCAACCCGATGTTTCCCAATCCTTTATTGTGGAAGTTCATGCATCGGAGGTGGGGGTTGGGGCTCTGTTGTCTCATGGTCCCATCCCCTGGTAAATGGCATCCATGCGCTTTCTTTTCTAAGAAATTGTCTTTGGCTGAGAGAAATTATGACATAGGTAATAGGGAACTTTTGGCTATTAAATTGGCGATCGAAGAATGGTGATATTGGTTGGGGGGGGCTGTCCATCCTATTACTGTTATCACAGACCATAAGAACCTGTCACATCTTTAATCGGCTAAACATCTCAACCCTAGGCAATGTAGATGGTCCCTGTTTTTTACTAGGTTCAATTTTGTTGTCACTTTCCGTCCAGTGGTCAAAAATGTCAAGGCTGATGCTTTGACCCGAAGCTTCCCTGGTGGTGGTGACCATGAGAACCCTACCCAAATTTTATAGAAGGGGTAGTCATTTCGGCATTGTACCCTGAACTAGAGGGTGAGATAATGGAGGCTCAGGGAGATGCCCCTGCCTCCTGCCCTTCAGGAAGTTATTTGTATCATCTAATCTGCGCCGCAAAGTAATTAAGGAACATCACAACTCTGTGCTTGCTGGTCATCCAGGTGGTAAGGAAACTGCGGACCTCCTTTCTCATCGTTTTTGGTGGCTGGGGTTGCATCGGGATCTGGTTGAACACGTATCTGCTTGTAGTTTTTGCTTGCATTCTAAAGTATTGCATACCCGTCCGTCTGGTACTCTTCTTCTGCTACGTATTCCTAACAGGCCATGGACAAACTTGTCCATGGATTTTATTACTGACCTACTGGTATCTGCAAGCAAAACTGTGGTTTTGGTGGTTGTAGATAGGTTCAATAAAATGGTTCACTTTGTTGCATTACCGACACTTCCGAATGCCAAGACTCTTGCTCAGGTGTTTATAAATGAGATTGTGAAGCTTCATGGTGTTCCCTCCGATGTGGTGTCAGATCGTGGGACCCAGTTTCTTTCCAAATTCTGGAAAGCGTTCTGTTCTCAACCGGGGGTGCAGCTGCCTTTCATCCTCAGTCAAATGGACAGACCAAGCCCGTTAATCAGAATTTGGAGACTTACCTCAGGTGTTTTGTCTCTGAAAATCAAGAGAATTGGGCATCCAACTTACTGCTCGCAGAATTTGCTATTAATAACCTTCTTCAAGAATCTACCATCAGGTCACCATTCTTTGCTGCATACTGTTACCATCCACAGTTTGGTACTTTTAGTGGGGTAGGGGCTTTGGGAGTTCCTGAGGAGGAACTTTTGCTTTGTCATTCTCCTCGGTGTGGCAGGGGGTTCTGAGTAATTTGAAAATCATGGGAGACAGTTACAAATGTATGGTTGATAGGAGATGCTTGCCAGGTCTGGATCTGAATGTGAATGTCTTTGTGTGGTTGTCTACCAGGAATATCAAGTTGAAAGTTCCTTCTTGGAAGCTGGGACCTAGATTTCTTGGTCTCTATAAAATAACCACTGTCATAAACCCAGCAGCGTTTAGTCTTGAGCTACCTCAGGCCCTTAATATTTACAATGTCTTTCACAGGTCTCTGCTCAAGAAATATGTCAAACCTTTTGAGTCCTCACCCCTACTGCCGCCCCCAATAATGGTTAATGGTAATCTGGAGTTTCAGATTTCATGGATTATTGATTCTTGTCTCCGACGTCGTTCCCTACAATACTTGGTGCACTGGAAGGGTTATCGTCCAGAGGAAAGGATGTAGGATTCAGCATCAGAGGTGAATTCCCCCAGGCTGGTTTGTTCATTCCACTCCTCTTATCCTGAGAAACCTGGTCCTAAGTGTCCGGAGGACATTCGTAGAAGGGGGGGTACTGTCACGGTTGTGTCAGATGTAGCAGACAGTCACTCTGCATCTGGCTGCAGAAGGTCACTTTGTTTGGCATTGCAGACACCTTCTTAATCCTTGTCTTTTGGACCCAGTGGCAACCTCCCTCCTGCTCTGATTGACACACCCTAGTCTGGGTTTTTATAAACTCTCAGTCTACTTCAGGGAGTCGCCGGTGATATTAACATTTTCCCTTGTGAAGGCTTGGAGCTATAGCAGTTGGCTAGCTTCCTCTCTGGTGCCCTTTGAGGACGTTTGGTGTTATCTCTCGTGTCTGCTCAAGCTAAGTTTTCCCCCTTTGTTTGTCTCCCTTGTTGTCTTTAGTTTATAGTGGGGACTGACCAATGCTCACCCCCCTCCCTATCAAGGGCCTAGCTCTAGGGATATACAGGGCTTAGGTTTCCTGCTCGGCGATTGGTGTGCAACCGATATAGGGATGGTAGGGTAGGCAGGGTGTTATTTGATCAGCCTAGTGGTCTCCACTCCCCCTTTCCCCAGTGTCTTGGCTGCCTTCCCCTCATCCCTTCATGTTGCACTTAGTCTTTCCCACACTGTGCGTGACAGCGCTTCAGCGTGAGGTCACGAACAGATGGACGGACATTTTCCTTCAGGATTTTTTGGCGCATGCGCCGACCAGAAGCTCCGGCGCCCATTTTCCTGTAGATCACGGCCTCAGGAAGATGGCCGCGGCCACCAGAAGCCGCACATGCTCATCTGCCTCACAGCCGGACGCCACTCACAGCCCAGCACAGGCCCCCGGCTTCTCTGCCTCACCGCCGGACGCCGCTCACAGCCCAGTGACAGGCCCCAGCAGGTGACAGGCCCCAGCAGGTGACAGGCCACAGCCAGGCCCCAGGCAGGCCCCAGCCAGGCCACAGACCGGCTACAGCCAGGCCACAGACAGGCCCCAGACAGGCACCAGCCAGGCCACAGACAGGCCACAGCCAGGCCCCAGACAGGCCACAGCCAGGCCCCAGACAGGCACCAGCCAGGCCACAGACAGGCCACAGATAGGCCCCAGCCCGGCCACAGACAGGCCCCAGACAGGCACCAGCCAGGCAAAAGACAGGCCCCAGCCAGGCCACAGACAGGCCCCAACCAGGCCCCAGTCAGGCCACAGCCAGGCCCCAGACAGGCACCAGCCAGGCCACAGACAGGCCCCAGCCAGGCCACAGACAGGCACCAGCCAGGCCAAAGACAGGCCCCAGCCAGGCCCCAGACAGGCCACAGCCAGGCCCCAGACAGACCACAGCCACGCCCCAGTCAGACACCGGTCCCAGTCAGACACCGGCCCCAGTCAGACACCAGCCCCGCAGCATCTCACCTCTTCTGCTGCCGTCGCCGGGTTCCTGAGGCAGGAAACGGAGGAACCTGCGATCCTGCTCCACCACCACCGCAACTCACAGCTGCAGGAGCACTGGCTTCATGTATCCAGGGTCCTCAGCATTCCTCCACTTCTGCCGGGCAGGATTCCAGAAGGACCCTGCCTCCTGTGACCCCCGCTCCACCACCCCCCATGTAAGATACCGTACCTATTCAGACTATAAGACGGACTCCATCTTATAAAAATTATTTTCTTTCCTATTCTCCACCACAAAATTTGGGGTGCGTCTTATGGTCCGGTGCGTCTTATAGTCCGAAAAATACGGCATATATGAATATATATATATATATATATATATATATATACATATATATATATATATATATATATATATATATTGGTTATGTTTTATATTTCATTGCATGCTCTGTGTTCTTGTACACCTGCTAATTACACATGTTATTTTCAGCCTCTCTGTGATTGACTGTGTTTAGCTTCAAACAGGACCATTGTCATTTCATTATTATGCTATGATTAAGGGTGTCTAGGACACCGAAAACACATCAGTTTTTTATCTTTGTCTGTTGGGTTTTATGGTATAAAGAAATAAAATAGTGCTTTTATTTTACCTATGGAAGTGCCACTCTTTTCACTTTTGCAATATATAGTGTGTGTATGCAGTTTTTTTTTTAATAAATTTGCAAAAAATTCTACATTTCTGTTTTTTTTTCAGTCAAGATGGGGTGCAGAGTGCACTTTAATGAGAAAAAAAATGAACTTTTTAGAATTTACCAAATGGCTGCAATAAAACAAAGAGTGAAAAATTTAAAGGGGTCTGAATACTTTCCGTACGCACTGTATAGTGTGTGTATGCAATCTATAGTGTGTGTGCAATATATAGTATGAGTGTACAATATATAATGTGTGTGCAATATATAGTGTGAATGCAATACTGTAGTGTGTGTATGCAATGTATAGCGTGTATATGCAATATATAGTGTGTATGTGTAAGCAAAATATATTGTATGTACAGTATATGCAATATATAGTGTGTGTATGCAATATATAGTGTATGTAACATATAGTGTGTGTATGCAATTTATAGTGTGTATGTAATACAGTGGGTATGGAAAGTATTCAGACCCCTTTACATTTTTCACTCTTTGTTTCATTGCTGCCATTTGGTAAATTCTAAAAAGTTCATTTTTTTTTCTCATTAAAGTATACCCTGCACCCCATCTTGACTGAAAAAAAGCAAAAATGTAGAATTTTTTGCAAATTTAAAAAAAAAGAAAAACTGAAATATCACATGGTCATAAGTATTCAGATCCTTTGCTCAGTAATGAGTAGAAGCACCCTTTTGCGCTTAGTACAGCCATGAGTCTTCCTGGGAATGATGTAACTAGTTTTTCACACCTGGATTTGGGGATCCTCTGCCATTCTTCCTTGCAGATCCTCTCCAGTTCCGTCAGGTTGGATGGTGAACGTTGGTGGACAGCCATTTTCAGGTTTCTCCAGAGATGCTCAATTGGGTTTAGGTCAGGGCTCTGGCTGGGCCAGTCAAGAATGGTCACAGAGTTGTTCTGAAGCCACTCCTTTGTTATTTTAGCTGTGTGCTTAGGGTCACTGTCTTGTTGGAAGGTGAACCTTCGGCCAAGTCTAAGGTCCAGAGCACTCTGGAAGAGGTTTTCATCCAGGATAACTATGTACTTGGCCGCATTCATGTTTCCTTCAATTGCAACCAGTCGTCCTGTCCCTGCAGCTGAAAAACACCCTCATAGCATGATGCTGCCAACACCATGTTTCACTGTTGGGATTGTATTGGGCAGGTGATAAGCAGTGCCTGGTTATCTCCACACATACCGCTTAGAATTATCGCCAAAAAGTTCTATCTTCGTCTCATCAGACCAGAGAATTTTATTTTTCATAGTCTGTGAGTCCTTCATGTGTTTTTGAGCAAACTCTATGTGGGCTTTCATATGTCTTGCACTGAGGAGAGGCTTCCGTATGGTCACTCTGCCATAAAGTCATGACTGGTGGCGGGCTGCAGTGATAGTTGACTTTGTGGAACTTTTTGGTGATAATTCTAAGTGGTATGTGTGGAGAAAACCAGGCACTGCTCATCACCTGCCTAATACAATCCCAATAGTGAAACATGGTGGTGGCAGCATCATGCTATGGGGGTGTTTTTCAGCTGCAGGGACAGGACGACTGGTTGCAATTTAAGGTAAATGAAATGCGGCCAAGTACAAAGATATCTTGGATGAAAACCTCTTCCAGAGTGCTCTGGACCTCGGAGTTGGCTGAAGGTTCACCTTCCAACAATACAATGACCCTAAGCACACAGCTAAAATAACAAAGGAGTGGCTTCAGAACAACTCTGTGACCATTCTTGAGTGGCCCAGCTAGAGCCCTGACCTAAACCCAATTGAGCATCTCTGGAGAGACCTGAAAATGGCTGTCCACCAACGTTCACCATCCAACCTGACGGAACTGGAGAGGATCTGCAAGGAAGAATGGCAGAGGATCCCCAAATCCAGGTGTGAAAAACTTGTTACATCATTCCCAAGAAGACTCATGACTGTACTAGCGCAAAAGGGTGCTTCTACTCAATACTGAGCAAAGGATCTGAATACTTATGATTATGACCATGTGATATTTCAGTTTTCCTTTTTTTTAAAATTTGCAAAAATTTCTACATTTTTGCTTTTTTTCAGTCAGGATGGGGTGCAGAGTGTACTTTAATGAGAAAAAAAACAAACTTTTTAGAATTTACCAAATGGCTGCAATGAAACAAAGAGTGAAAAATTTTAAGGGGTCTGAATACTTTCCGTACCCACTGTATATATCTATATATATATAGGTATATATATACCTATATATATATATATATATCTATATATATATATACATATATATATCTATAGATATATAGATATCTATAGATATATAGTGTGAGTGTATGCACACTATACAAATATTTCATACACACAGTTTTTGGATTTGGAGAACTCTTATTGAAATATCAATTCACACTTAATTTTATTTTCCAAGATTTTTTATGTGCACAATTCTATTAATAAAAACACTAAAATCCTTCAGTATCTCTTTTTGGTTATATATTCTTTTTTCCTTATAGCATTCCTAAAATCTTTACAGCACATCAGACCGAGTCCAAATATGTGTTTAGCAACGGGCGCCAAAATTCCAAAAGCCGCTCAGCTTATGGAAAAGCTGTCCCTGATAATATTGTTCATTGTTCCTTCTGCACTTGAAATATGCGAGTATCCAGCTGCCGCAATTGTGAGCAGTAGAATGTTATCACAATGTTTGCTGTCTGTCAAAAAACACACAACTTTTTGTATGATAAAATTAAAGCATTTACTCAACAATAAAAAATTGGTGGTCAAATTTCCTGATATAATTTTAATTAGACATAAAAGGGCTAGTAATGCTTAGAAGACAACTTTCTCTACACTGTGTGCACAATTATTAGTATTAGTATGAGTATTTGAACCATATCATTTTATGCAGATTTTCCATCTCTGCTGTATAAACTTGCATGCTTATTGGATAATTCAGATCAGGTGATGTGTTTTTGTGTAATGAGGCGGGTGCGGTCTCAGGATACAACACCCTTTATCAAGGAGTGCAGAATTATTAGGCAGCTTGTTTTACTAAGGCAAAATGGGCCAAAAAAGATCTGTAACTGACTCTGAAAAGTGAAAAAAATGTTACAAGTCCTACAGAGGGATGCAGCACTACTGAAATTGATAATGGGACGTGATCACAGAAACATCAAAAATGTTGTTGCAAAAAGTCATCAGGGTACCAAAAAACGTGTTGAGAAAAAAAGATGTCATTAGCTACGAAAAATTTGAGCAGATTCAAATGTGAAGCGACCAGGAAGACATTATTCTCCAGTGCTGTCAAATTCCAGAACTGCAACCTCCCTGGAGAGCCCAGAAGTACAAGGTGTTCAGTGCTCGGAGACATGGCTGAGGTAAGGAAGACTGAACCCGGCCACCACTGAGCAACACACAGAAGTGGAAACGTGAAAACTGGGCCAAGAAATATCTGAAGACAGATTTTTCAAAGGTTTTATGGACTGATGAGATGAGAGTGACTCTTGATAGACCAGATGGATGGGTAGTGGCTGAATCAATAACTGGCACCGACCTCTACTTCAACTTAGTCCATAGCAACAGGGGCGGACACAGACTGTAGTGGGCCCCTGTGCAAGAAATTTTGGGGGGCCCCCCCTGCCCTTCATAAGGCAACAAAGTTATGTAAACATAACCCCCCATGTGCATCTCTCACCCCCCCATGTGCAGCTCTCATCCCACCCATGTGCAGCTCTCACCCCCCGTGCATCTCTCATCCCCCCCATGTGCATCTCTCATCCCCCCATGTGCATCTCTCATCCCCCCCATGTGCATCTCTCATCCCCCTCCGTGCATCTCTCATCCCCCCCATGTGCATCTCTCATCCCCCCCATGTGCATCTCTCATCCCCCCCCATGTGCATCTCTCATCCCCCCCCATGTGCATCTCTCATCCCCCCCCATGTGCATCTCTCATCCCCCCCCCATGTGCATCTCTCACCCCCCCCATGTGCATCTCTCATCCCCCCCCATGTGCATCTCTGATTCCCCCCACTCCTAGTTAATTAATTGTATTTAAAAAAAATAAAACTTGTTATACTTACCCCCATGCAATCCCTGCAGAATCCTGGCGCTCGTCCACGTCGCTGCCACCAGGTTCTCCTGACGTTCGGCCATGTGACGGCGCCACATACATAGCCATCAGCTTTTGTTTTGGCCAAAAGATTTTTAAAGCCGCCACCACGATAAGGTAGACTCTTCTGGGCGGGCCCTACTCTAACCTATTAAAATTTTCTTAAAATATCCAATACTCTTTTTAGATATATTTTTATTTAGTTTTCTTTAAGGGAATGTGTCATATACATTTTTTTTTTAAATGACCAATAATACCACATACAGGGAATACCGCCACACCATGACCAGACCACATATTACCACAACATAGTGACCGAATAATACCACACAGAAGGGAGAAAAACTGCCACACCATGACCAGACCACATATTACCACTACATTACTAATATTACCACCACATTACTAATATTACCATAAGTGTCATTATACACGGGAGCTCTATACATGGTATGTATAACGTAAGTGTCCAGGTAATCTAGTGATCACCAGTGAAATTATACACAGGAGCTCTGTATATAGTGTCAGTGTACAGGTAATACAGTGACATTATACACAGGAGCTCTGTATATAGTGTACAGGTAATACAGTGATCATCAGTGACATTATACACAGGAGCTCTGTATATAGTGTCAGTGTACAGGTAATACAGGGATCACCAGTGACATTATACACAGGAGCTCTGTATATAGTGTCAGTGTACAGGTAATACAGTGATCACCAGTGAAATTATACACAGGAGCTCTGTATATAGTGTCAGTGTACAGGTAATACAGTGATCACCAGTGACATTATACACAGGAGCTCTGTATATAGTGTCAGTGTACAGGTAATACAGTGATCACCAGTGACATTATACACAGTGTACATGTAATAGACTGACTCACCGGTGACGTCTCTAGGTGAAGTCCTTCATCTTCGCTTTTCTCCTTCATCCAGCACAGACCGCCATCACTCGTCTCTGCATAAAATAACACAGTTATCTAGAGCACATTCCCCAACTTCTACATTACGCAGCTGAATACAGACGTGCATCCACCATCAATATATGGTTAGTTATTAGGCAACCTACCATTCCAAATATAAATTGTAATCCACCACTGTGCCCCCATTAACTGTAAATAGGCACTTAATATATAATTTAATTAGAACCTCTACTCTTTCCGCCAATTTGTTACCAGTCACACTCCTGCATCCGCAACGCCCCCTACTCTATACTTCCTGCTCCCCGCATTCAATATTTACATGCACCCCCTGCCCCAATTCATTATATCATGTCCGTGCTCTCCCCACCCCATCATCATTTATCATTTACTCTCCCCCACCCCACATTCGTTATGTGCCCCTCTCTCATCCCCCTCCCCCACATGTGCCCCTCTCTCATCCCCCTCCCCCACATGTGCCCCTCTCTCATCCCCCTCCCCCACATGTGCCCCTCTCTCATCCCCCTCCCCCACATGTGCCCCTCTCTCATCCCCCTCCCCCACATGTGCCCCTCTCTCATCCCCCTCCCCCACATGTGCCCCTCTCTCATCCCCCTCCCCCACATGTGCCCCTCTCTCATCCCCCTCCCCCACATGTGCCCCTCTCTCATCCCCCTCCCCCACATGTGCCCCTCTCTCATCCCCCTCCCCCACATGTGCCCCTCTCTCATCCCCCTCCACCACATGTGCATCTCCCATCTCATCCCCCTCCACCACATGTGCATCTCCCATCTCCCCCCCCCACACACATGTGCATCTCCCATCTCCCCCCCACCACACACATGTGCATCTCCCATCTCCCCCCCACACACACATGTGCATCTCCCATCTCATCCCCCTCCACCACATGTGCATCTCCCATCTCATCCCCCTCCACCACATGTGCATCTCCCATCTCCCCCCCCCCACACACATGTGCATCTCCCATCTCCCCCCCACCACACACATGTGCATCTCCCATCTCCCCCCCACACACACATGTGCATCTCCCATCTCCCCCCCCCCACACACACACATGTGCATCTCCCATCTCCCCCCCCCACACACACACATGTGCATCTCCCATCTCCCCCCCACACACACACACACATGTGCATCTCCCATCTCCCCCCCCCCCCACACACACACACACACACATGTGCATCTCCCATCTCCCCCCCCACACACACATACACACACACATGTGCTTCTCCCATCTCTCCACTCCTAGTTAATTGTATTTTAAAAAAAATAAAACTTGTTATACTTACCCCCATGCGATCCCTGCAGAATCCTGGCGCTCGTCCAAATCGCTGACAGCAGGTTCTCCTGACTTCCGGCCATGTGACGGCACCGTCACATGACCGGAAGTCAGGGGAATCATCAAGGCGCTGCTGCAACAGCGCAGCTCAGCGCTGAAATGTCCCGGACCCGGCGCATAGCATGGGGCCCCGGAGAGAGACGCACAAGAGGGGGGCCCCCGAGGGGGCCCCTACCGGCCGGGCCCCATACTGGAGTCAGGGCAGTCATGCCCTGATGGCGGCCCTGCTGGAGGCTGGAGGGGCCCCCTCTCCCTCGGGGCCCCCGTTCAATGAACCGGCTGCACGGGCGGTAGTTCCGCCCCTGCATAGCAAGGTGGAGGTGCTGCTATGGGCTGGTATTATTAAAGATGAGCTAGTTGGACCTTTTCGGGTTGAAGATGGACTCAAAATCAACTTTCAAATCTACTGCCAGTTTTTAGAAGACACTTTCTTCAAGCAGTGGTAAAGGAAAAGGTCTACATCTTTCAGGAAAACTATGATTTTTATGCAGGGCAATGTTCCATCGAAGCATCAAAGTTGGCTGCTAGTAATAGCCTTAAAGATGAACGAATAATGACCAGACCCCTTCCTCACCCCACTTGAACCCTATTGAGAACTTGTGGACCGGTCTTAAATGGGAGATTTATGGTGAAGAAAAACAGTCACCTCTCTGATCAGTGTCTTGGGGGCTGTGGTTGCTGCTGCCCAAAAGCTGATTGTCAACAGATTAAGTAACTGACAGACTCCATGGATGGAGCTTATAACTCTTCATACCTTTCCAACTGCACATTTAGCGTCTCCAATTCCCACACTACCTCCTCATCCCGCCCTCTCTCTGTTGGAGTCCCTCAAGGCTCCGTCCTAGGACCCCTACTCTTCTCCATCTATACCCTTGGCCCGGGACAGCTCATAAAGTCCCATGGTTTCCAGTACCACCTGTATGCTGATGAAACTCAGATCTACCTCTCTGGCCCAGATGTCACCTCTCTGCTGTCCAAAATCCCAGCGTGTCTGTCAGCCATATCCTCCTTCTTCTCCTCTCGCTTCCTCAAACTCAATGTGGACAAATCTGAACTCATCATCTTTCCTCCATCTCGCGGATCTTCCCCATCTGATCTATATATATCAATAAATGACATCACTCTTTCCCCTGTACCAGAAATACGCTGCCTCAGCGTAACCCTCAACTCTGCTCTGTCCTTCAAACCACACATCCAAGCCCTCTCCATCTCCTGTTGCCTCCAGCTCAAAAATATTTCCAGAATTCGTCCTTTCCTCAACCCTCAATCTACAAAACTGCTTGTGCATGCCCTCATCATTTCCCGCCTCGACTACTGCAACATCCCGTTCTGTGGCCTACCTGCTAACACTCTTGCACCTCTCCAGTCTGTCCTTAATTATGCTGCCCGACTTCATCTCTCACTTCGCTACTCCTCTGCTATCCCCCTTTTCAAATCCCTTCACTGGCTCCCAATTTCCCAGCGTATCCATTTTCTCTCCTCCATACATGTGTTAATTCATAGTTTTGATGCCTTCCGCGTGAATGTACAATTTTCATAGTCATGAAAATACAGAAAAATCTTTAAATGAGGTGTGTCCAAACTTTTGGTCTGTACTGTACAGCACCGTGGAATCAATGGAGCTATATAAATTAATAATAATAATAATAATAATAGTAGTAAAAATGGCTGTTATTGAAAAGAAGGGCAGCTGTATTAATATATTGGGCACTGAAAATGACCCTAAAAAAAGTTTGTCATACCTAAGAATAAAATGAGTAAGATATATGAACAAATATAATCAGTAATTTATCTCTATTTAAAAAATAATAATCATAGAAACAAAAACAAAAAATTAACAGAAAATGTGAAGAAGCCCAATTGGAAGGAAAAATCACATCACAAGCCCCCAGCGCAAGTTTGTTTCCTATTTTGCAGTGTTAAATGTTACTGTGTGAAACATATTTGCACAACTGTTATGATAGATGAAGACTAGAAGAACCAGTGATAGCACTTAGACAAAACATTGACTTACCAAAGAGCCTCTGCTCTTGCTGAGGGCAGCTGCATCAAATCCATCTCATCTCTGATGGGTTTGACTTTGACCATTTCCTAAGTTAGTAAACCTGCACAGAACCACATTTTTTATGATTCAGGCTAATAAAATATGATTTATTATCTTGGGGGAAATATGTAAAATGAGATTTATAGAAACAAATCTAACCTTTTAATGACTTCTCCCCAAACTCATTAAGCTGAAAGATATCTCTCCTGACGCCATGCTGAGCATACAAGTAGTCTCAGTAGATGAAGGAGAGGTTTGGCTGCTGCCACACTCTTCTAGCAGTGGGCTATATTCCCAAGAACTCAAGGATCAAGCATTGAAATCCAATTGCCTGATCCTTATCTCCCTCAACATATGCCACTGGGGTAAGCCGTTATACCTATTAGATGGTCGTCCGGTCCCACCAAAAGCAGATTCAGACAATTTTCATCTAAAGAATGAATATTGTTGGTTTGAAAAGAAACCATGGATATGGTTGGTTTGAAAAGAAACCATGGTTTTAATTTTTATTTCATAAATCAATAATACACATGAAAATATGAAACTTTGTAATATATCTAATAAGAAAGATATGTTTCTTTCTCCCTTTCAATTGATCTTTCACTTTCAATTAATGGGTAAAATCTGTATTCTTTGAAGACAAAGTTTCCTATTACTTAAATAGGAGATTGCAGTTAGTGCTTTTAAAATTCTATGGAGGAGGCGGAGCTAGAGGTCAACACAGACATTCTGCTGCAAGTTCTCATAAAACCACAATGCATGTGTGAAGAATAGGAAGAAAATCAGCACTCACCATTCCTTGTAAAATCAGTCCTTTATTCCATGATACGGAACATGTTGGTGGCAGGCGGGGGATGCGGGGAAAGAAAGACGGACGATGGCCCTTTCGCGCTCAGCAGAACACTTTCACGGGTCCAGATAGTGGGATGACGTAGATCTACTTCCTTTTTCAGGTAACAGGTAGCATATATTTATGACTATTGCTACCTGAAACCTGAAGAAGGAAGTAGATCTACGTCATCCCACTTTCTAGACCTGTGGAAGTGTTCTGCTGAGCGCGAACGGGTCATCGACAGTCTTTCTTTCCCCGCATCCCCCGCCTGCCACCAACATGTTCCGTATCATGGAATAAAGGACTGATTTTACAAGGAATGGTGGAAAAAAATAACCAAATAAAACGACGGTTACTCTTTAAGTGTGATATAGGTGAACCGTGACTGGTTATGTGAGCTGGATTATATGGACTTGGTTAGATCAAACCTGGTCCAACTAACATCTCCCTATAGGAATGCTACAGCACTACTTATCTTGCATATCACAAGAAATTAAATAAAAGATATGTTGCTAATTTTTCCATTTTTGCAGACAAATTCAGAAAACAAAAATTCACTTGTCCAAAGCTCCACAATAATCTTTACAAGTATCCTTGGGCTCAAACAGAATTACAAACGCTGATTATGACAGTTAATGAGTTTTTCTGACTTTTGGCAACTATGGTGTACATGGACTAGTGCGGTGCTACATAGGCTCTGTCTGCCGCCAATTGTTGCCTTTGTGGGACTGCTGCCAGGTGTACGATCCTTGTCATACTGGTCTCGATAAAAAGATTAGTTCCAACTTCATAAATGGGCATTCTTGCAAACACAAGCAATTTTCTAATTAAATATTAACATTTTTCTTTTGTTTATAGCGTGTTGCCTTGGCAACCGACCACTGCTAGACAACAGAATCTGAGCAATGCTCTTTTTTATTAGGCTTGTAAGCGCTCTTTTGAAGCTGGTCAGGATCGCTGGTATCTCATAACCCCGGCCAGCTTCAGCACGGTGCTTACAAGTTAGACAGCAGCAGTGGTCGGTCTTCTACACAACAGGCTGTAAATAAAAGAAAAGTGGTAATAGCTCAAGACTGGCTGCAAATTTTAATAAGCTGTAAATTGAAAAAGTTCTTGTTAATTCAAGCACAATTTTCATCTATGGGGTTGTCTATTTTTTTTTTACTTAAATACATGGATTTTGGACTAAAAATCATGTTTTTGCAATTTGGTTCCATTAAAATGTTTGCACCATTTGGCTTCTACAGTATCTTCGGTTTACTTCAAATTCAACTTTGACGGTGGTCATAAATCAGCTGAGAAGAGCTCAGAAAAAGACGAATAAGAGTTACAACCTCCCCATTAGACTGTCATAGTGGACTCACTGGTGGACTCTCAGTTAATTCATTCTGCAGCCAGCAATAGACTGTGAAACACAGAGGCTATAGAAGTCAAACGGCACAACATTTTTAATTAAATCCAATTTCAGAAATGATTTTTAACCAAAATACATGCATTTTAGGTAAAAAAAATTGTCCCCAAAGATAAAGAACCCCATATAGCTATTTTTATAGACTTTTTTTTAACAATTTATATAAAGTGAACATATTTTCAGGTAGAAATTCAAACATCCATTAATTAAAAACTATCGTGATAATGGAGTCAATATTTTACATTTTTCTTGAAAGTACGTACATAATGCAGAATAATGCTGGCAATGTACAATAAGCTGCCATTATATACATATATATATATATATATATATTGGGAATATATATTGGGAAATCATGCCCATAGTTATAAGTTATAAGCGCGCTTGCTATAGATACTTCTTGTTTTTTCAGCTCATTGAACTTCTAGTTTTTCCGACATGAATGATAAAATAAAATAGCTGCCAATAACACTACCTCCAATACGCCAACAAAAATCATCATCCCGGTTATGTGGGGATATAAGGACGGAAGTAGCTATGAATCCTGTGTTTTTGCTGGTCAGCCTTACAAAGAGACCTATTTATTTTTATTACTGCCCTGAAATACTCGTAACTTTTTAAACAAAGCGTAAATGTGTTGTGGGGTAATGGCAATTTTATTGATCAGTAAAACCAAGCCACAATAATAGTAAAAGAACTTAAAACATCACACCAAAGTGTGTCTCTCCAGCTGTTGTAAGACTACAACTCCCAGCATGTCCCGACAGATGTAGGGCATGCTGAGAGTTGTACCTTTAGATCAGCTCAAGAGGATTGTGGAACACTGACTTGACATTTATTTGACATGTTACATAATGACAGTATGAAGAAACGCTGGCAGACAAAGACAGAAGAGACCGCTGTCCAAGCACAATGTATGGGCCCTCTGTAGTCCAATTGTTCCTCATAATGCACAATTCCACCTGCTTTGGAGGTGAATATGGCCCCGTACCTCTTGGGCCCCTGTTGCACCAATGGTATTTTCACCTCGAGTTGAAATACCATGTCCAATGAAGAATTCTGTGACTCCAAAGTTCAATAATGAACAACCTAGGATGGATAAGTTGATCAGTCCACCATAGTATCTGAGGGTCTTCCAATAGACCCAGCCCCAGCCTTTGATCCAATAATATGCTTCTAATACCACAGAGCCCTAAAGCCCCATACATATGAGATTAATATGGGCCTCCACCGCCAATATCGATGGGTTTGGCCAACACTCTATTGATTGTTGGAGAAGATGTCGCTCAGGCATGTCAATGCTTTGTTCTCCCAAACGTATACCTCCGCCACACATGTCTCTCAGTGGCTTTCTCATGGAGAACACAGAAGGTTTTGACCAAGCGCTTCTGAGTATGGGAGAGACAACCAAGATGGCAGTTGTCAGAACGATTGGCTGAAGCATAATTCAGTCGACAGCCATCTAATGTGTAGTAAAGTTCCCCCAGAGGACAACCCTATTTTGAGCTGACTATGGAGACAATCATTTGCCACTTAAGTCTCTTTTAATTTGATTCGAAAAATCCTAGATATTTTGGTTATGAACACTAGCCATCAGAGTCATGTCCTCTGATTAGCCCAATAAGACCCAATTGGGTTCAATAAGCATGAGCTATCATTCAAAATATCTCCTGCTTTTTAAATAAAATAAAAATTTTAGTTAAATGTTTGTATTGAGCAGGTTATGTAGCATACATGCAAATTATTGAGGTTCCCTTAACAGTGCCAGTTTAGGTGGCCCCCTAGATGCAAGTCACACATGCCCTCCAGGGTATACATGCCAGAGTCGCCCTGCATGATGTCCCCAAAATTCTTTCTACAGTTAAGCACAAAGTTTCTCCAATCAAAAAGGAGATCACCACATCCTCCAACACTAGGACTGGGAATATGGACTAATTTGATTTTTTTTAAACTTGTAATAGTTTTATATAATTTTTTTTTATAAAAGTACGCTATATTAAAGAAGTAATACCGCTCGGGTCAAACAGGTGGATTTTGCAGGTAATTTAACCAGTCTGAGCCTGTAATCGTTAGAAGGTGATTTTTCTTCATAAGAATTCTTCATAGGAATTTATGGTCCTCTGCCATCAGTCATCTGATGGTGGTTTTCTGCTTCAAGTCAATGTCCACTTTTCCCAGGATGCAAAAATATATAATTAATTATCAATGTGTCAAGTACATAAAACTAGAGTGAGACCCAACAAAAAATGTAGATATTAGCCTTATAAAGTGTAGTGATTATCCACTGTCGTCTTCTGAGCACATATCTACCCTAAACTGAGCAAAATATCAAACTCAAAGGAGTTGTCCAGGCATATAGTACTAGTGAACTATAATAAGCATCCAGCACCTGAACCAATCATCTGTTAGGTCTGAGGGCGGCCAGATGTAATGTAGTCATAGCTTACTATCAAGGAACTCTTGGGATTGTCCATAGCGGCATCCTCAGCTCGGCATATTGGGCATCTCTGGATTTTCTACACTCTGTGATATCATGACGTTGTGTGAGTTGTAGTCACTTGGCCTCATGCGTCATGATGACATGCATAGCACCGTGGCGTCTCGCTTTGTAAATGCCAAAGGAGCCCAGGATACTAGGCTAAGGATGCCGGCCGCTGAAGTGGAGACTATCCTCTTTTTTCTAGACTCTAAAGGTATAACTCTATGTACTGTACATGGCAATGTCCTTAAAAAAAATCAATGAGCACGTTAGACCTATGCACCAAGAGAATTTACTGGTGTGTATGATGAGCATGGAACCCAAATGTGGCATACACCTAACCTAAGAAAAATATGGAAAAAATAGTTTTATTTTTAATACACTTTTATTCAATTTTTTCTGTTTTTATCTGATGTAAAGAAACCTTTGATATCAGTATCCAGTTGTAATCATTAGACACATGTTTTGAAACAAAGGGAAACAAAGAAGCTTTCATTACTGGGCCCACCAAACCTGCTTTCTTCTATAAGAGGTGTAAATGCTTTCATTTAATTGCTGATGGTTGTTGGAGTCCTTTTGACTCTCATGAAGTAAAAAAAAACACCTTGATCAGTTTATTCAGGCTTCTAATTAGCATATTCCAATGACCCTCAAAGGTAGTCTTCAAAAGATCAAATGTATGGGTCAAACAAAGACCTTGTTGACTGGGAAAACCATTTCAGAACATTGGATATGTTAACAACTCAATATATACACTCCTCAACATTGAAATTGCAACACCAAGAAAAAAATGTCATGGAGTTATGGAAATCACAAGATCAAAAGACATGATAATAATATGCAAAATGATGAAAAATTGGAAACAAAATGTTCAAGACATCTGAATATAGTCAGTATCGAGAATGAGCGCAAAATTCAGAAAACCCTTGCACTTACAGCCTTGGCTGCTATCAATTAGATTATCAATAGTTGTCTGAGGAATGATCTTCCATGCTGAGTGCACTTGGGCAAATCATCAAGATCTGCTGCTAGCAGCTCCCTGTATAATTACAGACCAATAACGTCCCAGATGAGCTTAATGGGAGACAAGTCTGGAGATGCTGCAGCCATGGTGGCACGTTTATGCGATGTGAGCGTCTCACAGTAGCATGAGCAACATGCGGTCTGATGTTGTCCTGTTGAAAAACGGCTCCTCGGCGGCTACCGTACATAATGCCACCCAATACCATAATTCCGGGAGTAGGAACGGTGTGAAGTTTCCTCATTTAGGCCTCTTCATGGGTCTGTCCACATGATCTTGTCAGATTATGTCTCATAGTGAATTATTCTGGACTGCAAGTGAACTTATACATCACATACCAAGCCAAAGGCACCAAACAGTGTCTACACAAACCTTTAGAAGGCATTTGGAATGCCGGCAAAGACTGCATAGGAGGCTGGAATGGAGGTCTATCCTTTTCAGAGATAAGTCTGTTTTTGTCTTAAATGCAATGATAGCTGAATATTAGTCAAGAGTAGTGATGAGCGAGCTTGCTCGTCACTGCTCGATACTCACCTGAGCATCTCACTGCTCGAGTTGCTCGGCGCTCCTCGAGTATTTTCGGGATGTTCGGGTGGGAGCCTGGGTCCCCACCCCAAATGTTTGGTGCTCTTTAGAGAGCTAATGAGCATGCAGGGATTGCCTGCCACTCACTGTAATTTCGTAGCCATGTTGGTTGTGGCATTAAAGTGATTGGCTGGCAGCATCGCGTCATCAGGTCTATATAAGACCTGGTGACCCTATACTTGTCACAGTATAATCCGGAAACAGGCAGAGTAGGGAGAGCTGCTGCTGAGTGATGGGGAGATTTGCTTGTTTATTAGTTAGGATAGGTATTCCACAATATATACAGTTGTGCTCAAAAGTTTACATACCTCGGCAGAATTTTTCTTTTCTTGGCCTTGTTTCAGAGAATATGAATGATAACAAAAACACTTTTTCTCCAGTCATGGTTATTGGTTGGGTGAAACCATTTATTGTCAAACTACTGTGTTTTATGTTTTTAAATCTTAATGACAACCAAAAACATCCAAATGACCCTGATCAACAGTTCATATACCCTGGTGATTTTGGCCTGATAACATGTACAGAATTTGACACAAATGGGTTTGAATGGATACTAAAGGTAACATCCTCACCTGTGACCTGTTTGCTTGTAATCAGTGTGGGTGCATAAAAGCTGAGTGAGTTTCTGGGATCCAGACAGACTCTTGCATGTTTCATCCAGCCACTGACGTTTCTGGATTGTGAGTCATGGGGAAAGTAAAAGAATTGTCAACAGATCTAAGGAAAAAGGTAGTTGAACTGTATAACACAGGAAAGGGATATAAAAAAAATGTCCAAGGAATTGATAATGCTAGTCAGCAGCGTTCAAACTGTGATTAACAAATGGAAAATCAGAGGGTCTGTAAAAACCAAACCACGGTCAGGTAGACCAACAAAGATTTCGGCCACAACAGCCTGGAAAATTGTTCAGGATGCAAAGAAAAACCCACAAATAACATCAGCTGAAATTCAGAACTCTTTGAAAACTAGCGGTGTAGCTGTTTCAAGATGCATGATAAGGAGGCACTTGAAGAAAAATGGGCTGCATGGTTGAGTCGCCAGAAGAAAGCCATTACTGCGCAAATGCCACAAAGTATCTCGCCTACAAAACGCCAAATAGCACAGACCAGCCTCAAAACTTCTGGTACAAGGTAATTTGGAGTGATGAGATCAAAATCGAACTTTTTGGTCACAACCATAAACGTTACTGTTATGCACACGCCCGGGCTAAGCGGCGTGTGCGTGTGATTGTAGTGATTCCACTGGACCGTGCCGGAGAGTGAATGCCTGGAGGGGCGTGACTAAGTATTCACCCGATCCGACCAGGGTCGCACGACGGCATACGACGCCAGTGCACCAAGGAGGAACCGAGCAGAGGGACCAGGTGCTACTCCAGGACAGACCCCGGACACGGCTGTTGACCCACACAGGGGAATACAGGAACAGGCTGGTAGGCTGGCACACAGACTGGAGGGTATAGGCAGGCACGACTGGTATGCAGGCAGGCGGGTAAGCAGGCAGGGGGGTAAAGGCAAGCACAGCTAGAGTGCAGACAGGAAGGCACTAGCAGGTAGGAACACAGGCGGGATAGGACCCAGTACACACCGGGACTCGGGAACAATACAGGCAGAGGGTTACAGGCAAGCACAGCTAGAGTGCAGACAAGGCTGAGCAGGGAGGACAGGGCTCTGTTCACACGGAACAGACAGGAAGGGAAAGACAGAGCCAGATACTCACACAGTACTTGCAGAGACAACAAGCAGGAGTTAGGTACGAGTTCAGACTCTGCAGAAAAAGGAAGGGAACAGACATAGAGGCAAAACAGGTAAAGGACAGGAGAGAGTTCAGACTGGAACTGAGTGTACGGAGGAGACCGACACTGCAGAGGGATACAGGAGCGGGTCTGGGAATACGGCCCCCAGAGAGGCGGAACGAACAGGCAAGGAGCGTGTTCAGACAGGACAGACCAGACACAGGAGCGGGTCTAGGAAATCGGCCACTAGAAGGCGAGAGGAACAGGCTAGGAGCGTGTTCAGACAGGACAGACAAGAGAACACAGAAAGGAGTCAGTTCAGACACGGGAGCTGATACCGCAAAGCAGGAGACATACAGGACTCAGTTCAGACACGGGAGCTGATACCGCAAAGCAGGAGACATACAGGACACAGTTCAGACACGGGAGCTGATACCGCAAAGCAGGAGACATACAGGACTCAGTTCAGACACGGGAACTGATAAAAAAAGCAGGAGACAAGAGACGGGACCTGGCACCTTCAGAGTGCAAGCACACACTGAAGGAAACACTATGCTCAGGCAGGGATAGAAGGGAGCTGCTGAGCTATATACCAAGTGACAGACAGCAATAGGCTGAGGACGCACAAGGGGTGTGACCCACAGCAGGTACAAAAGGCAGGAAGTGATCGGGCGCCGCCCTTAAGCAGCAGAAACAGACACAAACAGACAGCATGGAGGGAAGCCAGAGAGACATTCTGGACAGGAGATCAAGTGCGCCCTCTTGCACAGTGGGAGATGGACCACCATGCAAGGACGCCGCCAGGTATGTTACAGTACCTCCCCCCTTACGCCCCCTCTTCTTCAGGCCTGCCAGAATCTTCCGCAGGGAATTCGAGGGCCAGTCGTTCACTGGGTTGGAGGGGGACAGAGACTTAAGGGTAATCTCTGCTTCGAGGTACATCTTGTCAAGCTCACAGGAAGAAATAGACGGGTTATCACGTACATAATGAGGAAAAGTCACTGTCTCTTTGTTATCTGGTGGTATCCCGGAGGATTCAGGAAACAACTGGAGGTCCTCCGCCGGGTCAGAAGAGTGCAGAAGCTCAGAGAAAACAACTGCTTCAGAGTACACTAGGTCGGACTCACTGGAGGAAGCAGGCGAGGTATCGGGTACCGAGTATAGGAAAGTCTCTGTCCATTCACCACCAGGTGGCACCCCGAAGGGTTCTGGAGACAGCTGGCGGTCCTCCGCCTGGTCAGAGGGGTGTAGAGACTCACGGGTAACCTCTGCCTCAGAGTACACTAGGTCGGACTCACTGGAGGAAGCAGGCGAGGTATCGGGTACCGAGTATAGGAAAGTCTCTGTCCATTCACCACCAGGTGGCACCCCGAAGGGTTCTGGAGACAGCTGGCGGTCCTCCGCCTGGTCAGAGGGGTGTAGAGACTCACGGGTAACCTCTGCTTCAGAGTACACTAGGTCGGACTCACTGGACGAAGCAAGCGAGGTATCAGATCCAGGATATAGGAAAGTCTCTGTCCATTCACCACCAGGTGGCACCCCGAAGGATTCTGAACACAACTGGAGGTCCTCCGCCTGGTCGGAGGGGTGTAGAGACTCAGGAGTAACCTCTGCTTCGGAGTACACTAAGTTGGACTCACTGGACGAAGCGAGCGAGGTATCAGGTACAGAGTATAGGAGAGTCTCTGTCCTTTCGCTACCAGGTAGCACCCCGAAGGGTTCAGGAGACAACTGGAGATCCTCCGCCTGGTCGGAGAGGTGTAGAGACTCGGAGGTAACTACCACTTTGGGGTACCCATTGTCAGGCTCACAGGACGAAGCGGAGAAAGTATTGAGTACCGGGTGTAGAGAAGTCTCTCTCCATTTGTCATCGAGTGGTATCCCGGAGGGTTCAGGAGGCAACAGGGGATCCTCCGCCAGGTAGTAGAGGTGCACAGACTCTGAGGTAACCACAGCTTTGGAGCATCCTTGGACATGCACACCGGTTAAAGAGAAAGAAGCATCTGATGCCGGGTGCAGGAAGTTCTCCTGTGTGGAGTCTGGATGGGCAGAAGTCTCTTCGGCCAGGAGAACTGGTGCACTACCCACGCACATTACCCATTGGGGTTTCTCCGGGATACAGGGAGATGAAGCTTCAGTAGGGACTTCAAGGTTGGGGTCAGGAGGTCTCAGGGAGGACAGACCCTGGCGTGACGGCTTGCCTCTAAGTCTAGCACGTCTGGACTGCCTCTTGAGGTTGAGAGAAGTATTCCGGAAAGCGTAGTCACCCTGTGAGGATTCTGGGTGGGCAGTAGTCTCATTGGGCTGGAGGACTATTGCGCTACCCACACACATTACCCGTCGGGGCTGCTCCGGGATATTGGGAAGTGAAGCTTCAGCAGGGGCTTCAGAGTTAGGGTCCTCGAAGACCATACGAAAGGCCACCAGGAAGGCCTGCAGGTCAAGGATGACAGGATCCCATGCTTCCCATAGGGGGGTGACCCATTTCAAGGCATCACCCGCTAGGTAGTCAATCATAAAGGCCACTTTAGCCCAATCGGAAGGAAAATAGAGAGGGTAGGCCTTAAAGTGTAGCATGCATTGCTCCACAAATGCACGACACTGTCTTGGATCCCCATAGTAACGTGGCGGATCCGCAGGAACGAGGGCTGATAGATCCATCTGGACGGGTGCGTAATTCGCCTGGAACTCAGCTAAAGGGGGGAAAAAAATTTATTTATTTATTTTAATGCATGTATTCGCTGGAGAAACTTCTCAAAGAGCGAAGGCCGTGGGGCTCAACGGGAACCATGGCCTGAGCATGCTGTTATGCACACGCCCGGGCTAAGCGGCGTGTGCGTGTGATTGTAGTGATTCCACTGGACCGTGCCGGAGAGTGAATGCCTGGAGGGGCGTGACTAAGTATTCACCCGATCCGACCAGGGTCGCACGACGGCATACGACGCCAGTGCACCAAGGAGGAACCGAGCAGAGGGACCAGGTGCTACTCCAGGACAGACCCCGGACACGGCTGTTGACCCACACAGGGGAATACAGGAACAGGCTGGTAGGCTGGCACACAGACTGGAGGGTATAGGCAGGCACGACTGGTATGCAGGCAGGCGGGTATGCAGGCAGGGGGGTAAAGGCAAGCACAGCTAGAGTGCAGACAGGAAGGCACTAGCAGGTAGGAACACAGGCGGGATAGGACCCAGTACACACCGGGACTCGGGAACAATACAGGCAGAGGGTTACAGGCAAGCACAGCTAGAGTGCAGACAAGGCTGAGCAGGGAGGACAGGGCTCTGTTCACACGGAACAGACAGGAAGGGAAAGACAGAGCCAGATACTCACACAGTACTTGCAGAGACAACAAGCAGGAGTTAGGTACGAGTTCAGACTCTGCAGAAAAAGGAAGGGAACAGACATAGAGGCAAAACAGGTAAAGGACAGGAGAGAGTTCAGACTGGAACTGAGTGTACGGAGGAGACCGACACTGCAGAGGGATACAGGAGCGGGTCTGGGAATACGGCCCCCAGAGAGGCGGAACGAACAGGCAAGGAGCGTGTTCAGACAGGACAGACCAGACACAGGAGCGGGTCTAGGAAATCGGCCACTAGAAGGCGAGAGGAACAGGCTAGGAGCGTGTTCAGACAGGACAGACAAGAGAACACAGAAAGGAGTCAGTTCAGACACGGGAGCTGATACCGCAAAGCAGGAGACATACAGGACTCAGTTCAGACACGGGAGCTGATACCGCAAAGCAGGAGACATACAGGACACAGTTCAGACACGGGAGCTGATACCGCAAAGCAGGAGACATACAGGACACAGTTCAGACACGGGAGCTGATACCGCAAAGCAGGAGACATACAGGACTCAGTTCAGACACGGGAACTGATAAAAAAAGCAGGAGACAAGAGACGGGACCTGGCACCTTCAGAGTGCAAGCACACACTGAAGGAAACACTATGCTCAGGCAGGGATAGAAGGGAGCTGCTGAGCTATATACCAAGTAACAGACAGCAATAGGCTGAGGACGCACAAGGGGTGTGACCCACAGCAGGTACAAAAGGCAGGAAGTGATCGGGCGCCGCCCTTAAGCAGCAGAAACAGACACAAACAGACAGCATGGAGGGAAGCCAGAGAGACATTCTGGACAGGAGATCAAGTGCGCCCTCTTGCACAGTGGGAGATGGACCACCATGCAAGGACGCCGCCAGGTATGTTACAGTTACATTTGGAGAGAGGTCAACAAGCCCTATGACGAAAGGAACACCATTCCTACAGTAAAGCACGGAGGTGGATCGCTGATGCTTTGGGGATGTGTGAGCTACAAAGGCACAGGTAACTTGGTAAAAGTTGAAGGAAAGATGATTGCAGCACGTTATCAGCAAATACTGGAGGCAAATTTGCACTCATCAGCCCGGAAGTTAGGCATGGGACGTACTTAGACGTACCAACATGACAACGATCCAAAACACAAGGCCAAGTCGACCTGTCATTGGCTACAGCAGAATTAAGTGAAGGTTCTGGAGTGGCCATCTCAGTCTCCTGACCTCAATATCATTGAGCCACTCTGGGGAGATCTCAAGCGCGCAGCTCATGCCAGAAAGCCCAGGAATTTACAGGAACTGGAGGGTTTTTGCCAAGACAAATGGGCAGCTTTTCCATCTGAGAAATTAAAGAACCTCATCCACAACTACCACAAAAGACTTCAAGCTGTCATTGAGGTTAGAGGGGGCAATACACGGTATTAAGAAATGGGGTATGTGAACATTTGATGAGGGTCATTTGGATGTTTTTGGTTGTCAATAAGATTTAAAAAAAGAAAACACAGTAGTTTGACAATAAATGGCTTCACTCAACCAATAACCATGAGTGGAGAAAAAGTTTTTTGTTATCATTCATATTCAAGGCCAAGAAAGGAAAAATTCTGTCGGGGTATGTAAACTTTTGAGCACAACTGTATATATCTATATATATATATCTATATATAGATATATATATCTATCCATCTGAACTAACAGTCCTTCAGAGGACTAAAGCAGCTGCATATATTACTGGTGATAGTAGGAGTTAGGCAGGGTTTGTGGACAGTGTATACAGCACAATAGGGTCCATTGCACGTTCTGTGCACATTCTGTCTGCTGCTGCTGTTACATAGCTACATAGCCCTACATATCAGGGCTATTTTATTTTAGCTCTTAATCCTGATTATTTACTTAAAAAGCAATACAGTACTCCATTTTACCGCTCCATTTGCTTTTCAGCAGAATACAGGCAGATTTTTTGGATTTCATTTACATGCGGTAATAATTGTGACATTTTTGGAGCGTGCCAAATATTCCACTCCATTTAAAGTCAGCCATCTGTGTTTTATTGAACCTATTCACACTTGGTCGCTGACCAATACTATACTACAAGGCCACAGCCTAAAACCGTGGTCATCACACGTCATCGCATATTACTGCGTTAATAATTCAGACATTTTGTAGAGCGTGCCAAATATTCCACTCCATTTTAAAAGGTAATAGTACATGGCAAGGGACTGGGAAGTGGACGTGATGGTGCACGCAGAGGCCGAGTCTGTGGGCAAGATGAAAATGTGCCTGCTGAAGGAGCACAACAAACACCCACATCATGTCGATCTACCTTCCTGTCCCAATTACTGGGGTGCCGCGGAACACCATTCTTGAAGCCAGAGCAGTGTGAAAAGGTGGTTGGTTGGATAGCAGATAATGCTTTCAGTCACTTTGCCACCACCACCACCACCCTGTCTTCTATACGGTCAAGTCTCAGTAGCCGTGAGTCTTGAACACATATTCCTCACCCTGATCCTCCTTCCTCCCACCATGCCGAGTGCCCAGAGACAAGTGATCCCACACTTGGACACTCCGAAGAGCTGTTCACTTTTCTATTTATAAATTCGGGCCTCTCGTCCGACCAGCTTCAAGTGGGGCAAGAGGAGATCGCATGTAGCGATGCCCAAATATTTGAGTAGCCACAGTCACATGAAGGCGACGGTTTGAAAGTGACGGAAGTTGCCAGTACAACTGTTAGGTGTTCCTGAATCTGGTTGTTTTTTAAAGACTGTCCAGATAACCCCAAAAAGGCCATTTGCACCATCTGCCAGGCCAGCATCAGCAGGGGCAGCAAAACTACCAGCCTGACCACCACCAGCATGCTCAGGTACATGACAGCAAAGCATCTGACTAGGTGGGCTGAACGCCAGGATCCAGAAATAGTGTCTGCAGGTGACACCACTGCTTGCTCCGCTGTTATGCGTGCATGCCCATCCCCTGTCCATGGTGCATTTGAAGGTGCCTCCCGCTCTGCACCTGTCGTTGCACACTCACAACTAGCACCATCAGCAACCAAGTCCCAGTCCTCGGAACGTAAGCGCAAATATGCAGCCAACACAACAAAACTCACACATTTCTCAAATGCTTGCGCTCAAAATGTTGCCTTTTAGGCTCGTGGAGAAGGAAGCTTTCCGCTACCTGATGGTGGCTGCCGTCCCTCGGTACTCGATCCCCAGCCACCATTTCTCCCGGTGTGCCGTTCTCACATTACACAAGCACTAGTGTTGAGCGAGCACTAAAATGCTCGGGTGCTCGAAGCTCGGGCCGAGTTCACCGTGATACTCGGGTGCTCGACTCGAGCAACAAGCCCAATGTTAGTCTATGGGAGACCAGAGCATTTTTGCGGCGGCACCCCCGGCAGTCTGTAGAAAGCCTAAAACGTGCCCAAAACGATAGTGACGGTGCTCAATTGACATGGAGACAGCATGGGGATCGCCCCAGGAAGCATTTCTGCCCCCCAGGTCACTGCTGTCAACAACGTGGTCAGAAGTATTAAGCCACTTTTACGGGCTCACAATAAAACGTTCAAAAACGAAACTGAAACGGTTTTCCTGTGAAATATGTTAAGGAACTTCCTTTCCAGGGTAAAGACTTGTGTATAAGGTAAAATAAATAACCAAAAACAAAAATACTCCTTCACACCTTGGGCTATGTTCACAAGTAGCATTTTTTATGCGTTTTTGCACTTTTGTATTGCTTTCAACGGTGACAAATGCATTCACCGGGAAATGTCATTTTAACATGGGAACAGCATGGGGAAGACCCCTGGAAGCATCTCTGACACCCAGGTCACTGCCTAAAAGTGTGCTCACCAGAAGTGACAATATCAATGCCCCTTGGAAGAGTGGTGGAGGTCGCAGTAGCTTATCAAAACGGTTTTAATGCCCCTTGGAAGAGTGGTGGAGGTCGCAGTAGCTTAACAAGACAGTTTTAATGCCCCTTGCAAGAGTGGTGGAGGTCACAGTAGCTTAACAAGACGGTTTTAATGCCCCTTGGAAGAGTGGTGGAGGTCACAGTAGTTTAACAAGACGGTTTTAATGCCCCTTGGAAGAGACGTAGAGATCAGAGTGGTTTAACAAGACGGTTTTAATGCCCCTTGGAAGAGATGTGGAGTTCAGAGAGGTTTAACAAGACGGTTTTAATGCCCCTTGGAAGAGACGTGGAGGTCACAGTAGCTTAACAAGACGGTTTTAATGCCCCTTGGAAGAGACGTGGAGGTCAGAGTGGTTTAACAAGACTGTTTTAATGCCCTTGGAAGAGATGTGGAGGTCAGAGTGGTTTAACAAGATGGTTTTAATGCCCCTTGGAAGAGACGTGGAGTTCAGAGAGGTTTAACAAGACGGTTTTAATGCCCCTTGGAATGGTGGTGGAGGTCGCAGTAGCTTAACAAGACAGTTTTAATGCCCCTTGGAAGAGACTTGGAGTTCAGAGTGGTTTAACAAGACGGTTTTAATGCCCTTTGGAAGAGACGTGGAGGTCACAGTAGCTTAACAAGACGGTTTTAATGCCCCTTGGAAGAGACGAGGAGTTCAGAGTGGTTTAACAAGACGGTTTTAATGCCCCTTGGAAGAGACGTGGAGTTCAGAGTGGTTTAACAAGACAGTTTTAATGCCCCTTGGAAGAGACGTGGAGTTCAGAGTGGTTTAACAAGAAGGTTTTAATGCCCCTTGGAAGGGTGGAGGAGGTCGCAGTAGCTTAACAAGACGGTTTTAATGCCCCTTAGAAGTGACTTGGAGTTCAGAGTGGTTTAACAAGACGGTTTTAATGCCCCTTGGAAGAGACGTGGAGGTCACAGTAGCCTAACAAGACGGTTTTAATGCCCCTTGGAACAGACGTGGAGTTCAGAGTGGTTTAACAAGACGGTTTTAATGCCCCTTGGAAGAGACGTGGAGTTCAGAGTGGTTTAACAAGACGGTTTTAATGCCCCTTGGAAGAGACGTGGAGTTCAGAGTGGTTTAACAAGACGGTTTTAATGCCCCTTGGAAGAGACGTGGAGGTCACAGTAGCTTAACAAGACAGTTTTAATGCCCCTTGGAAGAGACGTGGAGGTCACAGTAGCTTAACAAGACAGTTTTAATGCCCCTTGGAAGAGACGTGGAGTTCAGAATGGTTTAACAAGACGGTTTTAATGCCCCTTGGAAGAGACGTGGAGTTCAGAGTGGTTTAACAAGACGGTTTTAATGCCCCTTGGAAGAGACGTGGAGTTCAGAGTGGTTTAACAGGATGGTTTTAATGCCCCTTGGAAGAGATGTGGAGGTCACAGTAGCTTAACAAAAGGGTTTTAATGCCCCTTGGAAGAGAAGTGGAGGTCAGAGTGGTTTAACAAGATGGTTTTAATGCCCCTTGGAAGAGACGTGGAGGTCAGAGTGGTTTAACAAGACGATTTGAATGCCCCTTGGAAGAGACTTGGAGTTCAGAGTGGTTTGACAAGACGGTTTTAATGCCCCTTGGAAGAGACGTGGAGGTCAGAGTGGTTTAACCAGATGGTTTTAATGCCCCTTGGAAGAGACGTGGCGGTCACAGTAGCTTAACAAGATGGTTTTAATGCCCCTTGGAAGAGACTTGGAGTTCAGAGTGGTTTAACAAGACGGTTTTAATGCCCCTTGGAAGAGACGTGGAGTTCAGAGTGGTTTAACAAGACGGTTTTAATGCCCCTTGGAAGAGACGTGGAGTTCAGAGTGGTTTAACAAGACGGTTTTAATGCCCCTTGGAAGAGACGTGGAGGTCACAGTAGCTTAACAAGACAGTTTTAATGCCCCTTGGAAGAGACGTGGAGGTCACAGTAGCTTAACAAGACGGTTTTAATGCCCCTTGTAAGAGACGTGGAGTTCAGAGTGGTTTAAATAGACGGTTTTAATGCCCCTTGGAAGAGACGTGGAGTTCAGAGTGGTTTAACAAGACGGTTTTAATGCCCCTTGGAAGAGACGTGGAGTTCAGAGTGGTTTAACAGGACTGTTTTAATGCCCCTTGGAAGAGACGTGGAGGTCAAAGTAGCATAACAAAAGGGTTTTAATGCCCCTTGGAAGAGACGTGGAGGTCAGAGTGGTTTAACAAGATGGTTTTAATGCCCCTTGGAAGAGACGTGGAGGTCACAGTAGCTTAACAAGACGGTTTTAATGCCCTTTGGAAGAGACGTGGAGGTCAGAGTGGTTTATCATGACGGTTTTAATGCCCCTTGGATGAGACGTGGAGTTCAGAGTGGTTTAACAAGACGGTTTTAATGCCCCTTGGAATGGTGGTGGAGGTCGCAGTAGCTTAACAAGACGGTTTTAATGCCCCTTGGAAGAGACTTGGAGTTCAGAGTGGTTTAACAAGACGGTTTTAATGCCCATTGGAAGAGACGTGGAGGTCACAGTAGCTTAACAAGACGGTTTTAATGCCCCTTGGAAGAGACGTGGAGTTCAGAATGGTTTAACAAGACGGTTTTAATGCCCCTTGGAAGAGACGTGGAGTTCAGAGTGGTTTAACAAGACAGTTTTAATGCCCCTTGGAAGAGACGTGGAGTTCAGAGTGGTTTAACAAGACGGTTTTAATGCCCCTTGGAAGGGTGGTGGAGGTCGCAGTAGCTTAACAAGACGGTTTTAATGCCCCTTGGAAGTGACTTGGAGTTCAGAGTGGTTTAACAAGACGGTTTTAATGCCCCTTGGAAGAGACGTGGAGGTCACAGTAGCTTAACAAGATGGTTTTAATGCCCCTTGGAACAGACGTGGAGTTCAGAGTGGTTTAACAAGACGGTTTTAATGCCCCTTGGAAGAGACGTGGAGTTCAGAGTGCTTTAACAAGACGGTTTTAATGCTCCTTGGAAGAGACGTGGAGTTCAGAGTGGTTTAACAAGACGGTTTTAATGCCCCTTGCAAGAGACATGGAGGTCACAGTAGCTTAGCAAGACAGTTTTAATGCCCCTTGGAAGAGACGTGGAGGTCACAGTAGCTTAACAAGACTGTTTTAATGCCCCTTGGAAGAGACGTGGAGTTCAGAGTGGTTTAACAAGACCGTTTTAATGCCCCTTGGAAGAGACGTGGAGTTCAGAGTGGTTTAACAAGACCGTTTTAATGCCCCCTGGAAGAGACGTGGAGTTCAGAGTGGTTTAACAGGACGGTTTTAATGCTCCTTGGAAGAGACGTGGAGGTCACAGTAGCTTAACAAAAGGGTTTTAATGCCCCTTGGAAGAGACGTGGAGGTCAGAGTGGTTTAACAAGATGGTTTTAATGCCCCTTGGAAGAGACGTGGAGGTCAGAGTGGTTTAACAAGACGGTTTGAATGCCCCTTGGAAGAGACTTGGAGTTCAGAGTGGTTTGACAAGACGGTTTTAATGCCCCTTGGAAGAGACGTGGAGGCCAGAGTGGTTTAACCAGACAGTTTTAATGCCCCTTGGAAGAGACGTGGAGGTCACAGTAGCTTAACAAGATGGTTTTAATGCCCCTTGGAAGAGACTTGGAGTTCAGAGTGGTTTAACAAGACGGTTTTAATGCCCCTTGGAAGAGACGTGGAATTCAGAGTGGTTTAACAAGACAGTTTTAATGCCCCTTGGAAGAGACGTGGAGTTCAGAGTGGTTTAACAAGACGGTTTTAATGCCCCTTGGAAGAGTGGTGGAGGTCGCAGTAGCTTAACAAGACAGTTTTAATGCCCCTTGCAAGAGTGGTGGAGGTCACAGTAGCTTAACAAGACGGTTTTAATGCCCCTTGGAAGAGTGGTGGAGGTCACAGTAGTTTAACAAGACGGTTTTAATGCCCCTTGGAAGAGACGTAGAGATCAGAGTGGTTTAACAAGACGGTTTTAATGCCCCTTGGAAGAGATGTGGAGTTCAGAGAGGTTTAACAAGACGGTTTTAATGCCCGTTGGAAGAGACGTGGAGGTCACAGTAGCTTAACAAGACGGTTTTAATGCCCCTTGGAAGAGACGTGGAGGTCAGAGTGGTTTAACAAGACTGTTTTAATGCCCTTGGAAGAGATGTGGAGGTCAGAGTGGTTTAACAAGATGGTTTTAATGCCCCTTGGAAGAGACGTGGAGTTCAGAGTGGATTAACAAGACGGTTTTAATGCCCCTTGGAATGGTGGTGGAGGTCGCAGTAGCTTAACAAGACAGTTTTAATGCCCCTTGGAAGAGACTTGGAGTTCAGAGTGGTTTAACAAGACGGTTTTAATGCCCTTTGGAAGAGACGTGGAGGTCACAGTAGCTTAACAAGACGGTTTTAATGCCCCTTGGAAGAGACGAAGAGTTCAGAGTGGTTTAACAAGACGGTTTTAATGCCCCTTGGAAGAGACGTGGAGTTCAGAGTGGTTTAACAAGACAGTTTTAATGCGCCTTGGAAGAGACGTGGAGTTCAGAGTGGTTTAACAAGAAGGTTTTAATGCCCCTTGGAAGGGTGGAGGAGGTCGCAGTAGCTTAACAAGGCGGTTTTAATGCCCCTTAGAAGTGACTTGGAGTTCAGAGTGGTTTAACAAGACGGTTTTAATGCCCCTTGGAAGAGACGTGGAGGTCACAGTAGCCTAACAAGACGGTTTTAATGCCCCTTGGAACAGACGTGGAGTTCAGAGTGGTTTAACAAGACGGTTTTAATGCCCCTTGGAAGAGACGTGGAGTTCAGAGTGGTTTAACAAGACGGTTTTAATGCCCCTTGGAAGAGACGTGGAGTTCAGAGTGGTTTAACAAGACGGTTTTAATGCCCCTTGGAAGAGACGTGGAGGTCACAGTAGCTTAACAAGACAGTTTTAATGCCCCTTGGAAGAGACGTGGAGGTCACAGTAGCTTAACAAGACAGTTTTAATGCCCCTTGGAAGAGACGTGGAGTTCAGAGTGGTTTAACAAGACGGTTTTAATGCCCCTTGGAAGAGACGTGGAGTTCAGAGTGGTTTAACAAGACGGTTTTAATGCCCCTTGGAAGAGACGTGGAGTTCAGAGTGGTTTAACAGGATGGTTTTAATGCCCCTTGGAAGAGATGTGGAGGTCACAGTAGCTTAACAAAAGGGTTTTAATGCCCCTTGGAAGAGAAGTGGAGGTCAGAGTGGTTTAACAAGATGGTTTTAATGCCCCTTGGAAGAGACGTGGAGGTCAGAGTGGTTTAACAAGACGATTTGAATGCCACTTGGAAGAGACTTGGAGTTCAGAGTGGTTTGACAAGACGGTTTTAATGCCCCTTGGAAGAGACGTGGAGGTCAGAGTGGTTTAACCAGATGGTTTTAATGCCCCTTGGAAGAGACGTGGCGGTCACAGTAGCTTAACAAGATGGTTTTAATGCCCCTTGGAAGAGACTTGGAGTTCAGAGTGGTTTAACAAGACGGTTTTAATGCCCCTTGGAAGAGACGTGGAGTTCAGAGTGGTTTAACAAGACGGTTTTAATGCCCCTTGGAAGAGACGTGGAGTTCAGAGTGGTTTAACAAGACGGTTTTAATGCCCCTTGGAAGAGACGTGGAGGTCACAGTAGCTTAACAAGACAGTTTTAATGCCCCTTGGAAGAGACGTGGAGGTCACAGTAGCTTAACAAGACGGTTTTAATGCCCCTTGTAAGAGACGTGGAGTTCAGAGTGGTTTAAATAGACGGTTTTAATGCTCCTTGGAAGAGACGTGGAGTTCAGAGTGGTTTAACAAGACGGTTTTAATGCCCCTTGGAAGAGACGTGGAGTTCAGAGTCGTTTAACAGGACGGTTTTAATGCCCCTTGGAAGAGACGTGGAGGTCAAAGTAGCATAACAAAAGGGTTTTAATGCCGCTTGGAAGAGACGTGGAGGTCAGAGTGGTTTAACAAGATGGTTTTAATGCCCCTTGGAAGAGACGTGGAGGTCACAGTAGCTTAACAAGACGGTTTTAATGCCCCTTGGAAGAGACGTGGAGGTCAGAGTGGTTTATCATGACGGTTTTAATGCCCCTTGGAAGAGACGTGGAGTTCAGAGTGGTTTAACAAGACGGTTTTAATGCCCCTTGGAATGGTGGTGGAGGTCGCAGTAGCTTAACAAGACGGTTTTAATGCCCCTTGGAAGAGACTTGGAGTTCAGAGTGGTTTAACAAGACGGTTTTAATGCCCATTGGAAGAGACGTGGAGGTCACAGTAGCTTAACAAGACGGTTTTAATGCCCCTTGGAAGAGACGTGGAGTTCAGAATGGTTTAACAAGACGGTTTTAATGCCCCTTGGAAGAGACGTGGAGTTCAGAGTGGTTTAACAAGACAGTTTTAATGCCCCTTGGAAGAGACGTGGACTTCAGAGTGGTTTAACAAGACGGTTTTAATGCCCCTTGGAAGGATGGTGGAGGTCGCAGTAGCTTAACAAGACGGTTTTAATGCCCCTTGGAAGTGACTTGGAGTTCAGAGTGGTTTAACAAGACGGTTTTAATGCCCCTTGGAAGAGACGTGGAGGTCACAGTAGCTTAACAAGACGGTTTTAATGCCCCTTGGAACAGACGTGGAGTTCAGAGTGGTTTAACAAGACGGTTTTAATGCCCCTTGGAAGAGACGTGGAGTTCAGAGTGGTTTAACAAGACGGTTTTAATGCTCCTTGGAAGAGACGTGGAGTTCAGAGTGGTTTAACAAGACGGTTTTAATGCCCCTTGGAAGAGACATGGAGGTCACAGTAGCTTAGCAAGACAGTTTTAATGCCCCTTGGAAGAGACGTGGAGGTCACAGTAGCTTAACAAGAGTGTTTTAATGCCCCTTGGAAGAGACGTGGAGTTCAGAGTGGTTTAACAAGACCGTTTTAATGCCCCTTGGAAGAGACGTGGAGTTCAGAGTGGTTTAACAAGACCGTTTTAATGCCCCCTGGAAGAGACGTGGAGTTCAGAGTGGTTTAACAGGACGGTTTTAATGCTCCTTGGAAGAGACGTGGAGGTCACAGTAGCTTAACAAAAGGGTTTTAATGCCCCTTGGAAGAGACGTGGAGGTCAGAGTGGTTTAACAAGATGGTTTTAATGCCCCTTGGAAGAGACGTGGAGGTCAGAGTGGTTTAACAAGACGGTTGAATGCCCCTTGGAAGAGACTTGGAGTTCAGAGTGGTTTAACCAGACAGTTTTAATGCCCCTTGGAAGAGACGTGGAGGTCACAGTAGCTTAACAAGATGGTTTTAATGCCCCTTGGAAGAGACTTGGAGTTCAGAGTGGTTTAACAAGACGGTTTTAATGCCCCTTGGAAGAGACGTGGAATTCAGAGTGGTTTAACAAGACAGTTTTAATGCCCCTTGGAAGAGACGTGGAGTTCAGAGTGGTTTAACAAGACGGTTTTAATGCCCCTTGGAAGAGTGGTGGAGGTCGCAGTAGCTTAACAAGACAGTTTTAATGCCCCTTGCAAGAGTGGTGGAGGTCACAGTAGCTTAACAAGACGGTTTTAATGCCCCTTGGAAGAGTGGTGGAGGTCACAGTAGTTTAACAAGACGGTTTTAATGCCCCTTGGAAGAGACGTAGAGATCAGAGTGGTTTAACAAGACGGTTTTAATGCCCCTTGGAAGAGATGTGGAGTTCAGAGAGGTTTAACAAGACGGTTTTAATGCCCCTTGGAAGAGACGTGGAGGTCACAGTAGCTTAACAAGACGGTTTTAATGCCCCTTGGAAGAGACGTGGAGGTCAGAGTGGTTTAACAAGACTGTTTTAATGCCCTTGGAAGAGATGTGGAGGTCAGAGTGGTTTAACAAGATGGTTTTAATGCCCCTTGGAAGAGACGTGGAGTTCAGAGTGGATTAACAAGACGGTTTTAATGCCCCTTGGAATGGTGGTGGAGGTCGCAGTAGCTTAACAAGACAGTTTTAATGCCCCTTGGAAGAGACTTGGAGGTCACAGTAGCTTAACAAGAGTGTTTTAATGCCCCTTGGAAGAGACGTGGAGTTCAGAGTGGTTTAACAAGACCGTTTTAATGCCCCTTGGAAGAGACGTGGAGTTCAGAGTGGTTTAACAAGACCGTTTTAATGCCCCCTGGAAGAGACGTGGAGTTCAGAGTGGTTTAACAGGACGGTTTTAATGCTCCTTGGAAGAGACGTGGAGGTCACAGTAGCTTAACAAAAGGGTTTTAATGCCCCTTGGAAGAGACGTGGAGGTCAGAGTGGTTTAACAAGATGGTTTTAATGCCCCTTGGAAGAGACGTGGAGGTCAGAGTGGTTTAACAAGACGGTTTGAATGCCCCTTGGAAGAGACTTGGAGTTCAGAGTGGTTTAACCAGACAGTTTTAATGCCCCTTGGAAGAGACGTGGAGGTCACAGTAGCTTAACAAGATGGTTTTAATGCCCCTTGGAAGAGACTTGGAGTTCAGAGTGGTTTAGCAAGACGGTTTTAATGCCCCTTGGAAGAGACGTGGAATTCAGAGTGGTTTAACAAGACAGTTTTAATGCCCCTTGGAAGAGACGTGGAGTTCAGAGTGGTTTAACAAGATGGTTTTAATGCCCCTTGGAAGAGACGTGGAGGTCACAGTAGCTTAACAAGACAGTTTTAATGCCCCTTGGAAGAGACGTGGAGGTCACAGTAGCTTAACAAGACAGTTTTAATGCCCCTTGGAAGAGACGTGGAGTTCAGAGTGGTTTAACAAGACGGTTTTAATGCCCCTTGGAAGAGACGTGGAGTTCAGAGTCGTTTAACAAGATGGTTTTAATGCCCCTTGGAAGAGACGTGGAGTTCAGAGTGGTTTAACTGGACGGTTTTAATGCCCCTTGGAAGAGACGTGGAGGTCACAGTAGCTTAACAAAAGGGTTTTAATGCCCCTTGGAAGAGATGTGGAGGTCAGAGTGGTTTAACAAGATGGTTTTAATGCCTCTTGGAAGAGACGTGGAGGTCAGAGTGATTTAACAAGACGGTTTGAATGCCCCTTGGAAGAGACTTGGAGTTCAGAGTGGTTTGACAAGACGGTTTGAATGCCCCTTGGAAGAGACGTGGAAGTCAGAGTGGTTTAACCAGATGGTTTTAATGCCCCTTGGAAGAGACGTGGAGGTCACAGTAGCTTAACAAGATGGTTTTAATGCCCCTTGGAAGAGACTTGGAGTTCAGAGTGGTTTAACAAGACGGTTTTAATGCCCCTTGGAAGAGACGTGGAGTTCAGAGTGGTTTAACAAGACGGTTTTAATGCCCCTTGGAAGAGACGTGGAGTTCAGAGTGGTTTAACAATACGGTTTTAATGCCCCTTGGAAGAGACGTGGAGGTCACAGTAGCTTAACAAGACAGTTTTAATGCCCCTTGGAAGAGACGTGGAGGTCACAGTAGCTTAACAAGACAGTTTTAATGCCCCTTGGAAGAGACGTGGAGTTCAGAGTCGTTTAACAAGACGGTTTTAATGCCCCTTGGAATGGTGGTGGAGGTCGCAGTAGCTTAACAAGACGGTTTTAATGCCCCTTGGAAGAGACTTGGAGTTCAGAGTGGTTTAACAACACGGTTTTAATGCCCATTGGAAGAGACGTGGAGGTCACAGTAGCTTAACAAGACGGTTTTAATGCCCCTTGGAAGAGACGAGGAGTTCAGAGTGGTTTAACAAGACGGTTTTAATGCCCCGTGGAAGAGACGTGGAGTTCAGAGTGGTTTAACAAGACAGTTTTAATGCCCCTTGGAAGAGATGTGGAGTTCAGAGTGGTTTAACAAGAAGGTTTTAATGCCCCTTGGAAGGGTGGTGGAGGTCGCAGTAGCTTAACAAGACAGTTTTAATGCCCCTTGGAAGAGACGGGGAGGTCACAGTAGCTTAACAAGACAGTTTTAATGCCCCTTGGAAGAGACGTGGAGTTCAGAGTGGTTTAACAAGACGGTTTTAATGCCCCTTGGAAGAGACGTGGAGTTCAGAGTGGTTTAACAAGACGGTTTTAATGCCCCTTGGAAGAGACGTGGAGTTCAGAGTGGTTTAACAGGACGGTTTTAATGCCCCTTGGAAGAGATGTGGAGGTCACAGTAGCTTAACAAAAGGATTTTAATGCCCCATGGAAGAGAAGTGGAGGTCAGAGTGGTTTAACAAGATGGTTTTAATGCCCCTTGGAAGAGACGTGGAGGTCAGAGTGGTTTAACAAGATGGTTTTAATGCCCGTTGGAAGAGACGTGGAGGTCACAGTAGCTTAACAAGATGGTTTTAATGCCCCTTGGAATGGTGGTGGAGGTCGCAGTAGCTTAACAAGACGGTTTTAATGCCCGTTGGAAGAGACTTGGAGTTCAGAGTGGTTTAACAAGACGGTTTTAATGCCCATTGGAAGAGACGTGGAGGTCACAGTAGCTTAACAAGACGGTTTTAATGCCCCTTGGAAGTTAAGTGGAGTTCAGAATGGTTTAACAAGACGGTTTTAATGCCCCTTGGAAGAGACGTGGAGTTCAGAGTGGTTTAACAAGACAGTTTTAATGCCCCTTGGAAGAGACGTGGAGTTCAGAGTGGTTTAACAAGACGGTTTTAATGCCCCTTGGAAGGGTGGTGGTGGTCGCAGTAGCTTAACAAGACGGTTTTAATGCCCGTTGGAAGAGACTTGGAGTTCAGAGTGGTTTAACAAGACGGTTTTAATGCCCATTGGAAAAGACGTGGAGGTCACAGTAGCTTAACAAGACGGTTTTAATGCCCCTTGGAAGAGAAGTGGAGTTCAGAATGGTTTAACAAGACGGTTTTAATGCCCCTTGGAAGAGACGTGGAGTTCAGAGTGGTTTAACAAGACAGTTTTAATGCCCCTTGGAAGAGACGTGGAGTTCAGAGTGGTTTAACAAGACGGTTTTAATGCCCCTTGGAAGGGTGGTGGAGGTCGCAGTAGCTTAACAAGACGGTTTTAATGCCCCTTGGAAGTGACTTGGAGTTCAGAGTGGTTTAACAAGACGGTTTTAATGCCCCTTGGAAGAGACGTGGAGGTCACAGTAGCTTAACAAGACGGTTTTAATGCCCCTTGGAACAGACGTGGAGTTCAGAGTGGTTTAGCAAGACGGTTTTAATGCCCCTTGGAAGAGACGTGGAGTTCAGAGTGGTTTAACAAGACGGTTTTAATGCTCCTTGGAAGAGACGTGGAGTTCAGAGTGGTTTAACAAGACGGTTTTAATGCCCCTTGGAAGAGACATGGAGGTCACAGTAGCTTAGCAAGACAGTTTTAATGCCCCTTGGAAGAGACGTGGAGGTCACAGTAGCTTAACAAGACGGTTTTAATGCCCCTTGGAAGAGATGTGGAGGTCAGAGTGGTTTAACAAGATGGTTTTAATGCCTCTTGGAAGAGACGTGGAGGTCAGAGTGGTTTAACAAGACGGTTTGAATGCCCCTTGGAAGAGACTTGGAGTTCAGAGTGGTTTGACAAGATGGTTTTAATGCCCCTTGGAAGAGACGTGGAGGTCAGAGTGGTTTAACCAGATGGTTTTAATGCCCTTTGGAAGAGACGTGGAGGTCACAGTAGCTTAACAAGATGGTTTTAATGCCGCTTGGAAGAGACTTGGAGTTCAGAGTGGTTTAACAAGACGGTTTTAATGCCCCTTGGAAGAGACGTGGAGTTCAGAGTGGTTTAACAAGACGGTTTTAATGCCCCTTGGAAGAGACGTGGAGTTCAGAGTGGTTTAACAAGACGGTTTTAATGCCTCTTGGAAGAGACGTGGAGGTCACAGTAGCTTAACAAGACAGTTTTAATGCCCCTTGGAAGAGACGTGGAGGTCACAGTAGCTTAACAAGACAGTTTTAATGCCCCTTGGAAGAGACGTGGAGTTTAGAGTCGTTTAACAAAACGGTTTTAATGCCCCTTGGAATGGTGGTGGAGGTCGCAGTAGCTTAACAAGACGGTTTTAATGCCCCTTGGAAGAGACGTGGAGTTCAGAGTGGTTTAACAAGACGGTTTTAATGCCCCTTGGAAGAGACGTGGAGTTCAGAGTGGTTTAACAAGACGGTTTTAATGCCCCTTGGAAGAGACGTGGAGGTCACAGTAGCTTAACAAGACAGTTTTAATGCCCCTTGGAAGAGACGTGGAGGTCACAGTAGCTTAACAAGACAGTTTTAATGCCCCTTGGAAGAGACGTGGAGTTTAGAGTCGTTTAACAAGACGGTTTTAATGCCCCTTGGAATGGTGGTGGAGGTCGCAGTAGCTTAACAAGACGGTTTTAATGCCCCTTGGAAGAGACTTGGAGTTCAGAGTGGTTTAACAAGACGGTTTTAATGCCCATTGGAAGAGACGTGGAGGTCACAGTAGCTTAACAAGACGGTTTTAATGCCCCTTGGAAGAGACGAGGAGTTCAGAGTGGTTTAACAAGACGGTTTTAATGCCCCTTGGAAGAGACGTGGAGTTCAGAGTGGTTTAACAAGACAGTTTTAATGCCCCTTGGAAGAGACGTGGAGTTCAGAGTGGTTTAACAAGAAGGTTTTAATGCCCCTTGGAAGGGTGGTGGAGGTCGCAGTAGCTTAACAAGACAGTTTTAATGCCCCTTGGAAGAGACGTGGAGGTCAGAGTAGCTTAACAAGACAGTTTTAATGCCCCTTGGAAGAGACGTGGAGTCCAGAGTGGTTTAACAAGACGGTTTTAATGCCCCTTGGAAGAGACGTGGAGTTCAGAGTGGTTTAACAAGACGGTTTTAATGCCCCTTGGAAGAGACGTGGAGTTCAGAGTGGTTTAACAGGACGGTTTTAATGCCCCTTGGAAGAGATGTGGTCACAGTAGCTTAACAAAAGGGTTTTAATGCCCCTTGGAAGAGAAGTGGAGGTCAGAGTGGTTTAACAAGATGGTTTTAATGCCCCTTGGAAGAGACGTGGAGGTCAGAGTGGTTTAACAAGATGGTTTTAATGCACCTTGGAAGAGACGTGGAGGTCACAGTAGTTTAACAAGACGGTTTTAATGCCCCTTGGAAGAGACGTGGAGGTCAGAGTGGTTTATCATGACGGTTTTAATGCCCCTTGGAAGAGACGTGGAGTTCAGAGTGGTTTAACAAGACGGTTTTAATGCCCCTTGGAATGGTGGTGGAGGTCGCAGTAGCTTAACAAGACGGTTTTAATGCCCGTTGGAAGAGACTTGGAGTTCAGAGTGGTTTAACAAGACGGTTCTAATGCCCATTGGAAGAGACGTGGAGGTCACAGTAGCTTAACAAGACGGTTTTAATGCCCCTTGGAAGAGAAGTGGAGTTCAGAATGGTTTAACAAGACGGTTTTAATGCCCCTTGGAAGAGACGTGGAGTTCAGAGTGGTTTAACAAGACAGTTTTAATGCCCCTTGGAAGAGACGTGGAGTTCAGAGTGATTTAACAAGACGGTTTTAATGCCCCTTGGAAGGGTGGTGGTGGTCGCAGTAGCTTAACAAGACGGTTTTAATGCCCCTTGGAAGTGACTTGGAGTTCAGAGTGGTTTAACAAGACGGTTTTAATGCCCCTTGGAAGAGACGTGGAGGTCACAGTAGCTTAACAAGACGGTTTTAATGCCCCTTGGAACAGACGTGGAGTTCAGAGTGGTTTAGCAAGACGGTTTTAATGCCCCTTGGAAGAGACGTGGAGTTCAGAGTGGTTTAACAAGACGGTTTTAATGCTCCTTGGAAGAGACGTGGAGTTCAGAGTGGTTTAACAAGACGGTTTTAATGCCCCTTGGAAGAGACATGGAGGTCACAGTAGCTTAGCAAGACAGTTTTAATGCCCCTTGGAAGAGACGTGGAGGTCACAGTAGCTTAACAAGACGGTTTTAATGCCCCTTGGAAGAGACGTGGAGTTCAGAGTGGTTTAACAAGACCGTTTTAATGCCCCTTGGAAGAGACGTGGAGTTCAGAGTGGTTTAACAAGACGGTTTTAATGCCCCCTGGAAGAGACGTGGAGTTCAGAGTGGTTTAACAGGACGGTTTTAATGCTCCTTGGAAGAGACGTGGAGGTCACAGTAGCTTAACAAAAGGGTTTTATGCCCCTTGGAAGAGACGTGGAGGTCAGAGTGGTTTAACAAGATGGTTTTAATGCCCCTTGGAAGAGACGTGGAGGTCAGAGTGGTTTAACAAGACGGTTTGAATGCCCCTTGGAAGAGACTTGGAGTTCAGAGTGGTTTGACAAGACGGTTTTAATGCCCCTTGGAAGAGACGTGGAGGTCAGAGTGGTTTAACCAGACAGTTTTAATGCCCCTTGGAAGAGACTTGGTGGTCACAGTAGCTTAACAAGATGGTTTTAATGCCCCTTGGAAGAGACTTGGAGTTCAGAGTGGTTTAACAAGACGGTTTTAATGCCCCTTGGAAGAGACGTGGAGTTCAGAGTGGTTTAACAAGACAGTTTTAATGCCCCTTGGAAGAGACGTGGAGGTCAGAGTGGTTTAACAAGATGGTTTTAATGCCCCTTGGAAGAGACGTGGAGGTCAGAGTGGTTTAACAAGACGGTTTGAATGCCCCTTGGAAGAGACTTGGAGTTCAGAGTGGTTTGACAAGACGGTTTTAATGCCCCTTGGAAGAGACGTGGAGGTCAGAGTGGTTTAACCAGATGGTTTTAATGCCCCTTGGAAGAGACGTGGAGGTCACAGTAGCTTAACAAGATGGTTTTAATGCCCCTTGGAAGAGACTTGGAGTTCAGAGTGGTTTAACAAGACGGTTTTAATGCCCCTTGGAAGGGACATGGAGTTCAGAGTGGTTTAACAAGAGGGTTTTAATGCCCCTTGGAAGAGACGTGGAGTTCAGAGTGGTTTAACAAGACGGTTTTAATGCCCCTTGGAAGAGACGTGGAGGTCACAGTAGCATAACAAGACAGTTTTAATGCCCCTTGGAAGAGACGTGGAGGTCACAGTAGCTTAACAAGACAGTTTTAATGCCCCTTGGAAGAGACGTGGAGTTCAGAGTGGTTTAACAAGACGGTTTTAATGCCCCTTGGAAGAGACGTGGAGTTCAGAGTGGTTTAACAAGACGGTTTTAATGCCGCTTGGAAGAGACGTGGAGTTCAGAGTGGTTTAACAGGACGGTTTTAATGCCCCTTGGAAGAGACGTGGAGGTCACAGTAGCATAAAAAAAGGGTTTTAATGCCCCTTGGAAGAGACGTGGAGGTCAGAGTGGTTTAACAAGATGGTTTTAATGCCCCTTGGAAGAGACGTGGAGGTCACAGTAGCTTAATAAGACGGTTTTATTGCCCCTTGGAAGAGACGTGGAGGTCAGAGTGGTTTATCATGACGGTTTTAATGCCCTTGGAAGAGACGTGGAGGTCAGAGTGGTTTAACAAGACGGTTTTAATGCCCCTTGGAAGAGACGTGGAGTTCAGAGTGGTTTAACAAGACGGTTTTAATGCCCCTTGGAATGGTGGTGGAGGTCGCAGTAGCTTAACAAGACGGTTTTAATGCCCCTTGGAAGAGACTTGGAGTTCAGAGTGGCTTAACAAGACGGTTTTAATGCCCATTGGAAGAGACGTGGAGTCACAGTAGCTTAACAAGACGGTTTTAATGCACCTTGGAAGAGACGTGGGGTTCAGAATGGTTTAACAAGATGGTTTTAATGCCCCTTGGAAGAGACGTTGAGTTCAGAGTGGTTTAACAAGACAGTTTTAATGCCCCTTGGAAGAGACGTGGAGTTCAGAGTGGTTTAACAAGACGGTTTTAATGCCCCTTGGAAGAGACGTGGAGGTCACAGTAGCTTAACAAGACGGTTTTAATGCCCCTTGGAACAGACGTGGAGTTCAGAGTGGTTTAAGAAGACGGTTTTAATGCCCCTTGGAAGAGACGTGGAGTTCAGAGTGGTTTAACAAGACGGTTTTAATGCTCCTTGGAAGAGACGTGGAGTTCAGAGTGGTTTAACAAGACGGTTTTAATGCCCCTTGGAAGAGACATGGAGGTCACCGTAGCTTAGCAAGACAGTTTTAATGCCCCTTGGAAGAGACGTGGAGGTCACAGTAGCTTAACAAGACGGTTTTAATGCCCCTTGGAAGAGACGTGGAGTTCAGAGTGGTTTAACAAGACGGTTTTAATGCCCCTTGGAAGAGACGTGGAGTTCAGAGTGGTTTAACAAGACGGTTTTAATGCCCCCTGGAAGAGACGTGGAGTTCAGAGTGGTTTAACAGGACGGTTTTAATGCTCCTTGGAAGAGACGTGGAGGTCACAGTAGCTTAACAAAAGGGTTTTAATGCCCCTTGGAAGAGACGTGGAGGTCAGAGTGGTTTAACAAGATGGTTTTAATGCCCCTTGGAAGAGATGTGGAGGTCAGAGTGGTTTAACAAGACGGTTTGAATGCCCATTGGAAGAGACTTGGAGTTCAGAGTGGTTTGACAAGACGGTTTTAGTGCCCCTTGGAAGAGACGTGGAGGTCAGAGTGGTTTAACCAGACAGTTTTAATGCCCCTTGGAAGAGACGTGGAGGTCACAGTAGCTTAACAAGATGGTTTTAATGCCCCTTGGAAGAGACTTGGAGTTCAGAGTGGTTTAACAAGACGGTTTTAATGCCCCTTGGAAGAGACGTGGAGTTCAGAGTGGTTTAACAAGACGGTTTTAATGCCCCTTGGAAGAGACGTGGAGTTCAGAATGGTTTAACAACACAGTTTTAATGCCCCTTGGAAGAGACGTGGAGGTCACAGTAGCTTAACAAGACAGTTTTAATGCCCCTTGGAAGAGACGTGGAGGTCACAGTAGCTTAACAAGACGGTTTTATTGCCCCTTGGAAGAGACGTGGAGTTCAGAGTGGTTTAACAAGACGGTTTTAATGCCCCTTGGAAGAGACGTGGAGTTCAGAGTGGTTTAACAAGACGGTTTTAATGCCCCTTGGAAGAGACGTGGAGTTCAGAGTGATTTATCAGGACGGTTTAAATGCCCCTTGGAAGAGACGTGGAGGTCACAGTAGCTTAACAAAAGGGTTTTAATGCTCCTTGGAAGAAACGTGGAGGTCAGAGTGGTTTAACAAGATGGTTTTAATTCCCCTTGGAAGAGACGTGGAGGTCAGAGTGGTTTAACAAGACGGTTTGAATGCCCCTTGGAAGAGACTTGGAGTTCAGAGTGGTTTGACAAGACGGTTTTAATGCCCCTTGGAAGAGACGTGGAGGTCAGAGTGGTTTAACCAGACGGTTTTAATGCCCCTTGGAAGAGACGTGGAGGTCACAGTAGCTTAACAAGATGGTTTTAATGCCCCTTGGAAGAGACTTGGAGTTCAGAGTGGTTTCACAAGACGGTTTTAATGCCCCTTGGAAGAGACGTGGAGTTCAGAGTGGTTTAACAAGACGGTTTTAATGCCCCTTGGAAGATACGTGGAGTTCAGAGTGGTTTAACAAGACGGATTTAATGCCCCTTGGAAGAGACGTGGAGGTCACAGTAGCTTATCAAGACGGTTTTAATGCCCCTTGAAAGAGACGTGGAGGTCAGAGTGGTTTAACAAGATGGTTTTAATGCCACTTGGAAGGGACGTGGAGGTCAGAGTGGTTTAACAAGACGGTTTTAATGCCCCTTGGAAGAGATGTGGATTTCAGAGTGGTTTAACAAAATGGTTTTAATGCCCCTTGGAAGAGACGTGGAGGTCAGAGTGGTTTAACCAGACGGTTTTAATGCCCCTTTCAAGAGACGTGGAGGTCACAGTAGCTTAACAAGACGGTTTTAATGCCCCTTGGAAGAGACGTGGAGGTCAGAGTGGTTTAACAAGATGGTTTTAATGCCCCTTGGAAGAGGCGTGGAGGTCAGAGTGGTTTAACAAGACGGTTTAAATGCCCCTTGGAAGAGACATGGAGTTCAGAGTGGTTTAACAAGACAATTTTAATGCCCCTTGGAGGAGACTTGGAGTTCAGAGTCATTTAACAAGACAGTTTTAATGCCCCGTGGAAGAGTGGTGGAGGTCCCAGTAGCTTAACAAGACGGTATTAAAGACCCTTGGAAGAGACGTGGAGGTCACAGTGGAATGAAAAGACAATATCAATGCCCCTTGGAAAAGTGGTGGAGGTCGCAGTAGCTTAATAAGACGGTTTTAATGCCCCTTGGAAGAAACGTGGAGGTCAGAGTGGTTTAACAAGACGGTTTTAATGCCCCTTGGAAGAGACGTGGAGTTCAGAGTGGTTTAACAAGACAGTTTTAATGCCCCTTGGAAGAGACGTGGAGGTCAGAGTGGTTTAACAAGATGGTTTTAATGCCCCTTGGAAGAGACGTGGAGGTCAGAGTGGTTTAACAAGACGGTTTGAATGCCCCTTGGAAGAGACTTGGAGTTCAGAGTGGTTTGACAAGACGGTTTTAATGCCCCTTGGAAGAGACGTGGAGGTCAGAGTGGTTTAACCAGATGGTTTTAATGCCCCTTGGAAGAGACGTGGAGGTCACAGTAGCTTAACAAGATGGTTTTAATGCCCCTTGGAAGAGACTTGGAGTTCAGAGTGGTTTAACAAGACGGTTTTAATGCCCCTTGGAAGGGACATGGAGTTCAGAGTGGTTTATCAAGACGGTTTTAATGCCCCTTGGAAGAGACGTGGAGTTCAGAGTGGTTTAACAAGACGGTTTTAATGCCCCTTGGAAGAGACGTGGAGGTCACAGTAGCATAACAAGACAGTTTTAATGCCCCTTGGAAGAGACGTGGAGGTCACAGTAGCTTAACAAGACAGTTTTAATGCCCCTTGGAAGAGACTTGGAGTTCAGAGTGGTTTAACAAGACGGTTTTAATGCCCCTTGGAAGGGACATGGAGTTCAGAGTGGTTTAACAAGACGGTTTTAATGCCCCTTGGAAGAGACGTGGAGTTCAGAGTGGTTTAACAAGACGGTTTTAATGCCCCTTGGAAGAGACGTGGAGGTCACAGTAGCATAACAAGACAGTTTTAATGCCCCTTGGAAGAGACGTGGAGGTCACAGTAGCTTAACAAGACAGTTTTAATGCCCCTTGGAAGAGACGTGGAGTTCAGAGTGGTTTAACAAGACGGTTTTAATGCCCCTTGGAAGAGACGTGGAGTTCAGAGTGGTTTAACAAGACGGTTTTAATGCCGCTTGGAAGAGACGTGGAGTTCAGAGTGGTTTAACAGGACGGTTTTAATGCCCCTTGGAAGAGACGTGGAGGTCACAGTAGCATAAAAAAAGGGTTTTAATGCCCCTTGGAAGAGACGTGGAGGTCAGAGTGGTTTAACAAGATGGTTTTAATGCCCCTTGGAAGAGACGTGGAGGTCACAGTAGCTTAATAAGACGGTTTTATTGCCCCTTGGAAGAGACGTGGAGGTCAGAGTGGTTTATCATGACGGTTTTAATGCCCTTGGAAGAGACGTGGAGGTCAGAGTGGTTTAACAAGACGGTTTTAATGCCCCTTGGAAGAGACGTGGAGTTCAGAGTGGTTTAACAAGACGGTTTTAATGCCCCTTGGAATGGTGGTGGAGGTCGCAGTAGCTTAACAAGACGGTTTTAATGCCCCTTGGAAGAGACTTGCAGTTCAGAGTGGCTTAACAAGACGGTTTTAATGCCCATTGGAAGAGACGTGGAGTCACAGTAGCTTAACAAGACGGTTTTAATGCACCTTGGAAGAGACGTGGGGTTCAGAATGGTTTAACAAGATGGTTTTAATGCCCCTTGGAAGAGACGTTGAGTTCAGAGTGGTTTAACAAGACAGTTTTAATGCCCCTTGGAAGAGACGTGGAGTTCAGAGTGGTTTAACAAGACGGTTTTAATGCCCCTTGGAAGAGACGTGGAGGTCACAGTAGCTTAACAAGACGGTTTTAATGCCCCTTGGAACAGACGTGGAGTTCAGAGTGGTTTAAGAAGACGGTTTTAATGCCCCTTGGAAGAGACGTGGAGTTCAGAGTGGTTTAACAAGACGGTTTTAATGCTCCTTGGAAGAGACGTGGAGTTCAGAGTGGTTTAACAAGACGGTTTTAATGCCCCTTGGAAGAGACATGGAGGCCACCGTAGCTTAGCAAGACAGTTTTAATGCCCCTTGGAAGAGACGTGGAGGTCACAGTAGCTTAACAAGACGGTTTTAATGCCCCTTGGAAGAGACGTGGAGTTCAGAGTGGTTTAACAAGACGGTTTTAATGCCCCTTGGAAGAGACGTGGAGTTCAGAGTGGTTTAACAAGACGGTTTTAATGCCCCCTGGAAGAGACGTGGAGTTCAGAGTGGTTTAACAGGACGGTTTTAATGCTCCTTGGAAGAGACGTGGAGGTCACAGTAGCTTAACAAAAGGGTTTTAATGCCCCTTGGAAGAGACGTGGAGGTCAGAGTGGTTTAACAGGATGGTTTTAATGCCCCTTGGAAGAGATGTGGAGGTCAGAGTGGTTTAACAAGACGGTTTGAATGCCCATTGGAAGAGACTTGGAGTTCAGAGTGGTTTGACAAGACGGTTTTAATGCCCCTTGGAAGAGACGTGGAGGTCAGAGTGGTTTAACCAGACAGTTTTAATGCCCCTTGGAAGAGACGTGGAGGTCACAGTAGCTTAACAAGATGGTTTTAATGCCCCTTGGAAGAGACTTGGAGTTCAGAGTGGTTTAACAAGACGGTTTTAATGCCCCTTGGAAGAGACGTGGAGTTCAGAGTGGTTTAACAAGACGGTTTTAATGCCCCTTGGAAGAGACGTGGAGTTCAGAATGGTTTAACAACACAGTTTTAATGCCCCTTGGAAGAGACGTGGAGGTCACAGTAGCTTAACAAGACAGTTTTAATGCCCCTTGGAAGAGACGTGGAGGTCACAGTAGCTTAACAAGACGGTTTTATTGCCCCTTGGAAGAGACGTGGAGTTCAGAGTGGTTTAACAAGACGGTTTTAATGCCCCTTGGAAGAGACGTGGAGTTCAGAGTGGTTTAACAAGACGGTTTTAATGCCCCTTGGAAGAGACGTGGAGTTCAGAGTGATTTATCAGGACGGTTTTAATGCCCCTTGGAAGAGACGTGGAGGTCACAGTAGCTTAACAAAAGGGTTTTAATGCTCCTTGGAAGAAACGTGGAGGTCAGAGTGGTTTAACAAGATGGTTTTAATTCCCCTTGGAAGAGACGTGGAGGTCAGAGTGGTTTAACAAGACGGTTTGAATGCCCCTTGGAAGAGACTTGGAGTTCAGAGTGGTTTGACAAGACGGTTTTAATGCCCCTTGGAAGAGACGTGGAGGTCAGAGTGGTTTAACCAGACGGTTTTAATGCCCCTTGGAAGAGACGTGGAGGTCACAGTAGCTTAACAAGATGGTTTTAATGCCCCTTGGAAGAGACTTGGAGTTCAGAGTGGTTTCACAAGACGGTTTTAATGCCCCTTGGAAGAGACGTGGAGTTCAGAGTGGTTTAACAAGACGGTTTTAATGCCCCTTGGAAGATACGTGGATTTCAGAGTGGTTTAACAAGACGGATTTAATGCCCCTTGGAAGAGACGTGGAGGTCACAGTAGCTTATCAAGACGGTTTTAATGCCCCTTGGAAGAGACGTGGAGGTCAGAGTGGTTTAACAAGATGGTTTTAATGCCACTTGGAAGAGACGTGGAGGTCAGAGTGGTTTAACAAGACGGTTTTAATGCCCCTTGGAAGAGATGTGGATTTCAGAGTGGTTTAACAAAATGGTTTTAATGCCCCTTGGAAGAGACGTGGAGGTCAGAGTGGTTTAACCAGACGGTTTTAATGCCCCTTTCAAGAGACGTGGAGGTCACAGTAGCTTAACAAGACGGTTTTAATGCCCCTTGGAAGAGACGTGGAGGTCAGAGTGGTTTAACAAGATGGTTTTAATGCCCCTTGGAAGAGGCGTGGAGGTCAGAGTGGTTTAACAAGACGGTTTAAATGCCCCTTGGAAGAGACATGGAGTTCAGAGTGGTTTAACAAGACAATTTTAATGCCCCTTGGAGGAGACTTGGAGTTCAGAGTCATTTAACAAGACAGTTTTAATGCCCCGTGGAAGAGTGGTGGAGGTCCCAGTAGCTTAACAAGACGGTATTAAAGACCCTTGGAAGAGACGTGGAGGTCACAGTGGAATGAAAAGACAATATCAATGCCCCTTGGAAGAGTGGTGGAGGTCGCAGTAGCTTAATAAGACGGTTTTAATGCCCCTTGGAAGAAACGTGGAGGTCAGAGTGGTTTAACAAGACGGTTTTAATGCCCCTTGGAAGAGACGTGGAGTTCAGAGTGGTTTAACAAGACAGTTTTAATGCCCCTTGGAAGAGACGTGGAGGTAAGAGTGGTTTAACAAGATGGTTTTAATGCCCCTTGGAAGAGACGTGGAGGTCAGAGTGGTTTAACAAGACGGTTTGAATGCCCCTTGGAAGAGACTTGGAGTTCAGAGTGGTTTGACAAGACGGTTTTAATGCCCCTTGGAAGAGACGTGGAGGTCAGAGTGGTTTAACCAGATGGTTTTAATGCCCCTTGGAAGAGACGTGGAGGTCACAGTAGCTTAACAAGATGGTTTTAATGCCCCTTGGAAGAGACTTGGAGTTCAGAGTGGTTTAACAAGACGGTTTTAATGCCCCTTGGAAGGGACATGGAGTTCAGAGTGGTTTAACAAGACGGTTTTAATGCCCCTTGGAAGAGACGTGGAGTTCAGAGTGGTTTAACAAGACGGTTTTAATGCCCCTTGGAAGAGACGTGGAGGTCACAGTAGCATAACAAGACAGTTTTAATGCCCCTTGGAAGAGACGTGGAGGTCACAGTAGCTTAACAAGACAGTTTTAATGCCCCTTGGAAGAGACGTGGAGTTCAGAGTGGTTTAACAAGACGGTTTTAATGCCCCTTGGAAGAGACGTGGAGTTCAGAGTGGTTTAACAAGACGGTTTTAATGCCGCTTGGAAGAGACGTGGAGTTCAGAGTGGTTTAACAGGACGGTTTTAATGCCCCTTGGAAGAGACGTGGAGGTCACAGTAGCATAAAAAAAGGGTTTTAATGCCCCTTGGAAGAGACGTGGAGGTCAGAGTGGTTTAACAAGATGGTTTTAATGCCCCTTGGAAGAGACGTGGAGGTCACAGTAGCTTAATAAGACGGTTTTATTGCCCCTTGGAAGAGACGTGGAGGTCAGAGTGGTTTATCATGACGGTTTTAATGCCCTTGGAAGAGACGTGGAGGTCAGAGTGGTTTAACAAGACGGTTTTAATGCCCCTTGGAAGAGACGTGGAGTTCAGAGTGGTTTAACAAGACGGTTTTAATGCCCCTTGGAATGGTGGTGGAGGTCGCAGTAGCTTAACAAGACGGTTTAATGCCCCTTGGAAGAGACTTGGAGTTCAGAGTGGTTTAACAAGACGGTTTTAATGCCCATTGGAAGAGACGTGGAGTCACAGTAGCTTAACAAGACGGTTTTAATGCACCTTGGAAGAGACGTGGGGTTCAGAATGGTTTAACAAGATGGTTTTAATGCCCCTTGGAAGAGACGTTGAGTTCAGAGTGGTTTAACAAGACAGTTTTAATGCCCCTTGGAAGAGACGTGGAGTTCAGAGTGGTTTAACAAGACGGTTTTAATGCCCCTTGGAAGAGACGTGGAGGTCACAGTAGCTTAACAAGACGGTTTTAATGCCCCTTGGAACAGACGTGGAGTTCAGAGTGGTTTAAGAAGACGGTTTTAATGCCCCTTGGAAGAGACGTGGAGTTCAGAGTGGTTTAACAAGACGGTTTTAATGCTCCTTGGAAGAGACGTGGAGTTCAGAGTGGTTTAACAAGACGGTTTTAATGCCCCTTGGAAGAGACATGGAGGTCACCGTAGCTTAGCAAGACAGTTTTAATGCCCCTTGGAAGAGACGTGGAGGTCACAGTAGCTTAACAAGACGGTTTTAATGCCCCTTGGAAGAGACGTGGAGTTCAGAGTGGTTTAACAAGACGGTTTTAATGCCCCTTGGAAGAGACGTGGAGTTCAGAGTGGTTTAACAAGACGGTTTTAATGCCCCCTGGAAGAGACGTGGAGTTCAGAGTGGTTTAACAGGACGGTTTTAATGCTCCTTGGAAGAGACGTGGAGGTCACAGTAGCTTAACAAAAGGGTTTTAATGCCCCTTGGAAGAGACGTGGAGGTCAGAGTGGTTTAACAAGATGGTTTTAATGCCCCTTGGAAGAGATGTGGAGGTCAGAGTGGTTTAACAAGACGGTTTGAATGCCCCTTGGAAGAGACTTGGAGTTCAGAGTGGTTTGACAAGACGGTTTTAATGCCCCTTGGAAGAGACGTGGACTTCAGAGTGGTTTAACCAGACAGTTTTAATGCCCCTTGGAAGAGACGTGGAGGTCACAGTAGCTTAACAAGATGGTTTTAATGCCCCTTGGAAGAGACTTGGAGTTCAGAGTGGTTTAACAAGACGGTTTTAATGCCCCTTGGAAGAGACGTGGAGTTCAGAGTGGTTTAACAAGACGGTTTTAATGCCCCTTGGAAGAGACGTGGAGTTCAGAATGGTTTAACAACACAGTTTTAATGCCCCTTGGAAGAGACGTGGAGGTCACAGTAGCTTAACAAGACAGTTTTAATGCCCCTTGGAAGAGACGTGGAGGTCACAGTAGCTTAACAAGACGGTTTTATTGCCCCTTGGAAGAGACGTGGAGTTCAGAGTGGTTTAACAAGACGGTTTTAATGCCCCTTGGAAGAGACGTGGAGTTCAGAGTGGTTTAACAAGACGGTTTTAATGCCCCTTGGAAGAGACGTGGAGTTCAGAGTGATTTATCAGGACGGTTTTAATGCCCCTTGGAAGAGACGTGGAGGTCACAGTAGCTTAACAAAAGGGTTTTAATGCTCCTTGGAAGAAACGTGGAGGTCAGAGTGGTTTAACAAGATGGTTTTAATTCCCCTTGGAAGAGACGTGGAGGTCAGAGTGGTTTAACAAGACGGTTTGAATGCCCCTTGGAAGAGACTTGGAGTTCAGAGTGGTTTGACAAGACGGTTTTAATGCCCCTTGGAAGAGACGTGGAGGTCAGAGTGGTTTAACCAGACGGTTTTAATGCCCCTTGGAAGAGACGTGGAGGTCACAGTAGCTTAACAAGATGGTTTTAATGCCCCTTGGAAGAGACTTGGAGTTCAGAGTGGTTTCACAAGACGGTTTTAATGCCCCTTGGAAGAGACGTGGAGTTCAGAGTGGTTTAACAAGACGGTTTTAATGCCCCTTGGAAGATACGTGGAGTTCAGAGTGGTTTAACAAGACGGATTTAATGCCCCTTGGAAGAGACGTGGAGGTCACAGTAGCTTATCAAGACGGTTTTAATGCCCCTTGGAAGAGACGTGGAGGTCAGAGTGGTTTAACAAGATGGTTTTAATGCCACTTGGAAGAGACGTGGAGGTCAGAGTGGTTTAACAAGACGGTTTTAATGCCCCTTGGAAGAGATGTGGATTTCAGAGTGGTTTAACAAAATGGTTTTAATGCCCCTTGGAAGAGACGTGGAGGTCAGAGTGGTTTAACCAGACGGTTTTAATGCCCCTTTCAAGAGACGTGGAGGTCACAGTAGCTTAACAAGACGGTTTTAATGCCCCTTGGAAGAGACGTGGAGGTCAGAGTGGTTTAACAAGATGGTTTTAATGCCCCTTGGAAGAGGCGTGGAGGTCAGAGTGGTTTAACAAGACGGTTTAAATGCCCCTTGGAAGAGACATGGAGTTCAGAGTGGTTTAACAAGACAATTTTAATGCCCCTTGGAGGAGACTTGGAGTTCAGAGTCATTTAACAAGACAGTTTTAATGCCCCGTGGAAGAGTGGTGGAGGTCCCAGTAGCTTAACAAGACGGTATTAAAGACCCTTGGAAGAGACGTGGAGGTCACAGTGGAATGAAAAGACAATATCAATGCCCCTTGGAAGAGTGGTGGAGGTCGCAGTAGCTTAATAAGACGGTTTTAATGCCCCTTGGAAGAAACGTGGAGGTAAGAGTGGTTTAACAAGATGGTTTTAATTCCCCTTGGAAGAGACGTGGAGGTCAGAGTGGTTTAACAAGACGGTTTGAATGCCCCTTGGAAGAGACTTGGAGTTCAGAGTGGTTTGAACAAGACGGTTTTAATGCCCCTTGGAAGAGACGTGGAGGTCAGAGTGGTTTAACCAGACGGTTTTAATGCCCCTTGGAAGAGACGTGGAGGTCACAGTAGCTTAACAAGATGGTTTTAATGCCCCTTGGAAGAGACTTGGAGTTCAGAGTGGTTTAACAAGACGGTTTTAATGCCCCTTGGAAGAGACGTGGAGTTCAGAGTGGTTTAACAAGACGGTTTTAATGCCCCTTGGAAGAGACGTGGAGTTCAGAATGGTTTAACAACACGGTTTTAATGCCCCTTGGAAGAGACGTGGAGGTCACAGTAGCTTAACAAGACAGTTTTAATGCCCCTTGGAAGAGACGTGGAGGTCACAGTAGCTTAACAAGACGGTTTTATTGCCCCTTGGAAGAGACGTGGAGTTCAGAGTGGTTTAACAAGACGGTTTTAATGCCCCTTGGAAGAGACGTGGAGTTCAGAGTGGTTTAACAAGACGGTTTTAATGCCCCTTGGAAGAGACGTGGAGTTCAGAGTGATTTAACAGGACGGTTTTAATGCCCCTTGGAAGAGACGTGGAGGTCACAGTAGCTTAACAAAAGGGTTTTAATGCTCCTTGGAAGAAACGTGGAGGTCAGAGTGGTTTAACAAGATGGTTTTAATTCCCCTTGGAAGAGACGTGGAGGTCAGAGTGGTTTAACAAGACGGTTTGAATGCCCTTTGGAAGAGACTTGGAGTTCAGAGTGGTTTGACAAGACGGTTTTAATGCCCCTTGGAAGAGACGTGGAGTTCAGAGTGATTTATCAGGACGGTTTTAATGCCCCTTGGAAGAGACGTGGAGGTCACAGTAGCTTAACAAAAGGGTTTTAATGCTCCTTGGAAGAAACGTGGAGGTCAGAGTGGTTTAACAAGATGGTTTTAATTCCCCTTGGAAGAGACGTGGAGGTCAGAGTGGTTTAACAAGACGGTTTGAATGCCCCTTGGAAGAGACTTGGAGTTCAGAGTGGTTTGACAAGACGGTTTTAATGCCCCTTGGAAGAGACGTGGAGGTCAGAGTGGTTTAACCAGACGGTTTTAATGCCCCTTGGAAGAGACGTGGAGGTCACAGTAGCTTAACAAGATGGTTTTAATGCCCCTTGGAAGAGACTTGGAGTTCAGAGTGGTTTCACAAGACGGTTTTAATGCCCCTTGGAAGAGACGTGGAGTTCAGAGTGGTTTAACAAGACGGTTTTAATGCCCCTTGGAAGATACGTGGAGTTCAGAGTGGTTTAACAAGACGGATTTAATGCCCCTTGGAAGAGACGTGGAGGTCACAGTAGCTTATCAAGACGGTTTTAATGCCCCTTGGAAGAGACGTGGAGGTCAGAGTGGTTTAACAAGATGGTTTTAATGCCACTTGGAAGAGACGTGGAGGTCAGAGTGGTTTAACAAGACGGTTTTAATGCCCCTTGGAAGAGATGTGGATTTCAGAGTGGTTTAACAAAATGGTTTTAATGCCCCTTGGAAGAGACGTGGAGGTCAGAGTGGTTTAACCAGACGGTTTTAATGCCCCTTTCAAGAGACGTGGAGGTCACAGTAGCTTAACAAGACGGTTTTAATGCCCCTTGGAAGAGACGTGGAGGTCAGAGTGGTTTAACAAGATGGTTTTAATGCCCCTTGGAAGAGGCGTGGAGGTCAGAGTGGTTTAACAAGACGGTTTAAATGCCCCTTGGAAGAGACATGGAGTTCAGAGTGGTTTAACAAGACAATTTTAATGCCCCTTGGAGGAGACTTGGAGTTCAGAGTCATTTAACAAGACAGTTTTAATGCCCCGTGGAAGAGTGGTGGAGGTCCCAGTAGCTTAACAAGACGGTATTAAAGACCCTTGGAAGAGACGTGGAGGTCACAGTGGAATGAAAAGACAATATCAATGCCCCTTGGAAGAGTGGTGGAGGTCGCAGTAGCTTAATAAGACGGTTTTAATGCCCCTTGGAAGAAACGTGGAGGTAAGAGTGGTTTAACAAGATGGTTTTAATTCCCCTTGGAAGAGACGTGGAGGTCAGAGTGGTTTAACAAGACGGTTTGAATGCCCCTTGGAAGAGACTTGGAGTTCAGAGTGGTTTGAACAAGACGGTTTTAATGCCCCTTGGAAGAGACGTGGAGGTCAGAGTGGTTTAACCAGACGGTTTTAATGCCCCTTGGAAGAGACGTGGAGGTCACAGTAGCTTAACAAGATGGTTTTAATGCCCCTTGGAAGAGACTTGGAGTTCAGAGTGGTTTAACAAGACGGTTTTAATGCCCCTTGGAAGAGACGTGGAGTTCAGAGTGGTTTAACAAGACGGTTTTAATGCCCCTTGGAAGAGACGTGGAGTTCAGAATGGTTTAACAACACGGTTTTAATGCCCCTTGGAAGAGACGTGGAGGTCACAGTAGCTTAACAAGACAGTTTTAATGCCCCTTGGAAGAGACGTGGAGGTCACAGTAGCTTAACAAGACGGTTTTATTGCCCCTTGGAAGAGACGTGAAGTTCAGAGTGGTTTAACAAGACGGTTTTAATGCCCCTTGGAAGAGACGTGGAGTTCAGAGTGGTTTAACAAGACGGTTTTAATGCCCCTTGGAAGAGACGTGGAGTTCAGAGTGATTTAACAGGACGGTTTTAATGCCCCTTGGAAGAGACGTGGAGGTCACAGTAGCTTAACAAAAGGGTTTTAATGCTCCTTGGAAGAAACGTGGAGGTCAGAGTGGTTTAACAAGATGGTTTTAATTCCCCTTGGAAGAGACGTGGAGGTCAGAGTGGTTTAACAAGACGGTTTGAATGCCCTTTGGAAGAGACTTGGAGTTCAGAGTGGTTTGACAAGACGGTTTTAATGCCCCTTGGAAGAGACGTGGAGGTCAGAGTGGTTTAACCAGACGGTTTTAATGCCCCTTGGAAGAGACGTGGAGGTCACAGTAGCTTAACAAGATGGTTTTAATGCCCCTTGGAAGAGACTTGGAGTTCAGAGTGGTTTCACAAGACGGTTTTAATGCCCCTTGGAAGAGACGTGGAGTTCAGAGTGGTTTAACAAGACGGTTTTAATGCCCCTTGGAAGATACGTGGAGTTCAGAGTGGTTTAACAAGACGGATTTAATGCCCCTTGGAAGAGACGTGGAGGTCACAGTAGCTTAACAAGACGGTTTTAATGCCCCTTGGAAGAGACGTGGAGGTCAGAGTGGTTTAACAAGATGGTTTTAATGCCACTTGGAAGAGACGTGGAGGTCAGAGTGGTTTAACAAGACGGTTTTAATGCCCCTTGGAAGAGATGTGGAGTTCAGAGTGGTTTAACAAGATGGTTTTAATGCCCCTTGGAAGAGACGTGGAGGTCAAAGTGGTTTAACCAGACGGTTTTAATGCCCCTTGCAAGAGACGTGGAGGTCACAGTAGCTTAACAAGACGGTTTTAATGCCCCTTGGAAGAGACGTGGAGGTCAGAGTGGTTTAACAAGACGGATTTAGTGCCCCTTGGAAGAGACGTGGAGGTCACAGCAGCTTAACAAGACGGTTTTAATGCCCCTTGGAAGAGACGTGGAGGTCAGAGTGGTTTAACAAGATGGTTTTAATGCCACTTGGAAGAGACGTGGAGGTCAGAGTGGTTTAACAAGACGGTTTTAATGCCCCTTGGAAGAGATGTGGAGTTCAGAGTGGTTTAACAAGATGGTTTTAATGCCCCTTGGAAGAGACGTGGAGGTCAGAGTGGTTTAACCAGACGGTTTTAATGCCCCTTGCAAGAGACGTGGAGGTCACAGTAGCTTAACAAGACGGTTTTAATGCCCCTTGGAAGAGACGTGGAGGTCAGAGTGGTTTAACAAGACGGTTTTAATGCCCCTTGGAAGAGACGTGGAGGTCAGAGTGGTTTAACAAGATGGTTTTAATGCCCCTTGGAAGAGACTTGGAGGTCAGAGTGGTTTAACAAGACGTTTTGAATGCCCCTTGGAAGAGACTTGGAGTTCAGAGTGGTTTGACAAGACGGTTTTAATGCCCCTTGGAAGAGACGTGGAGATCAGAGTGGTTTAACCAGACAGTTTTAATGCCCCTTGGAAGAGACGTGGAGGTCACAGTAGCTTAACAACATGGTTTTAATGCCCCTTGGAAGAGACTTGAAGTTCAGAGTGGTTTAACAAGACGGTTTTAATGCCCCTTGGAAGAGACGTGGAGTTCAGAGTGGTTTAACAAGACGGTTTTAATGCCCCTTGGAAGAGACGTGGAGTTCAGAATGGTTTAACAACACGGTTTTAATGCCCCTTGGAAGAGACGTGGAGGTCACAGTAGCTTAACAAGACAGTTTTAATGCCCCTTGGAAGAGACGTGGAGGTCACAGTAGCTTAACAAGACGGGTTTAATGCCCCTTGGAAGAGACGTGGAGATCAGAGTGGTTTAACCAGAAAGTTTTAATGCCCCTTGGAAGAGACGTGGAGGTCACAGTAGCTTAGCAACATGGTTTTAATGCCCCTTGGAAGAGACTTGGAGTTCAGAGTGGTTTAACAAGACGGTTTTAATGCCCCTTGGAAGAGACGTGGAGTTCAGAGTGGTTTAACAAGACGGTTTTAATGCCCCTTGGAAGAGACGTGGAGTTCAGAATGGTTTAACAACACGGTTTTAATGCCCCTTGGAAGAGACGTGGAGGTCACAGTAGCTTAACAAGACAGTTTTAATGCCCCTTGGAAGAGACGTGGAGGTCACAGTAGCTTAACAAGACGGGTTTAATGCCCCTTGGAAGAGACGTGGAGTTCAGAGTGGTTTAATAAGACGGTTTTAATGCCCCTTGGAAGAGACGTGGAGTTCAGAGTGATTTAACAGAACAGTTTTAATGCCCCTTGGAAGAGACGAGGAGGTCACAGTAGCTTATCAAAAGGGTTTTAATGCCCCTTGGAAGAAACGTGGAGGTCAGAGTGGTTTAACAAGATGGTTTTAATTCCCCTTGGAAGAGACGTGGAGGTCAGAGTGGTTTAACAAGACGGTTTGAATGCCCCTTGGAAGAGACTTGGAGTTCAGAGTGGTTTGAAAAGACGGTTTTAATGCCCCTTGGAAGAGACGTGGAGGTCAGAGTGGTTTAACCAGACGGTTTTAATGCCCCTTGGAAGAGACGTGGAGGTCACAGTAGCTTAACAAGATGGTTTTAATGCCCCTTGGAAGAGACTTGGAGTTCAGAGTGGTTTCACGAGACGGTTTTAATGCCCCTTGGAAGAGACGTGGAGTTCAGAGTGGTTTAACAAGACAGTTTTAATGCCCCTTGGAAGAGACGTGGAGGTCAGAGTGGTTTAACAAGATGGTTTTAATGCCACTTGGAAGAGACGTGGAGGTCAGAGTGGTTTAACAAGACGGTTTTAATGCCCCTTGGAAGAGATGTGGAGTTCAGAGTGGTTTAACAAGATGGTTTTAATGCCCCTTGGAAGAGACGTGGAGGTCAAAGTGGTTTAACCAGACGGTTTTAATGCCCCTTGCAAGAGACGTGGAGGTCACAGTAGCTTAACAAGACGGTTTTAATGCCCCTTGGAAGAGACGTGGAGGTCAGAGTGGTTTAACAAGACGGATTTAGTGCCCCTTGGAAGAGACGTGGAGGTCACAGCAGCTTAACAAGACGGTTTTAATGCCCCTTGGAAGAGACGTGGAGGTCAGAGTGGTTTAACAAGATGGTTTTAATGCCACTTGGAAGAGACGTGGAGGTCAGAGTGGTTTAACAAGACGGTTTTAATGCCCCTTGGAAGAGATGTGGAGTTCAGAGTGGTTTAACAAGATGGTTTTAATGCCCCTTGGAAGAGACGTGGAGGTCAGAGTGGTTTAACCAGACGGTTTTAATGCCCCTTGCAAGAGACGTGGAGGTCACAGTAGCTTAACAAGACGGTTTTAATGCCCCTTGGAAGAGACGTGGAGGTCAGAGTGGTTTAACAAGACGGTTTTAATGCCCCTTGGAAGAGACGTGGAGGTCAGAGTGGTTTAACAAGATGGTTTTAATGCCCCTTGGAAGAGACTTGGAGGTCAGAGTGGTTTAACAAGACGTTTTGAATGCCCCTTGGAAGAGACTTGGAGTTCAGAGTGGTTTGACAAGACGGTTTTAATGCCCCTTGGAAGAGACGTGGAGATCAGAGTGGTTTAACCAGACAGTTTTAATGCCCCTTGGAAGAGACGTGGAGGTCACAGTAGCTTAACAACATGGTTTTAATGCCCCTTGGAAGAGACTTGAAGTTCAGAGTGGTTTAACAAGACGGTTTTAATGCCCCTTGGAAGAGACGTGGAGTTCAGAGTGGTTTAACAAGACGGTTTTAATGCCCCTTGGAAGAGACGTGGAGTTCAGAATGGTTTAACAACACGGTTTTAATGCCCCTTGGAAGAGACGTGGAGGTCACAGTAGCTTAACAAGACAGTTTTAATGCCCCTTGGAAGAGACGTGGAGGTCACAGTAGCTTAACAAGACGGGTTTAATGCCCCTTGGAAGAGACGTGGAGATCAGAGTGGTTTAACCAGACAGTTTTAATGCCCCTTGGAAGAGACGTGGAGGTCACAGTAGCTTAGCAACATGGTTTTAATGCCCCTTGGAAGAGACTTGGAGTTCAGAGTGGTTTAACAAGACGGTTTTAATGCCCCTTGGAAGAGACGTGGAGTTCAGAGTGGTTTAACAAGACGGTTTTAATGCCCCTTGGAAGAGACGTGGAGTTCAGAATGGTTTAACAACACGGTTTTAATGCCCCTTGGAAGAGACGTGGAGGTCACAGTAGCTTAACAAGACAGTTTTAATGCCCCTTGGAAGAGACGTGGAGGTCACAGTAGCTTAACAAGACGGGTTTAATGCCCCTTGGAAGAGACGTGGAGTTCAGAGTGGTTTAACAAGACGGTTTTAATGCCCCTTGGAAGAGACGTGGAGTTCAGAGTGATTTAACAGAACAGTTTTAATGCCCCTTGGAAGAGACGAGGAGGTCACAGTAGCTTATCAAAAGGGTTTTAATGCCCCTTGGAAGAAACGTGGAGGTCAGAGTGGTTTAACAAGATGGTTTTAATTCCCCTTGGAAGAGACGTGGAGGTCAGAGTGGTTTAACAAGACGGTTTGAATGCCCCTTGGAAGAGACTTGGAGTTCAGAGTGGTTTGAAAAGACGGTTTTAATGCCCCTTGGAAGAGACGTGGAGGTCAGAGTGGTTTAACCAGACGGTTTTAATGCCCCTTGGAAGAGACGTGGAGGTCACAGTAGCTTAACAAGATGGTTTTAATGCCCCTTGGAAGAGACTTGGAGTTCAGAGTGGTTTCACGAGACGGTTTTAATGCCCCTTGGAAGAGACGTGGAGTTCAGAGTGGTTTAACAAGACGGTTTTAATGCCCCTTGGAAGAGACGTGGAGTTCAGAGTGGTTTAACAAGACGGATTTAATGCCCCTTGGAAGAGACGTGGAGGTCACAGTAGCTTAACAAGACGGTTTTAATGCCCCTTGGAAGAGACGTGGAGGTCAGAGTGGTTTAACAAGATGGTTTTAATGCCACTTGGAAGAGACTTGGAGGTCAGAGTGGTTTAACAAGACGGTTTTAATGCCCCTTGGAAGAGATGTGGAGTTCAGAGTGGTTTAACAAGATAGTTTTAATGCCCCTTGGAAGAGACGTGGAGGTCAGAGTGGTTTAACCAGACGGTTTTAATGCCCCTTGCAAGAGACGTGGAGGTCACAGTAGCTTAACAAGACGGTTTTAATGGCCCTTGGAAGAGACGTGGAGGTCAGAGTGGTTTAACAAGATGGTTTTAATGCCCCTTGGAAGAGGCGTGGAGGTCAGAGTGGTTTAACAAGACGGCTTAAATGCCCCTTGGAAGAGACATGGAGTTCAGAGTGGTTTAACAAGACGGTTTTAATGCCCCTTGGAGGAGACTTGGAGTTCAAAGTCATTTAACAATACAGTTTTAATGCCCCTTGGAAGAGTGGTGGAGGTCCCAGTAGCTTAACAAGACGCTATTAAAGACCCTTGGAAGAGACGTGGAGGTCACAGTGGAATGAAAAGACAATATCAATGCCCCTTGGAAGAGTGGTGGAGGTCGCAGTAGCTTAACAAGACGGTTTTAATGCCCCTTGGAAGAAACGTGGAGGTCAGAGTGGTTTAACAAGATGGTTTTAATTCCCCTTGGAAGAGACGTGGAGGTCAGAGTGGTTTAACAAGACGGTTTGAATGCCCCTTGGAAGAGACTTGGAGTTCAGAGTAGTTTGAACAAGACGGTTTTAATGCCCCTTGGAAGAGACGTGGAGGTCAGAGTGGTTTAACCAGACGGTTTTAATGCCCCTTGGAAGAGACGTGGAGGTCACAGTAGCTTAACAAGATGGTTTTAATGCCCCTTGGAAGAGACTTGGAGTTCAGAGTGGTTTAACAAGACGGTTTTAATGCCCCTTGGAAGAGACGTGGAGTTCAGAGTGGTTTAACAAGACGGATTTAATGCCCCTTGGAAGAGACGTGGAGGTCACAGTAGCTTAACAAGACGGTTTTAATGCCCCTTGGAAGAGACGTGGAGGTCAGAGTGGTTCAACAAGATGGTTTTAATGCCACTTGGAAGAGACGTGGAGGTCAGAGTGGTTTAACAAGACGGTTTTAATGCCCCTTGGAAGAGATGTGGAGTTCAGAGTGGTTTAACAAGATGGTTTTAATGCCCCTTGGAAGAGACGTGGAGGTCAGAGTGGTTTAACCAGACGGTTTTAATGCCCCTTGGAAGAGACGTGGAGGTCACAGTAGCTTAACAAGACGGTTTTAATGCCCCTTGGAAGAGACGTGGAGGTCAGAGTGGTTTGACAAGACGGTTTTAATGCCCCTTGGAAGAGACTTGGAGTTCAGAGTGGTTTGACAAGACGGTTTTAATGCCCCTTGGAAGAGACGTGGAGATCAGAGTGGTTTAACCAGACAGTTTTAATGCCCCTTGGAAGAGACGTGGAGGTCACAGTAGCTTAACAACATGGTTTTAATGCCCCTTGGAAGAGATTTGGAGTTCAGAGTGGTTTAACAAGACGGTTTTAATGCCCCTTGGAAGAGACGTGGAGTTCAGAGTGGTTTAACAAGACGGTTTTAATGCCCCTTGGAAGAGACGTGGAGTTCAGAATGGTTTAACAACACGGTTTTAATGCCCCTTGGAAGAGACGTGGAGGTCACAGTAGCTTAACAAGACAGTTTTAATGCCCCTTGGAAGAGATGTGGAGGTCACAGTAGCTTAACAAGACAGTTTTAATGCCCCTTGGAAGAGACGTGGAGTTCAGAGTGGTTTAACAAGACGGTTTTAATGCCCCTTGGAAGAGACGTGGAGTTCAGAGTGATTTAACAGGACAGTTTTAATGCCCCTTGGAAGAGACGTGAAGGTCACAGTAGCTTATCAAAATTGTTTTAATGCCCCTTGGAAGAAACGTGGAAGTCAGAGTGGTTTAACAAGATGGTTTTAATTCCCCTTGGAAGAGACGTGGAGGTCAGAGTGGTTTAACAAGACGGTTTGAATGCCCCTTGGAAGAGACTTTGAGTTCAAAGTGGTTTGACAAGACGGTTTTAATGCCCCTTGGAAGAGACGTGGAGGTCAGAGTGGTTTAACCAGACGGTTTTAATGCCACTTGGAAGAGACGTGGAGGTCACAGTAGCTTAACAAGATGGTTTTAATGCCCCTTGGAAGAGACTTGGAGTTCAGAGTGGTTTCACGAGACGGTTTTAGTGCCCCTTGGAAGAGACGTGGAGTTCAGAGTGGTTTAACAAGACGGTTTTAATGCCCCTTGAAGAGACGTGGAGTTCAGAGTGGTTTAACAAGACGGATTTAATGCCCCTTGGAAGAGACGTGGAGGTCACAGTAGCTTAACAAGACGGTTTTAATGCCCCTTGGAGGAGACGTGGAGGTCAGAGTGGTTTAACAAGATGGTTTTAATGCCACTTGGAAGAGACGTGGAGGTCAGAGTGGTTTAACAAGACGGTTTTAATGCCCCTTGGAAGAGATGTGGAGTTCAGAGTGGTTTAACAAGATAGTTTTAATGCCCCTTGGAAGAGACGTGGAGGTCAGAGTGGTTTAACCAGACGGTTTTAATGCCCCTTGCAAGAGACGTGGAGGTCACAGTAGCTTAACAAGACGGTTTTAATGCCCCTTGGAAGAGACGTGGAGGTCAGAGTGGTTTAACAAGATGGTTTTAATGCCCCTTGGAAGAGACGTGGAGGTCAGAGTGGTTTAACAAGACGGTTTAAATGCCCCTTGGAAGAGACATGGAGTTCAGAGTGGTTTAACAAGACGGTTTTAATGCCCCTTGGAGGAGACTTGGAGTTCAGAGTCATTTAACAAGACAGTTTTAATGCCCCTTGGAAGAGTGGTGGAGGTCCCAGTAGCTTAACAAGACGGTATTAAAGACCCTTGGAAGAGACGTGTAGGTCACAGTGGAATGAAAAGACAATATCAATGCCCCTTGGAAGAGTGGTGGAGGTCGCAGTAGCTTAACAAAACGGTTTTAATGCCCCTTGGAAGAAACGTGGAGGTCAGAGTGGTTTAACAAGATGGTTTTAATTCCTCTTGGAAGAGACGTGGAGGTCAGAGTGGTTTAACAAGACGGTTTGAATGCCCCTTGGAACAGACTTGGAGTTCAGAGTAGTTTGAACAAGACGGTTTTAATGCCCCTTGGAAGAGACGTGGAGGTCAGAGTGGTTTAACCAGACGGTTTTAATGCCCCTTGGAAGAGACGTGGAGGTCACCGTAGCTTAACAAGATGGTTTTAATGCCCCTTGGAAGAGACTTGGAGTTCAGAGTGGTTTAACAAGACGGTTTTAATGCCCCTTGGAAGAGACGTGGAGTTCAGAGTGGTTTAACAAGACGGATTTAATGCCCCTTGGAAGAGACGTGGAGGTCACAGTAGCTTAACAAGACGGTTTTAATGCCCCTTGGAAGAGACGTGGAGGTCAGAGTGGTTCAACAAGATGGTTTTAATGCCACTTGGAAGAGACGTGGAGGTCAGAGTGGTTTAACAAGACGGTTTTAATGCCCCTTGGAAGAGATGTGGAGTTCAGAGTGGTTTAACAAGATGGTTTTAATGCCCCTTGGAAGAGACGTGGAGGTCAGAGTGGTTTAACCAGATGGTTTTAATGCCCCTTGCAAGAGACGTGGAGGTCACAGTAGCTTAACAAGACGGTTTTAATGCCCCTTGGAAGAGACGTGGAGGTCAGAGTGGTTTAACAAGACGGTTTTAATGCCCCTTGGAAGAGATGTGGAGTTCAGAGTGGTTTAACAAGATGGTTTTAATGCCCCTTGGAAGAGACGTGGAGGTCAGAGTGGTTTAACCAGATGTTTTTAATGCCCCTTGCAAGAGACGTGGAGGTCACAGTAGCTTAACAAGACGGTTTTAATGCCCCTCGGAAGAGACGTGGAGGTCAGAGTGGTTTAACAAGATGGTTTTAATGCCCCTTGGAAGAGACATGGAGGTCAGAGTGGTTTAACAAGACGGTTTAAATGCCCCTTGGAAGAGACATGGAGTTCAGAGTGGTTTAACAAGACGGTTTTAATGCCCCTTGGAGGAGACTTGGAGTTCAGAGTCATTTAACAAGACAGTTTTAATGCCCCTTGGAAGAGTGGTGGAGGTCCCAGTAGCTTAACAAGACGGTATTAAAGCCCCTTGGAAGAGACGTGGAGGTCACAGTGGAATGAAAAGACAATATCAATGCCCCTTGGAAGAGTGGTGGAGGTCGCAGTAGCTTAACAAGACGGTTTTAATGCCCCTTTGAAGAGACTTGGAGTTCAGAGTGGTTTAACAAGACGGTTTTAATGCCCCTTGGAAGGGACGTGGAGTTCAGAGTGGTTTAACAAGACGGTTTTAATGCCCCTTCGAAGAGATGTGGCGTTCAGAGTGGTTTAACAAGACGGTTTTAATGCCCCTTGGAAGTGAGGTGGAGTTCAGAGTGGTTTAACAAAACGGTTTTAATGCCCCTTGGAAGAGAAGTGGAGGTCAGAGTGGTTTAACAAGATGGTTTTAATGCCCCATCCAAGAGTGGTGGAGGTCGCAGTAGCTTAACAAGACGGTTTTAATGCCCCTTACAAGAGCCATGCAGTACAGCATATTCAAAACATTATTCCCATTATTGGGGAGTGGGTCTCCCATAGTCTTTGCCTATTCCTTCCAAGCAAAAGCTGCCAAAAATTAGGGCGGAGGAACTTGCAATGCTGGCAAACAAGAGCCATGCAGTACAGCATATTCAAAACATTATTCCCATTATTGGGGAGTGAGTCTCCCATAGTCTTTGCCTATGCCTTCCAATCAAAAGCTGCCAAAAATTAGGACGGAGGAACTTGCAATGCTGGCAAAAGAGACATGCAGTACAGCATATTCAAAATATTATTCCCATTATTGGGGAGTGGGTCTCCCATAGTCTTTGCCTATGCCTTCCAAGCAAAAGCTGCCAAAAATTAGGACGGAGGAACTTGCAATGCTGGCAACATGGACCACGGTCACCCTGGTGGTATGGTGGTGGTGGAGGCTGAATATAAGGAGAAGAGCAAAATACAGCCGAAATGAGGAAGTGTATACCCATGTGTGGGTGTGAAGCGGTGCATGGGAATACACCTCCCGAAATAACACAGTGGATTTGACTTTATGTTACTCTGTTGTCATTTGGTGGTGATGAGATTTCTGGCGCAATCCAGCCCTTGTTCATTTTGATAAGGGTCAGCTTGTCAGCATTGTCAGTTGACAGGCGAGTGCGCTTATCAGTTATAATTCCCCCAGCGGCACTAAAAACACGCTCCGATAACACGCTAGCGGCAGGGATGGCCTGGACCTCCAAGGCGTAGAGAACGAGTTCATTCCATGTGTCCAGCTTGGATACCCAATAATTAAAAGGCACAGAGGAATCACGGAGGATGCTGGTACGGTGGGCAAGGTACTCCCTCACCATCTTTTAAAACTTTCCACTCCTTGTGAGAGTACCCCGCGCCTCAGGGCCTGTAAGCTGGGCGGGTCTCAGAAAACTGTCCCAGAATGTTGACAGTGTTCCCCTGCCTTTGCTGGATTGGAGTTGCGTCTCTCTCGCCTGTACGCCTTGGTTGGTCAACGAACTGTGACTTCTGCTGCTAGCGTGTTCAGATGGGAATTTTTTTAACAGTTCTGCAGCAAGGGCCTTCTGGTACTGCCACATTTTTGGAGACCTCTCCACCTCTGGAATAAGAGAGTGAAAGTTCTCCTTGTAGCAGTGGTCTAAAAGTGTCACCAACCACTAATGACTGTCACCCAACATTTTGACAACGCGAGGGCCACGGTTAAGGCAGCGTAACATAAAGTCAGTCATGCGTGCCAGACTGCTAACGGGCAAGACTTCCGTGTCCTCACCAAGATGACGACTGACCATGCTCTCCTCATCCTCCTCCTCCCCCCTGTCCGCAGGCCACCCACGCTGAACCGACGGTATGACAGTTGTACAGGTACTACCGTCTACAGCGCATGATACCAGCTCCTGTTCTTCCTCCTTCTCCTCTCCCTCATTGTCCCCCAATGCACGTTGGAATGAGATGAGGCTGGGCTGTGTGTAATCGCCCGTTACGGCTTCTTGATCCATCTCATCATACTCTGGCTACAATGCCTCCTCTTTAATTCTCTGCAGAGAGCGTTGCAAATGACAGACAAGTGGGATCGCCACTCATCATCTTGGTGGACTCCTCAAAGTTTGTCAGGATGGTACATATGTCCGACATCCAGGTCCACTCCTGAGGTCTTATGTGTGGAGTCTGACCTGAATATCGACGGCCTTGTTGCAGCTGGTACTCCACAGCTGCTCTCTTCTGCTCACAAATCCTTTGCAACATGTGGAGGGTAGAGTTCCAACGTGTGGGGACATCACACACCAGTCGGTGTGCTGGAAGCTGCAAACGCTGCTGCAACACAGCAAGGGCAGCGGAAGCTGTAGCCGACTTCCGAAAATGAGCTGACAGGCGGCATACTTTGACGAGCAGATCTGGCAACTCGGGGTACAATTTAAGAAACTGCTGAACAACGAGGTTAAGAACATGAGCCAGGCATGGTACGTGTGTGATCTCGCCTTGTCCCAGAGCCGCCACCAGGTTACGGCCATTGTCACACACGACCATGCCTGGATGTAGGTTCAGCGGTCTCAGCCACAGATCTGCCTGCTCTTTCACAGCTGTCCACAACTCACAAGCAGTGTGAGGTTTATCACCTAAGCTTATGAGTTTCAGCACAGCCTGTTGCCGCTTGGCTGAGGCAGTACTGCAGTGCTTCCAGCTTGTAACTGATGTGGTGATATCTGAGATAGGGGCTGAACATGAGGAGGAGGAGGAGGATGATGCGCAGGAGCTGTACACTGTGGGGGCAACTCTGACTGACATAGGGCCCGCAATCCTCGGTGTGGGGAGGATGTGTTCCGTCCCAAGGTCCGACTGGGTCCCGGCTTCCACTATGTTTACCCAGTGTGCCGTCAGGGAGATGTACCGTCCCTGGCCACAAGCACTTGTCCACGTGTCCGTTGTCAGGTGGACTCTCCCAGTAACTGCTTGTGTAGTGCGGGGATGGCACACCGGGCAAAATAGTGTCGGCTGGGGACCGAGTACCGAGGCATGGCCACTGCCATAAGGTTGCGGAAGGATTCCGTCTCCACCAGCCTAAAAGGCAGCATTGCCAATGCAAGCAGTCGTGAAATGTGTGAATTTAGGACTGTGGCCTGTGGGTCGTTGGCTGCGAATTTGCGCTTTCATTCAAAGGTCTGGGATATGGACAATTGAACGCTGCGGTGGGACGTGGACGTTGATGTTGTTTCTTGAGAAACTGACATAACAAGTGAAGACTGAGAGGAGGGGGCATCTTTGCGTGCAGCATGGACAGGGGATTGCTTTGCACGCACAACAGGGGGTTCTCTTACCCTCACAACAGCGGAAGAAGTAGTGGTGACACCCGCTGACACTGGTCGTGGACCCTGGGGTTTGCCCCACAAAGTCGGGGGCTTTGCTGACGTGCCTGATCATGCTGGTGGTGGTCAGGCTGGTAGTTTGGTCACCCCTGCTGATGCTGGCATGGCAGGTGGTACAAATGGCCTTTATGGGGTTATCAGCAGAGTCTTTAAAAAAATTCCAGTCTCTGGAAGACCTACCGGTTGTACTGGCAACGTTCCTCGTGTTGGTGTTACGGGGAACTGTTGCCCGCCTTCTGTGTGCGGCCACCACAGTGCTTCTTCCTTCTTGTTGGGGTACTCTGCCTCCCTCCCCCTGTGTGCTGCTGGCCTCGCTCTGCGTGTCCTCCTGCCACGTTGGGTCAGTTACTAGATCATCCACCACCTCCTAATCTTCCACTTGCGCACCACAATCCTCCTCACTTCCTGGCAATTGTGTCTCATCATCGTCCACCTCTTGTGACAAATTGCCAGCGTCGACTTCCTCTGGACGTGGCTGTTCAAATATTTGGGCATCGCTACATGGGATCTCCTCTTCCACCACTTCAAGCGGAGCAGGCGAGGGGCACAAATATGGAAATGGACCAGTGAACAGCTCTTCAGAGTGTCCAAGTGTGGGATCAGTTGCTGTCTGACGACACTCGGCATGGTGGGAGGAAGGAGAATCAGGGTGAGGAGGAGTATGCGGTCGAGACTCACGGCTACTAAAACTTGACCGTGTGGAAGACAGACCGGAGATGGTGGTGCCCAGGTAACTGGAAGTATTATCTGCTATCCAATTAATAACCTGTTTACACTGATCAGTTCGCAATACTGGTGTTGTAGTGTGCTTCCCTAGTAATTCGGTCAAGAAGTGGGAGCGAGAAGATGTGGCTGTTGGTTGTGGCACATTTTCACCTTGGCCACGGCCCCGTCCTCTACACGCACCATCACCAGAACGTCCAGTTCCTTGTCCACTCCCCTTTTCAATGGAAAAAGGGTAATAAAAAGGAGATTAGAACCGTGGAAGAGGAAAACCACAGTTCTATTTCTCTGGCCTACACCAGACTCTTTTAAACAGATATACTTGTGTCTGAACAGTCAGGGAGACACTACTAATGTTTTTTTTTACGGAAAAATTGCCAAAAGCAGGATAATACAGAGATTTGAACCGTAGAAGAGGAAAACCACAGTTCTATTTCTCTGGCCTACACCAGACTCTTTTAAACAGATATATTTGTGTCTGAACAGTCAGGGAGATGTGGCACCCCAGGGGTCTGGTTACCACAGTAATAGAGATATTATGTCTGAGAGCAAGTGGGAGGTTTCTCTGGTCAGGAGCCCTAAGCATGCAACACTGCCCGCCCAGACCTGGGAGGGGAGGAATCTGCCCTTATAAACTGGGTCTGGGGCGGGATTAAGTGAGTCAGAGCCTGGAAAGGGAAAGTGACAACAGGAGCTCTGTAGGAGCAGGAGCGAGTGCCAGAGGCTGGAAGCTAGAGAGCTCGCCTTGGCTGAAGACACTAATACCGGACACGGAGTCCGAGGCTGTGGGGACATCCAGGTCCAGCAGCAGAATCCAACCGGCAGGGGATTCCATGTCCTCTGGCCTTAGAAACCCGAAGGCACGGTCACAACCAAGGGACCAGCACCGCCATCGTGAAGCGGAGGCTAACGGAAGGCCCCAAGTCACCGGCCATACGGGTGAGCACCACACGGTATACTCAGGGATGTGGGCTACTTCTACCCGCATAGAGCAAGGTAGCCAGGAAAGAGTGCAGATAGTCGGGGAGGCCTACAACTCCACCTGGCCAGGGGAGATCCTGCTTGCTCACAGACTGACCAGGCCCCTACTGCTAACCAGTACTCACGGGAGGGTCTGCTTTATACCATCAGTAAAGACCCTGAACTGCACCACACGTCTCTGTGTTTCATCGCCGCACCAGCACCATTACTACTGGGACGCTCACACCATCACTCCCATCATCCACATTAGCTGCCCTGAGGCAATACTTCTCCCGTGGGGAGTTATTCCATACTCGGCTGCGCAAACTATATTAGCCTCAGCGGTCTGCAGCGCAGCGGCGGTCCCCACTGACCGCAATCCACGGGGGCCGTAGTCGGACATTGTTATTACTTAAGACTGCCACTGGTTTTACCACCCTGGGCACGGAACGGGTCACCGCCACGGAGGACTACAACCCCCAGCGATTCGGCTCCGGGTATCCCCCTGCACAGCACAGGCCCAGGGGGCGCGTCAACTTTGGCGTAGTCGGCAGGATTCAAACCAACCCGCCACCAACGGGTATTGCGTGCCTGAAAAAGACTTTTGAACTTACTTGTGGTGAAGTTTCCCGCCGTCCGGAGTCATTTCCCGCCATCCGGAGCCGATTCCCGCCATCAGACGCCATCTTGGACCGTTTCCCGCCGTCTTCTGCCTTCTTCCCGCCATCTGCAGCTGCTTCCCGCCTTCGGACGCCATCTTCGGAACGCCGCACTGGAAGAAGAGGGGCGTGGACGCCGAAAGCGCGCGAGATCCGAAGCTCCGCCCCACGCTCCGCCCCACGCTCTGACGCTGCGCAAGGTCCTGGAAGGGAGGAAGAGCGACGCTGACGTCATCGGAGCGCGACGCCAGGTCCTCTACCCCGACGATTGACTGCGGAGCCGCGGCCTACGGAAGAAGAGCATCGCAAGGTAGGCCACGGTCCACTAGAGGGGAAGGAGGATGTCGGACACCGAGGGGAGCTCCATCACCACACCGGCCGCCAGCGCAACCGCTGCTGCGGTCATGCCATTCACTATGCCCTATATCCCGGGGGCGACCTGGCTGCCCCAGTACTCAGGGGAGTCACATACCCTGAGTGACTTTAGGGAAAGACTTGATAGCCTCTTCCAAGTATACCCCCTCACAGAAGAGCAAAAAGTGAGCATTCTGGTGGCCCAGTTAATCGGGGCAGCCCAAAGGGAGGTAAAGTCCTGGTCACTTGGGAAGAAGAGGACTGTCAGAGAGATACTAGCCCGGCTGAAAGACACATTTGATACCCGCACCTCAGCCGAAAAAAAGCTCAGATTTTACGGGTGCAAACAACGGGCACATGAAAGTATAAGAGACTATGCTCTAAACCTACAAGAGGCCCTGAGAGCCATTAAACAGGCAGACCCTGACAGCGTGGGGAATGAAGACAAGCTGTTGACCGAACAATTTATTGAGGGTCTACTGTGCAATGCCCACCGAACCCAGTTGCGGGCTATGGCCTTACAGGACCCTGACCTGGACTTTGCACAATTCAAGGACAGAGCCATCCGGGTGCTCCAAGAACCGGCACCAGGTGGCGTTGTGACCCACAGGAGCCCTGCTATCACCTATCACCAGGACGCGGCGCCCTTGTCTGCAGGGCCTGTGGGAGCTGATGCGCAGGCTTTGAACAATGACCCGGCTACAGACCTGCACCATCAGGTCCAAGAGCTGACTAAGAGCGTTGCCGCGCTAACCAGAACTGTGCAGTCTTTACAGGTCTGTTCTCTAGGAAAGATCCAGCTGGCATCCGGACCGGAGGACGTCCCATGGCGCCGACTGAGGAGGACCCCACCGGCCAGAGGAAGACCCAGCGACAGATACAACGAGGACGGACGACCCATCTGCCGCCGCTGCAATCAACCCGGACATATGGCAAGGTACTGTCATTTAAACGGGCACAACCTGGGGTAGAGGGCCAACCCCTAGGCATAAGATCATCAGGCCCATCGAACTGGCGTGACAAATACGTAGGGGGACATCCGGTCTTGCCTGTGGTACTGGATGGCATTCCTATGAGTGCCCTACTAGACACCGGGTTAGAGGTCACCACCATCCCGTACGTGCTCTTCAAGCAGTACTGGAATGACTCGGGCATAACCCGCTACCCAGATGACGACCTGAGCATTATCGCCAGCAATGGTCAGCCCGTGCCGCAGATAGGATTTAAGGAAATGACCATCAAGGTCGGTAAAATTGAACTGCCGGCACAAGGACTTATCATTGTGGACATTGACCGTCGCGAGAGTCACCCAAAAATCACCCTAGGTACTAACGTAATTGAAAACTGTCTTGCAGAGGTGATTCTTATTTTGCAGCAGGTTGCCAAGAACGCCAGTTCCAGCCAGCAACGTGTGCTCCAAAAAGAGATCTGGGCACTGATGAAACGGCAACAGGTGGTACTATCTGGTGGTGAGATAGGTAGCGTGAGAATGTGTGACCCGTTCCCTATTGCCATGCCCCCAAAAAGTGAGATGATGATATGGTGCCGGGCAGCTATTGGTCTAAGAGGTAGAGACTACCAAGCAATGGTAGAACCCGTCTACTCAGACAGTAGGCCCACCATTTTGACAGCACGGGGGGTGGTCGATGTACGCCATGGGAGGGTGCCCGTTCGCATCATCAATATCGGGGAGAGAGAAGTATACCTTTCCCGGTATGCCACGCTAGCCAAATTGTTCACCATCAACCAGAACTCTGTACAGGCCGTGGAACCCTTGCCTCCATCTCAACCAGAGGAAGGTAACGGCTCTAAGAAACCAAAGGAGGACTGGTGTCAGCAACTGCATTTGGGTACTGACTCCACTCCCTCGCACCAAAAACAGGGAATCTATCGGGTGGTTCAAGAGTACGAGAGAGTGTTTAGTAAACACCCGCTGGACTTCGGGCGAGTAAAGGGGGTAGAACATCACATCCCCACGGGAGACCATCCTCCCATAAAGGAGAGATACCGACCCGTACCCCCTGCACACTATCAACAAGCCAAGGGGATGCTAAAAGACATGAAGGAGGCTGGGGTAATTAGGGACAGCTGTAGCCCCTGGGCAGCTCCACTAGTCTTGGCGAAAAAGAAAGACAACACCATGAGAATGTGTGTAGACTACAGGAAGGTCAACCGTATCACACACAAAGATGCGTACCCGTTTAAAAGGATAGAAGAGTCCTTAGCTGCATTAAAATCTGCTAACTTCTTCTCTACTTTGGATCTCACTAGCGGGTACTGGCAGGTTCCTGTAGCAGAGGCGGACCGGGAGAAGACCGCATTCACCACCCCGATGGGACTCAGAGAGTTTAACTGTATGCCGTTCGGGCTCTGCAACGCACCAGGAACCTTCCAACGGTTGATGGAATGCTGTCTGGGACACCGGAACTTCGAGACGGTCCTATTATACCTGGACGACGTCATCGTCTATTCCAAGACCTATGAGGACCATCTGGAACACCTGGCAGAAGTGTTTGAAGCCCTGGCAAACTATGGCCTAAAGGTAAAACCCTCAAAGTGTCATCTACTGAAGCCAAAGGTACAGTACCTGGGACACGTGGTGAGTGCTGACGGAGTAGCCCCCGACCTTGACAAGATCACCGTGATTAAGGACTGGCCAAGACCATCCAGCATAAAGGAAGTGCGGCCGTTCCTCGGGTTGGTAGGCTACTACCGAAGATTCATTCCCGGTTTTACCAAGAAGGCAGCTCCTATGCAGGACCTCCTGATAGGCCAGTCCAGGAAGGCCAAAAACCAGAAGCCACCCTTCAAATGGGAAAAGCTGGAAGAGGAGTCTTTCCGCCAGCTGAAGATGGCCCTCACGGGGGATGAAATCCTGGCGTACCCTGATTACAGCCAGCCCTTTATCCTCTACACGGACGCAAGCAACATCGGGCTAGGAGCCGTACTGTCCCAGATCCAGCAAGGGAGAGAACGGGTAATTGCTTACGCCAGGCGAAAACTGCGACCCACGGAAAGAAACACTGAGAATTACAGCTCGTTCAAGCTAGAGTTCCTGGCAGTGGTGTGGGCAGTAACCGAACGTTTCAAGCATTACCTTGCCTCTTCCAGGTTCACCGTGTACACGGACAACAACCCGTTGACACACCTGGACACTGCAAGACTGGGTGCCCTGGAGCAGAGATGGATGGCCCGCCTGTCCAATTTTGAGTTCACGATCAAATACCGGGCAGGGCGCTCCAATACCAACGCGGACGCCCTGTCCAGGATGCCAAACCTACCGGACGAAGGGGAGGATCCAGAAGAATTGGAAGAGATCGAACTCCCTGCGTTTCCCCGTCATGGGATTACCCAGTATTCCCACCATGTGAGGGGCCAGCGATCTGCTACGTTCAACCCCTTACCCCACTACAACTGGGCGGAGACGCAAGACAGTGACCCCGCAGTCCGTCTGGTGAAGGAGATGCTGACCCAGGCTGACGCCCGCCTGGACCCAGACGCTCCGGAAGAGACCAAACAACTGTGGACGGAGAAGAGCAGACTGTTTCTCTACAAGGAGAAGTTGTGCCGCAGAATGGTCAATTCCCGGACACATGAACTGATCTGGCAGGTGGTGGTAACGAGACGGGACGCAGCTATGGTGCTGGAGGCCTACCACAATGGGGTAGGGCACTTCGGATGGAAGAAGCTGGAGTTCCTGCTTCGTGAATGGTTCTACTGGATAGGCATGAGAGGAGCCATTGAGAGGTGGTGTAGAGACTGTGGCCCGTGCAATCTAAGAAGAAGGGACCGTGCCAGCCAGAGGACTCCCCTGCAGCCCATCATCACCAGGCAGCCGCTGGAACTGGTCGCTCTGGACCATGTTAAACTGGCTCCAAGCAGAAGCGGGTATGTCTATGCCCTAACCATCGTGGATCACTACTCCCGGTTCCTGGTGGTGGTCCATGTCAAAGACCTGACGGCTCAGACAGCGGCCAGAGCCTTCCAGCTGCACTTCTGCCACCCACACGGGTACCCGGACCAAGTGCTGACGGACCAAGGACCGGCCTTCAAAGCGGAGGTCTTCCAGGAGTTCTGCAACCTGTATGGCTGCAAGAAGATAAGAACAACGCCCTATCACCCCCAAACCAATGGACTCTGCGAGAAGATGAACCAGGTGGTGATAGATCTGCTAAAAACATTGCCCCTGGAAGAACGCAGTCTGTGGCCTGAGAAACTGCCCGATCTGGTGGACCTGTATAACCACATCCCGGTAGGTTCCACCAACTGTACCCCGGCTTACCTAATGCGAGCAAGACCTGGTAAGCTGCCTGTTGACCTGGATATGGGAGTCCTGATACCCGAGGACACCTCACCAGAGACAGACTGGGATACAGAACGGCAGCAGCAGTACCGGAAAGTACAAGAGAGCGTCGAGCGAAGTCTTTGTCAATCAAGAGAAAGGCAGGAGAGAACTTATAGCCAACATGCTCCCGCTGTTCCCCTGGTACCTGGAGAGCAGGTCTTGAAAAGAAAAAGGCGGCTCCATAAGTTGGACGACCAGTGGGAAAAGGACCCGTACACCGTACTGCCCTCAAGCCACCATAATCCAAAGGTGCACGTCATCAGCAAGGATGGAGGAGAGACCACAGCCACTGTCTCCAGAGACCACCTGAAAAAGTGCCCCGAGAAGTTGCAAAGCACGGATGAAGATCAGGAAGACCCTCAACCCGTAGAGGAAAAGGAGGAAATGATCAGCACCGTACTCGGAGACTTTCCCCGGTCCTGGACACAAGTAAACAACGCTATCGTGGTGCCCATCCTCACCTTTCTCCAGCCAGCCCCTCAAGTGCCTACAGAAGACCAGGTAGAGCTGGAAGAGCAGCCGGCCCAAGAGGCAGAAGAGTCCACACCAGCAGCACAGGAGAATCAACCCTCTGCTAGTAGTGAGCCTGCCGTGCCCCTAGTGAGCCAAAAAGTGCACAGACAGCTGCCCAGCTTACCCATAACACCTCCTACACCCTGTAGTGCAGGACCAGTTAGTGAGCTCCGTAGGTCCACTAGAGTCACTAGAGGTCAAATGCCCGCTCGCTGGAGAATCTAAACGAATGCACTGTGAATTTATCTTTTTAACTGTTTATGGTTTATGTTTGTTGCCTGTTATTAATTATGTTTCTCAGTTACCCTGCAGATTTATTTGGACTAACAGGTTATGGACACTGGATAACCGGAACAGTTTTGTAGATAGTTGCACCTTGGTGCCTCTTGCGAAGACGGCCGCGGAAGAGAAAACCTGTCTGGCGTGGCCTACTTGCGGCCCAAAGTAGCTAGTTCCAGCCTTGCAGCCACGCCCAAGGACAACGCAAGGGGTTTGCTTTGGACAGGTCCCCTACTTCGCAAAAACTTCACCTGGGGTGATATGGACACCCGGTTACGGAAACGCCGTGACCTTTAAAGAACTAAAGCTTCTTGTAAATATGTTATTGTGTTATTGTTATACCCTGCATTTATGTTTCTTTAAAAATGTGTTTAGTCCCGGAGTACTAAAATTTACTAGGGGGGAATGTGGCACCCCAGGGGTCTGGTTACCACAGTAATAGAGATATTATGTCTGAGAGCAAGTGGGAGGTTTCTCTGGTCAGGAGCCCTAAGCATGCAACACTGCCCGCCCAGACCTGGGAGGGGAGGAATCTGCCCTTATAAACTGGGTCTGGGGCGGGATTAAGTGAGTCAGAGCCTGGAAAGGGAAAGTGACAACAGGAGCTCTGTAGGAGCAGGAGCGAGTGCCAGAGGCTGGAAGCTAGAGAGCTCGCCTTGGCTGAAGACACTAATACCGGACACGGAGTCCGAGGCTGTGGGGACATCCAGGTCCAGCAGCAGAATCCAACCGGCAGGGGATTCCATGTCCTCTGGCCTTAGAAACCCGAAGGCACGGTCACAACCAAGGGACCAGCACCGCCATCGTGAAGCGGAGGCTAACGGAAGGCCCCAAGTCACCGGCCATACGGGTGAGCACCACACGGTATACTCAGGGATGTGGGCTACTTCTACCCGCATAGAGCAAGGTAGCCAGGAAAGAGTGCAGATAGTCGGGGAGGCCTACAACTCCACCTGGCCAGGGGAGATCCTGCTTGCTCACAGACTGACCAGGCCCCTACTGCTAACCAGTACTCACGGGAGGGTCTGCTTTATACCATCAGTAAAGACCCTGAACTGCACCACACGTCTCTGTGTTTCATCGCCGCACCAGCACCATTACTACTGGGACGCTCACACCATCACTCCCATCATCCACATTAGCTGCCCTGAGGCAATACTTCTCCCGTGGGGAGTTATTCCATACTCGGCTGCGCAAACTACATCAGCCTCAGCGGTCTGCAGCGCAGCGGCGGTCCCCACTGACCGCAATCCACGGGTGGCGTAGTAGGACATTGTTATTACTTAAGACTGCCACTGGTTTGACCACCCTGGGCACGGACCGGGTCACCGCCACGGAGGACTACAACCCCCAGCGATTCGGCTCCGGGTATCCCCCTGCACAGCACAGGCCCAGGGGGCGCGTCAGAGACACTATTACTATTTTTTTTTATGGAAAAAATGCCAATAGCAGGATAATACAGAGATTTGAACCGTGGAACTGCAAAACCACAGTTCTATTTCTCTGGCCTACACCAGACTCTTTTAAACAGATATATTTGTGTCTGAACAGTCAGGGAGACACTATTACTGTTTTTTTTTATGGAAAAAATGCTAAAAGCAGGATAATACAGAGATTTGAACCGTGGAAGAGGAAAACCACAGTTCTATTTCTCTGGCCTATACCAGACTCTTTTAAACAGATATATTTGTGTCTGAACAGTCAGGAAGACACTATTACTGTTTTTTTTTTATGGATAAAATTCCAAAAGCAGGATAATACAGAGATTTGAACCGTGGAACTGCAAAACCACAGTTCTATTTCTCTGGCCTACACCAGACTCTTTTAAACAGATATATTTGTGTCTGAACAGTCAGGGAGACACTATTACTGTTTTTTTTACTGAAAAAATGCCAAAAGCAGGATAATACAGAGATTTGAACCGTGGAACTGCAAAACCACAGTTCTAGTTATCTGGCCTACACCAGACTCTTTTAAACAGATATATTTGTGTCTGAACAGTCACAGACACACTCAATTTTTTTTTGGGGGGGGGGAATACCAAAAGGTTAATAAGACGCGTATTTGTACAGTCTGACTGAGGAAAAAAAAAAAAATACAGGATTTAGATGAAAAAAAAGAAGGATTTTTCCTGGCCCCTGAGACCGGGGAATAAGTCTAGCAATTTGACCAGCAGGAGCACACAGGACTGTAATGCAGCGTTTGTTGGTATAACCACTGCGTCTCCTATACAGCCTGCCTGCCTGATATCTGGGATGGGTATTAGTTCTGAGAAGGACTGTTTGTTTGATTTGGCAGGCTTTAGAGACCCTAGACTAACTATTTCGGAGTATAAATCTCTCACTAGCTCAGCAGCACTGACCCTACACTGGCTGATCCAGAGCGACTGTGTCCAAGATGGCGGCGCCCGGTTTTAAATGCTTAAGTGACACTGTGCGACCAGCCAATCACTGTAATGCCCACAAACAACATGGCTGCGGCATTACAGTGACTGGCTGGCAATCTCTGCATGTTCATTGGCTCTGTAAAGAGCTCCAAACGTGCAGGGCGGAGACCCGAGCTCCCGCCCGAGTAAATGCTCGGTGCTCGCCGAACATCCCGAGTAGTGAGATGCTCGGGCGAGTACTGAGCAGTGTCGAGCATGCTCGCTCAACACTTACAAGCACGTGTCCCAGAACATTAGCTGTGCCCTCAACAATGTAGTTACTGGGATGGTCCACCTAACCACGGACACGTGGACAAGTGCTTGTGGGCAGGGATGGTACATCTCGCTGATGGCACACTGGGTTAATATAGTGGAAGCCGAGACCCATTCGGACTTTGGGAAGGAACACGTCCTCCCGACACTGAAGATTGCGGGCTCTGGGTAAATCAGGGTTGCCCCCATATTCTACAGCTCGTGCACCTCCTCCTCCTCCTCAGTCTCCATCTCTGAAATGACCACATCAGTTGGAAGCTGGAAGCGCTGCAGCACTGCTTCGGCCAAGATGCAACAGGCACTGCTGAAGCTAATATGCTTAGGGGATAAACAGCACACCTCTGAAGAGTTGTTGACAGCTGTATCAGAGCAGGCAGATCTGTGTCTTTCACTGCTGAACCTACAGTCAAGCATGGTCGTGTGCGACAATGGCCGGAACCTGGTGGCGGCTCTGAAGCTAGGCGACCTCACACACGTACCATGCCTGGCCTATTTGCTCAACCTAGCGGTTCAGCGATTTCTCAAAACCTACCCCGATCTGCCAGATCTGCTTGTCAAAGTACGCCACGTGTGTGCCCATTTCAGAGAGTCACCTCCAGCTTCTGCTGCCCACACGTTGAAACTCAACGTTGCAGATGTTGGGAAGGATTTGTGAGCAGCAGAGTACCAGCTTCAACATGCCTATCAGCATTCAGGTCACCCTCCGCACATAAGAACTGAGGAGTGGGCATGGATGTCAGACATCTGTGTCATTCTCCAAAACTTTGGAGAATCCACCAAGATAGTGAGCAGCGATGACGCCATAATTAGCGTCACCATTCCGCTTCACTGTCTTCTGAAACACTCACTGATCACAATTAAAGAGGAGGCATTGCAGGCGCAGCACGATGAGATGGAGAAAGGAACCATACATGTTGATGCCACATAGCCCAGCCTCATCTCATCCCAATGCAGATTGGGTGCTAATGGGGAGGAGGAGGAAGAGGATGAGCAGGAACAGGAGTTGGTTTCCTGCGCTACAGATGGTACTACCCACACCACATTCATCCCGTCTGTTCAGTGTGGATAGCCTGAGGAAAGCGAGAATGAGGAGGAGGATGAGGAGGAGAGCATGGACAGTCGTCCTCTTGTTCAGGACAGGGAAGAATTGGCTGGTGGCAGTCTCACACACTTCTAGACCCACGCTACAAGGAGAACTTTCCATCTCTCATTCTAGTGGCGGAAAAGTCTAGTAAAATGTTGCAGTACCAGAAGTCCCTTGTTGAGGAATTATTAAAAAAATTCCCATCTGAAAATGCTGGTATTAGAGGTCACAGTTCCAAGGAGGACAGGCGAGGGAGACATAAATTCGGAGCAGAAGAGGCAGGGGAACACTGTCAAAGGTGTGGAACAATTTTCTCAGACCCTTCCAGTGCCCAGGCCCTGATGCGCGGGGTACTCTGGCAAGGAGGAAAAAGTTTTGGAAGATGCTGAAGGACTACCTTGCCGACTGCACCAACTTCCTCCGTGATTCCTCTGTGCCTTATAATTATTGGGTATCCAAGCAGGCAAGAACTGGCTCTCTACGCCTTGGAGGTCCTGGCCTGCCCTGCTGCTAGCCTTTTGTCAGAGCGGGTTTTTAGTGCTGCCGGGGGTATTATAATTGAAAGGTGCACCAGTCTGTCAACTGAAAATGCTGACAGGTTGACTTTTATAAAAATGAACAAGGGCTGGATTGGGCCAGACTTCTCAACACCACCTGATGATAGCAGCGGAACATAAAGTCAAATCCAGTAGCTTTTTTTGGGAGGTCTATTCCTATGCACCTTTTCACACCCAGACATGGGGATACACTTAATGATTTTTGCTATTTTCTGTTGTCCTCCTCATTCTCCTCATCCTCCACCACCATATCACCAAGGTGAAAAAAAATAGGAAAATTTGTTCCAGCTCCAGATAAAAACTTGATTTTATTTCAACGATTAAAAAGACATATCCACAATATGGAGGGGGTAGACAGGTAGGTCTGTCTTTTTAATCAGTGAAGTAAAATCAAGTTTTTATCTGGATCTGGAACAACTTTTCCTATTTTTTTGCAACTTACGTCTGGGTCATGACGGGCTCCGCTTCATTTTCTTAATTTGCTGCAAGCACTGGTGAGCTGGCACTATTCCTCTAGAAATATCACCAAGGTGACCGTGATGCAACACCCACATAATTTTTTTAAGGTTGTTTATGATGCCCGTAGGAATTTTTTTTTAGATGACTACCTCTAACATTATGTATGATATACAGTATGTTCATGTATACCCTCCAGGGAAAAATGTTTTTTAGCCCATGCACTTAGTGCATGGGCATTACCAGTACAGGAGACCCATTCCTTAACAATGGTAACATTTTTTTAATGAGGACCTCCTCTACGTCTCTTCAAAGGGTTATTGGAGTGCGTCCAATTTTTTTGCCAGCCCTTGCAGTCACTGCATGGCCATTACCAGTATAGGAGACCTACTCCATTATAATGGGAACATTTTTTTACTGAGGCCCTCCTCTGTGTCTCTTCAAAGGGGTATTGGAGTGCGTCCTAATTTTTGGCAGCCCTTCCAGTCACTGCATACACAATTCGAGTATAGGAGACCCCTTCCTTTTTAATAAAAACATTTTTTTTACTGAGGCCCTCCTCTATGTCTCTTCAAATGGATATTGGAGTGCGTCCTAATTTTTGGCAGCCCTTGCAGTCACTGCATACACAGTAACAGTATAGGAGACGCTCTTCTTTATAATGGGAACTTTTATTTACTGAGCCCCTCGTCTATGTCTCTTCAAAGGGGTATTGGAGTGCGTCCTAATTTTTTGCAGCCCATACAGTCACTGCCTGGCCATTACCATTATAGGAGACCCCTCCATTATAATGGGAACATTTTTTTTACTGGGGCCCTCCTCTGTGTCTCTTCAAAGGGGTATTGGAGTGCGTCCTAATTTTTGTCAGCCCTTGCAGTCACTGCATACACAATAACAGTATAGGAGACCTGCTACTTTATAATGGGAACATTTTTTTACTGAGGCCCTCCTCTATGTCTCTTCAAAAGGGTATTGGAGTGCGTCCTAATTTTTGGCAGCCCTTGCAGTCACTCTATATGCAATAATAGTATAGGAGACCAACTCCTTTATAATGGGAACATTTTTGTAACTGAGGCCCTCCTCTATGTGTCTTTAAATTGGTATTGGGGTTTTTCCAAAATTTAGGCAGCCATTGAAATCTGCATATGCAATAACAGGATAGCAGGACCGCTCCTTTATAATGGGAACATTTTTTTAACTGAGTCCCTCCTCTATGTGTCTTCAAATTGATATTGTTTTTTTTCCAAAATTTAGACAGCTGTTGCAGTCACTGCATACCCTATAACTGTTTAGCAGAACAGCTCCTTTATAATGGGAATTTTTTTTTTAACTGAGGCCCTCCTCTATGTGTCTTTAAATTGGTAGTCCTTTGCATATGCAATAACAGTATAGGAGACCCGCTCCTTAATAATGGGAAATTATTTTTTTAAAATCAGGCCCTGTATGTCACTTCAAAGGGGTATTGAGGTTTTTCCAAATTTTTTGCAGGCCTTGAAGTCACTGCATATGCTATAACAGCATAGGAGACCCACTCCTTAATAATGGGAACAACAAAGCATAGCCAGCTGATGGCCCTCTAACAATACTGAGGGCCAACTGATGGACCTATAAAAATAAGCTTTGTGACTTTCAGAGTCCCTCCTTCATAAATGAAACAGGATGTGTCTGATCATGTCTCACATACCACATGGCCAGATAAGGTAGTAAAATGTTAAAATTACATTTACTGGTAAAAGTATTGTTCACCATTGAAAGCAATGCAAAAGTGCAAAAACGCATCAAAAATGCTACATGTGAACATAGCCCAAGGTGTGGAGGATTATTTTTGTTTTTCTATATTTATTTTGCCTTATATACAAGTCATTACCCTGGAAAGGATGTTCCTTAACATTCTTCCCAGGAAAATCCATTTTGGTTTCGTTTTTGTATGTTTTATACTGTGAGTCAGTAAAAGTGGCGTAATACCTCTGACAACATTATTCACAGCAGTGACCTGGGAGTCAGAGATGCTTCCAGGGGTCTTCCCCATGCTGTTCCAATGTCATATGAGCACTGTTACATTCGATTTCGGCAATTTTTAGGCCCCCTGAAGACCTCTGGTAGGGGAAAGGAGGACGCCGGAATAATGCTTGAGTTTCCCATAGACTTACATTGGGCTCATTGCTCAGGTCGAGCACCCGAGCATTACGATTTTCTCGACCCGAGCAACGAGCACCCGAGCATTTTAGTGCTTGCTCATCACTATTCAACAGATAACGTGGGCAACACTATGAAGAGGACCACGAACCATTTTTCAACACGGAAACACAGGGCTAGATGTTGATTGTGAGCAGCCTGTGTGGCCTAGATATACTACCATGGCCTGCAGAGTCTCTGGACTTGTCGAGAGTATGGCTCATACTTGATGCTGAATGAATCAAGATGTTTTGAAAATGTTGTTTCCATATGTTTCATCATTTGCATATTGTTAATAAATCTATTGATCCTGTGATTGTCATAACGCCACGACTTTCTCTTCTTGGTGTTGTAATTTCACTGTTGATGACACATAGCAATTTGTAATGTTTATTTTAGACTTAAAGAATAACCATCATTTTTTCCCCTATAAATCAATAGTACAATAAAAATAAGAAACTTTTGTAATATATCACATCAGAGAAGTCTGTTCCTGTCTCCTCCTTTTCTGATCATCCACTATAAATTCACAGGTAAAATCTGTCTTCAGTGACTACATAGTTTTATATTACTGAGGCAAAAGACAACAGTTGCTTCTCATAATACTCAGCGGAGGGAGGAGGTGGGATGAGGAGTAGTGATGAGCGAGCATGCTCGATATTGTTCGGTGCTCGCCCGAGCATATCACTGCTTGAGATGCTCGGCGCTCGCCGAGTATTTCCGGGGTTGCTCGGCGGGAGCTCGGGTCCCCTCCCTGCATATTTGCCACTCTTTAGAGCACCAATCAACATGCAGGGATTGCCTGCCACTCACTGTAATGCCATAGCCATGTTGGTTGTGGAATTACAGTGATTGGCTGGCCGCACAGCGTCATCAGGTCTATATCAGAAGTGGCGCCGCCATGTTGGTCACAGTCACTGCGGAATTAGACAGCGTAGGGAGAGCTGCTGCTGAGCTAGGGAGAGATTTGCTTGTATATTAGGTAGCGTAGGGAGAAAAAACGTACATTACACATATCCATCTTAACAAACAGTCCTTTTGAGGACTAATCCATCTGCAGAGATATCAGGCAGGCAGGGTGTATAGGCAGGCAGTGTATATAGCAGACTGCAGTGCATATAGCACAAGAGGCTCCATTCCAATTCTGCCTTCTGCTGCTGTTAGATATTTCTATACAAAGGCCCAGGTCTCAGGGGCCAGGACTACTTTTCTTTGGATCTTAATCCTCATTATTTGCTTAAAAAGCAATCCAGAGAACACCGTTTTTCTGTGCCATTTGCTTGTTGGCACTGCAGAATACAGCCAGGTCCTTTCCATATTACAGCGCTAGAAATCCAGCTATTTAAAACTGTGTTTTCTCAATCAAGCAAATCACATATACGTTGTCAGAAAATACTGCCATTTCTGGCCTCCATTATAAATTTCCTTTAGTGTGTCAGTGAAGCAATTCACAGCAGTTTGCTGTTCAAACTACTTACCTACAGGCCAGGTATTTAAAACTCTGTTTTCTCCGTCACACGGATCACATATACGTTGTCAGAAAATACTGCCATTTCTGGCCTCCATTAAAAATTTCTTTTAGTGTGTCAGTTAAGCAATTCACAGCAGTTTGCTGTTCAATCTACTTACCTACAGGCCAGGCATTTAAAACTCTGTTTTCTCCGTCACACGGATCACATATACAGTACAGACCAAAAGTTTGGACACACCTTCTCATTTAAAGATTTTTCTGTATTTTCATGACTTTGAAAATTGTACATTCACACTGAAGGCATCAAAACTATGAATTAACACATGTGGAATTATATACTTAACAAAATGTGTGAAACCAGTGAAAATATGTCTTATATTCTAGGTTCTTCAAAGTAGCCACCTTTTGCTTTGATGACTGCTTTGCACACTCTTGGCATTCTCTTTATGAGCTTCAAAAGGTAGTCACCGGAAATGGTCTTCCAAAAATCTTGAAGGAGTTTCCAGAGATGCTTAGCACTTGTTGGCCCTTTTGCCTTCACTCTGCGGTCCAGCTCACCCCACCTCAAACCATCTCGATTGTCACCAGCAAAGCACCCCCACACCATCACACCTAGTCCTCCATGCTTAACGGTGGGAACCAGGCATGTAGAGTCCATCCGTTCACCTTTTCTGCGTCGCACAAAGACACTGTGGTTGGAACCAAAGATCTCAAATTTGGACTCATCAGACCAAAGCACAGATTTCCACTGGTCTAATGTCCATTCCTTGTGTTCTTTAGCCCAAACAAGTCTCTTCTGCTTGTTGACTGTCCTTAGCAGTGGTTTCCTAGCAGCTATTTTACCATGAAGGCCTGCTGCACAAAGTCTCCTCTTAACAGTCGTTGTAGAGATGTGTCTGCTGCTAGTACTCTGTGTGGCATTGATCTGGTCTCTAATCTGAACTGCTGTTAACCTGTGATTTCTGAGGCTGGTGACTCGGATAAACAGAAGCAGAGGTGACTCTTGGTCTTCCTTTCCTGGGGCGGTCCTCATGTGAGCCAGTTTCTTTGTAGCGCTTGATGGTTTTTGCAACTGCACTTGGGGACACTTTCAAAGTTTTCCCAATTTTTCGCACTGAATGACCTTCATTTCTTAAAGTAATGATGGCCACTCGTTTTTCTTTACTTAGCTGCTTTTTTCTTGCCATAATACAAATTCTAACAGTCTATTCAGTAGGACTATCAGCTATGTATTCACCTGACTTCTGCACAACACAACTGATGGTCCCAACCCCATTTATAAGGCAAGAAATCCCACTTATTAAACCTGACAGGGAACACCTGTGAAGTGAAAACCATTTCCGGTGACTACCTCTTGAAGCTCATCAAGAGAATGCCAAGAGTGTGCAAAGCAGTCATCAAAGCAAAAGGTGACTACTTTGAAGAACCTAGAATATAAGACATATTTTCACTTGTTTCGCACATTTTGTTAAGTATATAATTCCACATGTGTTAATTCATAGATTTGATGCATTCAGTATGAATGTACAATTTTCAAAGTTATGAAAATACAGAAAAATCTTTAAATGAGAAGGTGTGTCCAAACTTTTGATCTGTACTGTATGTTGTCAGAAAATACTGCCATTTCTGGCCTCCATTAAAAATTTCTTTTAGTGTGTCAGTAAATTAATTCACAGCAGTTTGCTGTTCAAACTACTTACCTACTGGCCAGGTATTTAAAACTCTGTTTTCTCCGTCACACGGATCACATATATGTTCGCTCCAAACTCAGTCATTTGTAGTGAGCGTGGAAGATACTGTCCTCCATTTAAAATGGGCAAGGCCCGTGGCAAGGGACGGGGAACTGGATGTGATGGTGATGGTGCATGCAGAGGCCGAGGGCAAGCTGAAATTGTGCCACAACAAACACCCACATATTGTAGCCTGACCTTCCTGTCCCAATTTCTAGGGGACAACAGCACACCACTATTGAACCCAGAGCTGTGTCAAAAGGTTGTTGGTTGGATAGCGGATAATGCTTACAGTCACTTAGCCACCACCACCACCCTGTCTTCCACACGGTCAAGTTTCAGTAGCCGTGAGTCTGGACCGCATATTCCTCACCCTTATCCTCCTTCCTCCCACCATGCAGAGTGCCCAGAGACAACAGATCCCACACTTGGACACTCCGAAGAGCTGTTCACTTTTCCATTTATAAATTCGGGCCTCTCGCCCGTTCCACTTGAAGCGGGACAAGAGGAGATCGCATGTAGCGATGCCCAAATATTTGAGCAGCCACGGTCACACAAAGGTGATGGTGGGAAAGTGTCACAAGAGGTGGACGATGATGAGACACAATTGCCAGAAAGTCAGGAGGAGGACCAGGGTGTGGAAGTGGAAGACGAGGTGGTGGATGATATAGTAACTGACCCAACCTGGCAGGAGGACATGCAGAGCGAGGATAGCAGCACACGTGGGGGGGGAGGCAGAGCACCCCAACAGGCAGGAAGAAGCAGTGTGGTGGCCGCAGACAGAAGGCAGGCTACCGTTCCCCATAGCACAAAGTACAACTGTTAGGTCTTTACGAGTCTGGTTGCTTTTTAAAGACTCTGCCGATAACCCCAAAAAGGCCATTTGCACCACCTGCCAGGCCAGCATCAGCAGGGGTGGCAAAACTAGCAGCCTGACCACTACCAGCATGATCAGGCACATGGCAGCAAAACACCCGACTTTGTGGGCCGAAATCCAGGGTCGAGGAACAGTGTCTGCAGGTCGCACCATTGCTTCTTCTTCTGTTGTGCATGCAAGCCAATCCCCTGTCCATTGTGCATGCGAAGATGCCTCCTGCCCTGCACCTGTTGTTGTGCACTCTCAAGTAGCAGCATCAGGAAGCACGTCCATGTCCTTGTCCAGGCGCAGTGTTCAGTTGTCCATACCCCAGTCCTTGGAACGCAAGCACGAATATGCAGCCAACGCCCCACAGGCCACACTACTAAATTCTCACATTTCACGACTGCTTGCGCTCGAAATGTTGCCTTTTAGGCTCGTGGAGACGGAAGCATTCAGCAACCTGATGGCGGCGGCCGTCCCTCGGTACTCGTTCCCCAGCCACCACTATTTCTCCCGGTGTGCTGTCCCCGCATTACACAAGCATGTGTCCCAAAACATTAGCCGTGTCCTCAACAACGCAGTTACTGGGAAAGTCCACCTAACCACAGACACGTGGACAAGTGGTTGTGGGAAGGGACGGTACATCTTGCTGACGGCACACTGGGTTAACATAGTGGAAGCCGGAACCCAGTCGGACCTTGGGACGGAACACGTTCTCCCGACGCCAAGGATTGCAGGCCCTAGGTCAATCAGGGTTGCCCCCACGGTCTACAGCTCCTGCACCTCATCCTCCTCAGCCTCCCCCTCCTCTTCAGCCTCCATTTCCGAAATTACCACATCAGTCACAAGCTGGAAGCACTGCAGCACTGCCTCGGCCAAGCGGCAACAGGCTGTGCTGAAGCTAATATGCTTAGGTGACAAACCGCACAATGCTGAAGAGTTGTGGACAGCTCTGAAAGAGCAGGCAGATCTTTGGCTCACACCGCTGAACCTACAGCCAGGCATGGTCATGTGTGACAATGGCCGGAACCTTGTGGCGGCTCTGAGGCGAGGCGACCACACACACGTACCATGCCTGGCCCATGTGCTTAACCTCGTGGTTCAGCGGTTTCTCAAATCCTACTCGGAGCTGTCGGATCTGCTTGTTAAAGTACGCCGCCTGTGTGCACATCGTAGAAAGTCAGCTACTGCTTCCACCGCCCTTGCCGGGTTTCAGCAGCGTTTGCAGCTTCCGGCTCGCAGACTGGTGTGTGATGTCCCCACGCGTTGGAACGCTACACTGCAGTTGTTGGGAAGGATTTGTGAGCAGAAGAGGGCAGTTGTTGAGTACCAGCATCAACAAGGCAGTCGGTATTCAGTTCTGACTCCACACATAAGACCTCAGGAGTGGACATGGATGTCAGACATATGTACCATCCTCCAAAACTTTGAGGACTCCACAAATATGGTGAGCGGCGATGACACCATAATTAGCGTCACCATCCCGCTTCTCTGTCTTCTGAGACGCTCTCTGCTCACAATCAAAGAGGATGCATTGCAGGCGAAGCAAGATGAGATGGAGCAAGGAACAATAAAGGATGATTACACACAGCCAAGCCTCATCTCATCCCAACGTGGATTGGGTGACAATGAGGAAGAGTAGGAGGAGGAGGAAGGACAGGAGCTAGTTTCATGCACTATAGATGGTACTACCTGCACAGCTGTCATAATGTCTGTTCAGCGTGGATGGCCAGAGGACAGAGAGGAGGAGGAGGAGAGCATGGTCAGTCATCCTCTTGGTGAGGACACGGAAGTGTTGCCTGTTTGTAGTCTGGCACGCATGGCTGAGTTTATGTTACACTGCCTTTCCCATGACCCTCGCATTCTCAAAATTTTGGGTGACAGTCACTAGTTGGTGACACTTCTAGACCCACGCTACAAGGAGAACTTTATATCTCTTATTCCTGAGGCGGACAGGTCTACAAAAATGGGGCTGTACCAGAAGGCCCTTGTTGCGGAACTATTAAAAAAATTCCCATCTGAAAACGCTGGCGGCAGAGGGCACACTTCGTTGGACAACCAAGGAGTACAGGCGAGAGAGACACAACTCAAATCCAGCAGAGTCAGGGGAACACTGTCAAAGTTCTGGGAGAGTTTTCTCAGACCCTCCCATCGCACAGGCACTGAGGCGCGGAGTACTCTCACAAGGAGTGCAAAGTTTTGGAAGATGCTGAGGGAGTACCTTGCCGATCGTACCAACGTCCTCCGTGATTCCTCTGTGCCTTATAATTATTGGGTATCCAAGCTGGATACGTGGAATGAACTGGCTCTCTATGCCTTGGAGGTCCTGGCCTGCCCTGCCGCCAGCGTTCTATCAGAGCGGGTTTTTAGTGCCGCTGGTGTAATTATAACTGATAAGCGCATCCGCCTGTCAACTGAAAATGCTGACAGGCTGACTCTTCTAAAAATGAACAAGGGCTGGATTGGGCCAGACTTCTCAACACCACCGAATGATAGCAGCATAACATAAACTCAAATCCAGTGTCTTTTCTTGGGAGGTATATTCCCATGCACTTTTTCACACCCAGACATGGGTATACGCTTCCTGATTTTGGCTATTTGCTCTTGTCCTCCTTCATCTCCTCATCCTCCACCACCATATCACCAGGGTGACCGTGGTCCGTAATGCAACACCCACATTATTTTTTTAAAAGGTGTTTATGATGCCTGTGAAATTTTTTTTTTATACAGTATGTTCGTGTATACCCCCCAGGGGTAAATGTTTGTCAGCCCATACACTAACTGCATGGTAATTACAAGTATAGGAGGCCCGCTCATTTCTAATGGGAACATTTTTTTATGAGGCCCTCCTCCACGTCTCTTCCAAGGGGCATTGAAGTGCCTCCTAATTTTTGGCAGCCCTTGCATTCACTGCATAGGCCAACAATATGGGAGACTCTCTCCTTTCTAATGGGAATATGTCATTACTGTGGCCCTGCTCTATGTGTCTTTAAATTCTTAGTGGGGTTTTTCCTAAAATTGATCAGCCGTTGGACTCACTGCATACCCTATAACTATATAGCAGACCCTCTCTTTTCTAATGGGAACATGTCGTACTTGTTACTGTCGCCCTGCTCTATGTGTCTTTAAATTCTTAGTGGGGTTTTTCCTAAAATTGGTCAGCCGTTGGACTCACTGCATATCCTATAACTGTATAGCAGACTCTCTCCTTTCTAATGGGAATTTGTCGTTACTCTGGCCCTGCTCTATGTGTCTTTAAATTCTTAGTGGGGTTTTTCCTAAAATTGGTCAGCCGTTGGACTCACATTATACCCTATAACTGTGTAGCAGACTCTCTCTATTCTAATGGGAAATTGTCGTTACTGTGGCCCTGCTCTATGTGTCTTTAAATTCTTAGTGGGGGCTTTTCCTAAAATTGTTCAGCCGTTGGACTCACTGCATACCCTAGAACTGTGTAGCAGACCCTCTCCTTGCTAATGGGAACATGTCGTACTTGTTACTGTGGCCCTGCTCTGTGTGTGTTTAAATTCTTAGTTGGGTTTTTCCTAAAACTGGTCAGCCGTTGGACTCACTGCATACTTTATAACTGTATAGCAGACTCTCTCCTTTCTAATGGGAATTTGTCATTACTGTGGCCTGCTCTATGTGTCTTTAAATTCTTAGTGGGGTTTTTCCTAAAATTGGTCAGCCTTTTGACTCACTGCATACTCTATCACTGTATAGCAGACCCTTTCCTTTCTAATGGAAACATGTCGTACTTATTACTGTGGCCCTGCTCTATGAGTCTTTAAATTCTTAGTGGGGTTTTTCCTAAAATTGGTCAGCAGTAGGACTCACTGCATACCCTATAACTGTATAGCAGACTCTCTCCTTTCTAATGGGAATTTGTCATTCCTGTGGCCCTGTTCTAAGTGTCTTTAAATTCTTAGTGGGGTTTTTCCTAAAATTGATCAGCCGTTGGACTCACTGCATACCCTATAACTGTATAGCAGACCCTCTCTTTTCTAATGGGAACATGTCGTACTTGTTACTGTGGCCCTGCTCTATGTGTCTTTAAATTCTTAGTGGGGATTTTCCTAAAATTGGTCAGCCGTTGGACTCACTGCATACCATATAACTGTATAGCAGACTCTCTCCTTTCTAATGGGAATTTGTCGTTACTCTGGCCCTGCTCTATGTGTCTTTAAATTCTTAGTGGGGCTTTTCCTAAAATTGTTCAGCCGTTGGACTCACTGCATACCCTATAACTGTATAGCAGACCCTCTCCTTTCTAATGGGAACATGTCGTACTTGTTACTGTGGCCCTGCTCTGTGTGTCTTTAAATTCTTAGTGGGGTTTTTCCTAAAATTGGTCAGCCTTTGGACTCACGGCATACCCTGTAACTGTATAGCAGACTCTCTCCTTTCTTATGCGAATTTGTCGTTACTGTGGCCCTGCTCTATGTGTCTTTAAATTCTTAGTGGGGTTTTTCCTAAAATTGGTCAGCTGTTGGACTCACTGCATACCCTATAACTGTGTAGCAGACTCTCTCCAATCTAATGGGAAATTGTCGTTACTGTGGCCCTGCTCTATGTATCTTTAAATTCTTAGTGGGGGCTTTTCCTAAAATTGTTCAGCCGTTGGAATCACTGCATACCCTATAACTGTGTAGCAGACCCTCACCTTGCTAATGGGAACATGTCGTACTTGTTACTGTGGCCCTGCTCAGTGTGTCTTTAAATTCTTAGTTGGGTTTTTCCTAAAACTGGTCAGCCGTTGGACTCACAGCATACTTTATAACTGTATAGCAGACTCTCTCCTTTCTAATGGGAATTTGTCGTTACTGTGGCCCTGCTCTATATGTCTTTAAATTCTTAGTGGGGTTTTTCCTAAAATTGGTCAGCCTTTGGACTCACTGAATACCCTATAACTGTATAGCAGACTCTCTCCTTTCTGATGGGAATTTGTCGTTACTGTGGCCCTGCTCTATGTGTCTTTAAATTCTTAGTGGGGTTTTTCCTAAAATTGGTCAGCCTTTGGACTCACTGCATACCATATAACTGTATAGCAGACTCTCTCCTTTCTAATGGGAACATGTCGTACCTTGTTACTGTGGCCCTGCTCTGTGTGTCTTTAAATTCTTAGTGGGGTTTTTCCTAAAATTGGTCAGCCTTTGGACTCACTGCATACCCTATAACTGTATAGCAGACTCTCTCCTTTCTAATGGGAATTTGTCGTTACTGTGGCCCTGCTCTATGTGTCTTTAAATTCTTAGTGGGGCTTTTCCTAAAATTGGTCAGCCTTTTGACTCACTGCATACCCTATAACTGTATAGCAGACTCTCTCCTTTCTAATTGGAATTTTTCTTTACTGTGGCCCTGCTCTATGTGTCTTTAAATTCTTAGTGGGGCTTTTCCTAAAATTGTTCAGCCATTGGACTCACTGCATACCCTATAACGGTATAGCAAACCCTCTCCCTTCTCATGGGAATTTGTCTTTACTGTGGCCCTGCTCTATGTGTCTTTAAATTCTTAGTGGGGTTTTTCTTAAAATTGGTCAGCCTTTGGACTCACTGCATACCCTGCAGACTCTCTCCTTTCTAATGGGAATTTGTCTTTACTGTGGCCTTGCTCTATGTGTCTTTAAATTCTTAGTGGGGCTTTTCCTAAAATTTTTCAGCCGTTGGACTCACTGCATACCCTATAACTGTATAGCAAACTCTCTCCTTTCTAATGGGAATTTGTCTTTACTCTGACCCTGTTCTATGTGTCTTTAAATTCTTAGTGGGGTTTTTCCTAAAATTGATCAGCCATTGGACTCACTGCATATCCTGTAACTGTATAGCAGACCCTCTTTTTTTCTAATGGGAACATGTCATACTTGTTCCTGTGGCCCTGCTCTATGTGTCTTTAAATTCTTAGTGGGGTTTTTCCTAAAATTGGTCAGCCGTTGGACTCACTGCATACCCTATAACTGTATAGCAGACTCTCTCCTTTCTAATGGGAATTTGTCGTTACTCTGGCCCTGCTCTATGTGTCTTTAAATTCTTAGTGGGGCTTTTCCTAAAATTGTTCAGCCGTTGGACTCACTGCATACCCTATAACTGTATAGCAGACCCTCTCCTTTCTAATGGGAACATGTCGTACTTGTTACTGTGGCCCTGCTCTGTGTGTCTTTAAATTCTTAGTGGGGTTTTTCCTAAAATTGGTCAGCATTTGGACTCACGGCATACCCTATAACTGTATAGCAGACTCTCTCCTTTCTCATGGGAATTTGTCGTTACTGTGGCCTTCTCTATGTGTCTTTAAATTCTTAGCGGGGTTTTCCCTAAAATTGGTCAGCCGTTGGACTCACATTATACCCTATAACTGTGTAGCAGACTCTCTCCATTCTAATGGGAAAGTGTCGTTACTGTGGCCCTGCTCTATGTGTCTTTAAATTCTTAGTGGGGTTTTTCTTAAAATTGGTCAGCCTTTGGACTCACTGCATACCCTATAACTGTATAGCAGACTCTCTCCTTTCTAATGGGAATTTGTCTTTACTGTGGCCTTGCTCTATGTGTCTTTAAATTCTTAGTGGGGCTTTTCCTAAAATTTTTCAGCCGTTGGACTCACTGCATACCCTATAACTGTATAGCAAACTCTCTCCTTTCTAATGGGAATTTGTCTTTACTCTGACCCTGTTCTATGTGTCTTTAAATTCTTAGTGGGGTTTTTCCTAAAATTGATCAGCCATTGGACTCACTGCATATCCTGTAACTGTATAGCAGACCCTCTTTTTTTCTAATGGGAACATGTCATACTTGTTCCTGTGGCCCTGCTCTATGTGTCTTTAAATTCTTAGTGGGGTTTTTCCTAAAATTGGTCAGCCGTTGGACTCACTGCATACCCTATAACTGTATAGCAGACTCTCTCCTTTCTAATGGGAATTTGTCGTTACTCTGGCCCTGCTCTATGTGTCTTTAAATTCTTAGTGGGGCTTTTCCTAAAATTGTTCAGCCGTTGGACTCACTGCATACCCTATAACTGTATAGCAGACCCTCTCCTTTCTAATGGGAACATGTCGTACTTGTTACTGTGGCCCTGCTCTGTGTGTCTTTAAATTCTTAGTGGGGTTTTTCCTAAAATTGGTCAGCATTTGGACTCACGGCATACCCTATAACTGTATAGCAGACTCTCTCCTTTCTCATGGGAATTTGTCGTTACTGTGGCCTTCTCTATGTGTCTTTAAATTCTTAGCGGGGTTTTCCCTAAAATTGGTCAGCCGTTGGACTCACATTATACCCTATAACTGTGTAGCAGACTCTCTCCATTCTAATGGGAAAGTGTCGTTACTGTGGCCCTGCTCTATGTGTCTTTAAATTCTTAGTGGGGGCTTTTCCTAAAATTGCTCAGCCGTTTGACTCACTGCATACCCTAGAACTGTGTAGCAGACCCTCTCCTTGCTAATGGGAACATGTCGTACTTGTTACTGTGGCCCTGCTCTGTGTGTCTTTAAATTCTTAGTTGGGTTTTTCCTAAAACTGGTCAGCCGTTGGACTCACTGCATACTTTATAACTGTATAGCAGACTCTCTCCTTTCTAATGGGAATTTGTCGTTACTGTGGCCCTGCTCTATGTGTATTTAAATTCTTACTGGGGTTTTTCCTAAAATTGGTCAGCCTTTGGACTCACTGCATACTCTATAACTGTATAGCAGACCCTCTCCTTTCTAATGGGAACATGTCGTACTTATTACTGTGGCCCTGCTCTACGAGTCTTTAAATTCTTAGTGGGGTTTTTCCTAAAATTGGTCAGCAGTAGGACTCACTGCATACCCTATAACTGTATAGCTGACTCTCTCCTTTCTAATGGGAATTTGTCATTCCTGTGGCCCTGTTCTATGTGTCTTTAAATTCTTAGTGGGGTTTTTCCTAAAATTGATCAGCCGTTGGACTCACTGCATACCCTATAACTGTATAGCAGACCCTCTCTTTTCTAATGGGAACATGCCGTACTTGTTACTGTGGCCCTGCTCTATGTGTCTTTAAATTCTTCGTGGGGTTTTTCCTAAAATTGGTCAGCCGTTGGACTCACTGCATACCCTATAAGTGTATAGCAGACTCTCTCCTTTCTAATGGGAATTTGTCGTTACTCTGGCCCTGCTCTATGTGTCTTTAAATTCTAAGTGGGGCTTTTCTTAAAATTGTTCAGCCATTGGACTCACTGCATACCCTATAACTGTATAGCAGATCCTCTCCTTTCTAATGGGAACATGTCGTACTTGTTACTGTGGCCCTGCTCTGTGTGTCTTTAAATTCTTAGTGGGGTTTTTCCTAAAATTGGTCAGCCTCTGGACTCACTGCATACCCTATAACTGTATAGCAGACTCTCTCCTTTCTGATGGGAATTTGTCGTTACTGTGGCCCTGCTCTATGTGTCTTTAAATTCTTAGTGGGGTTTTTCCTAAAATTGGTCAGCCTTTGGACTCACTGCATACCCTATAACTGTATAGCAGACTCTCTCCTTTCTAATGGGAATTTGTCGTTACTGTGGCCCTGCTTCGTGTGTCTTTAAATTCTTAGTGGGGCTTTTTCTAAAATTGTTCAGCCGTTGGACTCACTGCTTACCCTATAACTGTCTAGAAGACCCTCTCCTTTCTAATGGGAACATGTCGTACCTTGTTACTGTGGCCCTGCTCCGTGTGTCTTTAAATTCTTAGTGGGGTTTTTCCTAAAATTGGTCAGCCTTTGGACTCACTGCATACCCTATAACTGTATAGCAGACTCTCTCCTTTCTAATGGGAATTTTTCGTTACTGTGGCCCTGCTCTATGTGTCTTTAAATTCTTAGTGGGGCTTTTCCTAAAATTGGTCAGCATTTTGACTCACTGCATACCCTATAACTGTATAGCAGACTCTCTCCTTTCTAATTGGAATTTTTCTTTACTGTGGCCCTGCTCTATGTGTCTTTAAATTCTTAGTGGGGCTTTTCCTAAAATTGTTCAGCCATTGGACTCACTGCATACCCTATAACGGTATAGCAAACCCTCTCCCTTCTAATGGGAAGTTGTCTTTACTGTGGCCCTGCTCTACGTGTCTTTAAATTCTTAGTGGGGTTTTTCTTAAAATTGGTCAGCCTTTGGACTCACTGCATACCCTATAACTGTATAGCAGACTCTCTCGTTTCTAATGGGAATTTGTCTTTACTGTGGCCCTGCTCTATGTGTCTTTAAATTCTTAGTGGGGCTTTTCCTAAAATTTTTCAGCCGTTGGACTCACTGTATACCCTATAACTGTATAGCAGACTCTCTCCTTTCTAATGGGAATTTGTCTTTACTCTGGCCCTGCTCTATGTGTCTTTAAATTCTTAGTGGGGCTTTTCCTAAAATTGGTCAGCCTTTGAACTCACTGCATACCCTATAACTGTATAGCAGACTCTCTCCTTTCTTATGGGAATTTGTCGCTACTGTGGCCCTGCTCTATGTGTCTTTAAATTCTTAGTGGGATTTTTCCTAAAATTGGTCAGCCTTTGGACTCACTGCATACCCTATAACTGTATAGCAGACTCTCTCCTTTCTAATGAGAATTTTTCGTTACTGTGGCCCTGTTCTATGTGTCTTTAAATTCTTAGTGGGGTTTTTCCTAAAATTGATCAGCCGTTGGACACACTGCATACCCTATAACTGTATAGCAGACCCTCTCTTTTCTAATGGGAACATGTCATACTTGTTACTGTGGCCCTGCTCTATGTGTCTTTAAAGTCTTAGTGGGGTTTTTCCTAAAATTGGTCAGCCGTTGGACTCACTGCATGCCCTATAACTGTATAGCAGACTCTCTCCTTTCTAATGGGAATTTGTCGATACTCTGGCCCTGCTCTATGTGTCTTTAAATTCTTAGTTGGGTTTTTCCTAAAACTGGTCAGCCGTTGGACTCACAGCATACTTTATAACTGCATAGCAGACTCTCTCCTTTCTAATGGGAATTTGTCGTTACTGTGGCCCTGCTCTATGTGTCTTTAAATTCTTAGTGGGGTTTTTCCTAAAATTGGTCAGCCTTTGGACTCACTGCATACCCTATATCTGTATAGCAGACTCTCTCTTTTCTGATGGGAATTTGTCATTACTGTGGCCCTGCTCTATGTGTCTTTAAATTCTTAGTGGGGTTTTTACTAAAATTGGTCAGCCTTTGGACTCACTGCATGCCCTATAACTGTATAGCAGACTGTCTCCTTTCTAATGGGAACATGTCGTACCTTATTACTGTGGCCCTGCTTCGTGTGTCTTTAAATTCTTAGTGGGGCTTTTCCTAAAATTGTTCAGCCGTTGGACTCACTGCTTACCCTATAACTGTATAGAAGACCCTCTCCTTTCTAATGGGAACATGTCGTACCTTGTTACTGTGGCCCTGCTCTGTGTGTCTTTAAATTCTTAGTGGGGTTTTTCCTAAAATTGGTCAGCCTTTGGACTCACTGCATACCCTATAACTGTATAGCAGACTCTCTCCTTTCTAATGGGAATTTGTCGTTACTGTGGCCCTGCTGTATGTGTCTTTAAATTCTTAGTGGGGCTTTTCCTAAAATTGGTCAGCCTTTTGACTCACTGCATACCCTATAACTGTATAGCAGACTCTCTCCTTTCTAATGGGAATTTGTCTTTACTGTGGCCCTGCTCTATGTGTCTTTAAATTCTTAGAGGGACTTTTCCTAAAATTTTTCAGCCGTTGGACTCACTGCATACCCTATAACTGTATAGCAGACTCTCTCCTTTCTAATGGGAATTTGTCTTTACTCTGGCCCTGCTCTACGTGTCTTTAAATTCTTAGTGGGGTTTTTCCTAAAATTGGCCAGCCTTTGAACTCACTGCATACCCTATAACTGTATAGCAGACTCTCTCCTTTCTTATGGGAATTTGTCGTTACTGTGGCCCTGCTCTATGTGTCTTTAAATTCTTAGTGGGATTTTTCCTAAAATTGGTCAGCCTTTGGACTCACTGCATACCCTATCACTGTATAGCAGACTCTCTCCTTTCTAATGAGAATTTTTTGTTACTTTGGCCCTGTTCTATGTGTCTTTAAATTCTTATTGGGGTTTTTCCTAAAATTGATCAGCCGTTGGATTCACTGCATACCCTATAACTATATAGCAGACCCTCTCTATTCTAATGGGAACATGTCATACTTGTTACTGTGGCCCTGCTCTATGTGTCTTTAAATTCTTAGTGGGTTTTTTCCTAAAATTGGTCAGCCGTTGGACTCACTGCATACCCTATAACTGTATAGCAGACTCTCTCCTTTCTAATGGGAATTTGTCGTTACTGTGGCCCTGCTCTATGTGTATTTAAATTCTTACTGGGGTTTTTCCTAAAATTGGTCAGCCTTTGGACTCACTGCATACTCTATAACTGTATAGCAGACCCTCTCCTTTCTAATGGGAACATGTCGTACTTATTACTGTGGCCCTGCTCTACGAGTCTTTAAATTCTTAGTGGGGTTTTTCCTAAAATTGGTCAGCAGTAGGACTCACTGCATACCCTATAACTGTATAGCAGACTCTCTCCTTTCTAATGGGAATTTGTCGTTCCTGTGGCCCTGTTCTATGTGTCTTTAAATTCTTAGTGGGGTTTTTCTTAAAATTGGTCAGCCTTTGGACTCACTGCATACCCTATAACTGTATAGCAGACTCTCTCCTTTCTAATGGGAATTTGTCTTTACTGTGGCCCTGCTCTATGTGTCTTTAAATTCTTAGTGGGGCTTTTCCTAAAATTTTTCAGCCGTTGGACTCACTGCATACCCTATAACTGTATAGCAGACTCTCTCCTTTCTAATCGGAATTTGTCTTTACTCTGGCCCTGCTCTATGTGTCTTTAAATTCTTAGTGGGGCTTTTCCTAAAATTGGTCAGACTTTGAACTCACTGCATACCCTATAACTGTATAGCAGACTCTCTCCTTTCTTATGGGAATTTGTCGCTACTGTGGCCTTCTCTATGTGTCTTTAAATTCTTAGTGGGGTTTTCCCTAAAATTGGTCAGCCGTTGGACTCACATTATACCCTATAACTGTGTAGCAGACTCTCTCCATTCTAATGGGAAATTGTCGTTACTGTGGCCCTGCTCTATGTGTCTTTAAATTCTTAGTGGGGGCTTTTCCTAAAATTGTTCAGCCGTTGGACTCACTGCATACCCTAGAACTGTGTAGCAGACCCTCTCCTTGCTAATGGGAACATGTCGTACTTGTTACTGTGGCCCTGCTCTGTGTGTCTTTAAATTCTTAGTTGGGTTTTTCCTAAAACTGGTCAGCCGTTGGACTCACTGCATACTTTATAACTGTATAGCAGACTCTCTCCTTTCTAATGGGAATTTGTCGTTACTGTGGCTCTGCTCTATGTGTATTTAAATTCTTACTGGAGTTTTTCCTAAAATTGGTCAGCCGTTGGACTCACTGCATACTCTATAACTGTATAGCAGACCCTCTCCTTTCTAATGGGAACATGTCGTACTTATTACTGTGGCCCTGCTCTACGAGTCTTTAAATTCTTAGTGGGGTTTTTCCTAAAATTGGTCAGCAGTAGGACTCACTGCATACCCTATAACTGTATAGCAGACTCTCTCCTTTCTAATGGGAATTTGTCGTTACTCTGGCCCTGCTCTCTGTGTCTTTAAATTCTTAGTGGGGCTTTTCCTAAAATTGTTCAGCCGTTGGACTCACTGCATACCCTATAACTGTATAGCAGACCCTCTCCTTTCTAATGGGAACATGTCGTACTTGTTACTGTGGCCCTGCTCTGTGTGTCTTTAAATTCTTAGTGGGGTTTTTCCTAAAATTGGTCAGCCTTTGGACTCACTGCATACCCTATAACTGTATAGCAGACTCTCTCCTTTCTGATGGGAATTTGTCGTTACTGTGGCCCTGCTCTTTGTGTCTTTAAATTCTTAGTTGGTTTTTTCCTAAAATTGGTCAGCCTTTGGACTCACTGCATACCCTATAACTGTATAGCAGACTCTCTCCTTTCTAATGGGAATTTGTCGTTACTGTGGCCCTGCTTCGTGTGTCTTTAAATTCTTAGTGGGGCTTTTCCTAAAATTGTTCAGCCGTTGGACTCACTGCTTACCCTATAACTGTATAGAAGACCCTCTCCTTTCTAATGGGAACATGTCGTACCTTGTTACTGTGGCCCTGCTCTGTGTGTCTTTAAATTCTTAGTGGGGTTTTTCCTAAAATTGGTCAGCCTTTGGACTCACTGCATACCCTATAACTGTATAGCAGACTCTCTCCTTTCTAATGGGAATTTGTCGTTACTGTGGCCCTGCTCTATGTGTCTTTAAATTCTTAGTGGGGCTTTTCCTAAAATTGGTCAGCCTTTTGACTCACTGCATACCCTATAGCTGTATAGCAGACTCTCTCCTTTCTAATTGGAATTTTTCTTTACTGTGGCCCTGCTCTATGTGTCTTTAAATTCTTAGTGGGGCTTTTCCTAAAATTGTTCAGCCATTGGACTCACTGCATACCCTATAACTGTATAGCAAACCCTCTCCCTTCTAATGGGAATTTGTCTTTACTGTGGCCCTGCTCTATGTGTCTTTCAATTCTTAGTGGGGTTTTTCTTAAAATTGGTCAGCCTTTGGACTCACTGCATACCCTATAACTGTATAGCAGACTCTCTCCTTTCTAATGGGAATTTGCCTTTACTGTGGCCCTGCTCTATGTGTCTTTAAATTCTTAGTGGGGCTTTTCCTAAAATTTTTCAGCCGTTGGACTCACTGCATACCCTATAACTGTATAGCAGACTCTCTCCTTTCTAATGGGAATTTGTCTTTGCTCTGGCCCTGCTCTATGTGTCTTTAAATTCTTAGTGGAATTTTTCCTAAAATTGGTCAGCCTTTGTGTGGCACCCCAGGGTTCTGGTTACCACAGTAATAGCAATATTACGTCTGTGAGCAGGTGGGGGGTCTCCTGGTCAGGAACCCTAAGCATGCCACACCTCCTGCCCAGTCCTGGGAGGGGAAGAACTTCCCCTATATAAACTGGGGCTGAGGTGGGGTTAGGTAAGAAAAAGAAGAGAAGAAGAGGAGTCCCAGACAGAGACACAGTCTGGTCTGGAGTGGAGCAGATGCAGGGAGAGCAAGATCAGGAGCTCTGTGGGAGCAGTGATAAAAGGGGTCCAGGACTGGAAGCTGTAGAGCTCGTCCTGACTGAAGAAATCTCACCGGACACGGAGTCCGAGGCTGTGGGGACTGTTCCATACCCAGCAGCAGAAACCGTCCGGCAGGGGATTTCAGGTCCTCTGGCCAAGAAACCCGAAGGCACGGTCACAGGCAAGGGACCAGCACCGCCGTCGTGGAGCGGAGGCTACCAGAAGGCCCCGAGTCACCGGCCATACGGGTGAGCACCACACGGTACACTCAGGGACGTGGGCTACTTTTACCCGCTTCTAGCAAGGTAGCCAGGAAGAGTACAATTAGTTGGGGAGGCCTACAACTCCACCTGGCCGGGGGAGATCCTATCTGCTCACGGACTGACCAGGCCCCGATCGCTAGCCAGTACTCCCGGGAGGGTCTACCTTTGCCACCAGTAAAGACCCTGAACTACACCGCACCGTCTCTGAGTGGTTCCTGGTGCCTGCGTGCAATTCTGCTATCCCCATCATCCACGTCTGCTGCCCTGAGGCCATACCCCTCCCGTTGGGGGTTATACTACCCACGCTGCACAACTGTACCACCGGCCTCAGCGGTCTGCCCTGCAGCGGCGGCTTCATAACCGCATTCAACGGGTGGCGTAGTCGAACACTATAACATCTTCTACTAAATTCCGCCACTTAGTTTGACACCCTGGGCACGGACCGGGTCACCACCACGAGGACTACTAACCCCGACAGATCCGGCTCCGGGTATTCCCCGCGTGCGCAACGCTACACAACACAGGCCCAGGGGGCGCGTCATTTGGACTCACTGCATACCCTATAACTGTATAACTCTCTCCTTTCTAATGAGAATTTTTCGTTACTGTGGCCCTGCTCTATGTGTCTTTAAATTCTTATTGGGGTTTTTCCCAAATTTTGGCAGCCTTTGCAGTCACAGCATGGGCATTACCACTATAGGGGACACGCTCCTTTATAATGGGAAAATTTTTTTTACTGAGACCCTCCTCTATGTCTCTTCAAAGGGGTATTGGGTTGCATCCAAATTTTTGGCAGCCCTTGCAGTCACTGGATACGCAATAACAGTGTAGGAGATCCACTTGTTAATAATGGGAACAACAAAGCATAGCCGGCTGATGGCTCTCTAACAATAGCCGACTGCTGGTCTTTTAAGAATAGTAAGGGCCGTCTGATGGCCCTATAAAAATAGGCTTTATGACTTTCAGAGTCCCTCTATCATAAATAAAACAGGATGTGTCTGATGATGTGCCACACACCACATTGCCAGGTAAGGTTGTAAAATGTTAAAATGACATTTCCGGGTGAATGCATTTGTCTTAAAAAATAACGTAAAAAACCAAAACAATAGGATCTTTCTTTAGTATGAAAAACAGCGTCAGCAATTTTACCTAAATGTAATCACATTGTTCAGCTCCTTCACCTCCTCCTCCATCTCCGAAATGACCACATCAGTCGCAAGCTGACAGCACTCCAACACTGCCTTGGCCAAGCTGCAACAGGCTGTGCTGAAGATAACATGCTTAATGCTTAATTGACAAACCACCCAGTGCTTGTTGAAAGCTGTAACACAGCATCCTGATCTGTGGCTCTCACCGCTGAACATACAGCCAGGCGTGGTCGTGTATGACAATGGGCGGAACCTGGTGACGGAGAAATGACACCCAGAGTAGATACGGTTTCCCTCTATGCCAGTCCTTTCACCGAGCTAAATACAACTCTCATCAAAAAAAGCTGTGGACTGGCTCCGTACCGTCCCTGGCCACATTCACCTGTCAACGTGTTTGTGGGTAGGCGGTCCTTCCAAGTAAGTGCACTGGGGAAGGCACGGATAATGTTGTGGGACACGTGCTTGTGGAAGGCGGAGACGATACCGGGAGAAATAGTAGTGACTGTGGACCAAGTATGGACACCTGGCCGCCGCCGGCATGAGGTTGTGAAAAGTTTCCGCCTCCACGAGCCTAAAAAGCCACATTTCAAGTGAAAGCAGCTTTAGAGGACTTCCTGGGAGAAATGACAGCTGGGTAGATATTGTTTCCCAAGTCCTTTCACCAAGCTAAAGAATATGGCTGTGGTGAAATACAACTCAGCAAAAAAAGCTGTGGACTGTCTCCGTACCATCCCTGGCCACATTCACCTGTCCAAGTGTTTGTGGTTAGGCGGTCATTCCCAGTAAGTGCACTGGGGAGGGCATGGGTAATGTTGTGGGACCCGTGCTTGTGGAAGGCGGAAACGACACCGGGAGAAACAGTGGCGGCTGGGGACCGAGTATGGACACAAGGCCGCCGCCGGCATGAGGTTGTGAAAAGTTTCTGCCTCCACGAGCCTAAAAGGCCATATTTCAAGTGCAAGCAGCTGCCCAGAAATCTGGCAGTTTAGTGTTGCGGCCTGTGGGTGGGTGGCTAGCTGCATACTTGCGCTTGCATTCCAAGTAACAGAAAACTAAACAGATGGTGGCCTCTATCATCATCATGGCCTCACCTCAGCACTATGAACTCTCCTGAAGGAGAAGCCAGGGCCCACTGGAGGAGTCTCCGGTTCTCTGGTGGGCCCGTCCAACCCTGCCGAGAAGCAGCCCTGGCTAAGAAAAGTGTGGGGGAAGGTTCCCGGACACTCTATGGCTGCTTTTTTAATGTGGATCGGACATGCTTATGCATGCTATTTCTTAAACCGCATTGCAGATCAGGCCATTGTCCAACTCTGTATTCATGAAATTAAATGCGCAAAGAAAGATGTTTGTGTGTCAAAGCACCACCGACAAGTGCGAGTTGATGTTGGAAGGGCTGCCATTGCTTCTGCAACAAGCTGCATTAGAGGACTTCCTGGGAGAAATGACACCCAGGGTAGATACGGTTTCCCTCTATGCCAGTCCTTTCACCGAGCTAAATACAACTCTCAGCAAAAAAAGCAGTGGACTGGCTCTGTACCGTCCCTGGCCACATTCACCTGTCCACGTGTTTGTGGTTAGGCGGTCCTTCCCAGTAAGTGCACTGGGGAGGGCAAGTGTAATGTTGTGGGACCCATGCTTGTGGAGGGCGGAGATGATACCGGGAGAAATAGTGGCGGCTGAGGACCAAGTATGGACACCCGGCCGCCGCCGGCATGAGGTTATGAAAAGCTTCCACCTCCACAAGTCTAAAAGACCACATTTCAAGTGCAAGCAGCTGTCAAAAATTTGGCAGTATAGTATTGCAGCCTGTGGGTGGGTGGGTGGGTGGCTGCCTGTATACTTGAGCTTGCATTCCAAGGAATGGGGTAGGGACAACTGAACGCTGCACTGGGACAAGGACGTGGACAATGATTGTTGCAAGTCTGCAACAACAGGTGCATGGCGGGAGGCATCTTCGCATGTGCCAAGGATCACTTATGATGGGCACACTTTTAGGCAGTGACCTGGGAGTCAGAAATGCTTATAGAGGTCTTCCCCATGCTGTTCCCATGTCTTTTCAGCACTATATGCATGTGTCTGATGCAGGGGTGGATTAAGAGTAGCAAGGGCCCCGGGCAATTTTGAAGGCGCGGGCCCCCCCCACACACCTGATTTATCACGTGACATGTCACATGATCCCCTGTGATAGATCACGTGATAGTTCACTTGAAATTAATTTGGCACAATATTAATTATAATATTTTTTTTTAGTCTGTGTGCCCACTATGCGTTTTTTAAGCGTTTCCGCAGCGGCAATTCCGCTGCAGAAACGCTTAAAAAACGCGTGGTAGAAGGTCTGCCATGTTCCCCAATGATAATCCGCATGTGCTGTGTACATGCTGCAGAAATTTCCGCTGCGGAAAAATCCGCAGCATTACCAATTATTTTGCGGAAGCTCAGCGTTTTCGCCGCCATTGACTTGCATTAGAACGCATGGAATCCGCATCCCTGCATCTGTAGATGCGGAATCCATGCGTTTCAATGTGCGGATGGTACCCAGGTCTAGAGGAGAGGAGACTCTCCTCTGGACCCGGGTACCATAGAACCTGTAAAAAAAGAATAAAATAAAAAATATACATTATACTTACCTTCTGATGGCTCCCGGTGTCTTTATCCGATGCGACCTGGCTTGCCGGCAGCTCGCGACGGTCTGAAAAGGACCTGCCGTGACGTCATTTAGTCATGTGACGGGTCACGTGACCACTGACGTCGGCAGGCCATCAGAAGGTAAGTATATATTTTTTATTTTTTACCCTTCTTTTACGGTCACACTATATAAATCCATGCTGTTTGCATGGATTTATATAGTGTAACCAAGTTGTCAAGCACTTTCCAAGTGATGCTAAAATCGCTTGGAAAGCGCTTGTCAACCCGCATGCGGAAATGCAAGTGAAGAACGCTTCACATTCGCATGTCCCTGGCAGGAAAACGCATGTAAAATCTGCATGTACAATCCGCATGTAAAATCCACATGCGTTTTTTCTGCCAGGGAGATGCAGAAACGCTCAAAAAAAATCCGGAACATTTCTGTATCGTGGGCACATAGCCTTACATTAATTGTATGACTCAATTAATTGTATTGTATGCATTGTATGACTCAATATTGAGCACACGTAGCCATCTATACACAGCGGGAGGCTGCACGGTGCCATCTATACACAGCGGGAGGCCGCACGTAGCCATCTATACACAGCGGGAGGCCGCACGTAGCCATCTATACACAGCGGGAGGCCGCACGTAGCCATGTATACACAACGGGAGGCCGCACGGCGCCATCTATACACAGCGGGAGGCCGCAAGGCGCCCCCCCCAGAGTCAGCAGGAGGCCGCACGGTGCCATCTATACCCAGCAGGAGGCCGCACGTAGCCATCTATACACAGCAGGAGGCCGCACGGCACCATCTATACACAGCAGGAGGTCGCACGGCGCCATCTATACACAGCAGGAGGCCGCACGGCGCCATCTATACACAGCAGGAGGCCGCACTGCGCCATCTATACAGAGCAGGGGGCCGCACGGCGCCATCTATACATAGTGGGAGGCCGCACGGCGCCATCTATACATAGTGGGAGGCCGCACGGCACCATCTATACATAGTGGGAGGCCGCACGGCGCCATCTATACACAGCGGGAGGCCGCAAGGCGCCCCCCCCAGAGACAGCAGGAGGCCGCACGGTGCCAACTATACTCAGCAGGAGGCCGCACGCAGTCACGCATGCAGTCACGCACACACACAAACATATACCGACATATACATACACGCATAAACACATTTGAAACACAAAAAAACATATAAACAGACATCACACAATGATATCTGCCTGCACACACACACACACACACACACACATACATACATACACATACATACAAACACACACATACATACACACACATACACACACACACATACACACACACACACATACACACACACATACATACACACACACACATACACACACACACACACACACACACACATACACATACACATACACACACACACACACATATACACACATACATACACATACACATACAGACTCACCATCCCCCGGCTCCATTCTTCCTGCCTGGGAGTCAGAAATGCTTCCAGGGGTCTTCCTGATGCTGTTTCCATGTCATTTTAGCATTGTTCCCATCGATTTGGGCAATTTTTAGGCCCTCTGCAGACCGCCGTGGGGAGCCGCCTGAAAAATGCTCAAGTTTCCCATAGACTTACATTGGGCTTGTTGCTCGGGTCGAGCACCCGAGTATTCCAATTTGCTCGACCCGAGCAACGAGTACCCAAGCATTTTAGTGCTCGCTCTTCACTAATGAGGAGGCGTTGGGGGCAGACACGGACATTCTGCTACAAGTTCTCCTAAAACAACAGTTGCCCCTTAAGGTATGTATCAGGAGCGTAGAGGGTAGAGTGGTAGTAGTTACAATCAGACCCAGGTGCCTGAGAGGGAGCAAAGGTTCAGATAGAGAGGGATGAGTACTACGTAAGGCACATGGAGTGGGGGGTCATGTTAAAATATTAACATTGGGGCCCAAGTGCCACACATTACATCTCCATTATACACATTTTAATTTAGTCATTTTGATGTACTTATACAGGGAACATAACTGGGTTCGCTTTTGATTTGACTGGTAATTTCCTTTATAATAAAGGTTTCCATACAACTTAGATAACTGTTAGGACAGCTATCTCCCCTGACTCCACCACATACATGGATGCTCAGTTCAGCTGAGTGTACATGTTTTTCCTATAAGGAGAGTGGAGTAAGTTATTGCCAGATAGATCTGTCTGCTTATCTCCTGAGAGAACAAAAGGATTTGGTGCTGAAATGCATCATGCTCGATCCTTCTATCTGAGGCCTTCTATCACTTTTCTCTAATTTGTATGGTGAACTTTAATGCCCTTAATGGTGACTGTTGGGGGAAACTGGGGTTGGATAGGTCACAATTCAACCCATTTATTAATTGTTTATTTGAGAGAGGAAAATGGCTATCTCTGATCCCTCTACTGAAATAATGAATGCATTTGGTGAGCTGAATATCTAAGAGTCTGTTCACATGAGCCAACCTGACTAAAAAAACTCTGATCGGTCGTTTGTTTGCCGGTCAGTAGTCATTTAATAAACTATTTAAACAGACAGGCCTTTCTTCAGATGTGCACTGAACAATCAGTAATAGATCATTCAATGCACATAGGCTGCCATTGTTCTCAGCAGCACAAGTCTTGTCTTCACAAGGCAATGTGCTGCTGAGAATGATGATCTTTTGTTTAGCACGAAAAATCATTTCACCCGACGAACAAATGTTTTGCTTGTTCGTCGGGTGATCAACAGCCTAGTTAGACTGCAAGATTATTGCAAAACAATCTTTACAGGGTGCAGCCAGGCCTATCAATGGTGACCTTGTAAACTAGGGGCTTGCACCTCTGTGATGCACTGGTAGAGTGCTGGGCAGCCCACCTAATCGAAAAGTAGGGGCGTGTAATAGGCTGTTGGCTAGGCACTGTGCTACATATGTGTGACTTGTACCCTACTGCAAGTGTGGCGCCTCTGCGGGTTCAGTCGCAACAGAGGTACTGCATCTCACCCAGAGGTGTGGTACCCCACTCTCAGGTAAGGAAGGAGTACTACCCGGGACCCACACACTCGCATCCAACACACTCCACTTCAGTAGGGAAGGGCAAGATTGCTCCTAAGGGAGAGCACAGTCCCTGGTCCCTAGCTGGAGGGTGGAACCATGTAGTGGGTGTGGGTGGAGGAAGTATATCAGGGGAGCACCGTCAGGAAGAGTATAAGAGGAAAGGGAACCATCTAGAACAGGGGTCTCAGACACGCAGCCCATGGGGCCGCATGCGGCCCTTCAAGCTGCTTCATGCGGCCCGCAGGCACCATAGACCCCGATCGCGGCCCGGTCCAGGAGCTGCCGGCAGCTGCCCTCCAGTTCAGTGTATTGCCGCGCAGAGACCGGCTCTCTGCACAGCAATACCAGTGCCAGTCGCCGGCCTATCAGAGGCCAGCAGCTGACATCTGCGTCCCAGCGCAGCAGCGTATGACGTCACTGACACACGCAGATGTCAGCTGCTGGCCTCTGATAGGCCGGCGGCTGGCACTGGTATTGCTGCGCAGATGTCTCTGCGCGGTAATACACTTAACTGAAGCGCAGCTGCCGGCAGCTCCTGGACCGGGCCGTGATCGGTGTCTATGGTGCCTGCGGGCCGCAGGTGCAGAAAGAACGCCGAGCGAATGGAGGACAGGTGAGAAGAATCTTTTTTTTTCTCTTGTATGTGTAGAACGGCACAAGGGACAGTCCTCCAAGATGGGAACCAGACTGGAGACAGTCCTCCAAGATGGGAACCAGGCTGGGGACAGTCCTCCAAGATGGGGACCAGGCTGGGGACAGTCCTCCAAGATGGGGACCAGGCTGGGGACAGTCCTCCAAGATGAGGATCAGGCTGGGGACAGTCCTCCAAGATGGGGACCAGGCTGAGGACAGTCTTCCAAGATGGGGACCAGGCTGGGGACAGTCCTCCAAGATGGGAACCAGGCTGGGGACAGTCCTCCAAGATGGGGACCAGGCTGGGGACAGTCCTCCAAGATGGGGACCAGGCTGGGGACAGTCCGACAAGATGAGGATCAGGCTGGGGACAGTCCTCCAAGATGGGGACCAGGCTGGGGACAGTCCTAAAAGATGGGGACCAGGCTGGGGACAGTCCTCAAAGATGGGGACCAGGCTGGGGACAGTCCTCCAAGATAGGGACCAGGCTGGGGACAGTCCTAAAAGATGGGGACCAGGCTGGGGACAGTCCTCCAAGTTGGGGACCAGGCTGGGGACAGTCCTCCAAGATGGGGACCAGGCTGGGGACAGTCCTAAAAGATGGGGACCAGGCTGGGGACAGTCCTCCAAGATGGGGACCAGGCTGGGGACAGTCCTCCAAGATGGGGACCAAGCTGGGGACAGTCCTCCAAGACGGGGACCAGGCTGGGGACAGTCCTAAAAGATGGGGACCGGTATGTGACATGACAAGATAGGGACAAAGATGTGGGACATTACAAGATGCAGACCAGGGTGGGGCACATTACTACAAGATTTTGGCAGAAAAACTTCAAAATAAAGCATGAAAAAATTATTTTGCCACTAAAAATGCTGCTTTATATCTAAACTAAAGTAAACAAAAAAAGTCCATGTTTTATTATCGCCACATCCATAACGACCCAAGCTATAACAAATAAAACAGAAAAAATGTTCAAAAGGTGTATAGAAAAAAAATGGTATCACTAAAAATGTCAGTTTGTCCTGCAAAGAATGCGGCCCCCCAAATTATTTTTTTTTCCGTGTGCGGCCCATATACCCAGCCGAGTTTGAGACCCCTGATCTAGAAGGAGTTCAGTTGAGAGGCGAGTCCTGCTCAGGAGAGCAGTGTACGACGGTCCAGGCTCCAGGCTCCAGTGCTGGGAGCAGGAGTTGAGTGGAGAGAGAGAGGAGATCTATGTCCGGCCCATAGATCTTAAAAGCTCATTTACATTTAATAGAAAAACATAGATTTCTCAGTAATGAAACATTGGATTGCAGATATCAAGGTATCATTTTATTCAGCTTCCTATGACCTAAATGCCCATATAGACGGCTTAGGAGGGTTGGCTTTAAGTGTTGAGCTAATAAAATAGCTATACTAGAGAACAAAGCACCAAAACTGTTGTGTGTGAACAAGGCCATACAACCTTAAATAAAGGCCCCGTCACACTTAGCGACGCTACAGCGATCCCGACAACGATACGACCTGTCAGGGATCGTTGCTGTGTTGCTAAGTGATCGCTGGTGAGCTGTCAAACAGGCAGGCTCACCAGCGATCAGGGGAGCAGTGACATCGTGGAAAGAATCTTTCCACAATGTCCTGCTCCTGGTTACCAGCCTGCTTCTTGGTAACCATGATAAACAGCGGGTTACTAGGGGCACACGCGTACTTAGTAACCCGCTGTTTATCATGGTTACCACTCTGCTACGGTGAGCGTAACCTCCCGCTCACCGTAGCAGAGTGGTAACCATGATAAACAGTGGGTTACTAGGTGTGCGTGTGCCCCTAGTAACCCGCTGTTTATCATGGTTACCACTCTGCTACGGTGAGCGTAACCTCCTGCTCACCGTAGCAGAGTGGTAACCATGATAAACAGCGGGTTACTAGGTGTGCGTGTGCCCCTAGTAACCTGCTGTTTATCATGGTTACCAGCCTGATCGCTGCTCCCGCTGGTCACACACAGCGATGTGTGCTGACCAGCGGGAGAGCAACGACCAAAAAATGGTCCAGGACACTTTGCAGCGATCAGCGACCTCACAGCAGGGGCCTGATCGCTGCAAAGTGTCACACATAGCGACATCGCTGGTGAGGTCGCTGTTGCGTCACCAAAACCGTGACACAGCAACGATCTCGCTAGCGATCTCACTATGTGAGACGGGGGCTTAAGAAACAGACCTAAACATTTATTTCTTTTCCATTCCTATATAATAAAGCGTTCCCACAAAATATAAAAGTAGAAATGCTGCATATTAATGCTTGTCTGCATCTTTTTCTCTCTTCTCTTGCCCAGCATCACTGCAGACATCCTCATAGCCTCTGCACTTCCTGAATTCTGTTTCCAATGATTGCTTGTGTAAGAAGAGCAGTTAAAAAAAAAGTGAAGATGGGAGGGAGGATTTTTTTTTCCTTCTAATCCCCTTAGCAGTTCAAACTTTCCTTCTTGTTCATCCACCCCTCCCCGCGCATATTTATCCCTTTCTCACTTCAAACAGACCATTCTGTCTCATTGTTTGCACCTTGGAGGTTTTTCTTTTTTCCTTCATATCACACTGTTTTTTGTTGACAAAGCTTTCCCTTCTCTTGGGGGATGGAAAGGAAAGCAATTGGTGAAAGAGATTTGGAAGGCTTCTCTTTTATGCTGTGAACACCTCCCTCCCCCATCTAGTCCCATTCCTGCATATGTATATCACCTCATCTCTTTTTCACTAATTTTAGGTCACATTACACCCTCACTGTATGAGCTATCAGCATGGAGCACTTGCAAGTGATACTTTAGACTGTGTGTGCCACCCAAGGCTATTCCAGCTTTTGAATTCCACAATGAAAGAGCCACTCAATCATATACCTTTAATCATGGAGCTTTTCTTTACAATGCATCCACAGACACCAAAAAAGACATATAGAACTGTTAGCTGTCAAAAAGAAGGTTACAAATAAGGTCAAATAAATACAACAAACAAACAAAAGGCTGATACAAAATGGAAACTGAAATTTCCGTTTTTATGTGGATCCATCTTAAAAAAAAAAAAACAGTTTGTTTTCTTTTTTTCCACCCGTGTTATTCTGTTTATAATGGATCCGTTTTTACTCTAGTGTCATGGGCGTGCACAGTCCTAAAAATGAGGATCCGTTAACAAATCCGTTTTCTATCCATTTATCGATTTGCATCTAAATCACTTTTCTTTTTTTGTCTTGCATTCGCTGACCATTTTTGTGCGAACATCTGCAAAATGATCATGAATTTGCCGCAAAATCAAAAATGCTCTTTGTTTTTGTCTTTAACTTTGGAATTTGGAAAAAGTCTGTCTAAAACGTTTGAATGAACAAAGTTGTTGAGAAAAAAAAAATGACATAAAAAAATAAAAACAGATTAAAAAGTGCTGCAAAACATAAAGTACATGGCCAGATTAATCAATATTGGAGTTTTTCATGCTGGTATTGATGAGGATATGGGTTGGAGTGCGAGACACCTTATTCATTACGTGACGTACGCCTCTTTGTGCCCCTCGCCACTAATCTTACTTAAATAAGATTTGTAGCATAAGGAATGCCACAGCTTGTCAGGAATTTGTCACACCCCCATCCTGCTCCAATTCTGCTCACTTTCTCCAAGCTGGGCAAAAATGGCGTGAAAACGCCAAAAGGTGCAATTTTTTGGCGCAGCCTTGCGTTGTGCAAAGTTTTCTAGTGTAAAAGCTTTGATGCAATAGATGAGTCCCGTGCACCTGTCTGTTGTCCATGCACAGTTGGTGCAAACCTCTACAAGGTTGTAGCAATATAGAGAAATCCAGGCACCAGGGCACCAGACGTCCTGTTTTGTTTAACTTTATTAGTACAGAAAAATCATGTAGGGATGTGCGGAGTTTGGTTCGGGTACCAGAATGGGGGGCTCGAATATCTGGCGGTTCTCACGCTGTCACCTGTGTGACACCATGGGAAACACCAGCTCTGATCGGCAGTAACCTTACTGAAGTCACCGCCGGTCACAGGGACTGGGTATCGTAGACTGCTGTGAGTTCCCATGTTGTCATGCAGAGGACAGCATGTGAGCCAGGGGCTGTGACTGGCAGTGACAAGGTTACCTCCAGTCAGGCATCGGTGGATGACTAACTCTCATCAGCTTTGCCTGCTGTCATTGATAACAGCGAGAGCAGGCAATGCTGATGAGAGTAGTCACCAACGGGCGCGTGTGCTGTCAAAATTCCTGTTGTCTTTCTACAGTTTGACCACTAGTGTCTGCTATTGTTCACCTTAATATTTTTTTCTGCAAAAAATAATATTTTTTTCTGTTTGGGCCTACATAAAAATAATTGGATTTCTCATTCATTGCTTGAGTATTCTGTCTATTCTGGATTATTTTATTTTTTAAAGTTAATAAATGGGTAAAAGAGGGTCGGGATGTGTTTTGTACAATTAAAGAACTTTTCTCTGTGTGTGTGTTTATTACTATAGACTACAGGGTTAGTAATGGGGGTATCTTATAGAGTGGTATCTTATAGACACCTCTCCATTACTAACCCCTGGACTTGATGTCAGTGGACATTACACAGCTGACATCAACCCCAAAATATTACCCCACTCGCCAACGCACCAGGGCAAGCGGGAAAAGCCAGGCAAGGCGCCAAAATTGGCGCATCTAATGGATGCACGTTTTCTGGGATGGCTGCGGGCTACTATTTTTAGGCTGGCGAGGGCCAAATATTCATGGATTTTCCCAGCCTGAGAATACCAGCCCCAGCTGTCTGCTTTACCTTGAATGGTTTTCAAAAATAGAGGAGGACCCCACGCCGGTTTTTTAAATTATTTATTTCAAGATTTTTAAAAAAAAAACAGCATGTGGACCCCTCTATTTTTGATAACCAGCCAAGATAAACCAGACAGCTAAAGGCTGAATCCCACAGCTGTCTATTTTACCTGCACTTGTTTCAAAAATAGAGGGGACCCCACATCTTTTTTTTTAAATTATTTACTTATTTTTACATATTACGTTTGAACAAGCTTTGTTTGGGCTGCCAGACTCGAACAGTAAAACGGACTTCCGGGAGAAGTCTGTGTTCGGGGTCCATGCATGAACACTAGGTGTCCGGTACTAACCCGAACTTTAGGTTATGTGCCCACGTTGCAGAAATGCTCAGGATGTTTTCCTGAGCGTTTCTGCATCTCCCTGGCAGAAAAAAAACGCATGCGGATTGTACATGCATTTTTCCTGCCAGGGACATGCGGAAGTGAAGCGTTCTTCACATGCATTTCCGCATGCGGGTTGACAAGCGCTTTCCAAGCGATTTTAGCATCACTTGGAAAGTGCTTTACAACTTGGTCACACTATATAAATCCATGCAAACAGCATGGATTTATATAGTGTGACCCGAAAGAATGGTAAAAAATAAAAAAATAAATATATACTTACCCTCCGATGGCCCATGCTGTCTTGCTTCGCTCGATCCCGGAAGCTGGCAGCGGTAGAGTGAAGGACATGCCGACGTCAGCGTCGCGTGACCTGTCACATGACTCTGACGTCAGCGCAGTTCCTTCATTCCATCGCGAAGTGCCGGGAAGCAAGGAGGAGAGCACCGCGGGCCGCCAGAAGGTAAGTATGCATTTATTTTTAATTTTATTCTTTTTTTACAGCTTTTTTTTGGTACCTGGGTGTGGATGAGACTCTCCTCTCCTCTCCACCCGGGTACCATCTGCACATTAGAACGCGCCAATTACGCAAGTACAGATGCAGTCTTTCGGAATTGGCACGTTCTAATGCAAGTCAATGGCGGCGAAAACGCAGCACTTCCGCAAAATAATTGGTAGTGCTGAGTTTTTTTCCGCAATGATAATCCGCAGCGGAAATTTCCGCAGCATATGCACAGCACATGCGGATTATCATTGGGGGACATGGCAGGCCTTCTACCATGCATTTTTTAAGCGTTTCTGCAGCGTTTTTGCCACTGCGGAAACGCTTAAAAAACGCATCGTGGGCACACAGCCTTACCGTCCAGGTTCGCCCATCCCTAATCACAAAGTTTCGGTCATGCAGGGCCTTTATCAAGCCCTATTTCTCTTTTCTAATGGCTTGATAAAGGCCCAGTGCGGCTGAAACTTTTTCTGTACTAATAAAGTTACCAAAAGGAGTACATCTGGTGTTCCTGGATTTCTCTATATGGCTACAACCTTGTGGAGGGTTGCACCAAGTGTGCTCGGACAACAGAGTGGTGCACAGGATGAAAAAGAGGACATCTGGTGCCCTGGTTCCTGGATTTCTCTGTAAGGCTATGTGCCCACGATGCAGAAATGAAGCGGAAAATTTCTGCTTCATTTCTGCATGTCCTTGCCCGGAAAAACGCGTGCGGAATTTGACATGCGTTTTTCGCTCGTTTTTGAAGCATTTTTTGCACATGCGGAATTGCCTCGTGTTTTCTAATGCATTGAGAAGGCAATTCCGCATGTGTAAACGCACAAATAATGGACATGCTGCGGAATTTTCCGCACATCAAAAACGCTGCGGAAAATTCCACAGCATGGGCATTGAAATTGCGGATTTACATTGGGGACCATGGGAGAAGGATTAGCAAGCGTTTTACAAGCACTGACGTTGCAAAAATTCCGCAGCAAAAACGCTTGAAAAACGCATCGTGGGCATGGACCCTAAGGTCAACAGCAATGATGAATCGGGGTCTGTGTTTTTCTTATGACTGAAAAATGGATAGCAGCCGGAATAGAGGCAAATGGAAGTCATCTTATGTCCCTTCTTGTCCCTTTCAAATAATTGGCTCCTGTATTGGGACCTTTTTTCTGTTTTTATGATCCAAAAATAGATCCAGAAATAACTTCTGGTCATGTCAACAGAGCCCTAGTGAATGATAATTTATAAATCTTCATATATGCAGTGAATACAATGAATAATGCAGGTTAATTGCCTTTTTTTAAGCTGTGCTTTGGCTTGGGGTATGGTGGGATGTTGTGCTTTTTTCTCTTGTAACTTCAATGGGGACAATTGCAATGCATTACAATATATGCAGAACATCTAAAACATGCTAAAGAAAGAAACATAAATAAACCAAACAATAATAAGAAATGTGCTTCTTTTATTGCCTTAATTAAAAATGAGACCCCTGATCAAAGGCTCTTCCCTCCAAATCACCACCACTACCATCAAATTCTGCTCAGGTGCATTTCAAAGCAGCACTTATTAGCCCAGCTGTGGTCTAATATTGATTAAATAAAAAGTTTAAAGACCACTCTTGCCATATGCAAATTGCTCGTTTGCAGTCAAGGAGACTTTTTTCTGTAGGAAAGCTTATGTATGCCTCCATGTGAGGACTACAAAGCTATTGTAGGCCCTTTATACTTCTATGGGTGCAATATTACAGCTCTATATAGCTAGAAGAGCTAAGTATGGATATGTACACGGGTCCTAAGGTTGGCACTGAATTTAATTTGGTAATACAAAATTAAAATTTTGTAAAAGAGGTCGAATTAGCAGAATGTAACCTCCAAATCGCTATTTACACCCTAATAAAAAGGGCCACGTTAAGACATCTGATCTTTCCCCAGAGATCAGTGATTCCAAGGGGATTGGGTGAGTCCTCCTCGATCACTCCTTTACTGCTGTGCCGGGAACCTGTTTCAAGGAATGTGTACCCGATCGGCTACATCAATAATAAACATCTATAGAGTTTGACAGAGGAGGGGAACTGCCGATGGGTTACGCTCAATACATTATAATAAAATTAAAAAGTTTCACTCCCAAAAGCAAACACATTTTCTCATTTTTGTTTCTTACAAGTTTTTAAAAATTCAGATACGGGTATATGATATCACCACAATCATTCTGCTCAGTCCTGAAGGCTCCAAATAGTCTTTAATACGTTAATGGAAGATGTCTATGATGGTAATTCAGTGTCAGACACTAGGTTTGGTAATTCTGTTTCACTATATACATATTTTTTTTTCAGTAGGCATTGGTAAAAGTGCGGTGAAATTAGTTATCACCTTTGAGTTAAAAACCTCATGACCAACTATCAGTTTGTCAGCAAATTCAAGTCGCAGGCAAGTGACAATTGACAAATAAAGCTAATTCAATGTGGACAAACAATATGGAGGAAGTTCCTGTTGCCACTTGCCCATTTCTCAAAATCACTCGAGCTTCTTATTTACCAGCTATATGTGTGGAGGTTGTCTGATTGCCCCTAACGTCTGCTCTCTGTAGGAAGAACATCAGACATGCTTATTTTTTTTTACATTTTCATAAATACCCGAGCTAAAGGGGTTGTCCACTACTCGGGCGACCCATTTTCAATCCCTAATTTCCCCCCTTATTTTTATCTATTTATTTATTTTACTCACATATTATTATTATTATTATTTATTATTTTAGCACCATTAATTCCATGGTTCTTTACATGTTTAAAAGGGGTATACATAGCAAACAAAAAGTACAATAATTTGAACAAAAACAAGTTAGTGACTGGTACTGGAGGAGAAAGGACCCTGCCTGCGAGTGCTCACAATCTACAAGGGATGGGTGAGGATACTGTAGGTGAGGGTGGAGCTGGTCATGCAGTGTTATGATGAAGCAAGGGTTACTGCAGGTTGTAGGCTTGTCGGAAGAGGCGGGTCTTCAGGTTCCTTTTGAAGGTTTCCACGGTAGGTGAGAGTCTGATATGTTGTGGTTGTGGTAGAGAGTTCCAGAGTAGAGGGGATGCACGGGAGAAATCTTGTATGAAGGAGATAAGAGATCAGTAGAGAAAGAGATCTCGTGAGGATCGGAGGTTGCGTGCAGGTAAGTACCGGGAGACTAGGTCACCGATGTATGGAGTAGACAGGTTGTGAATGGCTATATATGCGATGGTTAGGGTTTGAACTAGAGTCTCTGGGCAATGGGGAGCCAGTGAAGGGATTGACAGAGAGGAAAGGCCGGGGAATAGCGGGGGGGACAGGTGGATTAGTCGGGCAGCAGAGTTTATTATAGATTGGAGGGGTGCGAGAGTGTTAGAGGGGAGGACACAGAGCAAGAGGTTGCAGTAGTCAAGGCGGGAGATGATGAGGGCATGCACTAGTGTTTTTGCAGATGCGTGGTTGAGGAATGTGTGGATCCGGGAAATATTTGTGAGCTGGAGTCGGCAGGAAGTGGAAAGGACTTGGATATGAGGTTTGAAGGAGAGATCAGAGTCAAGGTTTACCCCGAGGCAGCGACCTTGCGGGACTGGGGAGAGTGGACAGCCATTGACTTTGATAGGTAGGTCAGATGGGGTAGGTTGAGTGAAATGGTGAAAAGATGATGAATTCAGTTTTATTCATATTAAGTTTTAAGAATCTAGCAGAGAAGAAAGATGAAATAGCGGGCAGACATTGTGGGATTCTGATTAGTAACGAGGTGATATCAGGTCCAGAGAGGTAGATCTGTGTGTCATCAGCATAGAACTAATACTGAAAGCCGTGAGACTCTATGAGCTGTCCCAAGCCGAAGGTGTAGATGGAGAAGAGCAGGGGTCCTAGAACTGAGCCTTGGGGAACACCAACAGATAGCGGGCAAGGTGAGGAGGTGGTGTGTGAGTGGGAGACACTGAATGTCTGGTCTGTTAGGTATGAGGAGATCCAAGATAGGGCCAAGTCTGTGATGCCGAGAGATGAGAGAGTCTATAGTAAGAGGGAATGGTCCACTGTGTCAAAGGCAGATGACAGGTCCAGAAGGAGGAGGACAGAGCCTTATAGCACCATTAATTCCAGAACACTTCACAGACAATATCTGCACTATCCCCATTGGGGCTCACAATCTACATTCCCTATCAGTATGTCTTTGGAGTGTGGGAGGAAACCGGAGAACCTAGAAGAAACCCACGTAGACATAGGGAGAACATACAAACTGCTTGCAGATGTTGTCCTTGGTGGGATTTGAACCCAGTGCTGACCACTGAGCCACTGGGCTGCTAACACCTATACTCACCTCCAGTGCCGATGCCGTTCCAATGGTGTCGGCACTGGCTCTCCCGGGTATCGTGTCACATTGTTATGTCACATGATCCGTGCAGCCAATCAGCACTGACTTCACGCTCCTCTCCATTGAACCAGAGGAAGTGTAAGAGCAGACCCAGCTCTGCTATCTGATTTGGCAGTGAGAGTGAAGCCAGCGCTGATTGGCAGCGGGTCATGTCATGCAATCCCCGGGACTGCCAGTCCTGGCACTGCTAGAATGGCACCTGTACCGGAGATTAGTATAAGTGTTAGAATTTTACAAGGGGGAACCACAGGAATTGAGAAATGGTTGACTGAATAGTGGAGAGTCAGACCTCTTTAAACCTACATGTCATGGGGGAGATTGCAGTTGATAACTGGCAGCAAGCAACCTTCTTTTGCGATAGATGACCTAAGGTATCTACACACATTAGAGTAATGTAGGCTGAACTCCCTAATATTAATGGGTTCAACTGACAGTCTAATATGTAAAGAGACCCCAGATAGATGTTTAAGGCCCCGTCACACTAAGCGACGCTACAGCAATCCCGACAACGATACGACCTGTCAGGGATCGTTGCTGCGTCGCTATGTGGTCGCTGGTGAGATGTCAAACAGTCAGACCTTCCCAACGATGCGGCGACCCGTAACGATCTGTATAACGATGCACGCCTATGTGTTTCTGTGTCTGAGTCGTCAACAAGGTCGTTGGTAAGGTGTCAAACACACCGATGCATGCTACCCAGCGGGGCCTCAACGATCAAAGAAATGTCCAGACCATTCCGACACCACCAGCGATCTCACAGCAGGGGCCTGGTCACTGCTAAGTGTCAAACATAGCGAGATCGCTACTGAGGTCGCTGTTGCATCACAAAACTTGTGACTCAGCAGCGATCTCGCTAGCGATCTCACTTAGTGTGACGGGGGCTTTAGGGTGATAAAGATTTGGCATGAACAATTTTAGATTGACAATTATTTTGTTCTCTAAGAAATAAAGCCCCCGTCTCACATAGTGAGATCGCTAGCGAGATCGCTGCTGTGTCACGGTTTTGGTGACGCAACAGCGACCTCACCAGTGATGTCGCTATGTGTGACACTTTGCAGCGATCAGGCCCCTGCTGTGAGGTCGCTGATCGCTGCAAAATGTCCTGGGCCATTTTTTGGTCTTTGCCCTCCTGCTGGTCAGCACACATCGCTGTGTGTGACCAGCGGGAGCAGCGATCAGGCTGGTAACCATGATAAACATCGGGTTACTAGGGGCACACGCGCACTTAGTAACCCGCTGTTTATCATGGTTATGAGCCTGCTAAAGTGAGCGGTAACCTCCAGCTCACCATAGCAGAGTGGTAACAATGATAAACAGATGGTTACTAGGTGTGCCCCCTGTTTATCATGGTTACCAGCTGCTCCTGCTTCAGCAGGCTGGTAACCAGGAACAGGACATCGTGGAAAGATTCTTTCCACGATGTCGCTGCTCCCCTGACCGTTGGTGAGCCTGCCTGTTTGACAGCTCACCAGCGACCACATAGCGACGCAGCAACGATCCCTGACAGGTTGTATCGTTGTCGGGATCGTTGCAGGGTCGCTAAGTGTGACGGGGCCTTAAGTCACCAACACAGATATCCATTAGTAGCTGTCTCATAGAGAGCACAGGAGCATTGTGTAGGACGAGTGCTCCTTTGTATTGTGTGGTTGGGCAAAATAGCTGCTGGCCAAATGATCAGCTTAACTATAATTCGGCTGACATCTATCTAGAATGTATGGGGGAGTACAAGCCCCCCATATTCACTAAACAAATTTTGGTTGCACAGTTTGGCAGCCATTTCCATGTGTGTGTGGGCACCATGAGATATGTTGATTGGGCATGTACGGTTTCAGACTGCCGATTATTTTGTCCTTCCTGAGATAAGTCGCCATTCTCATAGAGAACACAGTAGCGGTCATCGAAACGAGAGCTTTTTATATAGTACAGTTAGTCAAGATGGCTGTCGGCCGAACTTTTGTCCGAAGCATCATTTGGCCAAAAGCCATATAATGTGCATGGGGGCTTTCATGGCCAACCATACTTTATTACTGGTTTTCTGATCTCATGCTGGTGGGATTGTGCTGGAAAAATTATTACACGCACTTCAAAGATCTCTTTGTCTTAAAGAGGGCTCTAGTGTTTCCTTTTTCTCTCCAAACATGTGTTCCACTGCCAGGTTTTTTGCAGAATACATCACACAAAAACATTGCTCTTGGAGATACACTTGGTAGGGATTTTTTTTCTCTTAAATTTAGCTTGAAGTCAGATTGTTAAGTAGATTAATCCCACACTTCCAGAGTAATGCAGCATATGGGTATACTGTGCATTCCAGGCTCAATGCCAGAATGTTCTGTTAAGTAAAATTAAAATTAGGACGATGTAATCAATTAGCGTGTTCATCATTCAGTGCATGAGCCAGGTGCGACCCTTCGAGGCTTTCCTGAATTCCTCCAAGGACCATTATGACCTCTGTTATTTGACATAATATTTTAGCACGATCCAGCTCGAAAAATTGTTAAAATGTATATTACACTTTTTGTAAGGGTCCAACTCAATTATACATTCATATCGAAAATAGGCACCTTTACAGACAGGGGAGTAATGATTACTGTAGAAGAGGGTGCGACCCCGATCGGGCCCTTGTGGATTTGCGTCCGAGGATGAACATTCAGCTGAAATGTATTGTAGCGCAAGGAACTAGCCGGTTCCCTACACTGCATTACTCGCCACTGGCCAGTCAGAAGCCAGCTGCTGATGTCGGCAGGTGGCGCATGACAGTGACGTTATACATCACCCTTAGGAAACACATAGATGTCAGCTGGTGGCCTCTGCTCCTGTTACAGACGAGGGCGCTGGGTGACATTAGAACAGGGGAAGGTGAGTAGAATGTTTTTTTTTTGTGCGTTAGAGAAGAGTGGCAGAACAGGGACATATTTACTAGGAAGGAACCCAAGATGGGGGACAGATATACCAAGAAGGGGCCCAGGATGGGTGACATATATACCAGATAGAGCACCAAAATGATGGCATATATAGTAGGATGGAAGACATACTGTATATACCAGTATGGGGAATATATATCAGGAAGGGGCCCAGGATGGGGGGCATGTATTTCAGAATGGGGGACATATATACCAGGGAGGAACTCAGGTTGGGGGATATACAGTGCCTACAAGTAGTATTCAACCCCCTGCAGATTTAGCTGGTTGACACATGCGGAATTAACTTGGCATTGTGACATTTGTACTGTAGATCAGCCTGGAAGTGGGAAATGCACTGCAGCAAATGTTTTTTTTTTTTTTTTTAAACATAAAAAGTTAATTCAGAGTGTCATTTATTATTCAACCCCTCAAACCACAAGAATTCTGTTTGGTCCCCCTAAAGTATTAAGAAGTAGTTCAGGCACCAAGAATAATGAGCTTCACATGTGTGGATTAAAGATCTCTTTTGCCAGCCTTTTCTGACTATTTAAGACCCTCCCCAAACTTGTGAACAGCACTCAGACATGGTCAACATGGGAAAGACAAAGGAGCATTCCAAGGCCATCAGAGACAAGATCGTGGAGGGTCACAAGGCTGGCAAGGGGTACAAAACCCTTTCCAAGGAGTTGGGCCTACCTGTCTCCACTGTTGGGAGCATCATCCGTAAGTGGAAGGCTTATGGAACTCCTGTTAGCCTTCCACGGCCAGGACAGCCTTTGAAAGTGTCCTCCCGTGCCGAGGCCAGGCTTGTCCGAAGAGTCAAGGCTAACCCAAGGACAACAAGGAAGGAGCTCCGGGAAGATCTCATGGCAGTGGGGACATTGGTTTCAGTCAATACCATAAGTAACGTACTCCACCGCAATGGTCTCCGTTCCAGACGAGCCCGTAAGGTACCTTTACTTTCAAAGCGTCATGTCAAGGCTCGTCTACAGTTTGCTCATGATCACTTGGAGGACTCTGAGACAGACTGGTTCAAGGTTCTATGGTCTGATGAGACCAAGATCGAGATCTTTGGTGCCAACCACACACGTGACGTTTGGAGACTGGATGGCACTGCATACGACCCCAAGAATACCATCCCTACAGTCAAGCATGGTGGTGGCAGCATCATGCTGTGGGGCTGTTTCTCTGCCAAGGGGCCTGGCCATCTGGTCCGCATCCATGGGAAGATGGATAGCACGGCCTACCTGGAGATTTTGGCCAAGAACCTCCGCTCCTCCATGAAGGATCTTAAGATGGGTCGTAATTTCATCTTCCAACAAGACAACGACCCAAAGCACACAGCCAAGAAAACCAAGGCCTGGTTCAATAGGGAAAAAGTCAAGGTGTTGGAGTGGCCTAGTCAGTCTCCTGACCTTAACCCAATTGAAAACTTGTGGAAGGAGCTCAAGAATAAAGTCCACATGAGACACCCAAAGAACTTAGATAACTTGGAGAAGATCTGCATGGAGGAGTGGGCCAAGATAACTCTACAGACCTGTGCCGGCCTGATCAGGTCTTATAAAAGACGATTATTAGCTGTAATTGCAAACAAGGGTTATTCCACAAAATATTAAACATAGGGGTTGTATAATAATTGACCCACACTTTTATGTTTAAAATTTAATAAAATTCAACTGAGCAACATAACTTTTTGGTTTGTAAGATTTATGCTTCTGTTCATAAAACCTACTCTCGTTTGCAGTTTGAAGGCTCTAACTTATTTGCATCTTATCAAACCAGCTAAATCTGCAGGGGGTTGAATACTACTTGTAGGCACTGTATATGCTAGGTAGAGGCCCAAGATGAGGGCATATATAGAAGGATGGGGGACATATATACCAGGTAGAAACTCAGGATGGAGGGGCATATATACCAGGAAGGAACCCAGGATGGAGGACATATATATACCTAGAAGGTGACCAGGATGGGGGACATAACTACATAATAGGGGAGGTTGGGGCAACTCGTGTATCCTCATAAGATTTAGAACACTGCAAGGGCCCATACATCTGACCAACATGCAAGGGGGGTCCCAGGTCAAATTTTGCACTGGTGCCCATCGAACTCTAGTTACTCCACTGTTTACGTACCAAAGGTAGAAGAACTGCATTTCCTAGGTGGCACCTCAGTTGGTCCCACACTGAGTTATTGTATTGTACTTCAGTAACAGCTGGAGATTTAGGTTTTTCCAGCCCACTATAGATAAGAGAGCTGTGGATAAAGAGCACCTCTTATCTGCTCAGAAGCCTTTGATACAATCAGCTATGAGACCTAAGAGCATTAGACCCTCTCCTTAATATATGTTCTTGATTCTGAGTACACATAATATGACAGCTGGGTGCTATATTTGAAAAGGGAAGGAACACTTGAATGAATCCATGTAATGGCTATAATCTAAACACATTTTGTTGCAAGGTTTACATACTTGCTAGGGAGGGGTGACTCAGTGATAAAGAAACTGCTTTGAAATGCGAGAATGTGAGTCAAGCTTTATATCTTCATAGCTTGGCTTCCCGTGCCTGAGGCCCCAAACTGTATTGTACAGATCTTCAGGTCAATGATTTATCCTGCCTAGACCACAGAATGAATAAACAAATCAGTGCCTGTCATTGTATTTATCCAGATGAACAAAAGATACTGTACACTGCAGAAGGAAAAGTTAAAGGGATATAATACTGAAACGTGACTTACATTAAAAACATTTTTGTTATGCTGTTCTTGCTGTATAAATAAAGAGCACTTTGCTGTGAAGAATGCATTTTTCAGACATGACTATGGAGTAAATTCCACATGATTTATTCCACTATTCGCATAATGATCTGTCCACTAGGGGCACTATTAACCCCATTGACCCTTCAAGTGCAATATCAGCTTTTGGAATGCTGCATTTGATAAATGATTCTTTATTTATACAAATATTTTGTATTTGTGACTCAGAATGTATCATGACACTGTGTTATGAAAGAAACTGAGTAAGATCAGTTTTGACATTTTGAGATTGTGGATTTTTGTTAAATACATTTTTTTGCATTGTAACTAGTGATGGTGGGCACTAAACTGCTCGGGTGTTCGTTGCTCGGGTCGAGCACATTGGAATACTCGGGTGCTCAACCCGAGCAACGAGCCCAATGTAAGTCTATGGGTAGCTCGAGCATTTTTCAGGCGGCTCCCCCCGGCGGTCTTCAGAGGGCCTAAAAATTGCCCAAATCAATTGGAACAGTGCCCAAATGACATGGGAACAGCATGGGGAAGACCCCTGGAAGCATCTCTGACTCCCAGGTCACTGCTGTCAACAATGTTGTCAGAGGTATTACGCCACTTTTATGGACTCACAATAAAACATACAAAAACTACTCCAAAATGTTTTTTCCTGGGAAATCGGTTAAGGAACATCCTTTTCAGGGTAATGACTTGTATATAAAGCAAAATAAATAACCCCCCCAAAAAAAATAGTCCTCCACACCTTAGGCTATGTTGCGTTTTTGATTCGTTTTTGTACTTTTGTATTGCTTTCAACCATGACAAATGCATTCCCTGGGAAATGTCAATTTAACATTTTACAACTTTATCTGGCCATGTAGTGTTTGAGACATTATCAGACACATCCTGTTTCATTTATGAAGGAGGGACTCTGAAAGTCACAAAGCCTATTTTTATAGGGCCATCAGGCGGCCTTTACTATTCTTAAAGGGCCAGCAGTCAACCCTCACTATTCTTAGAGAGCCATCAGCCGGCTAGGCTTTGTTATTCCCATTACTAAAGAGTGGGTCTCCTATACTATTATTGCGTTTGCAGTGAGTGGCAGGGCTGCCCAAAATTTGGACACACCCCAATACCACTTTGAAAATTTGGATGCACCCGAATACCCCTTTGAAGAGACTTAGAGGAGGGCCTCCTGATAACAATATTCCCATTATTAGGAAGTGGGTCTCCCATACTGTTTGCCTATGCAGTGAATGTAAGGGCTGCCAAAAATTTGGACCTACTCCAATGCCCCTTGGAAGAGACGTAGAGGAGGGCGTCCTGAAAAAAAATGTTCCCATTTTTAGGAATTGGGTCTCCCATTGTGTTTGCCTATGCAGTGAATGCAAGAGTTGTCAAAAATTTGGAGGCAAACCAATGCCCCTTGGAAGAGACGTGGAGATCAGAGGGCCTCCTGAAAACAATGTTCCCATTATTAGGAAATGGGTCTCCCATTGTGTTTGCCTATGCAGTGAATGCAAGGCTTGCCAAAAATTGGGAGGCACTCCAATGCCAAATGGAAGAGACAAAGAGGGCCTCATGAAAAAATTTTCCCATTATTAGGAAGTGGGTCTCCCATAGTGTTGGCCTACGCAGTGAATGCAAGGGTTGCCAAAAATTGGGAGGCACTCCAATGCCCCTTGGAAGAGACGTAGAGGGCCTCATGAAAAAATGTTCCAATTATTAGGAAGTGGGTCTCCCATAGTGTTGGCCTATGCAGTGAATGCAAGGGCTTCCAAAAATTGTGAGGCACTCCAATGCCCCTTGGAAGAGACGTGGATGAGAGCCTCATAAAAAAATGTTCCCATTAGAAAGGAGCGGGTCTCCTATACTTGTAATGCCCATGCACTAAGTGTATGGGCTGACAAACATTTACCCCTGGGGGGTATACATGAACACACTGTATAAAAAAAATTGTTTACAGGCATCATAAATACCCTTTAAAGAAATGAAGTGGGTGTTGCATCATGGACCACGGTCACCCTGGTGACATGGTGGTTGAGGATGAGGATGAGGAGAAGGAGGAGGACAAGAGCAAATAGCCAAAATCAGGAAGCGTATACCCAAGTGTGGGTGTGAAAAGGTGCATGGGAATACACCTCCCAAAAAAAAAAACTGGATTTGAGTTTATGTTATCCTGCTATCATGATAATGCCCCGTCTCATGCTGCACATAACACATCTGCATCTCTGGCTGCTATGGGCATAAAAGGGGACAAACATATGGTGTGGCACCCATTCTCCCCTGACCTCAACCCCATTGAGAACCTCTGGAGCATCATCAAAAGGAGTGTCTATGATGGCGGGAGGCAGTTCACATCTAAGCAACAGCTCTGGGAGGGTATTCTGTCCTCATGCAAAACAATTAAAGCAGAAACCATCCAAAACCTGACAAATTCAATGGACGAGAGAGTTCAGAAGCTCCTTTCGAACAAGGGGTCCTATGTGCAAATGTAACATCACCTAGAATAAAGTTTTGAGTTGAAAACTGTTTGATTTCAGTTTGTAATAACCCGCTAATGCTTATAATTTCAAAAATGACCATTTTTTGTTCTATATTAAAATGAAAAGGTTGAAAACTCTGCTGTGCAGAATAATTTGGAACATGCATTTTGAGTGCAGTTTGTGTTTTTTATTTTTTAAAAAATATACTGTTATCATAGGCAGTTGGTACAAAAACCTTTCAATTGTACTCTAATAGTTATTTGACTGGAAAATTACAATGACTGCAATTCATATAGGTAATTTGGGAAAATCTGAGAAAATATTATTTGCATAATAATTTGGAACACAGTGTATATATCAATGTTCTCAGCTCCTCCTGCTATATATCATGGTGCCTGCAGATTGGATTGTATTTTCATGGTGACAGGTTCCTTTCAAAACAAATTTGTTGCATAACTTATGCAGATGGAAGCAGAGGAACCCCGGTAATTATTGTGGGGTCTCTCTTTGCATCGTTTTGTATTCTTTTTGGAATGGAAAAAAAAGACTTCTAAAGACTTCTAATTCTAAAAACAGAAACATGGGAGATAAATTGCAGTACTCGGTACTGATCATTGAACAATGCACAGAGCGGCAGTGTTAGGCTATGTGCCCACGTAGCAGATTTTATGCAGAGCGTTTTTGCCTCTCTCTGGCAGAAAAAAACGCATGCAGATTTACATGCGTTTTTTCTGCCAGAGAGAAGCATTTTTTCAGTTTTTTTACATGCGTTTTCGCATGCGTTTTTTCAAGCAGTTTTCCAAGCGATTTTGAGCATCACTTGGAAAGTGCTTGACAAGTTGGTCACACAATATAAATCCATGCACCCGGCATGGATTTATAATGTGTGAACAACTGATTCTTTAAATGCAGCATCTATAGTAAAAAAAAGAGAAGTAAAACGTTAAAAATAAAAAAAAACCTGTATACTCACCTCTCCGGTCTCCTCCAGTCTGCTCCCGGCCACGTCATCTCTCTTCGGCGTCCCGCGGTGTACTGTCAGGTCCTGCGGTGACGTCATTTAGTCAGCTGATGGTCACGCGACCATCACCTGACCGCCGACGTCAGCGGTCGCGTGACCATCAGGTGATTAAATGACGTCACCGCAGGTCCTGACAGTACACCGCGGGATGCCAAGGAGAGAAGACGTGGCCAGGAGCAGACTGGGGGCCACCGGAGAGGTGAATATACAGGTTTTGTTTATTTTTAACTTTTTAATTTATTTTTTTCACCGCGTGGTAGCCGGGATGAAGAGGAGTTGTAGTCTCCTCTTCATCCCGGGTACCACACGCACCGCGATTACGCTGCAAATTCGCGGCCATTGAATTTAATTGAAACGCAGCAAATCCACATATAGCTGTGGGTTTGCTGCGTTTCAATGTTCCTCAATGGCCGCGAATTTGCAGCGTAATTGCGGTAGAAATGGTCATGCTGCGTTTTGCAACGCAATGCGAATTTGGCGCACAAATTAGCGCATCATGTGCACAGCACATCCGAATTCACATTGCTTTGCATGGCAGACTGTTTTACAAGCGTTTTCAAAAATGCTACGTGGGCACATGGCCTTACACTCTGTACCTTGGTTAAACCCGGCCACTGCTGGAGAAAATATCAGTTGATCTGTGGAGGTGTCAGATGTCGGACTCCCACTGATGTCAACTTATTGACCTGTCCCATGAATAAGTCAATATGTTAGTCCTGGGCAACTCTTTAAATTGTATTATCAACAACTAGTGTTGATCGAGCACTGAAATGCTTGAGCGCTGGGCACTCGGATGCTCGGACGTGCTGTACTCAAGTAGCCAGCATAGTGGAAGTGAATGGCAAACTCGAGCATTTTTAGGGAGGAGATCTCTCTCTCTCACTCTCGTTCTCTCTCTCACTATCTCTCTCTCTATCTCTCTCTCTCTATCTCTCTCTCTCTCCACATGGCACAGATAATTGAAATGAGCTTCTTATGAGGACTCGAGCACCACATGATACTCGGCACTGCTCGATACTCGATCGAGCAACCCAATGCAAGAACGAGTATTGAGCAGTGCCGAGCACGATCGCCCATCACTATTAACAACGTAAAAAATAATGGGAAAATAATATCAGGTTTGCATTTTATCTGTACTCTTCAAAAAAGTAAATATATAAGTAAAGGTTAGTCAATAAGTTAAATCTACCTCAAAATGATAGTATTAAAAATGATGTCATCCTGTAAAAAAACAATCCCTCATTTTAACTACATTAGTGAAAAAATAAAAAGTTGTTGGAATGTGGCAACTTAAATAAATACTTTGCTCAAGATATGTACTTTAATTGAGTAAAAGTAGTAAAAATAAAAAAAAAAATATTCAGATTTGTGTAATCGTAAAGATAGAATATTAGTTATCCTGCGGAGTGAATGGCATAAAAATGTAACATTTAACCGATTCACCCCGAAGCCTGACTACTTTCCTGACCAGGTTAAATTTTACAATTCTGTCCAGTGTCACTCTGAAACGTTTCAATGGATTATGATGGTTCTGAGATTATTTTTTCATGACACATTGTACTTTATGTAATTGGTAAATTTAGGTTGCATTTTTTGCGCTTATTTGTGAAAATATCATAATTTTGGTGAAAATTCTGAAAATTTTACAATTTTCAAACTTTCAATTTTTATATCCTTAACCCCTTTACAACCCAAGGTGGTTTGCACGTTAATGACCAGGCCAATTTTTACAATTCTGACCACTGTCACTTTATGAGGTAATTACTCTGGAATGCTTCAACGGATCACCCTGATTCTGAGATTGTTTTTTCGTGACATACTGTACTTCATGATTGTGGTAAAATTTCTTTGATATCACTTGCGTTTATTTGTGAAAAAAATGGAAATTTTGGGAAAATTTTGAAAATTTAGCAATTTTCAAAATTTGAATTTTTATGCCCTTAAATCAGAGAGATATGTCACACAAAATAGTTAATAAATAACATTTCCCACATGTCTACTTTACATCAGCACAATTTTGGAACCAAATTTTTTTTTTATTAGGCAGCTATAAGGGTTAAAAGTTGACCAGCGATTTCTCATTTTTACAACAAAATTTACAAAACCATTTTTTTTAGGGACCACATCACATTTGAAGTCACTTTGAGGGGTCTATATGACATAAAATACCCAAAAGTGACACCATTCTAAAAACTAAACCCCTCAAGGTGCTCAAAACCACATTCAAGAACTTTATTAACCCTTCAGGTGCTTCACACCAATTAATTGAACATGAAAGGAAAAAATGAACATTTAACTTTTTTTCACTAACATTTTATTTTAGACCCCAATTTTTTTATTTTCACAAGGGTACCAGGAGAAATTGGACTCCAAAAGTTGTTGTCCAATTTCTCCTGAGTACGCCGATACCTCATATATGGGGGTAAACCATTGTTTGGGCGCACGGCAGGGCTCGGAATGGAAGGAGTGCCATTTGACGTTTTCAATGCAAAACTCAGTGGCATTGCCAGCGGACCCCATGTTGCTTTTGGAGAGCCCCTGATGTGCCTAAACAGTCGAAACCCCCCACAAGTGACCCCATTTTGGAAACTAGACCCTTCAGGGAACTTATTTATATGTGTGGTGAGCACTTTGAACCCCAAAGTGTTTTGCAAAGGTTTATGACGTAGAGCCGTGAAAAAAAACAAACATTTTTTTTCCACAAAAACGATCTTTTAGCCGCAATATTTTTATTTTCATGAGGGTACTAGGAGAAATTGGACTCCAAAAGTTGTTGCACAATTTCTACTGAGTAAGCCGACACCTCATATGTGGGGGTAAACCATTGTTTGGGAGCACGGCAGGGCTCGGAAGGGAAGGAGCGCCAATTGACGTTTTCAATGTAAAACTTGCTGGAATTGACAGCGGACCCCATGTCACGTTTGGAGAGCCCTTGATGTGCCTAAACAGTGGAAACCCCCCACAAGTGACCCCATTTTGGAAACTAGACCCCTTAAGGAACTTATTTAGATGAGTGGTGAGCACTTTGAACCCCCAAGTGTTTTGCAAAAGTTTATGATGTAGAGACAAAATCATTTATTTTCCACAAAAACGATCTTTTAGCCTCAATATTTTTATTTTCACAAGGGCACTAGGAGAAATTGGAAACCAAAAGTTGTTCTCCAATTTCTCCTGAGTATTCTGATACCTCATATGTGGGGGAAAGCCATTGTTTAGGCACACGGCAAGGCTCGGAAGGGAAGGAGCACCATTTGACGCTTTCAATGCAAAACTCGCTGGAATTGCCAGCGGACCCCATGTTGCGTTTGGAGTGCCCCTGATGTGCCTAAACAGTGGAAACCCCCCACAAGTGACCCCATTTGGGAAACTAGACCCCTAAGGGAACTTATTTAGATGTGTGGTGAGCACTTTGAACCCCCAAGTGTTTTGCAAAGATTTATGACACTAGAGCCGTGAAAAAAACCAAACATTTTTTTTCCACAAAAACGATCTTTTAGCCGCAATATTTTCATTTTCACGAGGGTACTAGGAAAAATTGGACTCCGAAAGTTGTTGTGCAATTTCTACTGAGTACGCTGATACCTCATATGTGGGGGTAAACCATTTTTTGGGCACACGGCAGGGCTCGGAAGGGAAGGAGCGCCAATTGACGTTTTCAATGTAAAACTTGCTGGAATTGACAGCGGACCCCATGTCGCGTTTGGAGAGCCCCTGATGTGCCTAAACAGTGGAAACCCCCCACAAGTGACCCCATTTTGGAAACTAGACCCCTCAGGGAACTTATTTAGATGTGTGGTGAGCACTTTGATCCCCCAAGTGTTTTGCAAAAGTTTATGACGTAGAGCCAAAATCATTATTTTCCACAAAAGCGATCTTTTAGCCACAATATTTTTATTTTCACAAGGGCACTAGGAGAAATTGGACACCAAAAGTTGTTTTCCAATTTCTCCTGAGTATTCTGATACCTCATGTGTGGGGGAAAGCCATTGTTTGGGCACACGGCAGGGCTCGGAAGGGAAGGAGCGCCACTTGACGTTTTCAATGCAAAACTCGCTGGAATTGCCAGCGGACCCCATGTTGCGTTTGGAGAGCCCCTGATGTGCCTAAACAGTGGAACCCCCACCACAAGTGACCCCATTTTGGAAACTAGACCCCTCAGGGAACTTATTTAGATGTGTGGTGAGCACTTTGAACCCCCAAGTGTTTTGCAAAGGTTTATGACTTATAGCCGTGAAAAGAAAAAAAACATTTTTTTTCCACAAAAACGATCTTTTAGCCGCAATATTTTCATTTTCACGAGGGTACTAGGAGAAATTGGACACCAAAAGTTCTTGCGCAATTTTTCCTGAGTATGCTGATACCCCATGTGTTGGAGAAAACTACTGTTTGGGCGCATGTCAGGGTTCGGAAGGGAAGGAGTGACGCTTTTGAACACAGACTTTGATGGAATGGTCTGCGGGCGTCATGTCACGTTCTCAGAACCCCTGATGTGCCTAAAAAGTGGAAATGCCCAACAAGTGCCCCCTTTTTGGAAACTAGACCCCCAATTAATTTATCTAGATGTGTGGTGAGCCCATTGAACCCCCAGGTGCGTCACAGAAAATTATAATGTTGACTTGTGAAAATAAAAAAAAACAACATTTTTTCCACAAACATGCAAAAAAAAATATTTTCACAAGGGTACCAGGAGAAATTGCACCCCATAAGTTGTGCAATTTCTCCTGAGTATGCGGAAACCCCATGTGTTGGAGAAAACTACTGTTTGGGCGCATGTCAGGGCTCGTAAGGGAAGGAGTGACGCTTTTGAACGCAGACTTTGATGGAATGGTCTGCGGGCGTCATGTCACGTTCTCAGAACCCCTGATGTGCCTAAACAGTGGAAATGCCCAACAAGTGCCCCATTTTTGGTAGTGGTAGTTGATTTTTTAATTTTATAGTGTAGTGTTATACATCAGTTGTGTAGGACAACCTGACGAACACTACACAACTGACATATGACAACCTGACGAACACTACGTCAGTTGCGTAGTGTTCGTCAGGTTGTCATACGTCAGAAATTAATTTAATAGTCCATCGAAGTATGGTACCTTTTGAAGCAGTCTTTCATACACAGGCCAGGTTTGTCAGGGCAGGTGTCACATTGATACATGGTGTCCTTGCGTATTCCACTTTTATAACACACTCAGCACCTCTTTTGTGACTTTCCTTTTTTTCTGCTGTGAGGGATCTGCCCTGGGAAATGCTGGCCTGGTACAATTCTCTGTCCTTGAATTCCGGAACTACTAGGGCCTGCTCCGTCACCGCTGCCTAATATCAGGGCCTTGATAACAGTCTCCTGGAAGTGAAGATATGACATAGAAGTCTGGCCTGCACATTGTGACAGAAGGAAAGCGTTGTGCATTGCCATCTGTACAATGTGCACGGCCAGCTTCTTATACCATACCTTCGCCTTTCTCAAAGCACTGTACGGCTGGAGGACTTGATCTGAAAGATCAACTCCCCCCATGTACTTGTTGTACCCCACTACACAGTCTGGTTTGGCGACCTGTGTAGTGGAACCTCGTACCGAGCTGAGGGTGCTGCCATCACCATGTATGGTGGTCAAGAAAAGGACATCCCTTTTGTCCTTGTACTTGACCATCAGCAGGTGGTCGCTACATTGGGCTCTGCTCTCACCCCTTCTGAGCAGCTGCCCAATTAGCGTCTTTGGGAGGCCTTTCTGATTTTTGCGGACAGTACCGCAGGCTGCAGTACGTCGCGCAGAGAGGGACTTGAAGAGCGGGATACTTGTATAAAAGTTATCCACGTAGAGGTGATAACCTTTATCCAGCAGTGGGTGCACCAAGTCCCACACAATTTTCCCACTCACTCCCAGAACGGGGGGGGGGGGGTTCAGGGGGTTCAATCTGGGAGTCCTTCCCTTCATAAACTCTAAACTTGTGAGTGTACCCTGAGGTACTCTCACAAAGTTTATACAGCTTGATCACGTACCTTGTCCTCTTACTGGGCAGGTACTGCAGGAATCCAAGCCGCCCCTTAAAAGAGATTAAGGACTCATCCACACAGATGTCCCTTTGGGGCACGTACACTTCAGCAAACTTGTTGTTGAAGTGTTCGATGACCGGCCGAACTTTGAAAAGATGATCAAAGTTCGGGTCATCGCGTGCAGGACACCTTGCATTATCTTGGTAATGCAAGAACTTGTGGATTGCCTGAAAGCGTCTCCGGATCATGACCATTCGGAACACTGGAGTGTTATACAAAACGTCAACACTCCAGTATTGCCGAAGCTCGGGCTTCTTCAGGATCCCCATAAAAAGGACCAGGTCCCAAAACTTCATCATTTCTACTGTTTCTACAGGAGACCAGTTAGAAAATGATGAAGAGGGGTTTTGTTCCAAAAATTGATGAGCGTATAAATTAGTTTGGCCCACCATGAGGTTTACAAAATCCTCAGAGAAAAAGACTTTGTAAAAGTCTATTTCTGTGAGGCCGGTGGTGTCAAACTTGATTCCTGAATCCGCCACGAAATCAGGAATCAGTGGCTCATAATTTTCGGGGGGCGAGGTCCATATGGGATCAGTAGTGGGGAGCGCTGGATCATTGTCTCTCCTGCGACGACTTTCCAGCAGAAGAGGAGGAAGAGGAGGAAGAAGAAGAAGACGACGAGGAGTCGGAAAAATAAAGAAATGTGGGATCCTCACCCTCGCTGTCAGTGTCGGTGGCAAGAATAGCATATGCCTCCTCCGCTGAATAGCGAGTTTGGGATGAGTGGGACATTGTTTGTTATGTATGTGGTGCGTGTGTGTCAATACTTTATTTAGAGTGTGTGTGTGTCAATACTTTATTTAGAGTGTGTGGAAAAAGGAAATACTGTATGTGGTGCAAACAGCGAGCACGAGTGTGGATTGGTGAACTATGTCACCGATCAATACTCGGCGGCTGCTGGATGTGCGCACGGATGTGTGGGGAGTGGGAAGAGGGGAATTGGGGTGGATGAGGGGAGATCAGAGATTACTTACCAAAGTCCTCTCTGTTCTTCTTTCAGGACCGGGAGCCCGGAGCAGGAGCCTGGCGCTGGTGACCGGGAGCCCGGCGCTGGTGACCGGGAGCCCGGAGCAGGAGACCGGGAGCCCAGAGCAGGAGCCCGGCGCTGGTGACCGGGAGCCCGGAGCAGGAGACCGGGAGCCCGGAGCAGGAGCCCGGCGCTAGTGACAGGGAGCCCGGCACTGGTGACCGGGAGCCCGGAGCAGGAGCTCGGTGCTGGTGACTGGGAGCCCAGAGCAGGAGACCGGGAGCCTGGAGCAGGAGCCCGGCGCTGGTGACCGGGAGCCCGGCGCTGGAGGCCGGGAGCCCTGCGCAGGGGGCCGGGAGCCCGACGCAGGTGGTCGGCGCTGGTGACCGGGAGCAGAGCTGGTGACCGGGAGCGGAGCTGGAGACTCGGACCGAAGCTGGAGACCGCTGCAGGACGCAGAAAAAAAAATGGTGGTAAGGGGGGGGTTAAAAAGAGGGGGGATTGGGGTGGATGAGGGGAGAACAGACTTACCAAAATCTTCTCTGCAGGATCAGCAGCAGGATCAGCAGCAGGCTCTGGAGCAGGAACCACAGCAGGTCAGGAGTAGAGATGAGCGGTGTTCGACTAGAACTGTTCGCCAATCTCAAATTCGAGCTGTTTTGGGTGGTGTTCGAGTTGTTCGACGAACCCGAACGATTTGCAAAAAATTCGGCTGTTCGAGGTTATGTTCGATAACTGTTCGTGCACCAAAAGCGTGTCCTGCATGTCTGGCGCTATTTAGAGCACTAATCATGCAGGGATTGTCTGCCACTCACTGTAATGCCACAGCCATGGTGGTTGTGGCATTAGAGTGATTGCCCAAATCGATGGGAACAGTGCTCACAGTGAAACATGAAAAGCCGGCAATTCAGCAGCGGCGTACACCGGTACCCGACAAATTAGAACCGAAAGAATAGAGCATCACACATAGATTAGATAGAAACATGTCAGTCACATATATAAGAAGTACAGTGACAGTGTTGCTTACTGTACTTGTCATTTAGTGTAAAGGATTTATTAAAAAAATATATTAGTGTTTTCATGCACCGTCTCTTTAAAAAAGCCGGCCGGCAATTCAGCAGCGGTACCCGACAATTTAGAATGGAAGGAATAGAGAATCACACATAGATTAGATAGATAGAAACATGTCAGTCACATATATAAGAAGTACAGTGACAGTGTTGATTACTGTACTTGCCATTTAGTGTAAAGGATTTATTAAAAAAATATTAGTGTTTTCATGCACCGTCTCTTTAAAAAAGCCGGCCGGCAATTCAGCAGCGGTACCCGACAATTTAGAATGGAAGGAATAGAGCATCACACATAGATTAGATAGATAGAAACATGTCAGTCACATATATATGAAGTACAGTGACAGTGTTGATTACTGTACTTGTCATTTAGTGTTAAAATAAAGGATTTATTTAAAAAAAAAATTGGCGTGGGGTTCCCCGTAATTTTAGGCTCTAGCGGAGGTTAAGCAGACGGCTGGGGCAGATGTTTGAAGCCTGGGAAGGGATAATACCCACGGAGCTTCCCAGGCTACTAATATCAGCCCCCAGCTGAATGCCTAGCCTTTACTAGCTATTAAAATGGGGGACCCCCCAAAAAATTGACGTGGGGTCCCCCCTATTTTAATAGCTTGCAAAGGCCAGGCAGACAGCTGGGGGCTGATATTAATAGCCCAGGAAGGGTGCCATGAATATTGGCCCCCTCCCAGGCTAGAAACACCAGCCGTCAGCCGCCCCAGAAATGGCACATCCATAGGATGCGCCAATTCTGGCACTTAGCCTCGCTCTTCCCACTGCCCTGTAGCGGTGGCAGTGGGGTAATAGGGCTGGGGTTGATGTCAGCTTATAATGCCAGCTGACATCAAGCCCAGGTTAGTAATGGAGAGGCGTCTATAAGACACCCCCATTACTAACCCCATAGTCAAAGTTAAAAAAAAACACAAACACCCAGAATAAAGTCCTTTAATTGAAATAAAGACACAATTCTTTATTGTTCTAAATTAAACCATACTTACCGTCACGCCCATTCCAGCTGAAGCCAACGATCTCCTGCAATAAAAATAAAATAATAAAACAACCTTCATCCTTACCTTTCCATGGTTCCCAGGACGGCTCCAGCTCTGCTACATTCACATGACAGGCTGGATCGCAGCCGAAAGCTGCCATCCAACTTGCCATGCCGCAGACACTGAGAAGCGCAGGCATGCTTGCGCTCCTCAGTGTCTGACTGTGACGGCATCCAGATGAGCCGAGTTCATGTCCAATGAACTCAGCTCACCTCATGCACGTCACTGTCAGTGACGTGCATGAGGTGAGCTGAGTTCATTGTGAAAAACCCCACTAAGAATTTAAAGACACATAGAGCAGGGCCACAGTAACAAGGTACGACATGTTCCCATTAGAAAGGAGAGGTTCTGCTATACAGTTATAGGGTATGCAGTGAGTCCACCGGCTGACAATTTTAGGAAAAACCCGACTAAAAATTTAAAGACACACAGAGCAGGGCCACAGTAACAAGGTACGACATGTTCCCATTAGAAAGGAGAGAGTCTGCTATACAGCTATAGGGTATGTAGTGAGTCCAACGGCTGACAATTTTAGGAAAAACCCCACTAAGAATTTAAAGACACACAGAGCACGGCCACAGTAACAAGTACGACATGTTCCCATTAGAAAGGAGAGGGTCTGCTATACAGTTATAGGGTATGCAGTTAGTCCAACGGCTGACAATTTTAGGAAAAACGCCACTAAGAATTTAAAGACACATGAAGCAGGGCCACAGTAACAAGTACGACATGTTCCCAATAGAAAGGAGAGAGTCTGCTGTACAGTTATAGGGTATGCAGTGAGCCCAACGGCTGACAATTTTAGGAAAAACCCCACTAAGAATTTAAAGACACACAGAGCAGAACCACAGTAACAAGGTACGACATGTTCCCATTAGAAAGGAGAGTCTGCTCTACAGTTGATGGGTATGCAATGAGTCCATTGGCAGACAATTTTAGGAAAAACCCCACTAAGAATTTAAAGACACACAGAGCAGGGCCACAGTAACAAGGTACGACATATTCCCATTAGAAAGGAGAGAGTCTGCTATACAGTTATAAGGTATGCAGTGAGTCCAACGGGTGACCAATTTTAGGAAAAACCACACTAAGAATTTAAAGACACACAGAGCAGGGCCACAGTAACAACAAATTCCCATTAGAAAAGAGGGAGTCTCCCATAGTGTTGGCCTATGCAGTGAATGCAAGGGCTGCCAAAAATTTGGAGGCACTTCAATGCCCCTTGGAAGAGACGTGGAGGAGGGCCTTATAAAAAAATGTTCCCATTAGAAAGCAGCGGGCCTCCTATACTTGTAATGCCCATGCACTAAGTGTATGGGCTGACAAACATTTACCCCTGGGGGGTATACATGAACATACTGTATAAAAAAATTTTTTTACGGGCATCATAAACACCCTTTACAAAAATTAGGTGGGTGTTGCATCACTGACCACGGTCACCCTGGTGATATGGTGGTGGAGGATGAGGAGAAGGAGGAGGACAAGAGCAAATAGCCAAAATCAGGAAGTGTATACCCATGTGTGGGTGTGAAAAGGTGCATGGGAATACACCTCCCAAGAAAAGACACTGGATTGGAGTTTATGTTACGCTGCTATCATTCGGTGGTGTTGAGAATCATAGAATCATAGAATCATAGAATGGTAGAGTTGGAAGGGACCTCCTGGGTCATCTGGTCCAACCCCCTGCTCAAAGCAGGATTCACTAGATCATCTCAGACAGATGTCTGTCCAGCCTCTGTTTGAAGACGTCCATTGAAGGGGAACTCACCACCTCTCGTGGCAGCCTGTTCCACTCATTAATCACCCTAACTGTCAAAAAGTTTTTTCTAATATCTAATCTGTGTCTCCTCCCATTTAGTTTCATCCCATTGCTTCTAGTCTTTTCTTTCCTTGTGCAAATGAGAATAAAGATGATCCTTCTACAATGTGACAGCCCTTGACATATTTGTAGACAGCTATTAAGTCTCCCCTCAGTCTTCTTTTTTGCAAGCTAAACATTCCCAAATCCTGCAACCGTTCCTCATAGGACATGGTTTGCAGATCAGTCACCATTCTGGTCGCTCTTCTCTGAACTTGCTCCAGTTTGTCTATGTCTTTTTTAAAATGTGGTGCCCAAAACTGTACACAGTATTCCAGATGAGGTCTGACCAAAGAGGAGTAAAGACCGATAATGACTTCACGTGATCTAGACTGTATGCTTCTGTTAATACATCCCAGAATTGTATTTGCCTTTTTTGCTGCTGCATCACACTGTTGACTCATGTTCAGTCTATGATCTATTAGTATACCTAAGTCTTTTTCACATGTACTGTTGCTTAGCTCTATTCCTCCCATTCTGTATATGCTTTTTTCATTTTTATTGCCCAGATGTAGTACTTTGCATTTTTCCCTGTTAAAAACCATTCTGTTGGTTGCTGCCCACTGCTCCAGTTTATTTAGGTCTTTTTGAATCCTCTCTCTCTCTTCTCTAGTATTAGCTATCCCTCCTAGCTTTGTGTCATCAGCAAATTTAATCAGTTTACCCTTAATTCCTTCATCTAAATCATTGATAAAGATGTTGAACAATACAGGTCCCAGGACGGAGCCCTGTGGTACCCCACTTGAGACATTCATCCAGCTGGATGTGAAGCCATTTACAACCACCCTTTGAGTACGATCACTAAGCCAGTTATGAAGCCACCTAACAGTTGCCTGGTCCATTGCATACTTGGTCATTTTTTCTGGCCCAAGAAGTCTGGCCCAATCCAGCCCTTGTTCATTTTTATAAGAGTCAGCCTGTCAGCATTTTCAGTTGACAGGCGGATGCGCTTATCAGTTATAATTCCACCAGCGGCACTAAAAACCTGCTCTGATAAAACGCTGGCGGCCAGGCAGGCCAGGACCTCCAAGGCATAGAGAGCCAGTTCATTCCACGTATCCAGCTTGGATACCCAATAATTAAAAGGCACAGCGGAATCACGAAGGATGTTGGTACAGTCGGCAAGGTAGTCCTTCAGCATCTTCCCAAACTTTGCACTCCTTGTGAGTGTACCCCACGCCTCAGGGCCTGTCCTATGGGAGGGTCTGAGAAAACTCTCCCAGAACTTTGACAGTCTTCCCCTGCCTCTGCTGGATTGAAGTTGTGTCTCTCTCACCTGTACTCCTTGGTTGTCCAACGAAGTGTGCCCTCTGCCGCCAGCATTTTCAGATGGGAATTTTTTTAATAGTTCCACAACAAGGGCCTTCTGGCACAGCCCCATTTTGGTAGACCTGTCCGCCTCAGGAATAAGAGATATAAAGTTCTCCTTGTAGCGTGGGTCTAGAAGTGTCACCAACCAGTAATGATTGTCACCCAAAATTTTGAGAACGCGAGGGTCATGGGAAAGGCAGCGTAACATAAACTCAGCCATGCGTGCCAGACTACTAACAGGCAAGACTTCCGTGTCCTCACCAAGAGGATGACTGACCATGCTCTCCTCCTCCTCCTAATCTCTGTCCTACTCTGTAGACCGTGGGGGCAACCCTGACTGACCTAGGGCCCACAATCCTTGGCTTCGGGAGGACGTGTTCTGTCCCAAAGTCCGACTGGGTCCCGGCTTCCACTGAGTTAACCCAGTGTGCCGTCAGCGAGATGTACCGTCCCTGCCCACAAGCACTTGTCCACGTGTCCGTGGTTAGGTGGACTTTCCCGGTAACTGCGTTGTTGAGGGCTCGGCTAATGAGTTGGGACACGTGCTTGTGTAATGCGGGGACGGCACACCAGGACAAATAGTGGCGGCTGGGGACCGAGTACTGAGGGACGGCCGCCGCCATCAGGTTGCGGAATGCTTCCGTCTCCACGAGCCTAAAAGGCAACATTTCGAGCGCAAGCAGTCGTGAAATGTGAGAATTTAGTAATGTGGCCTGTGGGACGTTGGCTGCGTATTTACGCTTGCGTTCCAAGGACTGGGGTATGGACAACTGAACGCTGCACTGGGACAAGGATGTGGACGTGCTTCCTGATGCTGCTACTTGAGAGTGTGCAACGACAGGTGCAGGGCAGGAGATATCTTCACATGCACCATGGACAGGGGAATGGCTTGCATGCACGACAGCGGAAGAAGCAATGGTGCCACCCGCAGACACTGTTCCTGGACCCTGGGGTACGGCCCACAAAGTCGGGTGCTTTGCTGCCATGTGCCTGATCATGCTGGTGGTGGTCAGGCTGGTCGTTTTGCCACCCCTGCTGATGCTGGCCTGGCAGGTGGTGCAAATGGCCTTTTTGGGGTTATCGGCAGAGTCTTTTAAAAACAACCAGACTCGGGAAGACCTAATAGTTGTACTGGCAACTTCCTTCGTGTTGGTGCTACAGGGAAAGATTGCCTCCTTCTGTCTGCGGCCACCACACTGCTTCTTCCTGCCTGTTGGGGTACTCTGCCTCCCTCCCCCTGTGTGCTGCTCTTCTCGCTCTGCATGTCCTCCTGCCAGGTTGGGTCAGTCACTATATCATCCACCACCTCATCTTCCACTTCCGCACCCTGGTCCTCCTCCTGACTTTCTGGCAATTGTGTCTCATCATCGTCCACCTCGTGTGACACTTTCCCACTGTCGCCTTTGTGTGACCGTGGCTGCTCAAATATTTAGGCATCGCTACATGTGATCTCCTCTTGCCCCCTTTCATGTGGACCGGGCAAAAGGCCCGAATCTATAAATGGAAAAGTGAACAGCTCTTCAGAGTGTCCAAGTGTGGGATCAGTTGTCTCCGGGGACTCGGCATGGTGGGAGGAAGGAGAATCAAGGTGAGGAATATGCGGTCCATACTCATGGCTACTGAGACTTGACCGTGTGGAAGACAGGGTGGTGGTGGTGGCTAAGTGACTGGAAGCATTATCCGCTATCCAACCAACAACCTTTTGACACTGCTCTGGATTCAATAGTGGTGTGCTGTGGTCCCCTAGGAATTGGGACAGGACGGTCAGTCGAGAAGATGTGGGTATTTATTGTGTCACAATTTCAGCTTGCCCACGGCCTTGTCCTCGGCCTCTGCATGCACCATCACCGTCATGTCCAGTTCCCCGTCCCTTGCCACGTGCCTTGCTTATTTTAAATGGAGGACAGTATCTTCCACGCTCACTACAAATGACTGAGTTTGGAGCGAACTAATATGTGATCCGTGTGACGGAGAAAACAGAGTTTTAAATACCTGGCCTGTAGGTAGCTAGTTTGAACTGTAAACTGGTGTGAATTGCTTCATTGAAACACTGAAAGAAATTTTTAATCGAGGCCAGAAATGGCAGTATTTTCTGACAATGTATATGTGATCCGTGTGACGGAGAAAACAGAGTTTTAAATACCTGGCCTGTAGGTAGCTAGTTTGAACAGCAAACTGGTGTGAATTGCTTCACTGATGTAATGACCGGAGGTCCAAGAGAGATCCAGTGAGTCACAAACTGAGACAGTGTCACGGGTGTGTTGCCACGAAGATCGTCACGAGTACACAGCCTGACTTCTCGCAGCTGACTTGTTGGTGCTTTGTGTTTCTCGGCAGTGAGGGAGTTAATTCTCTCTCTCTCTCTGGGCTAGATGAGGTCCAGCCTCGCCCAGCTGCAATCAATACTTCTGTAGTGAGACTCCTTCATATACCTGCTGGTCTGTTTGGGAGGTGTCGGTGAAAGCATTTCATTCAGACTGACAGAGCGGATCGTGGTGTTTGGAGTTGCTGAGATAAGTGTATTTGGAAGTGTTTTTTCCCTTTCCTCGCTTTATCATTTATCTCCTTTCCCGTTGGTTTTCCCTCTGTTGTAGTTGAGAAGTTGTTTGTATGCAAGGTGGTTTTGGTTTTTCCCTTGTACTGTCTCGTTCGTCTAAATACTGTGTTTGGGCATATTATTTCTTGTTCCCTTTGGTTGTGATCGGGGTCCTTCTCAGGACTAGATTACTGAGGTGCAGGGATCTTCAGGAGGTAGGGGTTACGCTGGTGGCCTGGACCTCTGTACCTTTAACAGTACCTCCAGGTTGGGGGATTAGTCAGGGCCCCAGCTTAGGGTCAGCTTAGGCCCCCTACCTCCAGTATACAGAGACAGCGTGACATTTTCACCGACCCACTTAGTTTTTCTCCAGCTACTATGGATCCAGTAGCCGGTCTAGCTCGGCAATTGCAGAGTTTGTCCATGTAGCTGGCGGACGTTAGGTCCAAGGTTTGGCATCCTCAGGAGCAAGTCGGACCAGAACCTAAAGTAGCTCTCCCTGATAGGTTCACTGGGGGGCGGGACAAGTTTTTTGTTTTCCGGGAGGCATGTAAATTGTACTTTCGGCTGCGGCCTCGGTCATCGGGGAGTGAAGAACAAAGGGTGGGAATTGTCATCTCGCTCCTACAAGGGGACCCACAATCTTGGGCGTTCTCTCTTCCCCCGGGTTCCCCGGCTCTCCAGTCAGTGGATAGGTTTTTCGCTGCCCTGGGACTCGTATATGATGACCCGGATCGGATCTCCCTTGCTGAGTCTAAGTTACGTAGGATCCAGCAGGGAGATCGTCCGGCGGAGGAATTCTGTTCGGAGTTCCGTAGGTGGGCCACGGACACCCAGTGGAATGACCCGGCTCTTAGGAGCCAGTTTTGTCATGGTTTATCCGACAAATTACAGGATGTGTTGGCACAGTATGACTCTCCCGTGTCTCTGGAAGCCGCTATGGCCCTCGCTATTCGCGTGGACAGACGGCTTCGGGAGAGGTGCGGGATAACTCTACCCCCTGTGATGACTCCACCTCCTACAAGGTCCCCTCATATGGTGGTTCCCCTGGTCAGTCCAGAGGAGCCTATGCAATTAGGAGGGACATCATTTCGGGGGAGGGGACCGGTGGTGCGCCATAAGGCAGGTGTTACAGATCTTGCGGGATAATAAACTGTATGCCAAGTGGGAAAAGTGTGTGTTCGCCGTACAGGAACTCCAGTTTTTAGGCTTCCTGGTTTCAGCGTCCGGTTTTCGTATGGACCCTGGGAAAGTGCGGGCAGTTCTTGAGTGGGATCGGCCAGAGAATCTTAAGGCACTACAACGTTTCCTGGGGTTTGCTAATTATTACCGAAAGTTCATTCGTAATTTCTCGTCCATGGTTAAGCCTCTCACTGACATGACTAAAAAGGGGACGGATTTTTCTAGGTGGTCTGACATGGCTTGTCAAGCATTCTCCTCTTTGAAAAAATGTTTTGCCTCGGCGCCCATACTCATTCAACCTGATGCGTCTCAGCCATTCATTGTAGAGGTAGACGCTTCCGAGGTAGGGGTGGGAGCAGTATTGTCACAGGGTTCGTCCCCTGGTAAGTGGCATCCGTGCGCCTTTTTCTCTAAAAAATTGTCGTCCGCTGAGAGGAATTACGATGTCGGCAATAGGGAACTCTTGGCCATTAAGTTAGCTTTTGAGGAGTGGCGCCATTTTCTGGAGGGGGCAGTTCATCCGGTCACCGTCATCACCGATCACAAGAACCTGCTATATCTGGAGTCCGCGAAACGTCTGAATCCCAGACAAGCTAGGTGGTCATTGTTTTTTACCAGGTTTAATTTTGTCGTTACATATCGTCCTGGGTCAAAAAATGTAAAGGCGGATGCCTTATCTCGTAGTTTCCCGGGGGCCGGGAATACGGACGACCCGATTCCTATCCTTCAGGAGGGGGTGGTGGTTTCGGCAGTATGCTCTGAGCTGGAGGAGGAGGTATTGGAGGCTCAGGGGGACGCCCCTGTTGGACCTCCAGGGAGATTGTTTGTTCCAGATCAGTTGCGACAAAAGGTGATCGAGGCACACCATAACTCAGTTTTTGCAGGACACCCGGGGAGTAAAGCAACTGTGGATCTCCTCTCGCGTCGGTTTTGGTGGCATAATTTACATAAGGAGGTGGTAACTTTTGTCGCGTCCTGTGGGGTTTGTGCGCGCTCTAAGACCTCACATACCCGTCCGTCTGGGGCCCTCTTACCTTTGAAGATCCCGGAGCGTCCTTGGACTCATCTGTCTATGGACTTTATTACGGACCTCCCTCCGTCTTCGGGTAAAACGGTCATACTCGTTGTAGTGGACAGGTTCAGCAAGATGGCACATTTTATCGCTCTTCCGGCTCTCCCTAATGCTAAAACTCTTGCGCAGGTGTTCATTGGGGAGATTGTGAGGCTTCACGGGGTACCCTCCGAGGTGGTGTCTGATCGGGGGTCTCAGTTTGTGTCTAAGTCCTGGAAGGCGTTTTGTGCACGGCGGGGGATGCAGTTGTCATTCTCATCGGCTTTTCATCCTCAGACCAATGGTCAGACGGAACGTATGAACCAGAGCTTGGAGACTTATCTCCGGTGTTTTGTGTCAGAGAACCAGGAGGACTGGGCTTCTTTCTTACCTCTGGCAGAGTTTGCTCTTAATAATAGGCGGAGCGAGTCCACTGGTAAGTCCCCGTTTTTTGGGGCATATGGTTTTCACCCCCAGTTTTGTACTTTCAGTGGGGGGGGCTCTTCGGGGGTTCCTGAGGAGGAACGATTTTCCTCATCACTCGCTTCAGTATGGAGAGGGGTGCTGAAGAATCTGAATACTATGGGGAACCGATACAAACGTATGGCTGATAGGAGGAGAGTGTCTGGTCCGGACCTAAGTGTGAACGATCGGGTATGGTTGTCTACCAGGAATATAAAACTTAAGGTTCCCTCCTGGAAACTGGGTCCCAGGTTCATCGGGCCATACAGGATCAGTTCTATAATTAATCCGGTGGCATTCCGTCTTGACCTCCCCCCTACGTTTAAAATTCACAACGTGTTTCACAGATCATTGCTTAAGAGGTATGTGGCGCCGGTGGTACCGTCACTTTTACCTCCCCCTCCAGTGGTTGTCAATGGTAACTTGGAGTTCCAGGTATCGAGGGTCATTGATTCACGCTTTAATCGCCGGTCCCTTCAGTACCTGGTTCATTGGAAGGGGTATGGTCCTGAGGAGAGGATGTGGGTTCCTGCGTCGGATATTAACGCAGACCGATTAGTTCGGGCCTTCCACACGACTCACCCGGATAAACCTGGCCCTGAGGGTCCGGAGGCCCCTCGTAGAAGGGGGGGTACTGTCACGGGTGTGTTGCCACGAAGATCGTCACGAGTACACAGCCTGACTTCTCGCAGCTGACTTGTTGGTGCTTTGTGTTTCTCGGCAGTGAGGGAGTTAATTCTCTCTCTCTCTCTGGGCTAGATGAGGTCCAGCCTCGCCCAGCTGCAATCAATACTTCTGTAGTGAGACTCCTTCATATACCTGCTGGTCTGTTTGGGAGGTGTCGGTGAAAGCATTTCATTCAGACTGACAGAGCGGATCGTGGTGTTTGGAGTTGCTGAGATAAGTGTATTTGGAAGTGTTTTTTCCCTTTCCTCGCTTTATCATTTATCTCCTTTCCCGTTGGTTTTCCCTCTGTTGTAGTTGAGAAGTTGTTTGTATGCAAGGTGGTTTTGGTTTTTCCCTTGTACTGTCTCGTTCGTCTAAATACTGTGTTTGGGCATATTATTTCTTGTTCCCTTTGGTTGTGATTGGGGTCCTTCTCAGGACTAGATTACTGAGGTGCAGGGATCTTCAGGAGGTAGGGGTTACGCTGGCGGCCTGGACCTCTGTACCTTTAACAGTACCTCCAGGTTGAGGGATTAGTCAGGGCCCCAGCTTAGGGTCAGCTTAGGCCCCCTACCTCCAGTATACAGAGACAGCGTGACAGACAGAGACAGAAATAAACAACACTTTCTTTACTAAAACAGGGATTAGACTAAAATTCAGTATTGCATGAACCAGTCTCAGGTTCTACCTGGGACACTGTCCCCACTAAATACACACAATCAGCAAAAGCTGAAATCAATGTGCCAATCTCAAGGTTTCCAGCTTATGTGAATTATTCTAAAGATCTGGAACAATTTTACCTAAACACAGTGTCAGTCTAGTGAGGGCGGTCTATAGGGAACCGTGAAATGGCACACTGAGTACAATCCTACCATTATTAACAATAACAATGCATGAAACTATACCAATTGCTCTTATACCCCTATTATAAGGATACCCGGGTATCTTAAAGTTACGGTACCGTTAACCTCAGATGGCTGCAGCTGGTCCCGGAAAACTTTGGCTCCAAAACAAAAGCAACGTTCACAAAAACAGCACAGGTTCCTTGTCTTGTCGGCCGATGCCGAGCCCACACGCTGGGGACTTTAGTCCTGTAGCCTCAGGTTAAGGTCTGGGAAGATCTCTTCACAAGGCTTGTCAGTGTCCTCTCAATGTGAATGGCACCGGACCCCTTCTCTCCTCTCGCAGTCGCTCACTCTTTTCCAGACCACTGACCACGTGCTCCGTCACAGCGATGGGTTCCTCAGTCTCTTTCCCTTCTCAGTCGACACTTGGCTCCTTCAGCACAAAGTCTCTAGTCCACTCAGCATGGACTTCCACAAAACTCCAAAGAGCCACACAGCTTTCCCCAGCTCAGCACTTGTTCTTAAGCAGGGACACAGCTTCACCAGGGACAGGGGTTAGCAATCTCCACAGGGAAGCTTGTAGAGACAGTGTCTTGTTCCAGCTCAGTTCTCACAGACTTCCTGTCTAGCCCCTCACACAGCAGACACCCTCAGAACACACAGGGTTTCCTGCTCTGCCCCTGCTCTGAGCTCAGCCCGGCAAAAGTCACAGGGTCCTAATGCTCTCCTGCTGCTATCACAGTTCACACTCTCACAACTGACACACTGAAAGAAATTTTTAATGGAGGCCAGAAATGGCAGTATTTTCTGACAACGTATATGTGATCCGTGTGACGGAGAAAACAGAGTTTTAAATACCTGGCCTGTAGGTAGCTAGTTTGAACAGCAAACTGGTGTGAATTACTTCACTGACACACTGAAATAAATTTTTAATGGAGGCCAGAAATGGCAGTATTTTCTGACAACGTATATGTGATCCGTGTGACGGAGAAAACGGAGTTTTAAATAGCTGGATTTCTAGCGCTGTAATATGGAAATGACCTGGCTGTATTCTGCAGTGCCAACAAGCAAATGGCGCAGAACAACGGTGTTCTCTGGATTGATTTTTAAGCAAATAATGAGGATTAAGATCCAAAAAAAGTATTCCTGGCCCCTTAGACCTGGGCCTTTGTATAGAAATGTCTAACAGCAGCAGAAGGCAGAAATGGAATGGAGCCTCTTGTGCTATATGCACTGCAGTCTGTTATATACCCTGCCTGCCTGCCTATATACACTACCTGCCTGATATCTCTGCAGATGGATTAGTCCTCAGAAGGACTGTTTGTTAAGATGGATATGTGTAATGTACGGTTTTTCTCCCTGCACTACCTAATACACGATCAAATCTCTCCCTGACACAGCAGCACCTCTCCCTACACTGTCTGATCCAGAGTGACTGTGACGAGCATGGCGGCGCCAGGTCTGATATAGACCTGATGACGCTGTGCGGCCATCCAATCACTGTAATGCCACAACCACATTGGCTGCGGCATTACAATGAGTGGCAGTCAATCCCTGCATGTTGATTGGCGCTCTAAAGAGTGGCAAACATGCAAGGAGGGAACCCGAGCTCCCGCCCGAGCATCTGACAAGTACTCGGCGAGCTCCGAGCATCTCGAGTACTGAGATGCTCGGACGAGTACCGAGTACTTGCAAGTATGCTCGCTCATCACTACTGTTTACCTTTTTGCCCTAGAGTGATGTAAGGCGAAATTTACTATCCCCTGTATGCCAGTTTCCTGGTATCAAAACTTAAAAAAATCTGTTTAAAGTGGTATTTGTACAAAATGTTGTGACGTTTAACCTTAAAAGTGGGTGGTTTCAACCACAGAATTGTAGATAAAATCTCTACCAGCTCAAGGCATACCTTTCTCCAGCGAGCAATAGGCTCAAGCTAGGCATATAAAATGTTCCCATACAGTCGGCTTATAGGAGGAAGAGGTTGGTATCAGTTCAGGCCACACAGGGCGCAACACTGATGTCAGGAGTAATGTGATGACAAAGGATCCTTTATTATTAGGAGGACAGGGGGCCTAGAATAAAATGACTGCTTATAGTGCTGGTGGACCTGCTGAGTGGGAAATGTTCAACATTGGTCAACTGCATTTCTGTGATATGGTCTGCTGGGGCAAAGACAAGGACAGTAGAAGCTGAAATACCGCTGAATATGTGAGAACAGCCAGCAAGCTGGAGGGAAGAGATATTGTGAACTATTGTCTGGTCGGTGTGGGCTGTCGGAGTACCAAGTCAGAGTGTATACCAGCATAAAATGAAGATTGTCTGATTTATTATTATTATTTATTATTATAGTGCTAATTACTCCATGGCGCTTTACCTGTGAAAAGGGTATACATAGTATAAACAATTACAATAATCTTTGATTAAGTTCTCCATCTTCTCCACACCTGTAATCTGATTTTTGCATGCGAGAGAATCGGATCACATTACAATGACACTCTGATCATGCTCGCAGCAGAGTTTGACCCGAGGGTCTCTCCTATGATGAGAGGTTGGAAAAGTTGGGCTTGTTTAGCTTTGAAAAAAGACGTCTTAGAGAAGATCTCATTTATATGTATAAATACATGTGTGGTTAATACAAAGGACTAGTACATGACTTATTCCTTCTAAATACCTTACAAAGGACCAGGGGACACTCATTACAAGTCGAAGAAAAGCGATTCTGGAAGCTAAATAGGAAAGGGTTCTTTACAGTCAGAGCAGTCAAACTGTGGAATGCCGACCGCAAGAGGTGGTAATAGCAGACACTATGTCTGCTTTTCTCAGCAGGAATGGCATTGTGGGTTATAGATAATTAGTGACAAAGAATGTATAATTGGTGGAGGAAGGTTGAACTTGATGGACCTGAGTCCTTTTTCAGCCTATGTAACTATGTATAACTATATGTAAAAAGCTGCCGGCTGACATAATGCTTGATGGTGTAACTCCAGGAGAATAAAGTGTAATCAAGCATGCATGATCTATATCTCACCTGACCATCATTTGGCTGGCGCTCCCATACACATTATACCATTGGCTCAGCCCGTCGATATTGCCGATATTAGTCTAATATATATGGGGGCCTTAAGTGTACTGTAGAAAGGAGAGAAGGGAAAAAGGGAAAATATTTTTAGTAGACAACTTATCTAATAATCATGGACAACCAACAATTCTTACTTACACGTTGGGAATCTGTAATGAGTCAAGGATTATATTGTAATGATATGACATGAATACACGAGCATTATTTACTGTCACCTGCTGATTGGCAAGTAATACAAATATAATAACAAGCACCAGCTCATATAGCTTAAAAAATATATGCATGTGGCTGTGAGAAGGCAGTCACTTTGGTGCAACCCTGTTTAATGATGAAGGTTGATGTCTCAAATTTTAGTGTAAGGACCACTCAGTAGGGTTATGCCATTGGGTTGTAAAAATCATCTACATAGTGTGTTTCTCCTGGGTGACATCTTTTATATTTCACAGAATTCAGGATCAAATAAACAAAATGGCGCAGTCCTAAATTCACTAGGAGAAATGTCCGAGTTTGCCACTTATTACTATAAAGAAGGATACCCAGAAAGCAGAGCTTTAAGGAGATTCAAGGACTGATGATGAGAACATAGTACTCTCGAAAGCAAGCTTTTAATATAATTTTACTCCAATTAACCATTAAATAAAATTATAGCAGAAAAAATATTTTTTTTTTCTGCTTTTGAGAGCAATAAGACTTGTAACTGGCTAACACTGTATCAAACATACAGCAGAGACTACAGACCTGTTGTGTACATTGAAATATATGTTGGTATAATAGGTGAATTACGCCAGCATAAATAACAGCCTACAAAAAACACCAATAGATTCAATCAAATCCACCAGAAATGTAAAAACTCAATTTTATTAAATAATGTTAAAAAAACATAAACTCAAGTGAAAGAGATTAATAATGGAGAAATTCAAAGTATAAAGGGTCAAGAAATACTTTACAAAATTACATGATTATATCCAAGTTTTTGCGTTTAGGTGCAGCTATGTAAAATTCAGATATGTCTAATATGCTTCTCTGCGTCACTAATAGACTATGACCCACAATATCATTAGAAGTTAGGTGCTTACCCATAATAAAGTGCCAGTGCTGGTCCCACTACATGTTGTGGCGTGCCCTCGCTTTAAGGTCACAAAATGCCAGTTATTCAGAATCGCTGCTCTAACAAGGTAGTTATTTTTTCCATTATTTCCACACCACTGACACTGGACGAGTTTATGAGCTCGTGATAAGAATAAGAACACAAAACCACGAGGCTTGTTCTAGCGTGAGTACACTTGAAATGGCTATCGCCTTGTGAACGCTCTGAAATCCATACCCCATGTACTAAGCACAGATTGTTTTGGACTCTAATAAAGTATTGAAGATCTACTTTTCTCAATATTGGAATTATATCTTTTCCAGGAGAGAACAATTCAATAATAGAGCAACGGTCCAAAAACATGAGCCTAAAGCAGGAGTAGATGGTAAGTTAGAAATGGACAAGCATTTATGAAATGAGATTGGATAAATTGGTTCTTGGCATTATAAGCAGGTATCAGTCATGCTGTTTATCCTCATAAATGTGCATGTTCACATTGGCAGAGCATATGACGCGCCCCTGGGCCTGAGTCGCGCAGCGTTGCGCACGCGGGAGCCTACCCGGAGCCGGATCGGATAGGGGTAGTAATCTCGTGGCGATGACCCGGTCCGTGCCCAGGGAGTCAGACTAAGTGGCGGTATATTAGCAGTAGATGTAGGACGACTACGCCACCCGTTGAATGCAGCTATGGAGCTGCCGCTGCAGGGCAGACCGCTGAGGCCGGTGGAAGGATGGTGCAGCGTGGATGGTATAACCCCCAACGGGAGGGGTATGGCCTCAGGGCAGCCGACGTGGATGATGGGGGTAGTAGGAACCACTCAGAGACGATGCGGTGTAGTTCAGGGTCTTTACTGGTGACAAAGATAGACCCTCCCGGAGTACTGGCTAGCGGTCGGGGCCTGGTCAGTCCTTGAGCAGATGGGATCCCCCTTGGCCAGGCGGAGTTGTAGGCCTCCCCAACTAATTGTACTCTTCTGGCTTCCTTGCTAGAGGCGGGTAAAGGTAGCCCACGTCCCTGAGTGTACCGTGTGGTGCTCACCCGTATGGCCGGTGACTCGGGGCCTTCTAGTGGCTTCCGCTCCACGACGGTGGTGCTGGTCCCACGCGTGTGACCGTGCCTTCGGGTTTCTTGGCCAGAGGACCTGAAATCCCCTGCCGGGCGGTTTCTGCTGCTGGGTCTGGGTTAATCCCCACAGCCTCGGACTCCGGGTCCGGTGGTAACTCTTCAATCAGGGCGAGCTCTTCAGCTGCCAGCCCCTGATTCCTTTTAGCACTGCTCCCACTGAGCTCCTGGTCTTTCTTTCCTAAGCTGCTCCTCTTCTTCTCTCTACTCTACTCACTAACCCTGCCTCAGCCCCATCTTTATATAGGGGAAGTTCTTCCCCTCCCAGGACTGGGCAGGAGGTGTGGCATGCATAGGATTCCTGACCAAGAGACCTCCCACCTGCTCTCAGACATAACATTGCTATTACTGTGGAGACCAGACCCCTGGGGTGCCACATTCCCCCCTAGTGAAAGTTAGTACTCCGGGACTAAACATACTTTTGTAAACATAACAAGGTGCAAACAATAACATTCTAATAGAGACAACACATAAGGTGGTCACGGCGTGTCCGCAACCGGGTGTAACTTTTGAGGAAAACAAGGGTGTCCATTTCACCAACACAGGGAGACGTAACCAGGTAGGGGTCTGTCCTGCCCCGAGTCCTTAACAGTCTTTCAGTCCGTCCTGGGTTACGCTCCAACTATATGCACAAAGGATTCCTGGTAAATCCACCAAAGACTCCTATAAATAACTAGAAACACATAATTATACACAAGCAACAATAAACAGGTAAACATTAATAAAATAGCTTGAACATTTAGATCCTCCACCGTATGGGCAGCTGGCCTCTAGTGACCCTAGTGGACCTACGGAGCTGGTTGATTGGTCCTGAGCTACAGGGTATAGGGGCTGTCAAGGGTAAACTGGGCAGTCGTCTACGGACTCTTTGGCTCACTAGGGGTATGGCAGGCTCACTATAAGCAGAGGGTTGATTTTCCTGGTCTGCTTGTGTGGGGCCTTCTGCCTCCTGGACCGTCTGTTCTTCCAGTTCTACCTGTGTCTCCGTAGGCACTTGGGATGCTGGTTGGAGGAACGTGAGGACGGGTACCACAACAGCACCATTGACTTGAGTCCAAGACCGAGGGAAGTCTCCGAGCACAGTACTAACCATATCTTCCCTTTCCTCTACGGGTCGAGGGTCCTCTTGTCCCTCTTCAGGGTTCCGTAGCTGTTCGGGACACTTCTTTAGGTGATCCCGGGATACAATGGCTGTGGTTTCCCCTCCGTCTTTACTGATTGTACAGATCATCGGGTTGTCGTGGCTTGAGGGCAGTACGGTGTACGGGTCCTTCTCCCATTGGTCGTCCAACTTGTGGAGCCGTCTTTTCCTCTTCAAGACCTGCTCTCCGGGCACCAGGGGAACAGCGGGAGCATACTGGTTGTAAGTTTTCTCTTGTCTTTCCCTAGCTTGACAGAGACTACGCTCCACGCTCTCCTGTACTTTTCGGTATTGCTGCTGCCTCTCTGTGTCCCAGTTGGCTTCTGGTGAAGTGTCCTCGGGTGTCAGGACTCCCATCTCCAGATCAACAGGAAGCTTACCATGTCTTGCCCTCATTAGGTAAGCCGGGGTACAGTTGGTGGAACCTACAGGGATGTGGTTGTATAGGTCCACCAGGTCGGGCAGCTTCTCAGGCCACAGACTGCGTTCCTCCAGGGACAATGTTTTCAGGAGATCTATCACCACCTGGTTCATTTTCTCACAAAGTCCATTAGTTTGCGGGTGATAGGGTGTTGTTCTTATCTTCCGGCATCCATACAGGGTGCAGAACTCCTGGAAGACCTCAGCTTCAAAGGCAGGCCCCTGGTCCGTCAGCACCTGCTCCGGGTATCCATGCGGACGGCAGAAGTGCTGCTGGAAGGCTCTAGCTGCTGTGTGAGCCGTTAAGTCCTTGACGGGGACGACAACCAAGAACCGGGAGTAGTGATCCACGATGGTTAACGCGTAGACGTAGCCACTTCTGCTTGGGGTCAGTTTTACATGATCCAAGGCTACCAGTTCCAACGGCTGTCTGGTGATGATGGACCGCAGGGGAGTCTTCTGGCTGGCACGGTCCCTCCTTCTTAAGTTGCATGGGCCACAGTCTCTGCACCACCTCTCGATGGTTCCTCTCATGCCTACCCAATGGAACCGCCCGCGCAGCAGAAACTCCAGCTTCTTCCATCCGAAATGCCCAGCTCCGTCGTGGTATGCCTCCATCACCATAGCTGCGTCTCTTCTTGGCACCACTACTTGCCAGATTAGTTCATGCGTCCGGGAGTTAACCATTCTGCGGCACAACTTTCCCTTATAAAGGAACAGTCGACTCTTCTCAGCCCACAGTTGCTTGGCTTCCTCCGGAGCGTCTGGGTCAAGGCGTGCATCTGGCCGAGTCAGCATCTCCTTTACCAGACGGACGGCAGGGTCACTGTCTTGCGTCTCCACCCAGTTGTAATGAGGTAAGGGGTTGAACGTAGCGGTTTGCTTACTTCTTACACGGTGGGAATACTGGATAGTCCCATGACGGTGGAACGCGGGGAGCTCAACTTCTTCCAGTTCCTCTGAATCTTCCCCTACGTCCGGTAGGTTTGGCATCCTGGACAGGGCGTCTGCGTTGGTATTGGAGCGTCCTGCCCGGTATTTGATTGTAAACTCATAGTTGGACAAGCGGGCCATCCATCTCTGCTCTAGGGCACCGAGTCTTGCAGTGTCCAGGTGTGTCAACGGGTTGTTATCCGTGTACACGGTGAACCGGGAAGAAGCGAGGTAGTGCTTAAAGCGTTCGGTGACTGCCCACACCACTGCCAGGAACTCTAGCTTAAATGAGCTGTAATTCTCAGGGTTTCTTTCGGTGGGTCGCAGTTTTCGGCTGGCATAAGCAATTATCCGTTCTTTCCCCTGCTGGATCTGGGATAGTACGGCTCCTAGCCCGATGTTACTGGCGTCGGTGTAGAGGATAAAGGGCTGGCTATAATCAGGGTACACCAGGATTTCATCCCCCGTGAGGGCCATCTTCAGCTGGCGGAAGGACTCTTCTTCCAACTTCTCCCATCTGAAGGGCGGCTTCTGGTTCTTGGCCTCCCTGGACTGGCCTATCAGGAGGTCCTGCATAGGAGCTGCCTTTTTGGTGAAACCGGGAATGAACCTTCGGTAGTAGCCTACCAACCCGAGGAACTGCCTCACTTCCTTTACGCTGGAGGGGCTTGGCCATTCCTTAATTGCGGTGATCTTTTCAGGGTCGGGAGCCACTCCGTCAGCACTCACCACGTGTCCCAGGTACTGCACCTTTGGCTTCAGGAGGTGACACTTGGAAGGTTTCACCTTTAGGTCGTAACTTGCCAGAGCTTCAAACACTTCCGCCAGGTGCTTCAGGTGGTCCTCGTAGGTCTTGGAGTAGACGATGACATCGTCCAGGTATAACAGGACCGTCTCAAAGTTCCGGTGTCCCAGACAGCACTCCATCAATCGCTGGAAGGTTCCTGGTGCGTTGCAGAGTCCAAACGGCATGCAGGTAAACTCGCTAAGTCCCATCGGGGTGGTGAATGCGGTCTTCTCCCGATCCGCCTCTGCTACAGGAACCTGCCAGTACCCGCTAGTGAGATCCAAGGTGGAGAAGAAGTTAGCAGATTTTAAAGCAGCCAAAGACTCCTCTATTCTTGGTAAGGGGTACGCATCTTTGTGTGTGATACGGTTAATTTTCCGGTAATCTACACACATTCTCATGGTGTTGTCTTTCTTTTTGACCAAGACTAGTGGAGCTGCCCAGGGGCTACAGCTATCCCTGATTACCCCAGCCTCCTTCATGTCTCTAAGCATCCCCTTGGCGTGTTGGTAGTGTGCAGGGGGTACGGGCCGATACCTCTCTTTTATGGGAGGATGGTCTCCCGTGGGGATGTGGTGCTCTACCCCCTTGACTCGCCCGAAGTCTAACGGGTGTTTACTAAACACTCTCTCGTACTCTTGAACCACCCGGTAGACTCCCTGTTTCTGGTGGGAGGGAGTGGAGTCAGTACCCAAATGTAGTTGCTGACACCAATCCTCCATTATTTTCTCAGAGCCGTTACCTTCCTCCGAATGAGATGGAGGCAAGGGTTCCACAGACTGTATAGAATTCTGGTTGATAGTATATAATTTGGCTAGCGTAGCATACCGGGGCAGGTATACTTCCCTTTTCCCAATATTTATTATGCGAACGGGTACCCTCCCATGGCGTACATCAACTACCCCCCGGGCTGTCAAAATGGTGGGCCTACTGTCTGAGTAGACTGGCTCTACCATGGCCTGGTAATCTCTACCTCTCAGACCAATAGCTGCCCGGCACCAAATCATCATTTCACTTTTCGGGGGTATGGCAATAGGGAAAGGGTCACACATTCTTACGCTACCAATCTCACCGCCGGAGAGTTCCACTTGTTGCCGTCGCATCAGTGCCCGGATCTCTTTCTGGAGCACTCACTGCTGGCCGGAGCTGGCGTTCTTGGCAACCTGCTGTAAAATGAAAATCACCTCTGCAAGACAATTTTCAATCACATTAGTTCCTAGAGTTATCTTTGGGTGACTCTCACGCTTGTCAATGTCCACAATGATCAGTCCCTGTGCTGCCAGTTCGACTCTACCGATTTTAATGGTCATTTCTTTAAATTCGATCTGCGGCACGGGTTGACCATTGCTGGCAATAATACTCAAGTCGTCGTCAGGGTAGCGGGTTATATCCGAGTCATTCCAGTACTGCTTGAAGAGCACGTACGGGATGGTGGTGACCTGTGACCCGGTGTCCAGTAGGGCACTCATAGGAATGCCATCCAGTACCACAGGCAAGACTGGACGTCCTCCCACATATTTGTCGCACCAGTTCGATGGGCCTGGTGATCTTTTTCCTGGGGGTTGGCCCTCTACCCCAGGTTGTGCCAGTTTAAAGGACAGTACCTTGCCATATGTCCGGGTTGATTGCAGCGGCGGCAGATGGGTTGTCCGTCCTCGTTGTATCGGTCGCTGGGTCTTCCTCTGGCCGGTGGGGTCCTCCTTGGTCGACGCCACGGGATGTCCTCCGGTCCGGATGCCAGCTGGATCTTCCCTGGAGTGGAAACCTGTAAAGACTGCACAGTTCGGGTTAGCGCAGCAACGCTTTTAGCTAGCTCTTGGACCTGATGGTGCAGGTCTGGAGCCGGGTCATTGTTCAAAGCCTGCGCATCAGCCCCCACAGGCCCTGCCGACAAGGGCGCCGCCTCCTGGTGGTAAGTGATAGCTGGGCGCCTGTGGGTCACAACGCCACCCGGTGCCGGTTCTCGGAGCACCCGGATGGCTCTGTCCTTGAACTGTGCAAAGTCCAGATGAGGATCCTGTAAGGCTATGGCCCGCAACTGGGTTCGGTGGACATTGCAATATAGTCCCTCTATAAATTGTTCGGTCAACAGCCTGTCCTCGTTTCCCACACTGTCGGGGTCGGTCTGCTTAATGGCTCTCAGGGCCTCTTGTAGGTTTAGTGCATAGTCCCTTATACTCTCATGTGCTCGCTGCTTGCACCCATAGAATTTAAGCTTAATCTCGGCTGAGGTGCGGGTATCAAAGGTGTCCCTCAGCCGGGTTAGTATCCCCGCGACAGTCCTCCTCCCAGGTGGCCAGGACTTTACCTCCCTTTGGGCTGCCCCGGTTAGTTGGGCCACCAGGATGCTCACTTTTTGCTCTTCTGTGAGGGGGTACACCTGGAAGAGGCTATCCAGCTTTTCTCTAAAGTCATTCAGGGTATGTGACTCCCCTGAGTATTGGGGTAGCCAGGCTGCTCCCGGGATATAGGGCATGGTAAAAGGCATGACTGCAGCAGCGCTGGCGCTGGCGGGGGTTGAGGCAGTGAAGCTCTCCTCCGTATCTGACATCTTCCTCCCCCCTAGTGGACCGTGGCCTACCTTGCGATGATCCTCTTCCGTAGGCCGCGGCTCCGCAGTGGATCGTCAGGGTTGAGGACCTTCCGTCGCACTCCTGTGACGTCAGCGTCTGCTGGGCTCCTTCCAGGACCTTACGCGACGTCTGGACGTGAGGCGGGGCTTCAGTTCTCGCGCGCTTTTGGAGTCCACGCCCCTCTTCTTCCCACGCGGCGTCTTCAAGATGGCGTCCAACGGCGGGAAAACTCCACGGAAGGCGGGAAGAAGGCTGAAAATGGCGCCGGATGGCGGGAAAACTTCACGGATGGCGGGAAGAAGGCTGAAGATGGCGCCGGATGGCGGGAATCTTCACCACAGGTTAGTTTAAAAGTCTCTTTTTCAGGCACGCAGTACCCGGCGGTTGCGGGCACGTAATCGTGCCGACTACGCCAAAAAGCTGACGCGCCCCTGGGCCTGAGTCGCGCAGCATTGCGCACGTGGGAGCCTACCCGGAGCCGGATCGGATAGGGGTAGTAGTCTCGTGGCGATGACCAGGTCCGTGCCCAGGGAGTCAAACTAAGTGGCGGTATATTAGCAGTAGATGTAGGACGACTACGCCACCCGTTGAATGCAGCTATGGAGCTGCCGCTGCAGGGCAGACTGCTGAGGCCGGTGGAAGGATGGTGCAGCGTGGATGGTATAACCCCCAACGGGAGGGGTATGGCCTCAGGGCAGCCGACGTGGATGATGGGGGTAGTAGGAACCACTCAGAGACGATGCGGTGTAGTTCAGGGTCTTTACTGGTGACAAAGATAGACCCTCCCGGAGTACTGGCTAGCGGTCGGGGCCTGGTCAGTCCTTGAGCAGATGGGATCCCCCTTGGCCAGGCGGAGTTGTAGGCCTCCCCAACTAATTGTACTCTTCTGGCTTCCTTGCTAGAGGCGGGTAAAGGTAGCCCACGTCCCTGAGTGTACCGTGTGGTGCTCACCCGTATGGCCGGTGACTCGGGGCCTTCTAGTGGCTTCCGCTCCACGACGGCGGTGCTGGTCCCACGCGTGTGACCGTGCCTTCGGGTTTCTTGGCCAGAGGACCTGAAATCCCCTGCCGGGCGGTTTCTGCTGCTGGGTCTGGGTTAATCCCCACAGCCTCGGACTCCGGGTCCGGTGGTAACTCTTCAATCAGGGCGAGCTCTTCAGCTGCCAGCCCCTGATTCCTTTTAGCACTGCTCCCACTGAGCTCCTGGTCTTTCTTTCCTAAGCTGCTCCTCTTCTTCTCTCTACTCTACTCACTAACCCTGCCTCAGCCCCAGCTTTATATAGGGGAAGTTCTTCCCCTCCCAGGACTGGGCAGGAGGTGTGGCATGCATAGGATTCCTGACCAAGAGACCTCCCACCTGCTCTCAGACATAACATTGCTATTACTGTGGAGACCAGACCCCTGGGGTGCCACACATACATGTTTAGTGCTATGGGAGGCAGGGCATACACCTCTTGTAGACACCTCTGGAAGTAACAGAATATAGCTGTCAGATGAAGAAGTATTTGGACTTCAGCAATCATCTAATAATGGTGCAATAACTTTTTTTGCAATAGCCCTTGACTAAGCCCCCTCCTTATTTCTTAGCAATGGCCGTGAGTAGAATCCCATATTTGCAGTCAGTCCCTCCTGCCACATCATCTTGTAATATCTGAAGTATTTGGATTAGTAATTGACTTTTACCATCTTATTTATTATTTTTTACTATTTTTGTTATGATTATGAACCTTTTGCCAGTGACCAGAGTCTTAGCTTGAAGCTCATGAGCCCAAATGCAAAGTCTTCTCAGGGTCCCCAAACATAATAGGTCCGTAACACAATCGGTCTTCTCAAATGTTCATTTTGGTCTCCTCTAGGCTCTTGGGCGGGTGAATCTGAAACCCGTGCACCTATTGTAGTTACAGTATGTCCCGGTAATGACAATAATTTCATTGGATGGTACCTAATTTTAAGTTCCACACATTTGCGCACTTCGTCATGCCTGATAATAGTGTTTCTATTAGGCCAAAATGTTTACTATCTGATAATAGTGAATCATCCCTTCTTTAAAGAGTAACTAAACTTTATTTTTTGTTTAAGAATTTGGTCCAGTATGGAAAGTAATGAAAACTTTGAAAATCACTTTATGGGGGGGACATTCTTCACTCCTGTAAAAAAAAAATTGCATTTCAGTGGCTTCCAAACCGTGGCTTTTCTCAGATGTTTTTGTCTGCTTTCAGCACTATTGATCTCAAAACCCACTTGTTTGCTAACTGATGCTGGCAGTGATGGATCAACACCCGTGTCCTCCTTGGAGGGTTCCACGTATTAGAACAACTTCCTGCAGCAGCCTATCCCCAGAGTAAGAACTCATCCCCATGTCCGATTTCTCCTCAAGAAAAATGGACCGATTATTCTGATCAGACTTTCATCGGAGTGTGGTCTGAGTGTCATTTTTCTCTTACGTGGAGAAATAATAATTAAAAAGTTTCTCCACCTTCTCCTTTGTGACAGTTTGTGAAAATCAGGCCATGCTCGGATGTCATCCTAATGCATTACGATTTTTTTCACTGCCCATTGACTTGCATTGCCGATGTTGATCTGATTCTTGGATCACAATAGGACATGTCTCAGTGATTTTCTGCAGACCGCTCGGTCCGTGAAAAATCAAGGATGCGTGAGTGACCCCATAGACTATTGATTATCACAGGTACGAGTGCTATCCGTGAAAACCTCAGAAAACACTCGTATTCGAAAATCGGACATGTGAATGAACTCATAGGGAGGCACAGGTGCTGATCCTTTCACTGCCACTGTCTGACCTCCCAATGAGGATATAAATTCAATTGAAGGCAGGCAAATAGACTGCGGAAAAGCAGAGGTTTGGGAGCCACTTACATTATGGTTTTTTTCTACATGAATGTAGATAAAATGATTTGCAAAGTTTCATAACTTTTCTTGCTGTTCAAAATGATAAAAAATAAAAAGTTTAGCCATTCATTAAAACCCTGTATTGCTAGTTTTGCTGGCAGTGTCCAGCTATTTCTATTTTTTAGTACCTATTCCAAAGAGCCTTTCATAAGGACCAGTCATGTTGAGAATACCTTCAGCAGTTAATTGCGTTACTAATGTTTATTGTAGAGTTCTTCATGTATTGTCCAGTGTTACCTGCTGTGGTTTATGGGTAGTTTGCATGAATCTAGTGGGCAATCCCTTTAATGTTAGCCTAGATGTTGTTTTGTGCTGCTGCAATAAAGATTGATTTTATGAGGATATGTCCTTTTTATTTGCACGTGGTTCCATAAAAAAAGACCTTTAGGCACAAAAACATAAATTTCACCACCCATATCCTCTGCTCTCCTTCAAAAAGCATTGAAAGAAATAAATACGTGTTTCAGGGCTGGGGTATTTATGGCCACCTTTATGTTTAGGCTGCTGAAAGCAAGTGCTGGTGACATGTACAGTATTAATATGCATGACCAGACCTTCTCCAGCAAAGAGCATGGCAAGGAGAGATCTCCACATCAGCGAGAAGATCCAACATTGTTACCTTCCAGCCGGATCTTGCATTAGGGCCTGTTGCTAAGCAGTGACCCAAACACATTCAGACATCTGCTTAGCGAACAGCACAACTTTTGTCAGGGTTTCCTTTGAAGTGGAATATTTACCAGGTGTTTTATGAGGAGGATATCTATGTGAGTGTGAATCAGACTTTTTTTTAGGACTAAGCAGCATAATAAGCTAATCTATTAAATAAATTTTTTTCGTCAACTTTCACAAAGGAAAAAGAACTAACAGGCGAAATGAGAAGTGACAAGCTTAATCCTCCACTAAGTATGACAAATCTAACCCAAGCTGGGGTACAGAAACGCCTCAGTAACATTAAAATAAACAAATCACCAGGACCTGATGGCATACACCCACGGGTACTAAGGGAACTAAGTAATGTGATAGACAGACCGTTATATCTTATATTTAAGGACTCTGTTGAGACTGGGTCTGTACCACTTGATTGGCGACAGGCGAATGTAGTGCCAATATTCAAAAAGGGAGCAAAAAGTAACACCGGAAACTATCGGCCGGTGAGTCTGACGTCCGTTGTGGGCAAAATTTTTGAAGGCTTTATTAATGAGGCAATCATGGAGCATCTTGATGCTAATAATCTATTAACCCCGAACCAACATGGATTCATGAGGAATCGCTCCTGCCAAACAAACCTGATTGACTTCTACGAGGAGGTTAGCTCTCGAGTAGATCAGGGGGAACCAGTGGATGTCGTGTATCTCGACTTCTCAAAAGCGTTCGATAGCGTGCCACATAATAGGTTGGTATACAAAATGAGAATGATGGGGCTGGGGGAAAATGTCTGCAAGTGGGTAGCTAACTGGCTAAAGGATAGAAGGCAGAGGGTGGTTATAAATGGAATATACTCAGATTGGGTAAGCGTCACTAGTGGGGTACCACAGGGGTCTGTACTAGGCCCAATGTTATTTAATATCTTTATTAACGACATAGTCAATGGGATAAATAGTAAAATATCAATATTTGCAGATGACACAAAGTTATGTAAAACAATTAATACAAAAGAGGATAGTGAAGACCTACAGAGGGATTTGGATAAGCTGGGTAGGTGGAGCATTAAATGGCAAATGAGGTTTAACGAGGAGAAATGTAAGGTCATACATATGGAAAGGAAAAATGGAAGTCACCAGTACTCACTGAATGGGAAATCATTGGGGAATTCAGAGATGGAGAAGGACTTGGCCATCTTGATTGATAGCAAACTAAATTGGAGTGCCCAAAGTCAGGCCGCTGCTGTAAGGGCAAACAGGGTAATGGGATGTATCAGAAGAGGTATAGCTGCAAAGGATGAGAACATTGTTCTTCCACTGTACAAAGCACTGGTCAGACCACACTTGGAATACTGTGCTCAGTTATGGGCCCCAATATATAGAAAGGATATAAATGAGCTTGAAAAGGTACAAAGGAGGGCAACAAAATTAATAAGGGGAATGGAGGGACTGCAATACCCAGAGAGGTTGGCAAAACTAGGACTATTCAGCCTGGAAAAGAGAAGGTTGAGGGGGGACATAATAAATGTGTACAAATATGTTAGGGGACAGTATAGAGACCTTGCCCGGGATTTGTTCAAAAGGAGGGATATTACGGTAACAAGAGGGCATTCACTAAGACTGGAAGAGAAAAGGTTTCAGCACCAGCATAGGAAGGGGTTCTTTACGGTAAGAGCAGTGAGAATATGGAATTCACTGAGTGAGTAGACGGTAATGTCGGATTCACTAAACCAGTTCAAGCGGGGACTGGATGCTTTTCTAGATACCAGGCAGATTTCTGCATATACTTAAAAATAGAATAAAATAGTAGGTTGATACAGGGATTTATTCTGACTGCTGGTTTCAGAGTCGGGAGGGAATTTTTCCTCAGGTGAAGATTGGCTAAATCATTTGGGGTTTTTGCCCTCCTCTGGATCAACTTTAGCAATTACAGAACTAACACGTCGAACTTGATGGACGCAAGTCTTTATTCGGCTTTACTAACTATGTAACTATGTAACTATGTAATTTCTGTGAACACTAATAGTTTTGTCACCAGTTGTGGAGCTCACACATGGTAGAAGTCTGGTGTTCAGCTGAACATGACTACCAGTTCTACTTAGTAGCAGATTGGAGGGTCCATACACCCCCTGCATTTCCACTCCGCACACAAATTCTTATCTTTTTACTACTTATACTGGTTGCTCCGATTTAAGCGACGGCACAATGCAATGATATGAATTTCCGTTGCGCGTATCACTCAATGCTTCTTTTTGCGGTAATTTACTGCCTAAGATCCACTTTATTGGACAAATACTGTGGAGACACGGTGGTCAGTGGGTGTTTTTGCCCACTGGCCCGAGACCGCATGGACCAAGGAACATTCCTCTGAACGCTACGAACACCAGTCCCCTGCAGCTCCTCCCGGATCCTCCGGGCTGAGTAGTATCCCACTGCTGCCACCAAGTGTGGAGACACGAGGGTCAGTGGGTGCTCTTATCCGCTGACCCAGCTGTCTTTAGAAAGACTGCATGGACCAGGGCTCATCCCACTGAACGCCCACTCTCCTTTCCCGTGGGCAGAATACTACTCAGACAACACAGGGTAAGGGTAAAACAGTGTGACATTACTTTATTGAACCATCAACAGACAAAAAACATATAGTACAGTCCCAGGAAATACCAAAGATAGTGCAAATTACAGAGTCTCACCCTTCCGCTGACTCGCCGGGATTAGAGCTTCTGCGACTTCGAGGCTTCCATGGCCAACTACCCCCATCAGAAGCACCTCGCTTTTGGCGGGCACTTAAAGAGAGGAGGTAATGACAAGCTTAGGGAGCTGACAGTTCTTTGAGGTATGTGGCCAGGTGACCAGAGTGTCCCAACCTTGCTTCTCCAAACATTTCCATGGGGCCAGTTGACCGGAGGGTCCCAACCTGAGTATCCCAAATGTCTCCACGGGGCTAGGTGACCGGAGAATCCCCACCTGGCTTCCCCAAATGTCTCCATGGGTTCAGTGATGGTCAATCAAGCAGATCTGTATTCTTCCAGCTAATGCAGTGGTCCCTTAGGCTGGCATCCTGTAGAATGTCAAATTGGAGTTCCTCTTGATGGAGCCATGAAGTCCTGGCTGCTGTGCTGAAGAGTTTCTCTTGCAGAAGGATAGGGATCCCTTTTTATACCCACATCTGTGGTCCAGGCCATCATCCACAGGTCAGGAGGAAGGTGGGATAAGGTCAACTCTAATTGTTTGAGTATTTAATCAATCTGCATAGTTTATCCTTCACTGTTGGCAAATAAACAAGCTGCATGGACATATACAATGGGTAATCAACATATTAGCAAACATCGATTGTTCAATGACCCTGCTTCCCTGTTTCCCAAGAATAGCAGTACAATAAACTCTAGGTGCTGATATAAAAGGTAAAAAGCCATTCAACGATTCACAAATATCAATTCAAGATTCAACGTTCAGACTCATACGTCTCCTGACCTACTGAAAATATACGTCTGGCATAATTTAGATAAAATGCTGTGTCGTCACATGTACATATAGTTTGGTAATACTTTCCTAATATATATTACTGTCTGAAATTAAGACAGCCTATGCCAACTCTACGGGTCAGTTCCCAAGGTGAGTTTTTGGTGACTTTTTGTTGCTGCTTATATTTGCTGATCAAAAAACCCAGTGTCTTACAGTTCCAGAAAAGTGGATGGAATTTACAGAAATCTCCTGCCCACTGTGCTTTTCTGCAGGGAAAAACTGACCTGCGGTGCATGTTTGAAATCTATAATATGTCATTTTCCCTTGCAGCTATGTTGAGTTTTATGTTTGGATTTTCAATTGAATTTGATGTGGAAAATTCACAGGTAAACCACGCATATGGATTTTCAATTTAAACTTCAGAAAAAGGCTCATTCAGCCTAGTATATAATTGGCCCATGTTTGTCACTGACTGCACATAAAGAGCACACAGACCCATTAAAGCCATTTAATCAGTGAACATGACTGATGGTCTTCGTGGAAAAAATCACAGCATGCACTACTTGCCGACCAGAACAGGGCATGCAATGAAAAGCAGCTTCATGGCTGAGCCAGTCACATCAGCAATTTGCACCCATGACTGGCCAGATTTTCAATTCGGCCACTTAAACTCAGCTTAGCTATGAATTCTATGCCACTTTATACCTTGTTGATGTTTATCTGCATTCACATTAGGCAATTATTGTTGAATCGAGTTCAGACGGGCCAACAAGGGAGTAGGAGAATCCCCCGGTGGGCCACTGTGCAGGAGTTGGTACAATACATTTGATTTATTATGAGAAAGGCAGCATCCGATTATGCATTTTGCAAAGTATGTAGTTTAGTATTATATAGAAGAAAGGTAAATTTGTAAACAATAGTAATGTAATATTTGCATGTAACTGAACAGTAGTCCCCAGAGCCATTGTTACTGGTCTTTAACACTCCAGTCTGACATTGTCACGGGTGTGTCAGAAGTGACAGACAGTCACCCTGCAGTTGGTTGCAGGAGATCTCATCGTTTGGCATAACAGACAACTTCTTAGAAGCTGTATCTCTAGGATCCAGCGGCTACCTTCTTCTGGCTACTTAACACCCTGGCCTGAATGTATAAATACCTGCTGTGTGCCAGAGGGAGGTGTCGGCGATATTCATTACTCCTTGTGAAGGCTTGAACAAGAGCAGTACTTAATCCTCTCTGATGCTGGAGGATGTGTGCGCATTTGTCTGGAGTCGACTAAAGCTAAACAATGTTCCCTTGTTTGTCCCCCCTTGTTGTCTTTAGTGTTAACTGGGTATCGACTAGTGCTCAACCCCTCCCTTCCCTAGCATGAGCCTAACGTCAGGGAAAGACAGGGCGAGGTACGCATGCGGCGATTGGTGAAGAACCAATATAGGGACATTAGTGGAGACATGATGACACTTGATCAGCCTAAGAGGTCTACACTCCCCCCTTTCCCTAGAGTCTGGGCTCCCTTTCCCTCTTCCCTTTGTGTTGCACTAAGTCTTTCCCACACCTTGCGTGACATTATCGCCGGCCGATCACATTTTGAAAAGGACAAAAAAAAAACCTGACACTTTGTTGTTTTTTTTTCTCTGTGTGTTTTTGGGCGTGGACCTTTTGTTTCCTTTCTCTTTGGTATGCGTTCAATTGCAGAGCTCGCAGAGCAGTTCTGCTGTCTGCCTCTGGAGGTAAATGACCTCCGCTGTGAGGTTCAGCAGCAGCATCAGCGGCTACAGGTCACCAATGTGGAGTTCTCTACAGGTAGGCCTGTCCAGCCTGAATCCAAGGTTGCCCTCACGGACAGGTTTTCAGGAGGTAGGGACAAGTTTTTTGTTTTCAAGGAGGCCTGCAAACTGTATTTTAAATTTTGTCCTTTCTTCTCTGGAAATGAGAAGCAAAGGGTTGGAATTGTGATCTCTCTATTGCAGGGAGATCCTCAGTTGTGGGAGGTTTTTTTACCGCAGGACTCGGTATGTCTCCAGTCTGTGGAGGGGTTTTTCGGGGCTCTGGCCCTCATCTATGATGACCCTGACCAAGTCACCTTGGCTGAGTCTACACTGCGCTGCCTTCAGCAGGGGGATTGGTTAGTCGAGAAGTACAGTTCGGAATTCCGTAGATGGGCAACGGATTCCAAATGGAATGACTCAGCCCTTAGAAATCAAATTACCATTCGTGATCCAAACCCTCTACCACCTCTGATTCCTGATTTGTTCAGCCAGGTTGAAGGAGATAAGGTATTCTCCAAGTTGGATTTAAGAGGAGCATACAATCTAGTTAGAATCAGAGAAGGGGACGAATGGAAAATAGTGTTGAATACCCCGGAAGGACATTTTGAGAGTCTGGTTATGCCTTTTGGTTTGACCAATGCACCTGCGGCATTCCAGCATTTCATAAATGATATTTTCCATCATTTGGTGGGGAGGTTTCTGGTGGTCTATCGGGACAATATTTTGGTTTACTCACCTGATGTTTAGACGCATCAGGGGCATGTTATGCAGGTGCTTCAAATATTGAGGGATAACAAACTTTTTGCCAAAATGGAAAAATGTGTTTTTGCTGTTCAGGAGGTGCAGTTTTTGGGGTACTTGTTGTCATCTTCTAGTTTCGGATGGGTCCGGAGAAGATTCGTGCAGTCATTGATCCCATCCCTTTCCTAGCCTGAGCCTAAAGCCAGGGAAAGACAGGACGAGGTACACATGTGGTGATTGGTGAAGAACCAATATAGGGACGTTAGTGGAGACAGGGTGACGCTAGATCAGCCTAGGAGGTCTCCACTCACCCCTTTCCCTAGAGTTTGGGCTCCCTTTCCCTCTTCCCTTTGTGTTGCACTTAGTCTTTCCTACACCTTGCATGACAGACATTGGTTACAATCATTCAAAAATGAGGAAATTAGTAGTAGTTGCTCCAAGATTCTAGGCCCTCTTCTTCTCTTCGGGGATGCCATACTTCTGTCTCGTTAGAAGCAGATGGTTTAAGATTTCTTCTATCAACCATAAGATTTTTAAATGGGTATTCTGGTCAAATTACCTATAATGACATAACGTACCATAATGTATACATAATGTACAGTATGTGTGCATATATATATATATATACATATATATATATATACATAACAAGTATGCGGCGAAATTCGAAAAAACTTTATTAAATATTGAAAAAATCACATTTTAAAAAAGTGTAAGTTACAAATATATGTAAATTTGCGGGACATATCACAAAGTGAAAGGTACAAATAGCAACCAAAATCACACTGCAACAAAGGGGAACATACGGACTAGTAGTACAAAGTAATCCAGGACAAAGTCCTAAGATAAAACATCAGTGAGAGTGTTCCCCTAGGGTGCAGATATGACCGGGCTATTATAAATAGTGGTACACTTAGATTGGGAGCAAGGAGTCTATAATTCCAAGATTCAGAGAGAATCTGAATATAGGAGATATATATATAGTCAGCCCAAGGGTATACAGCGTTAAGAGGTATCCGACATATACAGTCATTGTATGTAAAGATAACTCACCAATATAAGTGCCAGAGGGAGAGAGGACAGGAGGGTAAATTGGCAAGGCAAAAGAGAACAGGTGTAGAGCCTGCAAGCCTCGACGTGCGTTTCGCGTAGATCGCTTTCTCAAGAGGCGTCGCTGGTCCAGAGACCGGCATCTTTTTAAATAGCGCGCTAAAATGGTCATGTGTGATGTCACGTGACCGGAAGAAGATGGCCGCCAGCCGGAAGGCATATCTGGCGCATGCGCCGGGACCGCTCACAACATCCCGCCCCCCGCAACGCCCGTCAAAGCAGACGCGACGCCCCAGAAGCGCCAAGAGGACCACATCCGGAGCGTCGCCAGTGCTTTTCGCCGCATACTCGTTTTCCTCTAGTTTTTTGTATTTATTTTCGAGTTGGCTATTCATCATGGGTATATAGGATAAGTTGTCTTTTCTATACCGGACACCCATGATACTATTTATGTTGGTCGATCTGTTTATAATATATATATACATATATATTATGTATAAATATTTATATAATTTATAATATATGCATGGATATAATGTATCAGTGTGGGTCTGATCACTAACTTATAAAGAGGTTGTCCACTACTTTTACATTGATGACCTATCCCTAGGAAGCAGCTCCGAAAGTGAGCACTTCCGGCCGGCCACACCGATAACAGCTGATCAGCGAAGGTACTGGGTGTATCCTAAGGATAGGCCATCAATGTAAAAGTAGTGGACAATATCTTTAAAATCTAACAGAAACAGCCTGTAATTGTTGTGTCCCTTTTGATCATTAAAAGTACAGTGCATTTTTTTAAAAGTGTTTTACATGGGCTGTTTATCAGAAGGTCAAATGCTTGTTCCTGAAAATTAGACTTTCTGCACATGTTCACTAATCAAACATGTTCTGACGCTCCTGTCTAAAACTTTTCTAATATTTCACAAATTCTTTATTCTATTCTAAAAACCAAGTAGGAGGGAAGACTTCAACACATTTGTTGTTTAATCTCATTTTTATGCAGACATTAAAAACAAGATGTGCTGCCAATGGTAATGAAACTGTATGCAAACAAACCATCAAACTAACAATCATTCAAGCAGACATGGTGTCGGTGATTACTCCATGTAGATGGAGCTAATCGATCTCTGATCAACTTTGTTATACTAGTGATTGACATTTGTTTTTGGCCAAAAATTGCTCAAATAATTGGCCCCTTAATGTCCAACAAATTATGTTAGATTACAGTTGGCTAACTTGATGATTTTTGCAGGATTGACCAATCATCTAATGTGTATGAAGACCTCCCAATGATGTTGGGGGGACAATAAGCCTCAGTTAAAACTGAAGTGTCAAAGCCTTTAGTTCTCCCTGTCTATAAGCCACATCTAAAGTAGTCTGCCACAGCTTTCTCTTATTCTCCAAGCTGAGCTTTCATGTGCATGGGGGTGTTTGGTAAATCTGACAGTTATCTAAACTATATGGCCACTTTTACAATCTGTTAAAGGTTGGATTGTCACCAATCTGACATAAAATCAGATGAACCATCAATGACATTCCTCAGAATGCCCCTGTAATGCCACTCATAAGGAAAAGGATGTAAGGGTATGCCTAGACAATGTCTTTTTCAAGAGGGCGAAATCGGCCCAAGAGAAAAACACTTCTGAAAACACTGGGATTTTTTTTTAAGTGTCTTTTTAAGCATCTTTTTTTTCATGTCTTGAGCACTTTTTTAATGTTTTTCACCAATGGTGAATATTATGAGGGTTTTTCCAGCATTTTTGTGGCATCTTTTACACTGTAATTTTCCAGTCGTCTTTTTAAATTCCATTCAACATTGAAGAAACCTCCAGCGGTTTTTCAAGAAAAATGCTCAAAAAGACACCCAGGCGTCTTCTAGGTGTCTTTTGAGCTTTGACTTGGATTGTAAGATACAGAGCAACTTCTGAGCAGAAAATTCCAGAAGAATGGATATGTCAATGCTTTTAACCATTTGGCATCTTTGGAAACCTGAAGCAGTTAATAGACGCTAGAACTTATTAACAACAAGTTATTGTTATAAAGAAATGCTTATGTGCATTCTTTGGGATATTTTGCACATGCTGTGGAAATTTCCGCTGCGGATTATCATTGCAGAAAAAACATTTATTTTGCGTAATCGCGGCAAAATCGCCACCATTGACTTGCATTGAACTGCATAACATCTGCATGTATACATGTATATATGCGAATGTTATGCGGTTCAGTGCGCGGATGGTACCCGGGTTTGGAGAAGAGGAGACTGTCCTCCAGACCCAGGTACCATTAGAAAAAAAATTAAAACTTTAAAAAAAAAAAAAACATTATACTTACCTCTCCAGCGGCCCCCGGTCTCCTCTCTGGTGGCATCCTCTGTCCTTGCCATCCTGCAGTGTTCTGAAATGACCTACGGTGATGTCATTTAGTCACGTGATGGTCACGCGACTGTTGACATCAGCAATTGCGTGACCTGTCAGCTGACTAAATGACGTCAACGCAGGTCCTTTCAGAACACCCCGGGACGCCGAGTACAGAGGATGCCACCGGAGAGGAGACCGGGGGCCACCCTAGAGGTAAGTATAATGTGTTTTTTTTTATTTTTTACGTTTTAATTCTTTTTTTTACTATTGATGCTGCATTTAAAGCAGCATAAGTTGGTCACACAATATAAATCCATGCCGGTTGCATGGATTTATATTGTGTGACCAACTTGTCAAGCACTTTTCCAAGTGATGCTCAAAATCGCTTGGAAAAGCGCTTGAAAAAAACACATGCGAAAATGCATGAAAAAACGCTGAAAAAACGCTTCTCCCTGGCAGAATAAACGCATGTAAAATCTGCATGCGTTTTTTTCTGCAAGGGAGAGGCAGAAATGCTCAGGAAAAATCCGCATTAATTCAGCATCGTGGGCACATAGCCTTATTCATTCTCTTCTGGACCACTGCAACTCTCTACTGATTGATCTCCCTCTTATCAGACTCTCTCCTCTCCAATTCGTCCTCAATGCGGCAGCCAGGGTCGTATTTCTGTCCAACCGCTTTACCGATGCCTCCACCTTGTTACTGATTACACATCTGCTACAGAGTACAATATAAACTTATATAAACTTATCTGTTTCACCCTCAAAGCTCTCAATAGTTCTGCACCACGCTACATCTCCTCTCTCATTTTTGTCTATCACTCTACTTGAGCTCTCTTTTTTGCAACTGATCTAAGGCTGGTTTCATACTTCAGGAGGGGGCTGGAAACAGCAGAGCTAGGGGGAAGCCACCCATGACCGGGGTTGGCCTGGAGGTTTCATTCCCCTCCCAGGTCTGGTAATTTGAATAGAGCAGGTTGGGGATTGGGTAACGGGAAGCTGGGGGGTGGGTAGTGGAAAATAGGGTATATATAAGGAAAAGTGCGGGAAAACCGCCATTCCCTTAGAAACAACTGAGCGAGTTATCTGTAATGGCGTCCATTCAATCCCTGGTGGGCCAGCTTCAAGTTGCAGCACGATCACGGAGAGAGGGATGGCTGGAGGCCCAGCTATCTGCCTTGCTGGGAACAGCTGCGGATGCAGAAGCGCAGTCTGGAGCAGTAAGAAGGAGCAGGAGGAGGAGGCCACGGCCCCCGGAGAGACTGTCACCCAAGGTACCCACGCGGAACAGGTGCAGGCTCCGGAGCCCCTCCGGGGACCCTGCGGGGGGAGAGCAAGATAGCGTGGTTCCTGCCCGACGCTCTCGCCCCGGCAGAAATCCACCTAGCCGGCCTGTTGCCGCCGATCAGCGCGGAGTGCGGCCTACACAGGAAGCGAGGGCCACACCGGATATACAGCCGACGAGACAAGCATCGCGGGACACGGGAGTTCGGGCCATAGCTGGGAGGCGCGTGCGCGGCGCATCTGCAGCGTGTAGCGCATCTGCGGCGCATAGCACATCTGCGGCGCGTGGCGCACTGGCGACGTGCTGCAAGCCTGCGACGCGCGGTGCACCTGGGAAGCGCAGCGCGCCTGCCGGCAGCGGCAGGGCCCAGAAGGAGTGGAGAAGAACCGGAACGAGCGAGGGAATAGTGCGGAGGACGGCAGGCACCACTGGCGATGCTCCTGTCGGGGTGCCTGCTGGAACAAACACGAGGAAGACGGGGAGGCAAGCATCCACGGGCAGGCAGCAGTCATGGGATCCATTGCCGCGTGGCTCAAGTGGACGACGCGGAAGGGAAGGAGCGGCGGGCAGCATCGAGCTGCCTGGCAGCGCCGGTTCGGGAAGCACGGACCAGGCCCGTGGGTCTGGGTCCGGGAGTCGGAGGAAGATTGGAGCGACATCCAGAATTCCAAGGCGGGATGGTGGAAGACGGTCGCCGAGACGACAACAGCCAGCTGTGTCCGTTCAGGTCCCCCCTGGTGACGAGGAGGCCAGGGGCGCGGGCCTGGAGGAGCGAAGGGACACCGATGGATCCGACTACAGTAGCGACCGCGATGAAAGGAGCGAGCATCTGGATTCAGGATTTCCGGCTGGCGGGGACACAGCACCTGCGCAGCGGTGTGAGTATAATCGTACAGCGTGTTTGGGGCCCGCGGGGGCAGTTTTGCTTGATGAAGGTAGTGATCGGGAGGTAGCATTGAGGGGGAGGGGTTTAGCCAGTCCGGATGGGGCAGAGGTATCTGGAATTAGAGATATATTATATAGCATGTCACAGGTTTTGATGAGAATGGAGAGTGCGGCAGCGGGTGGGTCAAGAGGATCCCCCGTGGATGCCTGGTTACCAGGGCAAGGGTTGTCGCCGCAACCTACTGGGGTAGAGGTAGGATCAGCGGCGGGAGTCGAGGGAGCAGCGACTGGGGTTTCAGTCTCGGTACAGACGGAAAAGGACAAGGGTGATACGGTGAAGCTTGATGACAGGGCAAAAGGGGAGGTTTATGTGTGCTTCGAGGGGCCGCTGGGGGCACACTTAAAGAAAGAAGTGAAGGAGAAAATTTGGCGTGATGAATACGTGGAAATTTTCTCCCTTCTTCCCCTGGAGAAGTTTAATTTAGACAAGGGGAAGAAGGATGATAGCAAGAAGGAAGAGGAGGAGAAGCGGAGGTGGCGCTTGATTCCTCAGACTTTTGCGAATTGGCTTCAAGCTTTTGCTATATTGGCCGGGGTCATTGGGGAAAAGTTTCCTGAGAATTGCTCAGGTTTATTCTGCTATTTAGATGCGATTGGGGAATCGCATCGTACTTACGGTGGACAAACATGGCTGAGGTATGATGAGCAATTCAGACAGAGGAAGGCGGTACGGCCGGAAATCAGGTGGGACCAAAAAGATATTGGGCTTTGGTTAAAAGTAATGGCTCCCGCTAGATACGGGCAATCCTTTCACGGGAGTGGGGGGAGCGGGAGTTACTCCTCAGGAAAGGGTGGAGGCAGCCAGGGAGCACAGGGAGGAAAAGATAAGTCAGGAACGTGCTGGCAGTTTAATGACGGCCAGTGTAAATTTGGGAATGGCTGTAAGTTCAAGCACGTTTGCTCCCATTGTAATGGGAGCTCCCACGGGGCGGTAAAATGTTTCAAGAAAGGAAAGGGACGAACGTCGACGGGTTCTGGTCAAGGGGGCGACTCCGGTGAATCTTCCAAGGATGGCCCCCTTTCTAAACAGATACCCTGATCAAGTGAAGGCCAGAATTATTAGTGATGGGTTTTTAGAAGGTTTCAGGATCCCGCCTCCTGAGCATACGGTCCCCTTTTCGGTTAAGAATCTTAGGTCTGCTTTGTTGCACCCAGAGGTTGTTAGTGTTAAGTTGGCTAAAGAAGTCGAGTTGGGTCGTATGGCAGGGCCTTTTGATAGTTTACCAGTGGAAGGCGTGATAATTTCTCCGTTGGGGGTTGTGCCTAAGAAGGAGCTGAATAAATTTCGTCTGATCCAGCATCTGTCGTACCCAAAAGGTTGTTCGGTCAACGATGGTATAGCCCCAGAATTATGTTCTGTGGAATATACTTCATTTGATTCGGCTGTGGCTTGGGTTCACAGGTACGGGCATGGGTCACTGTTGGCAAAAACGGACATTGAGTCAGCTTTTCGGCTCCTTCCGGTTCACCCGGACAGCATTCCAATGTTGGGTTGTTTTTGGAACAATGGTTACTATTTGGATAGGTGCTTGTGACTCGCCCCCTGGGCCGTGAGGCACTCGAGACCGGACTTCAGGGCAGTGCTGGGAGTAGTAGTGGCGACCCGGTCCCGTGGCTCAGGGTGGTCAGACCAGTGGTAGTCTATGATGTGTTTTAGGTAATGTCCGACTACGCCACCCATGGATTGCGGTCAGGGAGGACCGCCGCTGCAAGGCAGACCACTGAGGCTGGTGTTGGGGATGCAGCAGGGAATCGTACAACTCCCCACGGGAGGAGTGTAGCCTCAGGGCAGTGTGATAGGATGCTGGGGGTGATGGTGCAGGCGCAGCAGTAACCACACAGAGTCCAATAATGCAGTCCAGGGTCTTTTACTGATCTTATCTTAGACCCAACAGGAGTACAGGGTAGGAATGGACCTGGGTGTCTGAGGGCATTCGGGCGAGCTCCGCTGGTCAGGGTGAGTGCGTAGGCCTACCGTTCTCTCTCTGCCCTTGCTGACTATCTCCCCCTTTAGTGGTATGATAGCCCACGTCCCTGAGCTTGCCGTGTCCAACGCCTGTATGGCTTGCGACTCGGGCCTTAGGTACCTGTAGCTTCTCCGTGCTGTACCGGTCCCTCTGTGTGGCGGAACCTCCAGGCTTCTTGGCCAAGGAACCTGAAATCCCTTGCGGGTTGGTTTTCTGCTGCAGGGCTTGCAACCCTGACAGCCTCGGACCCCAGTGTCCGGTATGTAGTTTCTCTCTGCCAGGACCGGCTCTCGTCGCCTCTGTCCCTGGCTTTCTGCTCCTACTTTGCCTCCTGGACTCCTCAGCTGCGGCTGACCTGTCCCTCTCTTCTTGGAACCCTTCTGGATGCTTCAGAAGTGGGTCCTGGTCTCTCTAACCATGCCCTCAGTACCAGTTTTTAAAGGGGCAGCCTGCTCCCCCAACTGGCCTGGGACAGGAGGTGTGGCATGCAAATGGCCCATGACCAGAGAACCTCCCTCCTGCTCTCAGACATAGCCTTACAAGTTTGTGGCATCCAGGCCTGGGGTGACACACTTGCCCATGGGCTGTTCTATTTCATGTTCATTATTTGAAACGTTCAGTACTTTTCTCGAATGGGCTTCAGGGATGTTGCAGGTGTCCAGTCTGTTATCCACTACCTAGATGATTTTTTGTTCATAGGCCCACCCGATTCGTTGGTTTGTAATAATTTGTTAGCAGCCATGGTGTGGGTTGCGGAACGTTTCGGGGTTCCTTTGGCAAAAGAAAAGACCGAAGGTCCTTGTACGGTATTGACTTTTTTAGGCATTTTGATTGATTCGGAACATATGGAGTGTCGACTGCCCGAGGAAAAGTTGCTGTTACTTTGACAGCTGGTTGTGAGAATGGTAAAATTGCGTAAGACGACTTTGAAAGAGCTTCAATCACTGCTGGGGAGACTGAACTTTGCCTGTAGGATCATGCCTATGGGTAGAATATTTTGTCGTAGGTTGTCAAGGGCAACGGCGGGAGTGCGGGCATCGCATCACTTTATTCGTTTGAATAGAGAGCATAGAGAGGACTTGTTGGTGTGGAAGCGTTTTTTGGACACGTACAATGGCAGGTCGTTGATTCAGCAGGATTTCCTGAGCAACTTTGATTGCGAGATCTATACCGACGCGGCAGGCGGAGCAGGATATGGAGTTTTTTGTAAGGGAAAGTGGAGCGTAGGCAAATGGCCCAATTCCTGGAAAGAGAGGGGTTTCACAAAAAATCTGGTTCTTTTGGAACTGTTCCCAATTGTCTGGGTTTGGGGCGAGTCTTTTTCGAATCGAAGAGTCAGGTTCCATTGCGAAAATATGGGCGTGGTGGAAGTGATTAATAGCCTATCGGCCTCATCCCCTTCAGTCATTAAGTTGGTCAGGGAACTGGTGCTCCGCTGGTTGGAGCTTAATGCATGGATTTCGGCTGTACATGTGCCAGGTGTCAAAAACTCTATAGCGGATGCTTTGTCTCATTTCCAGTGGGAGCGTTTCCGTTCATTGGCACCAGAGGCAGAAGTCGCAGGAATGGAATGCCCTTCGCGGTTGTGGCAGCTGGTTTCAGACGAGCTGGAAGATTGATCCAAGAGTCTGTGGCGAGTTCAACCTGGGCTGCTTATGAGGCATCGTGGAACATATGGCAAAGTTGGGTGTCACAGTGGGTGGCACTAGAGAGTGTCAGGGACAGGACGTTGGCGATATTGTTTTTTGTTGATAAAGCAGCGGACTCAGGGTGGTCGACATCCAGAGTGAGTAAATTTATAGCCGGGCTTGCTTTTGTTTTTAAGTTACAGGGTTTGACGGACGTTACTAAATCCTTTTTGGTCAAGCAGGCTCTCAGAGGTTTTCAAAAAGGAAACAAGAGTTTGGATAAGTGTAGGCCAGTCACGTTTAGCATGTTGGAAAGGTTAGGTCTGGTTTTGGAAACCATTTGTTGTTCTAATTTTGAGGCGGCATTGTTTAAGTTGGCATTTGCTTTAGTTTTTTTCGGGGCTATGAGAGTGGGTGCGTTGGTAGCCCCTAGTAGGAATAGAGAGGGAGGTCTATTAGCCGAAGACATGAGCTGCTGGGCCTGGGGGATCGATTTTTGGATTAGACGGTCTAAAACGGATCAGTTTGGAAAAGGGAAGCATGTCGTGTTAGGTAGAGTGGAGGGGGCTCTGATGTGCCCCAGAAGGGGCTTAGAGGCCTACTGGCAATCAAATAGATCGGGCCCACTATTACCGCATCGCGACGGGTCATTTCTTTCCCGTTTTCAGTTTATAGCGGTCTTAAAAAGGGGGGTGCAGGAGTTGGGTCTCCGTCCTGAGATTTACGGATCGCATTCCTTTAGGATCGGTGCAGCGTCGGAGGCTAATAGTCGCGGTTTAGGGGCTGAGACTATAAAACGGATCGGAAGATGGAGTTCGGACCATTATTTGTCATATGTTCGCAGTTAATTGCTGCAAAAACTTTGTTAGATGTGGAATAGTTGCTAACCTGCTTGTTTATTAATCTTTTAGGTGATGTTCCCTCTTTAGTCTGGATCATTGGACACTCATATGTGCATTGGGGGGGCGCTGCGCACGACGTAAGGGGGGATGGTAGGCAATTGGGTTTTTCAAGGGCACAAGCGGTCGTAAGGTGGCTTGGTTTTAGGGGCATGGTATGGGGGCGCTTTTTGTCGGAGTTTCATAAAGCTGCAAGGTTAGATCGAACACCGGATATTTTAGTGGTGCATTTGGGAGGAAATGATTTGGGGGCACGGCCAGTGAGGGAGTTGATTAGGGATATTCGTTTTGATTCCGGGGATTTTGACGGTCTGGTCGGATATAGTGCCCAGGAAAAAATGGCGGGCTTTTCGATCGGGAAAAGGCATAAACAGGGCACGAATAAAATTGAATAGGGCAGTGTCTGGCTTTGTGGCAAGGAATGGGGGAATAAGTATTAGGCATTTGGAGTTGGAAGCAGGGGTTGGAAATTTGTGGCGGAAGGACGGGGTGCATCTCAATGATATAGGTATGGATATTTGGGCCCTTTCAATACAGGAAGGAATTGAAAGGGCGTTGGTGGCTTTGGGGCACTCACGAGCCTAAGGTTTCCGGGCTGTTCGTGGTGGCGAGGAGGTGGGGGTCTTGGAGTTGGTTTAAATTGAGTGGGGGTGATCTGGCAGTCGGTTATGGGCTCTGGACGGGGTTTTACCTCGGGAGCAATTTGTTGGTTGGTCTTCCATCGAATGTGGAAGTTTTGGTGCCCTTGAGCTGGTGCTGAACAGCTGAGGGTAAAATGGCGGTTTAATTTTGAGTTATTTAAAGCCAGATCTATTAGCTCCAAGAACCCTCCCTCCATTTATTCATATATATATATTTATGTTATTGCTATTTGTTGTTTGTTAATAAACGGCCGCTGTGGCCAAAATATTTCCAACAGATAACTTGTTGTGGAGTTTTTATTTCAGGGAAGGGATCAGGGGGATCTCTGGTTACGTTGGATTGAGAGAAAAGGTATCAGTTAAGAAACCGTATTGGCCGTAACAGGTCATGTAAATTTCCGGTACCGGATAAAACAGTATCCGAGATATCCGTGTCCCGTGTGTCCATGTGTATCACACGTGTGGTAACAATGTGCCGCCTGTGTGTCGCATCAGGAGCACACGTACCAGCACCTGGGAATCAGTGTACAGTTAGCGCTGTTCCCAAGTGCTGGGTGCTGAACACTGTCCTCATCATGGTTCAATGCCGGTGCTGTGATCAGCAATGATGAAGGTAGTAGTAGTCATCTCCCGCAGTGTCCCTGTATAATAATAAGAATAAAATAATGAAATCCTTACACTCACCTGTCTGGAGATGTCCCCAGCTGTAATCCTCTGACCGCTGATATCGAGGAGCCGGGAAAAATGAGCAGCTCCACCGAGCTGCTCCAAAGCTGCGCTCAGTGAGCCCAGCTCCGGGCCCTGCTCATTGGAGCCTCTCATTCTCTCCGGCTCCTTGCCAGCGGTCAGAGGTTTACAGTGGGGGACATCTAGGACAGGTGAGTTTAAGGATTTTATTATTTCATACTTATTTTTACACAAGGACACTGCGGGAGCAGACTATTACTACACTCATCATTGTCCCTGTCCCCTAGTGCAGGGGCAGTGTTCAGCAACTGGCGCTTGGGAGCAGCACTAACTGTACACTGATTCCTAGGCGCCGGTACGTGTCACAATGATGACACATGGTTGTCATCCGTGTGTGTTCAGCGTGAGACACTTTTGCGGACCGTGCATCTGCAAATAAACAGACATGTCAGCATGTGGAGCACATGGACACAAGGTCCATGAAAACACACTGACATGTGCACATACCCATAGATTTGAATAGGTCTTCCTGTGTCAGTGTCTCCAGTACGTGTGGAAACTGTCACCACACCTACTGGAAACACAGACGTGTGAAAGAGCCCTAAGGATAACATTCACTATACTCTCCCACTTCCGTCTCCAAGACTTCTCTCGTGCTGCGCCAGTTTTCTGGAATGCACTTCCCCAAACCATCCGATTAATACCTAGCCCCTACATTTTTAAGCGTGGTTTAAAAGCACATCTCTTTAGACAGGACTATCGCCTCACTTAAGTAAGTAACTCTCCCTTTGTTCTTTCTAAATTTTCATTAGAATCTGGTCCCTCCTATTAATCTGTCTCCACATCCTCCATGAACGCAATAGAGCACTTGGTAATTGTACTCAGACAGATCCTGGCTGATGACTGATCATGTAGCTTTATATCATAACCCCTATTTATTATAATGATGGCTGGACCGTATAGGCAAGCACTATTTACCTATTGTGTCCTGCCTAATGCCTTATAGATTGTAAGCTTCTGAGCATGGCTCTCACTCCTGCTGTAACAGTTGAACTATACTTTTAAATGTTTTTATTGTCTGTTCATGTCCCCTCTCAATTGTGAAGTACTGGGAATATGTTTGCGCTATAGAAATAACATTAGAATTATTACTAGTGAACTACCTGTTGAGCGCTCCTATATTCTTTACAAGATTGCTGAGAATTTTGAAAATGAATGATCAGTCCTGGTGGAGAAAGAAGCTTTTATCTCTTATAACATGTATTAAAAATTTGCTCATTTTCATATATTCTATTGATTTATGAAATAAAAATTAAAATGATGGTTATTATAGCTAACTTAGCACAGCAGAGCTGAACTTTGTCTCATTTTAAACACCTCTGCAGCTGTAGCTCTCCTCTCACAGGGCTGTCAGCTCCTCTGTACTGTCCTTTCCCTCATACTGGCTGCCTGCGAGATGAAAGCTGAAGCACTAGGAGAGGTCAACTGCAGATGTGTTTGTAATGAGAGAAAGTTCAGCTCTGCTGGCATGTGTGTCACAGCGGTAAAGTGTACGCCTCCTACTCATCATGGTCATCACATGGTTCGCTTAGTTTTGTCTCTTGCAACACTGCTGCATCTGAGGTTGTTTTTCCATTTGGATTTAGGGGGCGTTGCCAGCTCTGCAGGAATTTTACCATATTGAGTCTTGCAAAGACTATATTCCCCAGCCTATCCCATGCAAGCAGGACCTATATCAGGCAGCTCAACCCACTACTTTTGGCCCAAACGTTGGTTCCTAGTCTGTTTGTCCTGCTAGTGATCTGTTTGTGCTTGTATGTTTCTGTGTCTCCCGTTACTGACCTGGCTTGCCTATCCATCCTGTTTGACCTCTCCGCTCCTACAATTACAGCTAAATACAATTTCTTTTATGTACACTTATGTACCTTTTTACGTATCTTAAACCTGTGCTTCCTGCCCCGACCTCAAACCATCTGACCATGTCTTTGCCCTCCTGTACCACCTTCCCGTGCCTCTGAGCCTCCGGTCAGCTGCTGCAGTCCCGGCGACTGCCCTGGATTGACACCTGGAATTTACCAACAGCACAGCCTATCCTCACTACCAAAGGTTCTAGTGAAGACCAGGTAGACACCTAGTTATGCCACTCCAGGGTAAGACCAAGCCGTAGCACATTGGGTCCACATCCACCAGCATTCCATTCTCCCACCAGCGTAACAATGTGTTAATTTTAATCACACACAGCTCTGCAGTGAGATCAGGAGAACAGACTGTCAGTCATTACATGTCTTAGACTGGCAACTACCCTTTTCAATTAACATAAGCTCTGCCAGAATCTTATGCAGCTCAGTGTCCGGCTGATAGACCTTACCCCTTTATTTACATATTAAGAAAAAGTTGATTTCTCTGTAATAAAACATCAAGTCGCAGATATCATGGTATCATTTTTTCAACTTTATATGACATACATGTCTATATACAGTACAGACCAAAAGTTTGGACACACCTTCTCATTTAAAGATTTTTCTATATTTTCATGACTATGAAAATTGTACATTCACACTGAAGGCATCAAAACTATGAATTAACACATGTGGAATTATATACTTAACAAAAAAGTGTGAAACAACTGAAAATATGTCTTATATTCTAGGTTCTTCAAAGTAGTCGCCTTTTGCTTTGATGACTGCTTTGCACACTCTTGGCATTCTCTTGATGAGCTTCAAGAGGTAGTCACCGGAAATGGTTTTCACTTCACAGGTGTGCCCTGTCAGGTTTAATAAGTGGGATTTCTTGCCTTATAAATGGGGTTGGGACCATCAGTTGTGTTGTGCAGAAGTCTGGTGGATACACAGCTGATAGTCCTACTGAATAGACTGTTAGCTGCTTTTTTCTTGCCATAATACAAATTCTAAGTAAAGAAAAACGAGTGGCCATCATTACTTTAAGAAATGAAGGTCAGTCAGTGCAAAAAATTGGGAAAACTTTGAAAGTGTCTCCAAGTGCAGTTGCAAAAACCATCAAGTGCTACAAAGAAACTGGCTCACATGAGGACCGCCCCAGGAAAGGAAGACGAAGAGTCACCTCTGCTTCTGAGGATAAGTTTATCCTAGTCACCAGCCTCAGAAATTGCAGGTTAACAGCAGCTCAGATTAGAGACCAGGTCAATGCCACACAGAGTTCTAGCAGCAGACACATCTCTACAACAACTGTTAAGAGGAGACTTTGTGCAGCAGGCCTTCATGGTAAAATAGCTGCTAGGAAACCACTGCTAAGGACAGGCAACAAGCAGAAGAGACTTGTTTGGGCTAAAGAACACAAGGAATGGACATTAGACCAGTGGAAATCTGTGCTTTGGTCTGATGAGTCCAAATTTGAGATCTTTGTTTCCAACCACCATGTCTTTGCGCGATGCAGAAAAGGTGAACGGATGGACTCTACATGCCTGGTTCCCACCGTGAAGCATGGACGAGGAGGTGTGATGGTGTGGGGGTGCTTTGCTGGTGACACTGTTGGGGATTTATTCAAAATTGAAGGCATACTGAACCAGCATGGCTACCACAGCATCTTACAGCGGCATGCTATTCCATCCGGTTTGCGTTTAGTTGGACCATCATTTATTTTTCAACAGGACAATGACCCCAAACACACCTCCAGGCTGTGTAAGGGCTATTTGACCAAGAAGGAGAGTGATGGGGTGCTACGCCAGATGACCTGGCCTCCACAGTCACCAGACCTGAACCCAATCGAGATGGTTTGGGGTGAGCTGGACCACAGAGTGAAGGCAAAAGGGCCAACAAGTGCTAAGCATCTCTGGGAACTCCTTCAAGATTGTTGGAAGACCATTTCCGGTGACTACCTCTTGAAGGTCATCAAGAGAATGCCAAGAGTGTGCAAAGCAGTCATCAAAGCTAAAGGTGGCTACTTTGAAGAACCTAGAATATAAGACATATTTTCAGTTGTTTCACACTTTTTTGTTAAGTATATAATGCCACATGTGTTAATTCATAGTTTTGATGCCTTCAGTGTGAATGTACAATTTTCATAGTCATGAAAATACAGAAAAATCTTTAAATGAGAAGGTGTGTCCAAACTTTTGGTCTGTACTGTAGATGATGATAGTTGATCCTACTGACAGATTCCCTTTAAAGGAAAGCTAATCTTACAAAATCCTTTTAAACAGTACCAATCTGTGCTGTATGAACCTGGTGTAATACTAAAGCAGCAAAAAAAAGGGTAATTCTAAATTATTTAACCTTTATAATACAAACCATGTGCCACTAAATGTTAAATTCATCGAAACATGGACTTTTTGTTAATTTCTGTTTACTTGCACACACGTGTCAATGTATAATAACATATGTGTGACTACAGATACTTTATGTCTATGCAAAAAGAAATGTGCCTTACAAACTTGTTAAGCAAATAAACTCAAAGACTATCTTCTCTTTGTCAGAGTTTATCTCTCTTCAAGCTTTCTTCAAAGACAAATCAATACATAAATAATTAATTTGATGAACAAAAACAAAGTGAGTAAGTAAGCATGTTGAGGGGAGGGTGTTAAATTTTACGCATTGACGATGAAAGCCGGGCCCCTGCTGCCTCCACAACAAAAGATTGTAAGAACTCTAAGCACTGATCGAGCAGGCCTGCCTTTCTTCTGGCACAGCATTATTGGATTTCAGAACAAAGCAAGATTTTTTTTTGATGAATTTAAGGAAAAAATAAAAGCCATGGTGTCTATTCCTCAGCAGCTCCACTTGTAATTTATGATAAAACCTGCATTGTACAAAATGAATGCAAAACATAGGATATTAAAAATTATAATATATATATATATATATATATATATATATATATATAGTCCTCAGCACAAATGTGTACACTCCAACAGACTTGTCAGAAAACCTATAGTTTCCTTTCAGAATCAAGATTTTCTACAGGATAAAAATATACTATAATATATTATTGTATAATTCTGAAGAGACAAGTGGTCATCACTCTCCATCCAACATCCAGGCTCTAAAAGAGGTTGTTCTTGAGTAATGGAAAAAGATAGATGTTGCAATAAGTCGCCAACTTGCATCCTATGCTTAAGAGCAGTTGGTAATTTCTTTAAAAATCATGGAGGTCATACAAAATACTAAATGTAGTTTTTTATGTAGGGTGTTCTCATTTTTGCATCATCTAATTTGAGCAAAACTCAGACATTTCAAGATTCAAAGATTAAGTAATGAGAAATATACTATTAGCCTTACTTTCGTGTTATGGGTTAAAACAAAATATTGGAAATTGTTCTTGTGTTGAGTGAGATATTGATTAAAATCTTACTCTTCAAATGGGGTGTACTAATTTATGCTGAGAATTGAATATGTATACTGCGTTACAGTGCTTGCTTTTTAAAAGTACCAGTATTTAATATATCAGTAACGGTAGCAGTCAAAAGTTTGGACACACCTGTTCATGCAGTGGTATTCGTTGTTCTTGTTTGAATGTGCATATTGTAAATTCAAACTGAGGGCAGCAAAACCACAAAGGAACTCAAATAGAAACAAGGAGTAGAGAAACAAACCAAAATATGTATTAAACCTTAGATTCCTCAAAGTACCTCCCTTTTACTATGATGACAGCTTTACTTTGGAAGAAACTATAATGTCATAGTTTAGGGCATCGTGTGCCAGCTTCATTACCAGGGAACACCTTGCTGATAAATTCATTAAGTCATAAATAAAACAACACCAGGTCACCCTTGGCATTGTGATCCAGTACACTTCTAGTGTTGAAATCTCAAGTGAATGAGTCATGCTCACTACCACTCTGAAACCACACATATGTATGCGTAGGAAGAAGTGGCATGTGGCTGAAGTGATATGTTTTGCAGTGTATTCACACTATTAAATGGCATAAATACTTTGATAGATCTGCCTCAATTTGAGTTAAGAACGTCTTAATTTCCTGTTGACTCATAGCAATCATCTGATACAACACCAGGAAAAAAAACACACAAAATGAACCCAAACAACATTGAATGTTTGCTAGAAATTGTACCAGACGCTGTCATTTTATCCAGCGTCACTACAATAATTATAGTGTCTTAGAAATAACTCTATTGATACATGACCCCCATTAAGTGTAGTTATGTTCTTGTTACCCATTCTCATCCGAAGAAGAAAGTGTGAGTGGGTAGAAGATCCAGATTAACATTGACATACAATAACATCAGAGACTAATGAGGTGGCTATCAAAACCATTTCTAGTTTCAGCTTACAAATTAAAATGGCAAGCAATCCTATTATCCTAATAGGTGTAACATTTTTGGCATCCATCAAGCAAATGGATCTATTTAATTGCAGTTATAGAAATGGCGACATCAATATGGTACATATTTGTGTCATACCTAGAAAAGGCTTAGCTGTATAACAAGTCGAGTTAAACTGGATACACCTTTATTCCACAACTGACACAACCTCCTTAGGGCAGGGTGTATCTTTCTAATGTAGCGCCAACAATGTTCCCAGCTCTCGGTGTCTGCGTGTAAGTAAGGGGATGGGTAAAATAAGTGGAATGGCTATTTAGAAAATAAGAGAAGAAATACTTATGCTTTACAATGGGTGAAATGAATCAGACTCACTCTCCGGAGCAGATTAATCAGCAAATGAGGAGTGACCTTACCATTTCAGACCTGCATGGCAAAGAAATAGAAAGTGATCCACAGGCGACCCACCCCACATATTACCAATAAAATGTAATTATGGAAAATACTACGCATGTAACATCTTAACATGAACCTTTCGATTATTGCTGTAGTTACTTGTTCATATTAAGTTATGAATAACTTTTAATGCATTATATCTGTATAATTTACCATTTGAATTACTACGTACTTTATCATAACACCACTGTGTGCATTATTCCAATGCTGTGATGACATTGATTGTAATATTGCTCACTTTTATATAATTAGACACTTTTGTACACCCATTATTTGTATGTGACTGCTCATCTGATTAACCAAATACAAGACTGAATTTTTCAATCAGATTCCCTGATGGTCCCTTGTGACGAGGAATAGTTATATTTAGTGATGAGCGAGCATGATCGGGTGTTTTCCGAGTATCTTCAGCGATGCTTGGTGTTATGTTTTAGTCACTCCTTGCTCATGATTTGCGACTGTTTGACAGCTTTAATACATGTGAGGAATGCCTGTTTCTTAGGCATCACGGTGCTCGACAAGCTCGGAGCTTGGCGAGTATTTCCGGGTTGCTTGGGTGGGAGCTTGGGTCCCCGTCCTGCATGTTTGGCGCTCTTTAGAGAGCCAATGAACATGCAGGGATTGCTAGCCACGCACTGTAATGCCGTAGCCATGTTGGTTGTGGGCATTACAGTGATTGGCTGGCCGGACAGCATCATCAGGTCTATATAAGACCTGCTGCTGCTATGCTCGTCACAGTCTACCCCGGAAACAGGCCAAGTAGGGAGAGGTGCTGCTGCGTCAGGGAGAGATTTGCATGTTTATAGTTAGTATAGGTATGCCACGTGTACAGCTTGGATACCCAACAGTTGTAAGGCACACAGACAGAGAGGAATCATGGAGGACGCTGGTAAGGTTGCCAAGGTAGTCCTTCAGCATCTTCCCAAACGTTTCCCTCCTTGTCAGAGTACCCCGTGTATCAGGGCCTGGGCACTGGGAGGGTCTGAGAAAACTGTCCCAGACCTTTGACAGCGTTCTCCTGCCTCTGCCGTATCTGGTTTCTGTCTCCCTCACTCGTACTCCTTGGTTGTCCAATGAACTGTCTGATTGTGACCTCTGCCACCAGCATTGTCAGATGGGAATTTTTTTTTTGTTATAATTCTTAAACAAGAGCCTGAACTTGATATCTCAAAAAATGAACTCCATCCTTTTCCTCCCTCTCCTAACCTACCTATACCTGACTTTGCAATTTCCGTTAGGTTGTGCCACCATAACTCCCACTCAGCACGCCTGCTGTCCTTGGAGTAATATTTGACACACAACTTTAATTTATTCAACATGGAAAATCATTCACTCGCTAATGTCACCTGCACCTTAAAAACATCTCCAGAATAGGACCTTTTCTCACCTTTGATACTGCAAAAAGTCTTACTGTCGCTCTTACACTGTGTGCAGAATTATTAGGCAAGTTGTATTTTAGAGGATTATTTTTATTATTGATCAACAACTATGTTCTCAATCAACCCAAAAGACTCATAAATATCCAAACTTAATATTTTTGGAAGTTGGAGTGTTTTTTTTTTTAGATTTGGCTATCTTAGGAGGATATCTGTTTGTGCAGGTAACTATTACTGTCCCGAATTATTAGGCAACTTAATAAAAACCAAATATAATCCCATCTCACTTGTTTATTTTCACGAGGTAAATCAATATCAGTGCACAAAATTTAGAAATAAACATTTCTGACATGCAAAAACAAAAACCCAAATAATTAGTGATCAATATAGCCACCTTTCTTTATGATGACACTCAACAGCCTTCCATCCATAGATTCTGTCAGTTGCTTGATCTGTTTTTGATCAACATTGCGTGCAGCAGCCACCACAGCCTCCCAGACACTGTTCCGAGAGGTGTACTGTTTTCCCTCCCTGTAGATCACACATTTTATGATGGACCACAGGTTCTCTATGGGGTTCAGATCAGGTGAACAAGGGGGCCATGTCATTATTTTTTCTTCTTTTAGACCTTTACTGGCCAGCCAAGCTGTGGAGTAGTTGGATGCATGTCATGAAGCATTGTCCTGCATGAAAATCATGTTTTTCTTTAACGATACCGACTTCTTCCTGTACCACTGCTTGAAGAAATTGTCTTCCAGAAACTGGTAGTACGTCTGGGAGTTGAGCTTCACTCCATCCTGTACCCGAAAAGGTCCCACAAGTTCATCTTTGATGATTCCAGCCCATACCAGTACCCCACCTCCACCTTGCTGGCGTCTGAGTCGCAGTGGAGCTCTGTGCCCTTTACTGATCCAGCCTCTGGCCCATCCATCTGGCCCATCAAGAGTCACTCTCATTTCATCAGTCCATAAAACCTTTGAAAAATCAGTCTTAAGATATTTCTTGGCCCATTCTTGACGTTTTATCTTATGTTTCTTGTTCAAAGGTTATCGTTTTTCAGCGTTCCTTAACTTGGCCATGTCCCTGAGTATCGCACACCTTGTGCTTTTTGATACTCCAGTAATGCTGCAGCTCTGAAATATGGCAAAACTGGTGGCGAATGGCATCTTGGCAGCTTCACGCTTGATTTTCCTCAATTCATGGACAGTTATTTTGCGCCTTTTTTGGCCAACACGCTTCTTGCGACCCTGTTGGCTATTTGCCATGAAACGCTTGATTGTTCGGTGATCACGCTTCAAAAGTTTGCAAATTTCAAGACTGGTGCATCCCTCTGCAAGACATCTCACAATTTTGGACTTTTCTGAGCCCGTCAAATCTCTCTTCTGACCCATTTTGCCAAAGGAAAGGAAGTTGCCTAATAATTAAGCACACCTTATATAGGGTGTTGATGTCATTAGTCAATACCCCTCCTCATTACAGAGTTGCACATCACCAGATTTACTTAATTGGTAGCTGGCTCTCAAGCCTATGCAGCTTGGAGTAGGACAACATGTATAAAAAGTATCATGTGATCAAAATACTCATTTGCGTAATAATTCGGCACATAGTGTATTCACTACTGCAACACTCTTCTAATTGGTCTCCTTCTAAGCAAACTGTCTCCTCTCCAGTCCCTTCTGAATACAGCAGCCAGGGTCCTTCCCACTTAAGTGCACTAAGGAGGGCAGGGTAATGTTCTGGGACCCGCGCTTGTGGAAGGTGGAGACGATACAGGGAGAAAGAGTAGCGTCTGGGGACCGAGTATGGACACCTGGCCGCAGCCGCCATGAGCTTGTGGAAAGCTTCCACCTCCACAAGCCTAAGAGGCAACATTTCAAGTGCAAGCAAGCAGTCCAGAAATGTGACAGTTTAGTATTGCGGCCTGTGGGTGGGTGGATGGTTGGCTGCATACTTGCGCTTGCATTCCAAGGACTGTGGTAGGGACAACTGAACGCTGTGAAGGAACAAGGACGTGGACGGTGATAGAGGCATCTTCGCATGCACCATGGACAGGGGATTAGCGTGCACACACAACAGCGGAAGAGGCAGTGATGTCACCCGCAGACACCGTTTCTGGACTTTGGTGTTCGGCTCAACTAATTGGGTGCTTTGCTGTCTCGTGCCTGAGCATGCTGGTGGTGGTCAGGCTGGTAGTTTTGATGCTCTTGCTGATGCTGGCCTGGCAGATATTGCAAATGGCCTTTTTGGGGTTATCTGAACAGTCTTTAAAAAAGAATCAAAAAGACCTAACAGTTGTACTGGCAACTTCCGTCCTGTTGGTGTTCTGGGGAGCAGTTGCCCGCCTTTTGTCTGTGGCCACCACACTGCTTGTTCCTGCCTGTTGTGGTGCTATGCCTTCCCCCCTGTGTGCTTCTGTCCTCGCTCTGCATGTCCCCTTGCCAGGTTGGGTCAGTGACTTCATCATCCACCGCTTCATCTTCCACTTCCACACCCTGGTCCTCCTCCTGACTTTCTGTCCATTGTGTGTCATCATTATCCACCTCTTGCGACAGTAATTGCACTTTCCCACCATCAACTTCGGCTGACCATGGCTGCTCAGATCACTACATGCGATCTTCTGTAGCCCTGCTCGAAGCTGACTGGTCGAAAGGCCCAAATCTATCAATGGAAAAGTGAACAGCTCTTGGGGTAACTCTTGAATCTAATCTCTCCTTCTAACCACATATCCAAGCTCTTTACACTTATGAGCGAACCGAGCGAGAGGCCAGAATCTATAAATGGAAAGATGAACAAAACATCTCTTTGGAGTGTCCAAGTGTGGGATCAGTTGTCTCAGGGCACTCGGAATGGTGGGTGAAAGGAGGATCAGGGTGAGGAAGATGCTGACTCCAAATAAAAAAAATCTCTCTGATCCGCACATTCCTCAAACAAGAATCTACAAAAACACTAGTGCATGCCCTCATCAACTTCCTTCTCGACGACTGCAACCTCCTGCTCTGTGACCTCCCTTCTAACACTCTCACATTCCTCGAATCTGTTATGATCTGCAACATGTACTAAGGAAAGATAGGGGAAAGCTGTCCCTACAGTAAGACTAAGCTGAATCCCTACGATGTAGTGGGCTGCCTGTTCCTAGTGAACAGACCCGCCTTAGTCCTCGGCTAGTCTCAACGAAGACCTATAGAATTAAGGGAGGGGTCCCTAAAAGAACTAAGGACTGAAACAAAAATGGGACACCTCCTACACAGAAGTTGTTGCAGAACACAAAAAGACAAACTGAAAAAAGTACTAGAGGTCCCAGAGGACCAAGCGAACTGACAGAGATAAGCACCGAAGCACCAGGCTAGCAAAACACTCAAACAACACTGAAATCCAGCACAGCCATAAGGGCGGAGCTGGAATATAAAAGCAGATGGTCACGTGACCACAAAACACAAGATAGAAAAAACTAACAGGAGGGTTCTAACAGTACCCCCTCTTTTATGAGGATTCTCCGGATCCTCCAGGCCCAGGCCTATCCGGAAACCTCCTGTGGAAAGCTTTAACAAGCCTAGGAACAGAGACATCATCCGTCCTTACCCAGGAGTTGCCTTCGGGACTGAAACCCTTCTAGGAGACATGATACTGTAATCTCCCTCTATGCCATCTAGAATTCAAGATACGCAAAATTTCAAATTCGCCGTCTTCCACCACAGGAGGAACTGTGACTGTGGCGTCCCTATCAGATACGTCAGCCTTTTTCAACAAGGAAACATGAAACACAGGATTAATCTTCCAGGAAGTAGGGAAATCCAACCTAACAGCAGACAGGTTAACAACCTGAAGCACTTTAAATGGACCCACAAACTTAAGACCCAGTTTTTTAGAGGGAATCCTCAACAGCAGGTTCTTCGAGGACAACCAAACCATGTCACCCACAGTAAACAAAACCTCTTTACGTTTCCTGTCAAAATACTTCTTGGATTTCTTGTTAGCCTCTTGAAGGTTGCAATGTACATTAGTCCAAACTCTCTCTAAATCACCGGAAAAATTCTCCTCCTCCGGCACCGCCGACCCCAATTTGGAGAACGAACCAAAAGACGGATGTCTCCCAGTACAACAAAAAAAAGGAGAACACCCAGCTGAGGAGGATGTATGATTGTTAAGAGCAAATTCTGCGAGAGGCAGAAACTCAGACCACACCTCTTGATTGTCCGCCTCAAAACAACGCAAAAACTGTTCAACATCCTGGTTCTTTCTTTTAGTCTGTCCATTCGACTCAGGATGATAACCAGACGAAAATGACAAATAGACTCCCAACCTGTCACAAAAAGCACGCCAAAAGCGAGCCACAAACTGAGGTCCTCTATCAGACACAATATCCGTGGGAACGCCATGGAGCTTGACAATCTCCTTAACAAACGCCTTAGCGAGTGTCTTGGCGCAGGGCAACTTAATGAATGGAACCAAATGACACATCTTACTAAAACGGTCCACGACCACCCAGATGACAGTAAAACCCTCGGACACAGGAAGATCAGTAATAAAATCCATAGTGAGATGCGTCCAAGGCGCACTAGGAACCTCCAGAGGACAAAGCAATCCCGCAGCAGGAGTATGTGAAGCCTTTCACCTTGCACACACAGTACACTGATGCACCCACTTGATGACTTCCTTCTGCCATCCAGGCCACCAAAAATTGCGACTGATAAGTCTCTTAGTCTCCGAAACTCCTAGATGACCTGCCAACCGAGACTCATGACACTCCACAATCAAATCTCTCCTAAAGGCTCTAGGCACGAACAACCTCCCATGGGGAGTGTTAGATGGAGCATCATCTTGACCATTCAGAATCCCATTCTCCAAAACGGAGTCCAAAGCTGCCACCACAATTCCTTTCGGTACAATGCTCTCCTCCTCCTCGGCACCGACCGTAGGAGAGAAGCTGCGAGATAAAGCATCGGCTTTAACATTCTTAGTACCAGGGATATAGGTAACAGAAAAATGAAACCGAGAAAAAAAAAAAGTGCCCACCTAGCTTGACGGGCATTCAAGCGCTTGGCAGCATCCAGATAGATCAAATTCTTATGATCTGTGAAAACCTGAATAGGAAATCTAGCGCCTTCCAAAAAATGATGCCAATGTTCAAACGCAAGTTTAATAGCCAGCAACTCCTGATTTCCAACATCATAATTCAGTTCGGTTAGCGAAAAAATTTTCGAAATGAAGGCACAAGGATGTACTCCACCCTTGTTCTCCTGAGACAAAACTGCTCCGACCCCCACTGATGAAGCATCGACCTCAACCAAAAAAGGCTTGGTCTCATCAGGCTGCATAAGGATAGGGGCAGGACTGAACCTCTATTTGAGATACTCAGCGCTTCAATGGCCTCAGTAGTCCACTGGGCCGTATTCGCACCTTTCCTGGTGAGATCGGTTAGAGGTTTAACAATTCTAGAAAAATTCTTAATGAATTTCCTGTAATAATTGGCACAACCCAAAAATCTCTGTATAGATTTCAAACCAATGGGCTTAGGCCATTCCTGCACAGCCTGAACCTTCACAGGGTCCATCTCAAAGCCCTCGCTGGAGACAATGTAGCCCAAAAAACTAATTTTCTGCACAGCAAACTCACATTTCTCCAGCTTAGCAAAGAGTGAATTATCACTCAATAACGGCAAAACTTCACGTACACTCTGCCAATGGGACTCTAGATCTGGTGAATAAATCAAAATGTCATCCAAATACACAGCCACATTCTTACCAATCAAAGGTCTCAGGATGTCATTAATAATGTTCTGAAAAAATGCAGGTGCATTGGTAAGACCAAAAGGCATCACCAGATTCTCAAAATGACCTAACGGAGTGTTAAAAGCAGTTTTCCATTCATCACCCTCCTTCACACGTAACAAATTGTATGCCCCCCGGAGATTAATTTTGGAGAACCACTTGGCTCCCACTAACTGGTTAAAAAGTCAGGAATTAACGGCAATGGGTAGGAATTGCGTACGGTAATCTTATTAATTTCACGAAAATCCAGACATGGACGTAAACCGCCGTCCTTTTTTTTAACAAAGAAGAATCCAACTGCCACAGGCGACTTAGAAGGTCTAATGTGACCAGCAGCCAGGCTAGTCTGTATGTACTCCTCCAAGGCCTTTCTTTCAGGGATAGTCAGATTAAACAAGCGACTTTTGGGAAGAGTAGCACCCGGAACAAACTCAATGGCGCAATCATAATCCATATGAGGAGGTAAAACTTGCGACTCCTCCTCCGAAAAAAAACCTCCAAAAATCTTGAATAGGTACCGGTAATTCACATTTTTCCACAGCCGCAATGCGACCATTACAACATTTATCATAGCACTTCGGACTCCAAAACTTAATCACATTAGTAGACCAGTCCAATAAAGGATTGTGCAGTTTTAACCAAGGCAATCCTAGAACGACCGGAAAGGGTAAATTGTCCAAAACAACCAAGTCCAAAATTTCTTGGTGAACTCCATTGACAGTGAGGGGAAATGCAGCAGTCTTGTGAGTAATACATTTCAAGGGAGTGTTAGGGTTGCAATCACAGAAATAGGTGATGACAAAGGTTTGGATTTCAATTTAAGGTTTTCCAAAAACTCTTTATCAATCACATTAAGTGTTGAACCACAATTCACAAATACCTGAAATTCAATCAAATCTCCCTGTAGAGTAGCACTCCCAGAAAGAAACACTCCTGCAGAGCGTAAACAAGCTATACGGGCGTAACTGACCTTTTTTTTTCTTTACTTAAATGACGCTCACAATACTTAATCAAATGGTCAGCTTTACCACAATAAAGACACAATCCCTCGGCGAATCTCCGATCTCTTTCTTGAGAGCGGTGTGACATCGCCCCAACCTCCATCGGTTCCCCGCCATCAGAGCTGATTTTCTGGGGACTAGGACCTGACATTACAGGAGTCTTTACCTCATTGAGCCTCCACCTCAGTCTCCTGTCTATACGAACAGCTAATTGCATAGCTTCCTGCAGAGTCTCAGGTGCAGGGAATGCAATTAGCAAATCCTTAACCCTTTCACTCAGACCAGCAAGAAATAAACATCTCAGCACCGAATCATTCCACTTAACTTCTGAAGCCCATCTCCTGAAGTGTGTGCAATAATTTTCAACATCATCTGACCCCTGATTCAAACGTCTAAGTTCTGATTCAGCAGATGAGATTCGATAAGGATCGTCATATAATAGCCCCATAGCAGAAAAAAACTCTTCAACAGACCTTAAACACGGATCATTAGGCTGGAGAGAAAAAGCCCACCCCTGTGGTTCATTGTGCAAAAGTGACATAATAAAACCAATGCGCTGTGATTCATTCCCAGAGGATCTTGGTCTCAAACGAAAATATAACAAACAAGCATTTTTAAAGGAAAAAAATCTTGCTGTTTACCATAAGAAACATCAGGCAATCCTACCTTGGGTTCGACAAAATGCGCTCCAGGACAGCTACTCACGTGTTGCTGAAGCTCGGCCACCTCCAGAGACAATCCCTGCAGGCGTTGAGCCAAATCCTGGACGGAAACCATACTGATCCCCAAATTTCTTTCCTTTTAGTTTTTTGGGCTGGACTTACTGTTATGATCTGCAACATGTACTAAGGAAAGATAGGGGAAAGCTGTCCCTACAGTAAGACTAAGCTGAATCCCTACGATGCAGTGGGCTGCCTGTTCCTAGTGAACAGACTCGCCTTAGTCCTCGGCTAGTCTGACTGAAGACATATAGAAGTAAGGGAGGGGTCCCTAAAAGAACTAAGGACTGGAACAAAAATGGGACACCTCCTGCACAGAAGTTGTTGCAGAACACAAAAAGACAAACTGAAAAAAAGTACTAGAGGTCCCAGAGGACCAAGCGAACTGACAGAGATAGGCACCGAAGCACCAGGCTAGCAAAACAGTCAAACAACACTGAAGTCCAGCACAGGCATAAGGGCGGAGCTGGAATATAAAGACAGATGGTCACGTGACCGCAAAACACAAGATAGAAAAAACTAACAGGAGGGTTCTAACAGAATCTATCCTAAACTCTGTTGCATGACTAATCCACCTGTCCTCTCGCTATTCCATGGCCTCTCCTCACTGTCAATCTCTTCACTGGCTCTACATTACCCAGAGACTCCAGTTCAAAACCCTAACCTTGTTGTGCAAAGCCATCCACAACCTGTGTCCTCCATACATCTGAGACCTAGTCTCCCGGTACTTACCTGCACGCAACCTCCGATCCTCACAAGATCTCCTTCTTTACTCCCCTCTTATCTCCTCTTCGCACAATCACATACAAGATTTCTCCCATGCATCCTCCCTTCTCTGGAACTCTCTACCCTACCAGTTCTGACTCTTGCCTACTGTTGAAACCGTCAAAAAGCACCGAAAGACCCACCTCTTCCAACATGCGTACAAACTGCAGTAACCCTCGCTCCACCATACTGCTGCACGACCAGCTCTATCCTCACCTACTGTATCCTCACCCATCGCTTGTAAACTGTGAGCCCTCGTGGGCAGGGTCCTCAACTCTCCTGTACCAGTCACCATCACATTTTTGTTCAAGATTATTGTAATTTTTTTGCAATGTATACCACCTTTTCACATGTAAAGCGCCATGGAATAAATTGCACTAAAGTAATAATAATAATGTGGTCCAGACTCACGGCTACTGAGACTGGGCCATGATGAACACAGGGTGGTGGTGGTGGCAAACTGACTGGAAGCATTATCTGCTATCCAACTAACAACCTTTTCACACTGCACTGGCTTCAATAGTGGTTTTCCGTGGCCCCCTTGAAATTGGGACAGGAAGGTATTTCGACATGTTGTGGGTGTTTGTTGTGCTCCATCAGCAGGCACAGTTTCATCTTGCGCATGGCCTCTGCGTGCACTATCACCATCACCATAACATCCACTTCCCCGTCCCTTGACACACACCTTGCCCATTTTAAATGGAGTTTAATATTTGTCACATTGCCAAAAATGTCTGTATTATTACCGCAGTAATATAGAATCACGTGTGATGAGATGGCCACAAGTTTCAGGCAGTGACCTGGGAGTCAGAGATGCTTCCAGCCCAATGTGTCTTCCCTATGCTGTTCCCATGTCTTTTCAGCACTGTGTGAATGTGTGTGATGATGTCTCACACTCTATATGGCCAGATAAGGTTGTAAAATGTTAAAATGACATTTCCCGGTGAATGCATTTTTCACCATTGAAAGCAATGCAAAAGTGCAAAAACACATCAAAACGCTGCCTGTGAACATAATCCAAGGTGTGGAGGAGCATTTTTGTTTTTGTATATTTATTTTGCCTTATATACAAGTCATTACCCTGGAAAGGATGTTCCTTAACATTTTTCCCAGGAAAATCTATTTTGGTTTCGTTTTTGTATGTTTTATTGTGAGTCCGTAAAAGTGGCGTAATACCTCTAACAACATTGTTGATAGCAGTGACCTGGGAGTCAGAGATGCTTGCAGGGGTCTTCCCCATGCTGTTCCCATGTCAATTGAGCACTGTTCCCATCGATTTGGGCAATTTTTAAGCCCTCTGCAGACCGCCGGGAGTGGCCGCCAGAAAAATGCTCCAGTCTCCCATAGACTTACATTGGGCTCGTTACTCGGTCTGAGCACTCGAGCCTTCCAATTTGCTCGACCCAAGCAACGAGCACCCAAGCATTTTAGTGCTTGCTCATCACTAATTATTATATGTCTTTTCATTACCTTTTTACTGTGGGATTTAGGCTATGTGCCCACGATGCAGAAATGCTCCGGATTTTTCCTGAGCGTTTCTGCATCTCCCTGGCAGAAAAAAACGCATGTGGATTTTACATGCATTTTTCCTGCCAGGGACATGTGGATGTGAAGCGTTCTTCACATGCATTTCTGCATGCGGGTTGACAAGCGCTTTCCAAGCAATTTTAGCATCACTTGGAAAGTGCTTGACAACTTGGTCACACTATATAAATCCATGCAACCGGCATGAATTTATATACAGTGACCGAAAGAATGGTAAAAAATAAAAAATAAATCTATACTTACCTTCTGATGGCCCCCAGTGTCTTTATCTGATGCGTCCTGGCTTGCCAGCAGCTCGCGGTGGACTTGCCGACGTCAGCGGTTGCGTGACCCTTCACATGACTAAATGACGTCACCGCAGGTCCTTGAGTCCACCGCGAGCTGCCGGCAAGCCAAGACAAGGACACCGGGGTAAGTATAATATTTATTTATTTATTTTTTTTTTACAGGTACTATGGTACCCGGGTCTGGAGGAGAGTCTCCTCTTCTCCAGACCTGGGTACCATCCGCACATTGAAACGCATGGATTCCGCATGTACAGATCCAGTGATGCGGATTACATGCTTTCCAATGCAAGTCAATGGCGGCGAGAACGCCGCGCTTCCGCAAAATAATTGGTAGTGGTGCGGATTTTTCCGCAATGATAATCCGCAGCAGAAATTTCTGCAGCATGTGCACAGCACATGCGGATTATCATTGAGGAACATGGCAGACCTTCATCCAAGCGTTTTTTAAGCGTTTCTGCAGCAGAATTGCCGCTGCGGAAACGCTTAAAAAACGCATAGTGGGCACATAGCCTTATTCAGTATTCCGTCACAGCTAATGTTCACAATGACGGAATAGCAAAGGCTGCAGCTGACCAGGTGACAAAACAATGTGACCCATCAAGAGTAGCAGCGATGTAGGAATGGAACTGCAACCGGAGATGACTATGGGTTGTTTTTATTTTATATGGGGCACTAAAGTGATTAAGATGGGGTTATTCAGTAGTAGACAACCCCTTTAAGGCAGTCTGTATACACTATATATCACCCCTGATATAGTCGTCTAGCAGGACAAAAGGGGTAGGGTGTTTTCTGTCACTGTCTTTTGGTGCTTTATTTTTAGGCCTCATTTAGACATCCATGTATCACAGTCCGATTGCAAAGCCTGATGTGCTGACTGGTCACAGGTCCCCTGACCTAAACTTGAACACTTCATATATGCCAGAGGTTATCAATTTTGGGAAAGGACACCCATGGCCAGTTTGTGCATCATAGTCCATACCCAAACCGTGACACACAGATGTCTGAATCTGGCCTTAATGTATTCTCTTTATATTAAGCACAGATTTTTATTAATTTTGTCAATTTTTTTCCCTGATTCTGATTTTCATCTGCTGTTCCCTGATTGCTATTTATATCACAGGTATTTGGCAGCTTACCTTGTGCTTTATCTTGGATAGAGGTGGTGATAGTGTGAGGTTTCGGTCGCCACAGGGGTACTGCATCTCTTTAATGAGGTGTGGTATCTCTCCTTCGAGGTAAGGATGGTGCAACTGTCAGGACCACACCTCTGCATCCAACACTACACCTCTCCCACCTGAGGGGGGGGCTTATATGCACCAGGGTGCTGCCCCAGCCGGGAAAAGTGGAGATGGGGGAACCAAAGTAAGGGGGAACTTAGTAGTGGATGAGGGTGGAGGACACACTTAGAGGTTACACGTACAAAATTCATATTTAATAGCCAGCCATCTTGGGCTGATGGTCTTTGATTGTGATCTTCATCACTGAACGTGGCTTTCGGTGTGAACCTGCAGTTGATGGGGACACGGTCCTCGTACTCTGGCCTTGAGTCGAGGAGCGGGCAAGAGTTAACAGTTGTCTCTACCCGGTCAAGGTCCTTACCCAAGAAGGCCTGGAGGGGAGCGGATGAGCAAAAGCTCCGCAGGCAAAAGGATCCCAGGGGGATGCAGACGGAGCGGTATACGCCACCTGTCCTCGCTATTCTGGCCTAGTAGAGGCATTCCTGCTGCAAGAGGGGTACCGGCCCCCGATATCTGACTTTATTACTCTATGTCTCAGTCGGAGAAGCCCGGAGGCTCAGTGGATCCCACCGGTTAACGGAGCGGAGTCGCCTCCCGTGCCCTTGTTCTGTGCATAGACCAGAGGGAGACCCGTCTTTAGTACATGCACCACATACGGACAGGAGAGGACATAGTGGGAAAGTCTAGGAACACTCTGGTGTGGGGTCCTGACCAAAGCACCTGAACTACCCGGAGGTTGTCGGACCCCCAGTCCTGGTGGCCGCAGCGCGCCGTAAGGAGCAGGGAGAAGCCTTGCAGCTGTGCATACTACCTTGAGTAAAGCTTGGAAGACTACCCCTAAGGCCTTCGGTCTCTTATTGCAACGCGGCACCGCACTACACCGTACCACATCTTCCACTACGACTCCCATCCTCCTGTTCTCTCTGCCCTGAGGCCCTGCTCCGCCTGTGGGGAGTAGTATCATCTCCGGCTGCCACTACATCCCGCCTCAGAGGACTGAACGCAGCGCCGGTGGGGGAATCACCAGACACCACAGGTGGCGTAGTCAATATAACCACTCGATTAAACACCAACTCTGAAAGCCCATTACACCCTTTTAATGTGACGGCCCTGGCACGGAACGGGTCCAGGCCACGGCTACAACCTACCAAACATCTGACCCGGCTCCGAGTAACCCCACTTCCCAGGGTGAGGGCTGTGAGCGTCACATTAGTACACACCTACAGTATATGTGTGTTTTTAATTGTTTTTAATGTGTCTGTCCTTTAATTGTTGGAATTATTTTTAATTTTGTATTCAATAAAGTCTTGATGTAATTTGTGTTCCGGATGTGCAGTCTTTCTTCTGTATGCATGTATCTTCCTGTCTTTATAAACAATATTTCTTTCTTATAACTCCACAGTGCTTTTTATCTGTGACATCACTTTGCGTATTATTCCTGGACTGTGACACCACTTTGCGCAAACTGACTGGCGACACTAAATGACCACCAATTGGTAACTATTTACCAGTCAGTGGTAGTTTAACCCCTTTACCCCCGAAGGTGGTTTGCACGTTAATGACCGGGCCAATTTTTACAATTCTGACCACTGTCATTTTATGAGGTAATTACTCTGGAATGCTTCAACGGATCCCACTGATTCTGTTTTTTCGTGACATATTGTACTTCATGATAGTGGTAAAATTTCTTCGATATCACTTGCGTTTATTTTTGAAAAAACGGAAATTTGGTGAAAATTTTGAAAATTTTGCAATTTTCAAAATTTGAATTTTTTTATGCCCTTAAATCAGAGAGGTATGTCGCACAAAATAGTTAATAAATAACATTTCCCACATGTCTACTTTACATCAGCGCAATTTTGGAACCAACATTTTTTTTTATTAGGGAGCTATAAGGGTTAAAAGATGACCAGCGATTTCTCATTTTTCCAACAAAATTTACAAAACCATTTTTTTAGGGAGCACATCACATTTGAAGTCACTTTGAGGGGTCTTTATGACAGAAAATACCCAAAAGTGACACCACTCTAAAAACTGCACCCCTCAAGGTGCTGAAAACCACAGTCAAGAACTTTATTAACCCTTCAGGTGCTTCACAGGAATTTTTGGAATGCGGAAGAAAAAATTAACATTTAACTTTTTTCACAAAAATGTTACTTTAGACCCAATTTTTTTTATTTTTTCAGGGGTAACAGGAAAAATTGGACCCCAAAATTTGTTGTGCAATTTCCCCTGAGTAAGCAGATACCCCATATGTGGGGGAAAACTACAGTTTGGGCACAGGGCCGGGCTCAGAAGGGAAGGAGTGCCATTTGACTTTTTGATTGTAAAATTTGCTTGAATAATTAGCGGACGCCATGTTGTGTTTGGAGAGCCCCTGATGTGCCTAAACAGTGGAAACCCCCCACAAGTGACACTATTTTGGAAACTAGACCCCTCAGGGAACGTATCTAGATGTGTGGTGAGCACCTTGAACCCCCAGGTGCTTCACAGAAATTTAGAACATTGAGCCGTAAAAATAAAATTGTCACATTTTTGCAACAAAAATGTTTTTCAGCCTCCAATTTTGCATTTTCATGAGGGTTACTGGAGAAATTGCACCATGCAGTTTGTTGTGCAATTTCTCCTGAGCAAGCAGATACCCCATATGTTGGGGAAAACCACTGTATGGGTGCACGGCAGGTTTCGGAATGGAAGGAGCGCCATTTGACTTTTTGAATGTAAAATTTACTTGAATACTTAGTGGATGTGCCCCTGATGTGCCTAAAGAGTGGAAAAACCCCACAAGTGACACCCTTTTGGAAACTAGACCCCTCAGGGAACTTATCTAGATGTGTGGTGAGCACCCTAAACCCCCAAGAGCTTTGCAGAAGTTTATATCATGGAGCCGTGAAAATAAAAAAATCTAACTTTTTCCACAAAAATAATGTTTTAGCCCCAATTTTTTCATTTTCACAAGGGTAGGAGGAGAAAATGGACCCCAAAAACTGTTGTGCAATTTCTCTTGAGTACGCCAATACCCCATATGTGGGGAAAATACACTGTTTGGGCGCACGGCAGAGTTCAGAAAGGAAGGAGCATTGTGTGACTTTTTGAACACAAAATTGGCTGGAATTGAGAGCAGACGCCATGTCACGTTTGGAGAGCCCCTGATGTGCCTAAACAGTGGAAACCTCCCCACAAGTGACCCCATTTTGAAAACTACACCCCTCAAGGATTTTATCAAGGGGTATAGTGAACATTTTGAATCCAGCGGTACGACACAGAATTTGATAACATTAGGTCATCATATTGAATAAGTTGTCATTAGTCTTGAGTGCAAGTGCTCGCTACTTGAGTTTTCACCGGGTACTCGCGTAAGTACCATGTATCGCTTGTGCTCGATTGACATGCTCGAGTCCCCGCTCGCATGTTTCATTGTTATTAGACACCCATAAAATACATGTGGGGATCGCTCGTGCATTGCAGGCAATCCCCGCAAGATTTTTTTGGCCACGAAGCATACGGGGCGGAGACTCGAGCATGTCACTCAAGCACCAATGATGCTCAGTGCATACCCGAGCATTCGATGCAAACTGAAGTAGTGAGCACTTGCGGCAACACTCGTTGCCATATCGTCATCTTTTTTTTTTTTTTTTACTTTTGAAAAAAAAATCCCTAGCCCAACCCTAACCCTACCCTAACCCTAGCGCAAACCTAACCCTAACCCTAGAGTTTATTTTTTACGCCGTTCCTCGTGCGGTATAAGTGATTAGACGACTTTATTCTTCGGGTCGGTGCGATTACAGCGATACCATGCAGCACCATTCCTGTGCTATACAAGCTGTCAGTGCTGCACAGGGAGAAGATTCTTTGGGCATGCACTGCCCATGACCAAAGAATCTTCCTGCTGTCTGGTGACCCGGATGTTGTCATGACGACATCGGGTCGTCATGGCAACATCCAGGAAGCCGTGGCAGGAGGGCGGAAGATGAGGTGAGTATTGCGATCACCTCCCCTTGCCACAACAATGCTGCGATCGACTTCGATCGCAGCATTGAGGGGGTTAATGTGCCAGGAGCGGTGCGTAACCGCTCCCTGCACATAGTACCGGGTGTCAGCTGTGACAATCAGCTGACACCCGACGGCGATCACCCCGCACCGCTTGGGTGCGGGCGCGATTGCCATATGACCTAATAGTACGTCATTGGTTCAATCGGCCCAGGTCACCAAGACGTACTATTAGGTCATACGTCAGAAAGGGGTTAAAGCACCACTCCAACAATTTGTTTTTTCAGTTCTGGAGTGGTGCTTTAAATGGTACAAATAACCTCCCCGAAGGGCAGGAGACAGGGGCGTCCCCCTGAGCCTACAACACCTCACCCTCCAGTTCAGGGTACAATGCCGAAATGACTACCCCTTCTGCAAAATCGTGGCAGTGTTCTCATGGTCACCACCACCAGGGAAGCTCCGGACACAGCATCAGCCTTGACGTTTTTGACCCTTGGACGGAAAGTGACAACAAAATTTAACCTAGTAAAAAACAGGGACCATCTAGTTTACCTGGGATTAAGACGTTTAGCCGATTGAAGATATGACAGGTTCTTATGGCCGTTGATAATGCCACGCAAGATGAGGGAAAGACTAAGTGCAACACGAAGGGAAGAGGGGAAGAAAGCCCAAACACTAGGTAAAGGGGGAGTGGAGACCCCTAGGCAGATCTATATCACCCTGCCTACCCTACCATCCTGATATAGGTTCCACACCTATCACCGATCAGGAACCTAAATCCTGAATGTTCCTAGAGCTTGGCCCTAGATAGGGAGGGGAGAGGGTGAGCACTATTCAAGCCTCACTACAAACTCAAGATAACAAGGTAGACAAACAAAGGGGATACACTTAGCTTGAGCAGACACCAGAGAGAAAATGCCAACTGTCCTCCAAGGGCACCAGAGAAGAAACTATAGATTGCTAGTGCTCCAAGCCTACACAGGAGTACATAGAACCATCACTGTGTGAACCTGTGCCTATCTCCAAAGCGGCTGTAGCATCGGCGTCTCTGCCTCCTGTCGGGCAGAGACGCCGTTCCCCTCACCGCCACGGTCCTGGTCCGGCGTCTTCCTCCTGCTGTGGCGCGCACCACATGCAGCTTCCCGAGCACTGTGCTTAGGGCACGAGCGTGCTCCCTCCCTCTTAAAGGGGCCGCGCGCGGAGTCCTAAAGAGTCCCCGGCCAATAACACTTGCTTCAGCCCTCAGGTCCCGCTGCAGTCAGTCCTGCCTGCCAGTCTGTCTTACAGTTCTGCCCTCCAGTCTGCCTGTTACCTGCCGTGCCCGCCAGCCTGCTTACCTGGGAGCATCTGCCAGTTACCTGCTGTGCCAGCTAGCCTGTTTACCTGGAAGCACCTGCCAGTTACCTGCCGTGCCCGCCAGCCTGCATACCTGGAAGCACCTGCCAGTAACCTGCTGTGTCCGCCAGCCTGCCTACCTGGAGCACCTGCCTGTTACCTGCCGTGCCCGCCAGCCTGCCTACCCGGAACACCAGTCTGGCTATCCGCTGTCCCCGACTGCTTGCCTACCCGGAGTACCTGTCTGGCTATCTGCCGTACCTGCCTGCTGATCTACCCGGACCACCCGTCTGCCTTCCTGCCGTGCCCATCTGCTGTACCAGTCAGTTCATGTCATCTGACTCGTGGGAGTCACCTGTTCTCACACAAGGTCGGTCCCAGAGTGGCACCTGGTTCACCTGCCCGGTTCCTCCATGGTTCATGGAGTCGACTAAGCCGCCGTGTGACCTGGGTCAGGCCGAGTAGGCACTTAGTCACGCCCCTCTGGTCCCTCCTTGCACCAAAGCACAGAGGTTCCACCACCCGGATCCGTAACAGCGGCTCAGTGAGTACAAATCCCTACACAGTTTCTAAAACAAAGGAAAGAATGGTAGGTAAACAGCATATATAACAAATCCAATGACAGCAGTTACTCCCAATAACACGGACTAAGAGTATACATAGGTACCTTTAACAGATTTAACAGTTATATGCTAGCAAAAATACATTCGATTAACCCTTTCTATGCATATAGCCATAAAACGACAGTGTTGTGCCAGCACTTTAGTAATTGCATACTCGGAGCAGTTTTTTTTAAGTGTCTCTTATAGAAAAGACCTATTCTCCTAACTAACTAGACCTCCATAAAGTAATTTATATACTGTATGCGCATATATATTCAGTTGTAAATGGTACCGGTACGTACTGAGGCTGAAGTGTCCTTGCTGGGTTGAGTCCCGAATAATCAGTAATGCTGACTAAAATCTCTTAGAGAATGCCGATCTCTCAAATGTAGGGCTTCTCTAAGTCCTTTGAAATAAAGCCTCACATGGCCTAGCCCAAGATACTGTGTCCTTGGTTGTCCTCACTGAGTGGGCTCATGTCAAGCCGAACAACGCGTCCCAGAGTCACCAAAAATGGTTCCAGAGTTGCCCTGCTCTATCTAGACCTTTTTCCAACAATGTGTAGCTTCCTTTCTTCTTGAACTCCCCTAGCCACAATCACCAAAGGAAAGCCCCTGTGCAGCCACTCTGGCCTCTCCGCTGTTTTCTACTTGCCAGATCATATATTACATCGCAACTCTCCAACAATAGAGTAAACTGTGATTAACCCTTACAGTAGTACTTTGTTATTTTAAGCTTGCATGAACTGAACTGTCCTGTTTTAGTGTGCGGCAACAGTAATGACAAGTAACGGTTAGCAGTAAGGTGAGTATAGTTTTTTTACATTTTTAACCAATTAATGGCTCTTTACGGTTCATCAAAATCACATCCAATCACTGAATCTTCACTGAAAAATATGAAAAAATTCTGCATTTCGGCTAATTACACTCTGCACCCCATATTGACTGAAAAAAAAACAAATGTAGAAATTTTTGCAAATTTATTAAAAAAGAAAAACTGAAATATCACATGGTCATAAGTATTCAGACTCTTTGCTCAGTATTGAGTAGAAGCACCCTTTTGAGCTAGTACAGGGATGAGTCTTCTTGGGAATGAGGCAACAACTTTTTCACACCTGGATTTGGGGATCCGCTGCCATTCTTCCTTGCAGATCCTCTCCAGTTCCGTCAGGTTGGATGGTGAATGTTGGTGGACAGCCATTTTCAGGTCTCTCCAGAGATGCTCAATTGGGTTTAGGTCAGGGCTCTGGCTGGGCCAGTCAACAATGGTCATAGAGTTGTTCTGAAGCCACTCCTTTGTTATTTTAGCTGTGTGCTTAGGGTCATTGTATTGTTGGAAGGTGAACCTTCGACCAAGTCTGAGGTCCAGAGCACTCTGGAAGAAGTTTTCATCCAGGATATCTCTGTACTTGGCCACATTAATGTTTCCTTCAATTGCAACCAGTCGTCCTCTCCCTGCAGCTGAAAAACACCCCCATAGCATGATGCTGCCACCACCATGTTACACTGTTGGGATAGTATCTCCACACATACCGTTTAGAATTATCCCCAAAAAGTTCTATCTTCATCTCATCAGACCAAAGAATCTTATTTCTCATAGTCTAGGAGTCCTTCATGTGTTTTTGAGCAAACTCTATGCCGGCTTTCATATGTCTTGCACTGAGGAGAGGCTTCCGTCGGGCCACACTGCCATAAAGGTCTGACTGGTGGAGGGCTGCAGTGATAGTTGGATTTGTGGAACTTTCTCCCATCTCCCTAATGCATCTCTGGAGCTCAGCCACAGTGATCTTGGGGTTCTTCTTTACCTCTCTCACCAAGGCTCTTCTCCCACTTAAGCTCAGTTTGGCTGGACGGCCAGGTCTAGGAAGACTTCTGGTGGTCTCAAACGTCTTCCATTTAAGGATTATGGAGGCCACTGTGCTCTTAGGAACCTTGAGTAATGCAGAAATTCTTTTGTAACCTTGGCCAGATCTGTGCCTTGCCACAATTCTGTCTCTGAGCTCCTTGGGAAGTTCCTTTGAGCTCATGATTCTCATTTGGTCTGACATGCACTGTGAGCTGTGAGGTCTTATATAGACAGGTGTGTGCCTTTCCAAATCAAGTACTATCAGTTTAATTAAGCACAGCTGGACTACAATGAAGGAGTAGAACCATCTCAAGGAGGATCACAAGGCAATGGACAGCATGTGATTTAAAAATGAGTGTCTGAGCAAAGGGTCTGAATACTTATGGCCATGTGATATTTCAGTTTTTCTTTTTTAATAAATTTGCAAAAAATTCTATATTTCGGGGTTTTTTTCAGTCAAGATGGGGTGCAGAGTGTACTTTAATGAAAAAAAAAAGAACTTTTTAGAATTTACCAAATGGCTTTTATGAAACAAAGAGTAAAAAATTTAAAGGGGTCTGAATTCTTTCTGTACCCACTGTATACCCATCATCAGACAGCAATCTGTGCTATGAGGTCAATCATAAGCCATATGGAAGAGAAGAGCTGCTATTTTGTCTTTGTACCAGAAATTACTCCACTCTGTGCCAGTCACTGTTATGGTTGCACATCCATCATAGAATAGAAAATAAGCTAACCACTCTCATCCACAATGATTTCCAGAATGCAGCTCTTTGTCGATAGCCCTACCTGTGCTCTTAGTTATTCCAATCATCTGAGGCTTCAATACTCTTCTCATGCTGCACTAGTTTTTTAGATTGAGCTCTCTCAGACAATTATCAGTGTCCACAACTTTAAGCGTGACCTAAAAATACATCTTTTTAGGAATGCTTATCATATTTACTAATACATTCTTCTCTGTTTCTCCCCTTTCTAAACAATTCCTCAATAACTTGTCCCCTTCAACATTATTCCCCACATGTTATGCACTTAACAGCACTTCATATCTGTGCATACACCGTTTTTTAGCTGTCTGAAAGCAAGGCCCTCGTTCATTCTTCTTGCTGGCTTGTTTGAATTGTCAAATAATGTATTACTAAGGTAATACATTATACAACAATATTCAATATATACAGATATAAATATGGACATATTATATATACAGTACAGACCAAAAGTTTGGACACACCTTCTCATTTAAAGATTTTTCTGTATTTTCATGACTTTGAAAATTGTACATTCACACTGAAGGCATCAAAACTATGAATTAACACATATGGAATTATATACTTAACAAAAAAGTGTGAAACAACTGAAAATATGTCTTATATTCTTGGTTCTTCAAAGTAGCCACCTTTTGCTTTGATGACTGCTTTGCACACTCTTGGCATTCTCTTGATGACCTTCAAGAGGTAGTCACCGGAAATGGTCTTCCAACAATCTTGAAGGAGTTCCCAGAGATGCTTAGCACTTGTTGGCCCTTTTGCCTTCACTCTGCGGTCAAGCTCACCCCAAACCATCTCGATTGGGTTCAGGTCTGGTGACTGTGGAGGCCACGTCATCTGGCGTAGCACCCCATCACTCTCCTTCTTGGTCAAATAGCCCTTACACAGCCTGGAGGTGTGTTTGGGGTCATTGTCCTGTTAAAAAATAAATGATGGTCCAACGAAACGCAAACTGGATGGAATAGCATGCCGCTGCAAGATGCTGTGGTAGCCATGATGGTTCAGTATGCCTTCAATTTTGAATAAATTCCCAACAGTGTCACCAGCAAAGAACCCCCACACCATCACACCTCCTCCTCAATGCTTCACGATGGGAACCAGGCATGTAGAGTCCATCCGTTCACCTTTTCTGCGTCGCACAAAGACACAGTGGTTGGAACCAAAAATCTCAAATTTGGACTCATCAGACAAAAGCACAGATTTCCACTGGTCTAGCGTCCATTCCTTGTGTTCTTTAGCCCAAACAAGTCTCTTCTGCTTGTTACCTGTCCTTAGCAGTGGTTTCCTAGCAGCTATTTTACCATGAAGGCCTGCTGCACAAAGTCTCCTCTTAACAGTTGTTGTAGAGATGTGTCTGCTGCTAGAACTCTGTGTGGCATTGACCTGGTCTCTAATCTGAGCTGCTGTTAACCTGCGATTTCTGAGGCTGGTGACTCGGATAAACTTATCCTCAGAAGCAGAGGTGACTCTTGGTCTTCCTTTCCTGGGGCAGTCCTCATGTGAGCCAGTTTCTTTGTAGCGATTGATGGTTTTTGCAACTGCACTTGGGGACACATTCAAAGTTTGCCCAATTTTTCAGACTGACTGACCTTCATTTCTTAAAGTAATGATGGCCACTCGATTTTCTTTACTTAGCTGCTTTTTTCTTACCATAATACAAATTCTAACAGTCTATTTAGTAGGACTATCAGCTGTGTATCCACCAGACTTCTGCACAACACAACTGATGGTCCCAACCCCATTTATAAGGCAAGAAATCCCACTTATTAAACCTGACAGGGCACACCTGTGAAGTGAAAACCATTTCCGGTGACTACCTCTTGAAGCTCATCAAGAGAATGCCAAGAGTGTGCAAAACAGTCATCAAAGCAAAAGGTGGCTACTTTGAAGAACCAAGAATATAAAACATATTTTCAGTTGTTTCACACTTTTTTGTTAAGTATATAATTCCACATGTGTTAATTCATAGTTTTGATGCCTTCAGTGTGAATGTACAATTTTCAAAGTCATGAAAATACAGAAAAATCTTTAAATGAGAAGGTGTGTCCAAACTTTTGGTCTGTACTGTATATTAAAATTATATATTATATAAAAAATGATATACATATAGTAAATATAAATGTACAGTATATATACAGTACAGACCAAAAGTTTGGAGACACCTTCTCATTTAAAGATTTTTCTGTATTTTCATGACTATGAAAATTGTACATTCACACTGAAGGCATCAAAACTATGAATTAACACAATTGGAATTATATACTTAACAAAAAAGTGTGAAACAACTGAAAATATGTCTTATATTCTAAGTTCTTCAAAGTAGCCACCTTTTGCTTTGATGACTGCTTTGCACACTCTTGGCATTCTCTTGATGAGCTTCAAGAGGTAGTCACTGGAAATGGTCTTCCAACAATCTTGAAGGAGTTCCCAGAGATGCTTAGCACTTGTTGGCCCTTTTGCCTTCACTCTGCGGTCCAGCTCACCCCAAACCATCTCGATTGGGTTCAGGTCTGGTGACTGTGGAAGCCAGGTCATCTGGCGTAGCACCCCATCACTCTCCCTCTTGGTCTAACAGCCCTTACACAGCCTGGAGGTGTGTTTGGGGTCATTGTCCTGTTGAGAAATTAATGATGGTCCAACTAAACGCCAACCGGATGGAATAGCATGCCGCTGCAAGATGCTGTGGTAGCCATGCTGGTTCAGTATGCCTTAAATTTTGAATAAATCCCCAACAGCGTCACCAGCAAAGTACCCCCACACCATCTCACCTCTTCCTCCATGCTTCACGGTGGGAACCAGGCATGTAGAGTCCATTCGTTCACCTTTTCTGTGTTGCACAAAGACACGGTGGTTGGAACCAAAGATCTCAAATTTTGACTCATCAGACCAAAGCACAGATTTCCACTGGTCTGATGTCAATTCCTTGTGTTCTTTAGCCCAAACAAGTCTCTTCTGCTTGTTGCCTGTCCTTAGCAGTAGTTTCCTAGCAGCTATTTTACCATGAAGGCCTGCTGCACAAAGTCTCCTCTTAATAGTTGTTGTAGAGATGTGTCTGCCTCTATAACTCTGTGTGGCATTGACCTGGTCTCTAATCTGAGCTGCTGTTAACCTGCGATTTCTGAGGCTGGTGACTCGGATAAACTTATGCTCAGAAGCAGAGGTGAGTCTTGGTCTTCCTTTCCTGGGGCGGTCCTCATGTGAGCCAGTTTCTTTGTAGCGCTTGATGGTTTTTGCAACTGCACTTGGGGACACTTTCAATAGTTTGCCCAATTTTTCGGACTGAGTGACCTTCATTTCTTAAAGTAATGATGGCTACTTGTTTTTCTTTGCTTAGCTGCTTTTTTCTTGCCATAATACAAATTCTAACAGTCTATTCAGTAGGACTATCAGCTGTGTATCCACCTGACTTCTGCACAACACAACTGATGGACCCAACCCCATTTATAAGGCAAGAAATCCCACTTATTAAACCTGACAGGGCACACCTGTGAAGTGAAAACCATTTCCGGTGACTACCTCTTGAAGCTCATCAAGAGAATGCCAAGAGTGTGCAAAACAGTCATCAAAGCAAAAGGTGGCTACTTTGAAGAACCAAAAATATAAAACATATTTTCAGTTGTTTCACACTTTTTTGTTAAGTATATTATTCCACATGTGTTAATTCATAGTTTTGATGCCTTCAGTGTGAATGTACAATTTTCAAAGTCATGAAAATACAGAAAAATCTTTAAATGAGAAGGTGTGTCCAAACTTTTGGTCTGTACTGTATATTAAAATTATATATTATATAAAAAATGATATACATATAGTAAATATAAATGTACAGTATATATATATGAATTACTTCCACTCTCTAAATTGTAAAGTACTGTAAGTTATGTTATATAAATATTACTATTATTTTTCTTTTTGTGTAATTAAAATGAACCTTTCTTAGCACATTTTCAAGCATTGCTTTATACTAAAGGCAGCGTCAGTTTTACAAACACAAATGTATTCATATTAAATCATAAACATTTTATTTTCACGCTTACATCAGTTCAATGTGACATCAGTGGATAATCTGTTCATTAACTCTATACTAATGTTACTTTAGTAGAATAAGGATTTTTTTTAATTCATGCACATTTTTATTACATTTTCCCTACTTTTTATTAAACCTAAACATGTTTGATGAAGCCAGATGAATGGCATTTAGAATGCGACAGATTGCTTAATAGAAAATTCACCTTTGACCACATGCACAGCAGGGTTTTATATAGTCCATAAATTCCATATAATCATAACTGTTACCTGCTGTAGATAGAAAGGTTCAGCCTGTGCAATAAAGCTTTGAAGTCTGTCCAGAGCTAAGCAGTTTAAAAGGAGAGCCAAAGATCAAATAAAAGTGGCACTGGGTTGTCACAGGTGTCTGAGGAAGGGTAAATATCTCCTCTAATCTCTGGTAAAGACAGAAACCATTGTTTGTCTAAGGTAGTTCAAACATTTCTAGAAAGTGCAAATCATTACACTTTCCCTTGTTTGGGAACTAGACATAGTGAGAATATTTTAATTATTGATCTGTTATATTTAAATAATTTGCATCAAATTGTACAAAGGTGTAGAAATTAATAATTGATGTCCATCAAGTTCAACGGAGGGATGGGAAAGGGTAAAAGGAAGGGTCATATGTACAAACATAATGCATGATCCAGTCTGCCCCGGAAGGCCTAATCTTTCCCTCCTGATCCCAATTGTCGATCCACTGGACCATACACTCAAAAAACAACTTTACGCATTTACATACTTTTTTATTTTACTTTCTTCTAAAATAGCATCTGAGCCTTTTTTGAAACCATCAACAGCTCCTACTGTGATGAGCTCCAGAGGTAGACTGATGCAGAGATTATTAGTCGTTATGGTAAAGAAGACCTGTCTCCTTTGGAGACTGAACCTTTCTTTCTCTTATCTGTTGAGGGGGTTTTACATGAAACATGGGCCATTTATGTACTTGTGCAAGTTAGTCATGTCTCTCTTAGGCGTCTCTTCTCAAGACTAAATCATTTTATTCCATTTAGTCTTTCCTCATAACTCCTTGTCCTTTATCAGTTTTATGGCTCTTCTTTGTACCTTTTCTAGCTTCAGGCCATCCTTTCTATGAACTGGTGCCTACTAGAACTGAACTGCATATACAATTTGAAGTTACACTAATGTTTTATAGAGTGATAGAGTTATGACTCTGTTCTGTGAGTTCATACCACTTTTAATACATGACAATATTCTTCTGGCTTTAGAAGCTGCTGATTGACATTGCATGCTGTAAATTAGTCTGTGATCTCATGAAATAAGTATATGATCATCTTCCAACCAGCAAGAATTCTGGCTCTTACAGACATGTTAGTTTTTCTTTAAGAAGCCCTCCTAGTCCTACCACAAGTGTTTTTATACAGGTAACAAGTTCAAACAGGTGCAAGTAATACAGGTAATGAGTGCAGAGTAAGAGGGCTTCTTAAAGAAAAACTAACAGGTTTGTGAGAGCCAGAATTCTTGCTGGGTTTTTTATTTTTTGGTTTTTAGATTTTGTCTCTCACAGTTGAAGTGTACCTATGAGGAAAATTACAGACCTCTCCATTCTTTGAAGGGGGAAAGCTTGCAAAATCAGCAGTGTTTCAAATACTTATTTTCCCAATTCTATAATTAATATATAAGTTGTGCAGGGGACTTTTGTGCAGATTTTATCAAAGTGCCATATTTTTGAAAGTGCCAGGGCAGCTAAACATGGCATGAATCTAATACTCATCTCTTTTCTCTTCATACAGGTATATATTTCATTAATCTGCTGCATTTATTCCTTTAAAGCCTGCTCCCTCATTTCCATCTTTGCAAGCCTGTTTAATGGTATATATTTCATTCATCTTATTGAATTATTCCCTGATTCTATAAGGTAATCTCACTTGCTCAAAGAGTGGTCTGCAAGATTTTTTGTTTGTCTCTGCATTTTATTGTCTCCTGTAGTCTTAAGTTAGTCGATTTATTGGTAATGAGTTAAATTAGTGTTAGATCTAAACACAAACTTGCCTGTATATTTGGATCTAGCCAAGGGGAAGGCATTTGTGCAAGGGAGCATTTGTGCAGATTTTATCCAAGTAACATATTTTTCAAATTGCCAGGGCAGTTAATTATGGCAGCTGGACAGGGCAGGAGACATGTAAGCCATGCAAGACATTCAAAGAACTTCTTTCCAGGTCATCTGCAATGCAACAAGTATTTACCCTATGTATTTGTACTATTTATGCTCTGGCTGCTTCAATTACTCACATCTACTGCCCATTCACACACTGTGTGCACTCGATCCATATCAGTCCCTCTCTCCTCTCATCTTTTATGTACTGCTCTCATGCTCTTTTCACAATATAATACAGATCCATTCACTCTCACCATACAACACAAGAGACGCTCTCACAGATCACTTAACCATCTGCTCACTCTCTCTATTCTCCTTCTCCTAGTCTCAGGGTATGTCTTTCCTAACTCTGGCCCTTCTTGTAATAGTTTAACTCCTCCCCTGCTATTCTCTGAAACCTTGCGAATCTCATCGCCGTTCCATGCCTTCTGCCTCTTTTAACTGTGCCCTCTTGAACTCAAGGTCAGCATGTAACAAACTCGCTTACATCCATGACTTTCTTTTTTCAGATTCCCGTAATGATCTGGCATCTTACTGAAACCTGCACCCAGCAGTCGGACATCACCGCGGCTGTTGGTCTCTCGTATGGTGGCCTACATTTTTCACACACCGCTAGACCTGACAACAGACCAGGTGGAGGTGTTGGTCTACTCCGTTCAACAAAATGTACTTTTCAAGTTATCCCCCGTACCCACATTCATCTTCCCTTCTTTTGAGGTCCACACTGTCTTAGTCTACTAGACCTTCTACCTGTGAGTGGCAGTTGTGTATCTCCCTCAGGGCCCCTACTGTTAGTTTCTGTATCACTTTGCCACCTGGCTTCTACATTTTCTATCCTGTGACATCCCCACTCTCATCATGGGGGACTTTAAGATCCCCATTGGTGATCCTCTCTCCCCATCTTCCATTCACATTTTATCTCTAACATCTTGTTTCAGCCTTTCACAGCTTAATAATTCTCCAATACATGAAGACGGGAATATGCTAAACCTGGTCTTCTCCTGTCTCTGCTCAGTGTATGACTTAAATAACTCCCCTCTTCCTCTCTCTGACCACAACCTTCTTTCATTCTCTGTCAAGAACTGTCACCCTACTCAGGACACCCCCACTTTCCACACTTATAGAAATATATATGCCATTAATACCCAGAAACTTATATAGAATTTATAGTCACCATTGACCCCAATCTTCTCCCTCTCATGTCCTGATTCTGCACTGAAACATTATAATGAAACTTTGCAAAGTGCCCTGCATGAAGCTGCACCTCTACATTTAGAACAACATGGCACAAACGGTGTTAACTCTGGAACATGCTGCAAACATGTCCAGCAGTGCTCCTGCTGCGCCGAATGTATGTGGAGAAAATCCAATATGGTCAAAGTTTTCATCCATTATAAGTTTATGCTTAAAACAAACAATTCTGCCCTTCACCTCTCTCCTCAATCCAAGAGTGCAGGCCCCCATCACCGACCTCAGCGCTGACGATCTGGCCAATTATTTAAAAGAAAAAATTTACCATATCCAACAGGAAATTTTCTCCCAATACCCTAATATCATGTATTGTCCTCCCTCCATGCATCTAGCTCATTTCTGTCTTTGAACTGGTCACTGAAGAAGAAGTGACCAGGCTTCTTGCATCTTTTTGCCCTACTACTTCCACCAGGGACCCTATTCCCTCACATCTCCTCCAGTCCTTTTCCCTGGCTGTCACCACTCACCTAACTAAAATACTTAATTTCTCTTTCTCATCTGGTATCTTTCCTTACTCATTTAAACATGCCAGCATACATCCATTACTTAAAAAAAAATATCCCTCAACCAGAACAGCGCTGCTGCTAACTACAGGCTTGTCTCTAATCTTCCCTTCATCTCTAAACTCCTACTTGGTCCACTCTCCTCTAATCTGCTATCTCTCAGATCACTCTCTTCTTGACCCTTTATAATCTGGTTTCCGCTCCTTACACTCTACTGAAGCTGCCCTTACTAAAGTCTCTAATGATCTACTAACAGCTAAATCTAATCGTCACTACTCCCTGCTGATTCTCCTGGACCCCTCTGCAGCATTTGACACTGTGGATCACCAGCTCCTCCTCATTATGCTCTGCTCTATTGGACTCAAAGATATCACTCTTTCCTGGTTATCCTCCTACCTCTCTAACCGTTCCTTTACTGTATCTTTTGCTGGTTCCTCTTCCTCTCCTCTTCCGCTTACCGTCGGAGTTCCTCAAGGATCATTCCTGGGCACCCCTCTTCTTCTCTGTATCTACTGCACCTATTGGACAAACAATCAGCACATTTGGTTTCCAGTACAATCTCTATGCTGATGACACTCAATTAAACACATTTCCTGACATCACCCCTGCATTATTAAAAAATACCAGTGATTGTCTGTCTGCTGTCTCTATCATCATGTTCTCAATCTATCTAAAACTGAATCTGTCAAAACTTAACTCCTTGTGTTTCCTCCCTCCACTAACTTACCTATGCCCAATATTACCATTTCCATGTGTGGTTCTACCATTATTCCTCAGCAACATGCCCGCTGTCTTGGTGTCATATTTTATTCAGACATATCCTTTACTCCCCACATCCGATCACTTGCGTGCTCATGTCACCTACACTTCAAAAACATCTCTAGAATTAGACCTTTTCTTACCTTGGACTTGCCAAAAACTCTAACTGTTCTTATTCATTCTTGACTGGGCTATTGCAAATCTATAGTAATCGGTCTCCCTCTTACCAAACTGTCCCCTCTCCAATCTGTCCTGAATGCAGCAGCCAGGATTATATTCCTTTCCAACCACTAACCTGTGCCAGTTATTTCACTGATTGCCCATCCGTTATGTAGCAACGGCATCTCTGCCTCCTGCCCGGCAGAGATGCCGCCCCCCTTACCGCCGAGGTCCTGCTCCGGCGTCTTCTGGCCTCCCTGCAGCTGCTGCTGGTGCACACAACTTCCCCGACTCTGTGCTTAGGGTGCGTGCGCGCGCTCCCTCCCTCTTAAAGGGGCCGCGCGCGCCGTCCTAAAAAGTCACCGGCCAAAGGCACCTCCTCCAATATGGAGGTGCCCATGCAAGGTTGCATGATACTCTGCTACAGCCCTCAGGTCCCGCTGCTAGCCTGACTACTAGTTCAGTCCGCCAGTCAGACTACAAGTCCAGCCCACCAGCCTGACTACCAGTCCAGCCCGCCAGCCTGACTACAAGTCTATCCCGCCAGCCTGACTACAAGTGCAGCCCGCCAGTCTGACTACAAGTCCAGTCCGCCAACCTGACTACTAGTCCAGTCCGGCTGCTTGTCTACTCTCCAGCCCGACAGTCTGTCTACAGTCCAGTCCGCCAGTCTGTCTATGGGCTCGGTCCGCCTGCTTACCTGGAAGCACCTGCTTGTTACCTGCCGTGCCTACCAGCCAGCCTACCTGGAGGCTCCTGCCTGTTACCTGCCATGCCTACCAGCCAGCCTACCTTTAGGCTCCTGCCTGTTACTTGCCGTGCCTGCCAGCCCTCTTACCTAGAAGCACCTGCCTGTTACCATCCGTGCCTACCAGCCTGCCTACCTGGAGGCTCCTGCTTGTTACTTGCCGGGCCTGCCAGTCCATCTGCCCGGATCACCCGTCAGCCTGCCTGCCATATTCATCTACTGTACCGGTCAGTCCCTGCCTTCTGACCCATGGGAGTCACCTGCTCTCATACAAGTTCGGTCCCCAGAGTAGCACCTGGTCCTTCTGCTCGGTCCTTCCCTGGTCACGGAGTCGATTGAGCCGCCGTACGGCCTTGGTTGGTCCAAGTTGATACCTAGTTACGCCCCTCTGGTCCCTCCTTGCACCGCAGCACAGAGGTAACACCACCCGGATCCGTAACAGTTTACACGGGCCATGGAACCCGGTGGCTCCCAGGCCCCTTCACTTGCTGACCTGTACCAGGAGGTTTCTCGTCAGAGATCCCAACAGGAAGCCATCCTGACCTATGTGCGGTCTGTCAACTCTCGCCTGGACACGCTGTCTGTCCCACCTAGGTCCGCCTCAAGTCGAGCGACACCCGCTCCGGCAGCGCCGCTACCTACCAATACCACGGCATCCAGTCCAGGACCCCGGCTTTCTGAACCTCCTCGTTTTGGAGGTGACCCCGTCCTATGTCGGGGCTTTCTGAACCAGTGCACGCTGCACTTTGAACTTCTGCCACATCAGTTTCACTCCGACCGGGCCAAGGTGGCGTTCATCATGTCTCACCTCACCGGGGAAGCATTGGCATGGCTTAACCCTCTATGGGAGAGAGGGGATTCCCTGGTGTCCGATCTTCCGGCTTTCCTCACTGCCTTCCAGAAGTTCTTTGATGAACCCGGACGAAGGATCTCTACTGCCTCCTCATTGCTCCGTCTCCGCCAAGCGAGTCTCACCGTGGCCCAGTATGCCATACAGTTCCGTACCCTCGCTTCTGAGCTTGCCTGGGACAACGAGGCCCTGGTGTCCACCTTCTGATAGGGCCTTTCCGGTCGGATTAAGGACGAGTTAGCCGGCCGGGACGTTCCTACCACCCTGGATGACTTGGTGTCACTAGCAACCCGGATTGAGATCCGTTTCCTAGAACGTGCTAAGGAGACTACCCGGGAGAGAAGATTTCCTCGTCTTGCTCCTGCTTTCCAGAGACCTGCTTCCCAACCTGCAACTCCCCGGGCACGCTCGCCCGAACCTATGCAGATCAACCAGACCAAGATGGTCAAATCTCGCCAAAGAGACACGCCGAGCCGAGGGGAGCTGTTTCTACTGTGGTAGTAAGGAGCACCTGATTCGTTCCTGCCCAGTGAAGCAGGGAAACTCCAGTGTCTAGGACCGCTCGGAGAGGTCGTCCTAGGCAAAAGTAAATCCTCTCTGTTCTTGACTTTATCCGTCTCTATTTCCTGTGGAGAGAACCGCTTCTTTGAAACCGCACATCTGGATTCCGGAGCCACTGGGAATCTCATATCCTAGTCCCTTGTAGAGAAGTATCAGATTCCTACCAAACCTCTGGCTGAACCATTGGCAGTCACTTCCATGGATGGAAGACTCCTTCTGGTGACCATCTTGCTTGTCACAGAGCCCGTAACCCTGCAGGTGGGAATGCTGCACTCAGAGAGGATCTCCTTCGATGTGCTTTCCGGTCTCACTCACTCCCTTTTGCTAGGTCTACCCTGGCTACAGAAATATGAACCCGTTCTGAATTGGCAATCCGGTGAGGTGCTCCGTTGGGGGCAAGATTGCCATGAGACCTGCCTGGTTCCGGTTCGCCGGGCTTGACCCCCATCTACTCTGACTAATTTACCCGGTCTACCAGCACCCTACTGGTCCTATGCTGATTGTCTTCGACAAGAAGGAGGCAGAGACTCTGCCACCCCATAGGCCATATGATTGCCCTATCGACCTGATACCCGATGCCACTCCACCCCGTGGGCGTATCTACCCGTTGTCGTTGGCCGAAACCCGGGCCATGTCGGAGTACTTCGAAGAAAATCTGGCTAGGGAATTCATCTGGAAATCTTCCTCCTCGGCTGGAGCCGGATTCTTCTTCGTTAAAAAGAAAGACGGTTCACTACGCCCATGTATCGATTATAGAGGACTCAACCAAATCACTGTCAAAAACAAATACCCCCTGCCACTCATCTCTGAGCTGTTCGACCGCCTTAAAGGCGCGAAGATCTTCACCAAGCTCGATCTTCGTGGGGCGTATAACGTGGTTCGGATCCGCCAAGGAGACGAGTGGAAGACAATATTCATTACCCGGGACGGTCACTATGAATACCGTGTGATGCCCTTCGGTCTCTGTAATGCTCCCGCCGTCTTCCAAGAATTAGTTAATGACATCTTCCGTGACCTCTTATATTCTTGCCTGATGGTGTACCTGGACGACATCTTGGTCTTCTCTCCGGATCTTCCCTCTCATCGGAGGGATGTTCGTCAGGTCCTGCTTAGGCTCAGGCAGAATCACCTATATGCAAAATTTGAGAAATGCCTCTTCGAGCAGTCCTCTCTTCCATTCCAGGGCTATATTATCTCTAAGACAGGTCTACGGATGGACCCCGAGAAGGTCTCTGCTGTCTTAAAGTGGCACCTTTCGAAGGGGTTGAAGGCGATTCAGCGATTACTGGGCTTTGCCAACTATTACCGTCTCTTCATCCCACATTTCTCTTCCCGGACTGCTCCCATCTCTGCGCTCACCCGAAAGGGAGCAAATCCTAAGGAATGGCCGTCCGAAGCAGAGGAGGCCTTCCTCTCTCTAAAACAAGCCTTCTCTTCTGCCCCTGTGCTGCACCGTCCGGATAACAACAAACAATTCTTTCTGGAGGTTGATGCTTCCTCTTCCGGAGCCGGAGCGGTGCTCACCCAGAAATCTCCATCCGGGAGAATGGTAACCTGCGGCTTCTTCTCCAAGGTCTTCTCCTCATCTGAGCGCAACTACTTCATAGGAGACCGAGAACTGCTAGCCATCAAATTGGCGCTGGAGGAGTAGCGTTACCTGCTCGAGGGGACTCTGCACCCGGTGGTCATCTATACTGACCATAAAAACTTGGCTTATCTTCAGAACGCCCAAAGACTCAATCCGCGTCAGGCCCGGTGGTCTTTGTTCTTCGCCCGCTTTAACTTTACCCTACATTACTGCCCGGCGGACAAGAACGTTAAAGCAGACACCTTGTCCCAATCCTTCCTGTCTTCCGATCAAGAGGAGGAGCCTATGCATATTATCGATCCCTCCAAAGTGATGAATGTGGCCCCCTTGGATCTGTCTCGTCTCCCACCCGGTAAGACGTTTGTAGCGCTTCCGGATCATAAGAAGGTTCTTCGCTGGGGTCATTCATCCAAACTAGCCGGCCATGCTGGCCAGAAGAAGACCTTCCTGCTCATTACCCGGCATTACTGATGGCCTTCCCTGCACCAGGATGTGGTAGACTTTGTCATGGCCTGTTCGTCCTGTGCCCGCAACAAGGTTTCCAGACATCTTCCTGCTGGCCGTCTCCTGCCTCTTCCCGTACCTGCTGCCCCATGGCAACACATTGCTATGGACTTTATTACGGATCTCCCTGTTTCCGCCGGTTGTACGATCATTTGGGTGGTCGCTGACCGCTTTTCTAAAATGGCTCACTTCATCCCTCTGCCTGGTCTCCCGTCTGCATCGGTGCTGTCTAAGGACTTCATGCATCACATCTTTCGTCTCCACGGCCTACCCCTCCACATTGTGTCTGATCGAGGGGTCCAGTTCACTTCGCGCTTCTGCAGAGCTACATGTAAGCTGCTGGATGTCACCCTGGATTTCTCTTCCGCTTACCATCCGCAGTCCAATGGCCAAGTGGAGCGTATCAACCAGATCCTTACCAGCTACTTCCGGCACTTTGTCAACGCTCACCATACCGATTGGGTGGAGCTCCTACCATGGGCCGAGTTCTCCTACAACAACCATGAGAGCGAATCTTCTTCCAAGTCCCCGTTCTTTGTGGTCTACGGTCAACATCCCCGGATTCCGTTTCCCGTTTCCATTTCAGTGGAAAACCTGGCTGCGGAGTCTCTGATCAGTGAATTTTCCACTATTTGGGAGGACACTAGATCCGCACTTCTTCAATCCTCTGAGCGGATGAAGAAGCATGCTGATAAGAGACGTCTGGATCCACCTCAATTCCATCCTGGAGACAAGGTTTGGCTCTCCTCCAAACAGGTTTGTCTCAAAATACCCTCCTATAAGTTGGGCTCATGGTTCATCTGCCCTTTTGAAGTCCTCAAGCAAATCAACCCAGTAGCCTACAAGTTAAAACTCCCGGCCACCTTACGGATTCCCAACTCCTTCCACGTATCTCTCCTCAAACCAGTTGTGCTTAATTCTTTTTCCGACAATCCAGGTACCTCCCCAGCTCCGGTCTCCGCTGAGGACGTCTATGAGGTAGAGAACATTCTGGCCACCAAGAGGGTAAGAGGTAAAACCTTTTTTCTGGTGGATTGGAAGGGGTTCGGCCCAGAGGAGATAACTTGGGAACCCAGGGAGAACATCCACGCCCTGCTTCTCCTTAAAAAATTTCTTCCTGGCCTGAAAAAGAGGGGGTGTAAAGGGAGGGTACTGTAGCATCGGTGTCTCTGCCTCCTGTCCCCCTTACCGCCGCGGTCCTGCTCCGGCGTCTTCTGGCCTCCCTGCAGCTGCTGCTGGTGCACGCAGCTTCCCCGGCTCCGTGCTTAGGGCGCGTGCGTGCGCGCTCCCTCCCTCTTAAAGGGGCCGCGCGCGCCGTCCTAAAAAGTCCTCGGCCAATCACCGGAGGACTTCCCCTATAAAAGGCACCTCCTCCAATATGGAGGTGCCCGTGCAAGGTTGTAGCTTTGTGTGTGATACTCTGCTACAGCCCTCAGGTCCCGCTGCTAGCCTGACTACCAGTCCAGTCCGCCAGCAAGACTACAAGTCCAGCCCACCAGCCTGACTACCAGTCCAGCCCGCCAGCCTGACTACAAGTCCAGCCCGCCAGCCTGACTACAAGTCCAGTCCGCCAACCTGACTACTAGTCCAGTCCGCCTGCTTGTCTACTCTCCAGCCCGACAGTCTGTCTACAGTCCAGTCTGCCAGTCTGTCTATGGGCTCGATCCGCCTGCTTACCTGGAAGCACCTGCCTGTTACCTGCTGTTCCTACTAGCCAGCCTACCTGGAGGCTCCTGCCTGTTACCTGCCGTGCCTACCAGCCAGCCTACCTGGAGGCTCCTGCCTGTTAGCTGCCGTGCCTGCCAGCCCGCTTACCTAGAAGCACCTGCCTGTTACCAGCCGTGCCTACCAGCCCGCCTACCTGGAGGTTCCTGCTTGTTACCTGCTGTGCCTGCCAGTCCGTCTGCCCGGATCACCCGTCAGCCTGCCTGCCGTGCTCATCTGCTGTACCAGTCAGTCCCTGCCTTCTGACCCGTGGGAGTCACCTGCTCTCATACAAGGTCGGTCCCCAGAGTAGCACCTGGTCCCTCTGCTCGGTCCTTCCCTGGTCAAGGAGTCGATTGAGCCGCTGTACGGCCTTGGTCGGTCCGATTTGATACCTAGTTACGCCCCTCTGGTCTCTCCTTGCACCTCAGCACAGAGGTTCCACCACTCGGATCCGTAGCACGTTACAGAGTCCAATTTAAACTTATTACTCTCACCCACAAAGTGCTCCATGATTCAGCACCTCCTCCCATCTCCTCCCTTGTCTTAGTTTACCACCCTTCCTGTGCCCTCCATTCTGCTAATGATCTAAAGCTTACATCCTCAATAATCCGAATCTCCAACTCCCATCTCCAAGACTTTTCGCGACTTTCGCCAATTCTTTGGAATGCATTACCTAGGACAATTCGATTAATTCCCAATAACCACAGTTTTAAGAGTGGACAAAAAACGCATTTCTTTAGGCTGGCCTATGGCCTCACCTCACTTATCTAGCTATCCAAGTTTTGCCCATACAAAACTTTCTTCAAAATCAGGTCACTCGTATCATCTGTTCACACACCCCCATGGACTTACTAGTCCTCTGTGTCTGTACTTGTACACACACTGGCTGGTGACCGATTCATGTAGCATTACATGAATATCCTATTTATTATTTTGATGGCTATTGGCTAGACCATACAATACAAACACTTTTTACCTTTTACCTTTCGTGTCCGCCCTGTTTCCTCATAGATTGAAGCTTACGAGCAGGGCCCTCACTTTTATTGGTAACTGAGTTATGTGTTATTCTGTAATGTCTTTATTGCCTGTACAAGTCCCCTCTAAAATGTAAAGTGCTGCGGGAATATGTTGGCGCTATAGAAATAAAAATGATTATTATTATTATTATTATTATTATAATTGAATACTAGCAGACCCAGAACTGAACAATTTCTTAACTGTATTGCCCACAAGTCGATACCCAGCACCAGATGTTATCATCCCTCATCTCCTCCCCAGTATAAGCAGTGTATGGAGCGGAACAAGTTAGTGGCCCTAGCTGAGAAATGTGGCTCATCTCCTAAGGTTTTTTGCTCTATACACAGTTTATATCCAGTCGTCACCTCTGCCGATAACATCTAATCACTGGGGTTGCTGATTGTTGTCTTCCCCACCTGGGGATAGATCACCAATATTACGTTAGTGGACAACCCCTTTAATAACATCTTGTAAAAGGGAACATGAACTCTAGGATTGCTGGATGGTGTATTTGCTGGCAACAAAATATCACTAAAGCTGTGATAGATGTTGACCAACCATGCTTCTTTGTACAACAAATATCTCTCCTGACAATAAATGCTTGACTTGTCCAAGTGTTCTTGTCTTCATACAGCTGACAAATACTATTGAGATCTCTGCTACTGGAAGTGGAAAGAAAGAACAAAGACAAAAAAATCTAAATAAAAATATGGGAGGAAGAGAAACCAATCACAAACTAAAATGTTTTTATACAAATGCACAAAGCATGGGCAACAAACAAGGAGAATTGGAACTACTAATGCAGGAAAAGAAATATGATGTCATTGGAATCACTGAAACTTGGTGGGACGATACACATGACTGGAATAAAAGGCTAAAAGGATACAACTTATTTGCAAGAAACAGAATTGATAAACGAGGAGGAGGTGTCGCATTGTATGTTAGAAAAGCGTATATCTGCACAGAGATTGAAGCTTCAGAGACTGGGAGTTCTGTGGAAACTGTTTGGGTAAGAATACAAGGAGAGAACAACGGAAAGGACACCATTGTAGGCATTTACTACAGGCCACCTGGGCAAGCTGAAGATATGGATGAACTCTTTATGTATCAAATGACCAAGTTCTCCAAAAAATATGACGTAGTGGTCATGGGAGATTTCAACTATCCAGACATTTGTTGGGAATCTCTCTCAAGTAAAACTAACAGGTCAAGCTAATTCTTATCCTCTCTTGCTGACAACTTTATCTTCCAAAAGGTAGGGGAGAAAACAAGGGGATCTGCTACTTTGGATCTAATCCTTATAAACAGGGAGGAAATGGTTGAGGAGGTAAAGGTGGCTGGGACCCTAGGAGGCAGCGATCATGCTATTATAGAATTTTGGATAACTAGAGGAGGAAGACATGTGAAGACTCAAACTTCAAGGTTAGATTTTAGAAAGGCAGATTTTAAGAGACTCAGAAAGAGCATAGGAGGGATCCAATGGCTGGATGTCCTTAAGGACAAAAATGTCCAGGAAGGATGGGAAATTTTTAAAAATGAGATTCTCAAAGCACAATCGTTAACAATCCCGAAAAGTAGGAAGAATGGGAAGCATTTAAGGAAACCAGGATGGATGAACACAGAACTTAAACACATGCTAAAAAGAAAGAAAGAAATGTTTATTAAATGGAAAGAGGGAGGCATATCTAAAGAAGATTATAATGCAGTCTGCAGATCCTGCAGGGCACGTATCAGGTTAGCTAAAGCTGACAATGAATTAAGGCTTGCAAGAGATGTCAAAAGCAATAAAAAAGGATTTTGGGGGTATGTCAAAAGTAAAAGAAAAGTCAAAGATGCTATAGGATTTTTACAGGATGAAAATGGAGAAATGGTAAGAGAGGATGTTGAGAAGGCCGAACTTTTTAATTCCTATTTTGCATCTGTTTTCTCTCAGAAAGAAAATGTAACATCAACTGATTTTCACTGTCCTTTTAAAGGAATAGAAGAATCCAAGTTATCTGTAAACAGAAAGATTGTGAGGGAATATTTAGCTAACATAAATGAGTTCAAGTCTCCAGGTCCAGATGAATTACACCCCAGAGTACTGAAGGAGATCGTAGAAGAAATTTTAGAACCACTCTCCATAATCTTTGAAAATTCTTGGAGAACAGGAGAAGTCCCAGAAGACTGGAGAAGAGCAAATGTTGTTCCTATCTTCAAAAAGGGGAAGAAGGTGGACCCAGGGAACTATAGGCCGGTGAGTCTGACTTCTATACCAGGAAAGATCTTTGAACAAATTATTAAACATCATGTATGTAAGTACCTGGATAAGAATGAAGTGATTAACCAGAGTCAGCATGGGTTTGTAACTAACAAGTCATGTCAGACTAACTTAATTTCCTTCTATGACAGAATCACTGACTGGGTGGATCAGGGAAATGCTGTAGATATAGTATATCTTGACTTCAGCAAAGCATTTGACAAAGTATCTCACACCATCCTTATTGAAAAAATGACCAAGTATGCAATGGACCAGGCAACTGTTAGGTGGATTCATAACTGGCTTAGTGATCGGACTCAAAGGGTGGTTGTAAATGGCTTCACATCCAGCTGGATGAATGTCTCAAGTGGGATACCACAGGGCTCTGTACTGGGACCTGTATTGTTCAACATCTTCATCAATGATTTAGATGAAGGAATTGAGGGTAAACTGATTAAATTTGCTGATGACACAAAGCTAGGAGGGATAGCTAATACTAGAGAAGAGAGAGAGAGGATTCAAAAAGACCTAAATAAACTGGAGCAGTGGGCAGCAACCAACAGAATGGTTTTTAACAGGGAAAAATGCAAAGTACTACATCTGGGCAATAAAAATGAAAAAAGCATATACAGAATGGGAGGAATAGAGCTAAGCAACAGTACATGTGAAAAAGACTTAGGTATACTAATAGATCATAGACTGAACATGAGTCAACAGTGTGATGCAGCAGCAATAAAGGCAAATATAATTCTGGGATGTATTAACAGAAGCATACAGTCTAGATCACGTGAAGTCATTATCGGTCTTTACTCCTCTTTGGTCAGACCTCATCTGGAATACTGTGTACAGTTTTGGGCACCACATTTTAAAAAAGACATAGACAAACTGGAACAAGTTCAGAGAAGAGCGACCAGAATGGTGACTGGTCTGCAAACCATGTCCTATGAGGAACGGTTGCAGGATTTGGGAATGTTTAGCTTGCAAAAAAGAAGACTGAGAGGAGACTTAATAGCTGTCTACAAATATGTCAAGGGCTGTCACATTGTAGAAGGATCATCTTTATTCTCATTTGCACAGGGAAAGACTAGAAGCAACGGGATGAAACTAAATGGGAGGAGACACAGATTAGATATTAGAAAAAACTTTTTGACAGTTAGGGTGATTAATGAGTGGAACAGGCTGCCACGAGAGGTGGTGAGTTCCCCTTCAATGGACGTCTTCAAACAGAGGCTGGACAGACATCTGTCTGAGATGATTTAGTGAATCCTGCTTTGAGCAGGGGGTTGGACCAGATGACCCAGGAGGTCCCTTCCAACTCTACCATTCTATGATTCTATGATTCTATGATTCTATAAGAGGTCAGAAAACCTTCTGTCACATATTTCTGGCAGGGGCTTACAGCTAAAAAAAAAAGAGAAGAAATTGAGTTCATCATAGGGAATATTAAAAATTATATTAGTGACACAATTTAAAATCCAAAGTGCAAAAAGTGCATTATTGGTAACTATTTACATGTTTCAAACGATACCTTTGATCTTTCCAATGCTGGACCAAACTTTCTCTTTTTTAATCCATGATCTGACCACAGCCATGGCCGAGACTGAGTTTTTTGCTAAAAAAAGTTTTAGAATCAGTGAAGCAGCCAATTGGAGGAGGTACTTATTTTAAACTAAAAAATCCAGTGAAAGGTCCTTGAAATGCATTGTTAAAGAGACAATCAAACTTAAAATTTGAACATCATTAGTGTGGTGTAACCTTGATTTTGTATAAACCATTTTCTTTGTTTCTTTAAAGGAGTTGTCCACTACTTTATATGAACCACCCAATGTATCCCCCCGGGGCCCAGAAGTGTTTTTGTAATACCTTGCGGTACCTTTTCTGCCTCTGAGTGGCGCTATCACTGGCCGCTCAGAGGCATCATGTGACCCCCCCCGCTGATGTCATGTCAAGTGAAGCGTGACATCAGTGACGCGCTCCCCGCGGAGGACGCTGGGCTGTTGGCAGGGTTATCCCGTGTGTCACACCCAGCATCCACCGCGCCTTTTCCCAGTGAATGAGGAGAGAGAGAGCACGCGGTGGATGTCGGGTGTGACGCACAGAGTAACCCTACCCACAGCCCAGCGTCCACCGTGGAACGCAGAATTGAGCACCCCCTGCTGCAGCCGGAACTTGACGTGACATCAGCAGATGTCAGAGCCGGCTGCAGCCGGGGGTCACGTGATGCCTGTGAGCGGCCAGTGATAGCGCCTCTCACAGGCAGAAAAGGCACCACAAGGTATTTAGAGAAACACTTATGAGCCCTGGGGGAATACATTGGGGGATCATGTAAAGTAGTGGACAACCCATTTAAGTAATCAATATTGAAAATCATCAATATAATAATCCGCATATTCATAATTATGTTACTTTTTGCCAATTACTTTGATCCTGTGATAATGAAGGGATGGAAGAGGAATTGGACATGTTGGATTTTAGTCCTCATTCTTCTTATTATCACAGGAGGTGCAGCACCCCCCAGAGGCATATGGCAGTGACTTTCCTCACTGAAAACACATGCATGCTTGGCTGAGCAGAGCGTGCATGTGTATTGGGGTCTAGAGGAACCGCTGTCTTATTTTGCCAGTAACTATTGAAGTGGTTTTGCTACCTTAATTATGAAAACTCTGTTGAAATTCTTTTGGACTCAACTATATATTTATGTACAGTACAGACCAAAAGTTTGGACACAGCATATATAACAAATCCAATGACAGAAGTTACTCCCAATAACACGGACTAAGAGTATACACAGGTACCTTTAACAGAATTAACAGTTATATGCTATCAAAAATATGTTCCATAACCCTTTCTATGCATATAGCCATAAAACAACAGTGTTGGGCCAGTACTTTAGCAATTGCATACTCGGAGCAGTTTTTTTGAAGTGTCTCTTATAGAAAAGACCTATTCTCCTAACTAACTAGACCTCCATATAGTAATTTATATACAGTACAGACCAAAAGTTTGGACACACCTTCTCATTTAAAGATTTTTCTGTATTTTCATGACATTGAAAATTGTACATTCACACTGAAGGCATCAAAGCTATGAATTAACACATGTGGAATTATATACTTAACAATAAAGTGTGAAACAACTGAAAATATGTCTTATATTCTAGGTTCTTCAAAGTAGCCACCTTTTGCTTTGATGACTATATATATATATATACACACACACTCACATATATACAGTATATGTGTAAGATATATATATATCTTAACCCCTTTAAAGCCCATGACGTATTAATATGCTTCTGTGCCCCGGGCTTTAAGAGACTGACCTGTATTAATACACTGTGTTACAAATTATTATGCAAATAATATTTTCTCAGATTTTCCCAAATTACCTATATGAATTGCAATCATTGTAATTTTCCAGTCAAATAACTATTAGAGTACAATTGACAGGTTTTTGTACAAACTGCCTATGATAACAGTATATTTAAAAAAAAATAAAAAACTCAAACTGCACTCAAAATGCATGTTCCAAATTATTATGCACAGCAGAGTTTTCAACCTTTTCATTTTAATAAAGAACAAAAAAATGGTCATTTTTGAAATTATAAGCATTAGCAGGTTATTACAAACTGAAATCAAACAGTTTTCAACTCAAAACTTTATTCTAGGTGATGTTACATTTGCACATAGGACCGCTTGTTCGAAAGGAGCTTCTGAACTCTCTCGTCCATTGAATTTGTCAGGTTTTGGATGGTTTCTGCTTCCAATTGTTTTGCATGAGGACAGAATACCCTCCCAGAGCTGTTGCTTAGATGTGAACTGCCTCCCGCCATCATAGACACTCCTTTGATGATGCTCCAGAGGTTCTCAATGGGGTTGAGGTCAGGGGAGCATGGGTGCCACACCATAAGTTTGTCCCCTTTTATGCCCATAGCAGCCAGAGATGCAGATGTGTTATGTGCAGCATGAGACGGGGCATTATCATGCATGAAATGATCTCGATGGTCCAGATGGATGGAGTGGAGAATGGCTGGTTGATGGACACCCCATGCAAACACGGCTACGGCGCTAACAATGAGGAGGTGGAGTAATGTTTTGGGCTGGAATCATGGGGAGAGAGATTGTCAGCCCTTTTAGGATCCCTGAAGGGGTAAAGATGAACTCCATAATGTATGTTGAGTTTCTCAAACAGCACTTCCTTCCATGGTTCAAGAAGAAGAGCCGTGCATTCCGCAGCAAGATCATTTTCATGCATGATAATGCCCCGTCTCATGCTGCACATAACACATCTGCATCTCTGGCTGCTATGGGCATAAAAGGGGACAAACATATGGTGTGGCACCCATGCTCCCCTGACCTCAACCCCATTGAGAACCTCTGGAGCATCATCAAAAGGAGTGTCTATGATGGCGGGAGGCAGTTCACATCTAAGCAACAGCTCTGGGAGGGTATTCTGTCCTCATGCAAAACAATTGAAGCAGAAACCATCCAAAACCTGACAAATTCAATGGACGAGAGAGTTTAGAAGCTCCTTTCGAACAAGCGGTCCTATGTGCAAATGTAACATCACCGAGAATAAAGTTTTGAGTTGAAAACTGTTTGATTTCAGTTTCTAATAACCTGCTAATGCTTATAATTTCAAAAATGACCATTTTTTTGTTCTTTATTAAAATGAAAAGGTTGAAAACTCTGCTGTGCATAATAATTTGGAACATGCATTTTGAGTGCAGTTTGAATTTTTTATTTTTTTAAAAATATACTGTTATCATAGGCAGTTTGTACAAAAACCTTTCAATTGTACTCTAATAGTTATTTGACTGGAAAATTACAATGACTGCAATTCATATAGGTAACTTGGGAAAATCTGAGAAAATATTATTTGCATAATAATTTGGAACACAGTGTATGTCATGGCGATCGCACGCGCACTCAGGCTGTGCAGGCGCGATCGCTGCCGGGTGTCAGCTGATTGTCACAGCTGACACCCGGTACTATGTGCAGGGAGCGGTCCCGCACTGCTCCCTGCACATTAACCCCCGCAATGCTGCGATCGAAGTTGATCGCAGCGTTGCGGTGGCTAAGGGGAGGTGATCGGAATACTCACCTCATCTTCCGGCCTCCAGCGCTGTCTGTCGCGGCTTCCCGGATGTTGCCATGACGACCCGATGTCGTCATGACAACATCCGGGTCACCAGAGAGCAGGAAGATTTTTTGGTCATGCTCAGTGCATGACCAAACTATCTTCTCACTGTGCAGCGCTGACAGCCTGCATGGCACAGGGATGGTGCTCCATTCCTGTGCTATGCAGGCGATCAGAATAAAAAAAGTGAAAGTCCCATAGTGGGACAAAGTACAACAATAAAAAAGCTGTCAGAAAGTGAAAAAAAAATAATTGTAAAAATATAAAAAAAAAATTAAAAAAATAATCCACCAAAAATAAAAATATAATATACCCATCAATAAATATTATTATGAAAAAAAAAACAAACAAACAATAAAAGTACACATATTTGGTATCGCCGCGTCCAGAACAACCTGACCTATAAAATTGTTCCACTAGTTAACCCTTTCAGTGAACACAGTAAAAAAAAAAAAAAAAAAAAAGCGAAGCAAAAAACAATGCTTTATCATCATACTGCCAAACAAAAAATGGAATAACACGCGATCAAAAAGACGAATATAAATAAAAATGGTACCGCTGAAAACGTCATCTTGTCCGGCAAAAAACAAAATCAAAAAGTTATAGCTCTCAGAATAAAGCGAAGCAAAAAAATAATTTTTTATTGTGTAAAAGCACCAAAACATAGAAAAACTATATAAATGTGGTACCGCTGTAAACGTACTGACCGAAAGAATAAAGCTACCTTATCAATTTTACCACACGCGGAGCAGAATAAAAAATGTTAAAAAAACACAATTTCTGAATTGTTGGTTTTTGTTTATTCTGCCTCCCAAAAATCGGAATAGAAAGCGAACAAAAAATGTCACGTGCCTGAAAATGGCACCAATAAAAACGTCAACTCATCCCGCAAAAAACAAGCCATCACATGACTCTGTCGGCCAAAATATGGAAAAATTATAGCTCTCAAAATATGACGATGCAAAAACTAGATTTTACAAAAAAATGCGTCTTTTAGTGTGTGACAGCTGTCAATCATAAAAACCCAATATGATTCCGGTATCTCTGTAGTCGCACCGACCCGAAGAATAAAGTCGTCTAATCACTTTTACCGCACTTGGAACTGCGTAAAAAATAAACGATAGGGCTGGGGTTGGGGTTAGGGTTGGGGTTAGAGCTGTGCTAGGATTAGGGTTAAGTTTTTTTTTCAAAAGTAAAAAAAAATGACGATATGGCAACTAGTGTTGAGCGCAAGTGCTCGTTATTTGAGTTTGCATCGGGTGCTTGGGTATGCATTGAGTATCGTGGGTGCTCGAGTGACATGCTCGTGTTTCCGCCCCATATACTTCGTGGCAAATAAAACCTCGCGGGGATTGCCTGCCATGCACGAGCGATCCCCGCATGTTTTTTTTTGGGTGTCTAATAACCATGGAACATGCGAGCGGGGACCCGAGCATGTCACTCGAGCATCCTTGATACATGGTGCATACCTGAGTACCCCATGCAAACTCAAGTAGCGAGCACTTGCGCTCAAGACTAATGACAACTTATTCAATATGATGACCTAATGTTATCAAATTCTGTGTCGTACCTCTGGGTTCAAAATGTTCACTATACCCCTTAATAAAATCCTTGAGGGGTGTAGTTTCCAAAATGGGGTCACTTGTGGGGGTTTCCACTATTTAGGCACATCAGGGGCTCTCCAAACGCGACATGGCGTCCGCTCTCGATTCCAGCCGATTTTGCATTCAAAAAGTCACACAGTGCTCCTTCTCTTCTGAACTCTGCCGTGTGCCCAAACACTGTATTTTCCCCACATATGGGGTATTGGCGTGCTCAGGAGAAATTGCAAAAAAGTTTTTGGGGTCCATTTTCTCCTTTTACCCTTGTGAAAAGAAGAAAATTGGGGCTAAAACATCATTTTTGTGGAAAAAGTTTGATTTTTTTATTTTCACGGCTCCATGTTAAAAACTTCTGTAAAGGACTTGGGGGTTCAAGGTGCTCACCACACATCTAGATAAGTTCCATGAGGGGTCTAGTTTCCAAAATGGTGTCACTTGTGGGGGGTTTCAACTGTTTAGGCACATCAGGGGCACATCCGCTAATTATTCAAGCAAATTTTATAGTCAAAAAGTCAAATGGCGCTTCCTTCCCTTCTGAACCCTGCCGTGCACCCAAACAGTGGTTTTCCCCCACATATGGGGTATTTGCTTACTCAAGAGAAATTGCACAACAAACTGCATGGTGCAATTTCTCCTGTTACCCTTATAAAAATGCAAAAGTGGGGGCTGAAAAACATTTTTGTGGGAAAAATGTGAAAATTTTATTTTTACGGCTCAATGTTATAAACTTCTGTGAAGCACCTGGGGGTTGAAGGTGCTCACCACACATCTAGATAAGTTCCCAGAGGGGTCTAGTTTCCAAAATGGTGCCACTTGTGGGGGGTTTCCACTGTTTAGGCACATCAGGGCTCCCCAAATGCAACATGGCGTCCTCTAATTATTCAAGCAAATTTTACAATCAAAAAGTCAAATGGCACTCCTTCCCTTTCAAACCCTGCCGTGCGCCCAAACAGTGGTCTTCCTCCACATATTGAGTATTTGCTCACTCAGGAGAAATTGCACAACAAACTGCATGGTGCAATTTCTCCTGTTACCCTTATGAAAATGCAAAAGTGGGGGCTGAAAAACATTTTTGTGGGAAAAATGTGAAAATTTTATTTTTACGGCTCAATGTTATAAACTTCTGTGAAGCACCTGGGGGTTGAAGGTGCTCACCAGACATCTAGATAAGTTCCCTGAGGGGTCTAGTTTCCAAAATGGTGTCACTTGTGGGGGGTTTCCACTGTTTAGGCACATCAGGGGCTCCCCAAATGCAACATGGCGTCCACAAATTATTCAAGCAAATTTTACATTCAAAAAGTCAAATGGCGCTCCTTCCCTTCCGAACCCTGCCGCGCGCCCAGACAGTGGTTTTTCCCCACATATGGGGTATCTGCTTACTCAGGAGAAATTGCACAACAAATTTTCAGGTCCATTTTTTTCCTGTTACCCCTGCGAAAATAAAAAAAATTGGTTCTAAAGTAACATTTTTGTGAAAAAAGTTAAATGTTAATTTTTTTCTTCCACATTCCAAAAATTCCTGTGAAGCACCTGAAGGGTTAATAAAGTTCGTCAATGTGGTTTTGAGCACCTTGAGGGGTGCAGTTTTTAGAGTGGTGTCACTTTTGGGTATTTTCTGTCATAAAGACCCCTCAAAGTGACTTCAAATGTGATGTGCTCCCTAAAAAAATGGTTTTGTAAATTTTGTTGGAAAAATGAGAAATCGCTGGTCATCTTTTAACCCTTATAGCTCCCTAATAAAAAAAAAATTTTGGTTCCAAAATTGTGCTGATGTAAAGTAGAAATGTGGGAAATGTTATTTATTAACTATTTTGTGCGACATATCTCTCTGATTTAAGGGCATAAAAAATTTCAAATTTTGAAAATTGCAAAATTTTCAAAATTTTCACCAAATTTCCGTTTTTTCAAAAATAAACGCAAGTGATATCGAAGAAATTTTACCACTATCATGAAGTACAATATGTCACGAAAAAACAGAATCAGTGGGATCCGTTGAAGCATTCCAGAGTAATTACCTCATAAAGCGACAGTGGTCAGAATTGTAAAAATTGGCCTGGTCATTAACGTGGAAACCACCTTGGGTTGTAAAGGGGTTAAAAACACGTGTCTGGATACACATGGAAGGCATGTAAAAACCAAAGTTAGTGACCTCAAATGACTTATCTTAATGTAATTATAAAAAAAACTCTTATTTTTACTAATACTAATTTCAATCTACTCATCTGAAGCAGTCTCTACATGCCTCACCAGTGAGACTCTTAGCAGCCCCATGTATAGGCAGGTTCCCATGTTGCACAATGCTCATTTGAAAGCATTAAGTCAGCAGGATCTGACTGACATTCACCTCAACTCTTTTGCCTGGCGGTTTCCTCAGTCACATTACACATCCCAATTTACAGCATCACCTCCCTTGGAGAGAGCAGCATTAATAAGAAGCCATTAATTACAGAAGATCAAAGACATGTCAGCTAACCCAAGCACAAAGCAAAAGGATAAGAGGGTGGATGCGAGCTATGAGGGTGTATGAGATAGAGGAACATGAACTACTGAATGGGAACACAATGAAAATAGAGGGCATGGGATATAAAATAGAGAGCGTGGCATATACACGTGCAGGTTTGGATGGGCACTCCATAGATAGGGACAAGAGGCGACCCACCATACCTGATCTTTCGCCACTTGATCTTTCATTAGTTGAGAAGACACCAAACACATAAAATATTCTGTCAGTATGGCCACAATGGTTGGGTTTGGCTGACTTTTCTGAAAGCTCATCCCTCAGTCTCCAGACATTATCTCTGTGGAGACCACCATACATATTATATGGTCAGCCAGTTTCACCAAAATTAGTAGGTTCTAAGGTGTTGGGGGGACCTTACAATCTACTCTACCCTAAATATTTGTACCATCTGAACTAAAAAGTGCTGTAGAATATGTTGGTGCTGTATAAATGAAGATATTATCATTATTTGAGTAGTAATAATAATTGTTACTGTTATTATTAGGCTACATTCCCACCATCAGCTTTTGGTGTGTTTTTGATGCTGCGTATTTTTGCTGCGTCAAAAACGCAGTGTCTTAAAGTTCCAGCAAAGTGGATGGGATTATAGAAATCTCCTACCCACTGTGCTTCTTTCTCACTTAGCGTAAAATGACGTGTGGTGCGTGTTTCAAATCCGCAGCATGTCAATTTTTCTTGCGGGTACATTCAGTTTTCTGTTAGGAATTTCTTTATAGACTAATTACTGTATTTTTCAGAATATAAGACACACCTAGGTTTTAGAGGAGGAAAATAGAGAAAAAATGTAAGAAAAAATTGTGATCATGATGGACTGTTATGGGGGAAGGGGTCTGCTACTAACACTGGTATATATGGCCCATCCTTTCTGTTATACGTGCCCACCATCCCCACCCCATCCTGATATGCATAGCACCCCTCATCCCCATCCTGGTATGCATTGCACCCCAATCCACCATCCTGGTATGCATGAAACCCCAATCCCCCATCCAGGTATGCATGGCACCCCAATTCCTCATCCTGGTATGAATGGCACCCCTTATCCCATCCTGGAATGCATGGCACCCCTGATCCCCATCCTGGTATGCAAGGCACCCCTCATCCTGGAATGCATTGCCCCCTCATCCTGGTATGCATGGCACCCCTCATCCTGGTATAATGGCACCCCTCATCCCTCATCCTGGTTGCATGGCACCCCTCATCTCTCTTCCTAGTATGCATGGCCCCCCTCATCCCTCTTCCTGGTATGTATGGCACCCTAATCCCTTTTCCTGGTATGTATGGCCACCCTCATCAATCTTCCTGGTATGCATGGCCCTCTCATCCTGGTATGCATGACCCCCCTCATCCCTCTTCCTGGTATGCATGGCACCCCTCATCCCTCTTCCTGGTATGCATGGCCCACCTCATCCCTCATCCTGGTATGCATTGCATCCCTCATCCCTCTTCCTGGTAAGTATGGCCACCCTCATCCCTCTTCCTGGCATGTATGGCACCCCTAATCCCTTTTCCTGGTATGCATGGCCACCCTCATCAATCTTCCTGGTATGCATGGCCCTCTCATCCTGGTATGCATGACCCCCCCTCATCCCTCTTCCTGGTATGCATGGCACCCCTCATCCCTCTTCCTGGTATGCATGGCCCACCTCATCCCTCATCCTGGTATGCATGGCACCCTTCATCCCTCTTCCTGGTAAGTATGGCCCCCCTCATCCCTCTTCCTGGTATGTATGGCACCCCTAATCCCTTTTTCTGGTATGCATGGCCACCCTCATCAATCTTCCTGGTATGCATGGCCCTCTCATCCTGGTATGCATGACCCCCCTCATCCCTCTTCCTGGTATGCATGGCACCCCTCATCCCTCTTTCTGGTATGCATGGCCCACCTCATCCCTCATCCTGGTATGCATGGCACCCCTCATCCCTCTTCGTGGTAAGTATGACCCCCGTCATCCCTCTTCCTGGTATGTATGGCACCCCTTATCCCTCTTCCTGGTATGTATGGCATCCCTCTTCCCTCTTCCTGGTATGTATGGCACCCCTCATCCCTCTTCCTGGTATGCATGGCACCCCTCATCCCTCTTCTTGGTATGTATGGCACTCCTCATCCCTCTTCCTGGTATGCATGGCACCCTTCATCCCTCTTCCTGGTAAGTATGGCCCCCCTGATCCCTCTTCCTGGTATGTATGGCACCCCTAATCCCTTTTTCTGGTATGCATGGCCACCCTCATCAATCTTCCTGGTATGCATGGCCCTCTCATTCTGGTATGCATGACCCCCCTCATCCCTCTTCCTGGTATGCATGGCACCCCTCACCCCTCTTCCTGGTATGCATGGCCCACCTCATCCCTCATCCTGGTATGCATGGCACCCCTCATCCCTCTTCCTGGTAAGTATGGCCCCCCTCATCCCTCTTCCTGGTATGTATGGCACCCCTAATCCCTTTTTCTGGTATGCATGGCCACCCTCATCAATCTTCCTGGTATGCATGGCCCTCTCATCCTGGTATGCATGACCCCCCTCATCCCTCTTCCTGGTATGCATGGCACCCCTCATCCCTCTTCCTGGTATGCATGGCCCACCTCATCCCTCATCCTGGTATGCATGGCACCCCTCATCCCTCTTCCTGGTATGTATGGCACCCCTCATCCCTCTTCCTGGTATGTATGGCACCCCTCATCCCTCTTCCTGGTATGTATGGCACCCCTCATCCCTCATCCTGGTATGCGTGGCACCCCTCATCCCTCTTCCTGGTAAGTATGGCCCCCCTCATCCCTCTTCCTGGTATATATGGCACCCCTAATCCCTTTTTCTGGTATGCATGGTCATCCTCATCAATCTTCCTGGTATGCATGGCCCTCTCATCCTGATATACATGACCCCCCTCATTCCTCTTCCTGGTATGCATGGCACCCCTCATCCCTCTTCCTGGTATGCATGGCCCACCTCATCCCTCTTCCTGGTATGCATGGCACCCCTTATCCCTCTTCCTGGTATGTATGGCACCCCTCTTCCCTCTTCCTGGTATGTATGGCCCCCCTCATCCCTCTTCCTGGTATATATGGCCCCCCTCATCCCTCTTCCTGGTATGTATGGCACCCCTCATCCCTCTTCCTGGTATCCATGGCACCCCTCATCCCTCTTCCTGGTAAGTATGGCCCCCCGTATCCCTCTTCCTGGTATGTATGGCACCCCTCTTCCCTCTTCCTGGTATGTATGGCCCCCCTCATCCCTCTTCCTGGTAAGTATGGCACCCCTCATCCCTCTTCCTGGTAAGTATGGCCCCCCTCATCCCTCTTCCTGGTATGTGTGGCACCCCTTATCCCTCTTCCTTGTATGTATGGCACCCCTCTTCCCTCTTCCTGGTATGTATGGCCCCCCTCATCCCTCTTCCTGGTATGTATGGCACCCTCATCTCTCTTCCTGGTATGTATGGCACCCCTTATCCCTCTTCCTGGTATGTATGGCACCCCTCTTCCCTCTTCCTGGTATGTATGGCCCCCCTCATCCCTCTTCCTGATATGTATGGCCCCCCTCATCCCTCTTCCTGGTATGTATGGCACCCCTTATCCCTCTTCCTGGTATGTATGGCACCCCTCTTCCTTCTTCCTGGTATATATGGCCCCCCTCATCCCTCTTCCTGGTATGTATGGCACACTGTACCCAAAGTGCGGCTCCTGCAGCGGCCAGCGGTCATGTGTGCCCGCTATTAAAGTGCATGAATATTCACTACAACCCCAGCTCACCTAAATGTTCAGTTTTTTTAAAAAACTTTTTATCATTTAATCCACTTCCCAAGATATGGGCCCCTTTATTTAGTACTAATTTCTATGGTCTTTACCAAGAGGGCATGGCTGATTGGGTCATAATGAAGAGCAGGCTAAAGTCGCGCACCCAGAAAGTGAGTAGCGCAACCCTTTTAAAGAGCATAAAAATAAGCATAACATAAAAACGCCAAAATCTCTGAAACTGTATGATGGATATAAAAAAAAGAAAAACAGCGGGAATAATGTGTGCAGAAAATGACCACTTTTGATTTGGTGACAGGTCCTCTTTAATAATCTTTGTGGAGGGACATCATCACTATAGCAGGATGTATAGATAGCTGGGGTACCTGGCAGTGTTGTGATGGGACTAGATGTAGATTCAGGAGCTGAGCATTGCTAAGTTTATTCTTTTAACTCATTTAGAGTATTTCAAAAAATTGGGAAAATGGACAACCTCTATGACAAATCAGGAGATTTTTTTCAAGATCCCTCACTGCCCTAGAACGCTACTCATCAGATCTGTCAACTCAATGCCAACAGATAGAAAATTGCAAACAGCCTCTTCACAGAGGAAGAGAACTTGAACTCTACTGCCACCTATTGGATGTAGCAATCCTAAAAGCCAATATCGAAACTTTAACGAGCCTTGTCACATGACTTAAGATAAAAGACAAACCCAACAAATCCTAAGCTGTATGATATAAAATTTTTAACAAATATGCAAAGATCATAAGCATCGCAAATCTATTGGCCACCTATTGCCTGAAGGCTCATATGTTTAACCAATCGCCTTATTGACATCAACCCTATATGTACAGCACAAATTGATAGCCGGTGTATGGAGCGGGCACATGAGTTGAGCCGACCCCATACATGGCAGATAATGGCTTTGTGTTACAGACAGGATCTACCTCTAACAGCTGTGGGTGGAGTGAAGCTCTGCCCACAACTGTTAACCAGTTAAATTCCGCTGTCAAACTCTGACAGCAGCATTAATAGCATGCCAGCATGGGGGAGCATCATGCAATACTCCCATTGGCACTCCAGTGATGGGATTGTGGAGCGCTGACGGGTTGATATGACAGCAGGGGTCTGTTGAAGGCCTCTGTGCCTTGTCCTCATAGCCTATGGCTGGGATAAAAAGGAGACTGTGATTTTTACTATATGGAGTGATACTTTACTATATGCAGCGATCACAGGTTCAAGTCCCCTAAGGGGACTAATAAATACAGTGAAAACTAAAAAAAAGAATTTGTTTCAAAATTAATTTTTTTTATCACTAAAATAATAAAAAACCTGGGCAAGTTTGGTATCTCTGTAATCATAATGAATGAGGAAAATCATATTGCAAGGTCATTTTTACTACACAATGTACACCATAAAAACAATTCCCAAAAAACAATGTCAGAATTACATTTTTTTTTTTTGCAATTTCACCAAACTTGAAATTTTTTAACTGTTTTTCAGTCCACTATGTGGTAAAATGAATAGAGTCATTGAAAAGTGCAACTCATCCAACAAAACAACAAGCCTATATACGTCTAGGTGGACAAAAGGAAGAGATTAAAAAAAAATCACAAGTTTAATGCATACATATTTTTTACTGGATCGGTGTGTCCTCTGAAAGCCCATCAGCTCTAAGATTCTATGATAAAAAAATGTATACATTTAGCATATACGGTATGTTATTCTACTTAATGGTAGTAAATCGGTATAATGATAACATGTGTGATATAACGCTATACAGGAAAAGTGACAAGAGTGAATAATACCATAATAATACAATTTCACAAATCATATAAAGTCATGTGAAATTAAGATTTTAGAGGAAAAGATCGAAGAGTTTTGCAAATGGCATTCACAAGCACGGAATGTGGATTTTCTGCTGGAAAAAAAAAATGCAGCACAAAAGCTACAGGAAAACACCCAGTGTGAATTTACCCTAATTTGTAGCAGATGTCTGGCTCTGACTGAACAAAATACCGGAAAGAATAACCATAAAAAATAAAATTAAAAAACTAGAAAACTAAAACCATCCTTAGAACATAATAATAATATAATAATAATAATAAGAAGAAGAAGAACAAGAAGGAGAAGAAGAAGAAGCAGAATATTGGTTAGACTAGATGGTGAAGATAGACTACCGAGATTTCCTTCTTCTGCCACTATTCTATGTTTCCTTTTTTCTAATGTTAGGCTATTTATGTCATACATATTTTAAGATTTCGTTTTAGAATTGTCTGTAATTCCCCCTTGATGTGTAACCCACAACAGTGCTCGGAGGAGATAAAGTGTGACAGACAGACACAAGTATGTTAATAGGTAAGGATGAATTCCCTGCCATGAGCCCAGCCACACACTGTTTGAAAATTGTCAGTAACTTCCTGCAGACACTTTGAAGTTACAATCTTTTAGAAGCTTCTGATCAATAGACCTTTGAATGAACTGGAAAGTATCAAATTACAGACAATTGGATAAGTTGTAAATAGAGGAGAACAAACAGCAATTGAAGGCTATCATTTGTTTTGTGCAGCTTTGTGAATTTCTTTTTTAATATGTATTTTCATCACTTCCGATTACTTTCTTGATGCTATAAATGGAGGTGATGTATTTTTTACTTTTTTTCGTTTGATGAACGTTATGGAGAGAATGATCTTAATCCATCTTTCCCTTAACCTAATCCCCCCATCCAAGGAAATGATATAAAATAGACTGGGTGCATTGGTAAAGCTTTTTAGAGTTCAATGATCCCCGGTTTATTGTCGCTTGCTTTGATATACTAAGACTAAACGATGAGGCCAGAGCACAATTTTGTGCAGTCATGTTCTGTATTTATCCTTCTTCATGACTTTTGACCCTGTAAATAATGAATATTTTATTTCATCACATTTTGTTAATTAAGTAGAGGCTATTGCGAGTGTTTGTTTCTTACATTGAATATACACTGCTCAAAAAAATAAAGGGAACACTTAAACAACAGAATATGACTCCAAGTGAATCAAACTTCTGTGAAACCAAACTGTCCACTTAGGAAGCAACACTGATTGACAATCAATTTCACATGCTGTTGTGCAAATGGAGTAGACAATAGATGGAAATTATTGGCAATTATCAAGACACTCTGAATAAAGGAGTGGTTCTGCAGGTGGGGACCACAGACCACATCTCAGTGCCAATGCTTTCTGGCTGATGTTTTGGTCACTTTTGAATGTTGGTTGTGCTTTCACACTCGTGGTAGCATGAGACGGACTCTACAGCCCACAGAAGTTGCTCAGGTAGCGCAGCTCATCCAGGATGGCACATCAATGCGAGCTGTGGCAAGAAGGTTTGCTGTGTCTGTCAGCGTAGGGTCCAGAGGCTGGAGGTGCTACCAGGAGACAGGCCAGTACACCAGGAGACGTGGAGGGGGCCATAGGCTGGCAACAACCCAGAAGCAGGACCGCTACCTCCGCCTTTGTGCAAGGAGGAACAGGAGGAGCACTGCCAGAGCCCTGCAAAATGACCTCCAGCAGGCCAAAAATGTGCATGTGTCTGCACAAATGGTCAGAAACCGACTCCCCGAGGGTGGTATGAGGGCCCGACGTCCACAGATGGGGGATGTGATCACAGCCCAACACCCTGCAGGACACTTGGCATTTGCCACAGAACACCAGGATTGGCAAAGTCGCTACTGGCGCCCTGTGCTCTTCACAGATGAAAGCAGGTTCACACTGAGCACATGTGACAGACGTGACAGAGTCTGGAGATGCCGTGGAGAGCGATCTGCAGCCTGCAACATCCTTCAGCATGACCAGTTTGGCAGTGGGTCAGTAATGGTGTGGGGTGGCATTTCTTTGGAGGGCCGCACAGCCCTCCATGTGCTCGCCAGAGGTAGCCTGACTGCCATTAGGTACCGAGATGAGATCCTCAGACCCCTTGTGAGACGATATGCTGGTGTGGTTGGCCCTGGGATCCTCCTAATACAGGACAATGCCAGACCTCATGTGGCTGGAGTGTATCAGCAGTTCCTGCAAGATGAAGGCATTGAAGCTATGGACTGGCCCGCCCGTTCCCCAGACCTGAATCCGTTTGAGCACATCTGGGACATCATGTCTCGCTCCATCCACCAATGTCACGTTGCACCACAGACTGTCCAGGAGTTGGCGGATGCTTTAGTCCAGGTCTGGGAGGAGATCCCACAGGAGACCATCCGCAACCTCATCAGGAGCATGCCCAGGCATTGTAGGGAGGTCATACAGGCACGTGGAGGCCACACACAATACTGAGCCTCATTTTGACTTGTTTTAAAGGACATTACATCAAAGTTAAATCAGCCTGTAGTGTGTTTTTCCACTTTAATTTTGGGGTAATAAAAAAGATAGATAGATTAGTGAGGGAATGTAAGGGAATTTTTAATTACAGTATAATAGAAAAGAGATTAGATTATGACATTAAATAGACAGACATTAAGGATTAAAATTAATGTTAGTTTCAGACCACCCCTTTAAACCAGGATTAACTGTAACTGGTTCCCTTTATAGAGAACCAAGGCTGTATTGTTATCAGTAAATATTGTATTAGTCATCTCCATGGTATTTACTAAGTTTCTAATAACTGGCATTTTTGAAGCTTAATGTAACAAGAGCCAGTTGTCACTATGTAAATAAAACTCTTATTATTATTATTACTATTATTAAAAAAGATGCCTGGTTTATCACTCGTCTTGCAGGCCTACCTGCTACCACTTGCCCTAGCCAGATATTTATTGTCTACTTAGTTATAAAATATCTTTCAATGTATGCCGCTCTAATGCTTTAGCAATGCTTGCAGCAGATGTGGCCAGTTTCCACTTAAAATAGTGGTTGGCTACATACTTGTGCAACCCAGCTAGCGTGCATGTGTTTTCAATAGGGGGAGTAAGCTGTTATCTCCCAGGTAAAGAAAAGAGGCAAGCATTTCAATTCAACATGTTCAATCCTTCTCTCCCCTGGCATCATATATTAGCAAGACCCCCCCCCCTATATATATTAAATGGTTAGCTGACTTTAAAAGGAACCTGTCAGGCAATTCATCCTGTCCAAACCACAGGCAGCGTGAATCAGATCCTGGACTCGTGATTGCAGTCAGGTATATATTATTTCTGATATACTCCGACAATTCAGAGAAAATATACTTTGAATATCGGACTAGTCTCCTCTCTTCCAATGGTCCCCGGCCGGCTCTCCTCAGCACTACTAGAGGTGATTGACAAATCTCCCTAATGTACTTGTGAGGGAGAGACCTGTCAGTCCCCCATTAAAAGGGTTGTCCCTTTCAGAAAGTACCAGTCTCCAGGTGGAGTTTGTTAATAAAAACAAACAAACTGGGCTTTAATTCCCGTGCCTAGGTCCTGAGTCTCTGCGAATATTCGAATGACAGTGTGGCAGCCAATCAGTGAGTTCAGTGGCTTTGAGCGGGGCATTCTCTCTAAACAAGAAGGGACTTTAAGCTGAGTGATTGGCGGCAGTGCTGTTGACATGGACCCTGAAATGATGAATAAAGCAATGGTTGTTTGTTTGTTTTTTGTATCTCAAACTGTGCCCAATGGCCGGTCAGTTCTGAAAGGGGACAACCCCTATAAGATCCATCATGATCACGTTTTTGAGGCACATTTAGGCTTCATTCAGACATCTGATTTTCGCATATGAATGCTATTTGTGATTTTCATGGATATCACTCGTACCTGTGATAGTCTATAGGTCCATTCACATGTCCTTGAATTTCTGCGGAAAATCGTGGAGACATGTCTCATTTTGATCCGAGGGTCTGATCAAAATCGGCAATGCAAGTCTAGGGGTCCGTGAAAACTCGGGCTACACTCAGATTACATTTTCACGAACTGTTAGAAAAGAGACTATGGAGAAACTTTTTGTCCATATAAGAAAACAACTGATGACACTTGGACCACACTCTGATCAGAATAATCGTGCGTGAGAAAAACGGATGTCTGAATGAGGTCTAACAACTATGCTCGATCCATTTTAAAATGGATGCTGGGGTAAATTGACATTAAAGAGGTTTTCCGGTCAAAACCGATATGTCTGCAGTCACTCTGTATGACTGCAGACTTATGAATCCCCCCAGTTGAGCCAAGGTCACGCTCAATCTAGTAACATGCCCCGTCTATAGGGCATGGCTGACTAGAGGGCGCCGTCTTGCTCCATATAAGTGTATGGAAAGCAAGGCCGCGCCCGCTGCCCGGGGGTATGTATAACTGAACCCGGCGAATCCCTGCATCACACATTGCGCTGGGGGGATTCATAAGCCTGCAGTCACAAAGAGTGACTGCAAACTTGTCAGTTTTGCCCGGACAACCCCGGAGTCCTAATATTTTTTACATAATAACACTGCAAACAGTTTTCCATATTGATGTTCAATATAATGGATTGTCTGATGGAGTCCAATATTGCCTTTATAAACAGGAACTTTTATCATTCTAAATATTATTGTGTTCAGTGTTGGACTGGGGTGCCCAGGGCCCACCAGTAACCAACTCCAGGGCCCCACTACTTTTCAGCTACATGAAAATGTGATATTATCCTCAATCACAAATTTATATAACAATGAACTGGGTAGATTGGTAAATGAATAAGATGCTGCTTTTATCTGTACATAGTGATTCAAGTATATTGTGCCAAGTACTGCTCATGAAAGAGGGCCCACCGGAGGATTCTCCTGTTCTCCTTTGGGCCAGTCCAAGCCTGATTGTGTTCCTGTTAACACATATGTTTCATTTAAAGATCATTGAAATATGTTCTATGGTGTAAAATTATTACATCCCCCTCCTGCCCCCCCCCCCCACACCATTTTTTATAAAAGGAGGACAATAATTGTTCCAAAAAATAATCACTTTAAACCAAACAGGAAGTGAAATTAAACAATATACAAAACTACTGGGAACAAAATAATGGAGTCATTTTATACAGTAGGAAACCAAAGAAAAAAAGATCAAACAATCGGTGGAAGGGTTTTGATGTATAAATAAAATATTTTCTTTGCTGCCGTCCATTGTAGCTGCAAACTTCATACAAAATGTATCAACGCTAAACTAGCAGATTATCTGGAATGTTGCTGCCGTTCTGCGGAATATCCTCAGATACAGACAGAAAGGCCAGAAATTCTTAGATGCTTTGTGCGGCACAGTTGTCTAGGACCACATGCTGAATGTGTTCAATCAGCCAGGGCAGGCATACATCACAGCGTGAGCGCAGGCCTTTTACGGGGTAATCAATCTTATAAAAATGTGTTGGAACAGCTAAAAGGGGAAGTTCAGAGTGATAAGAAAACATTGCAGTAATAGTTTGTATTTCTCCACTCTTATAACGTCAGCTGCCAAATTACACAATCTTTTCATTACTGGCTTTAATAAATTAAAGGAACGCCATCCATCTGTGGCCTGGGTTGTCTGCATATTCATCTTTTATTGCTAGGAGTAACAGACAAACACACATCAACATGAAAGCAGACAGGACTCTTCTGTGAAGTTCAGGAAAGGCAGCATCTATCTGATTTTTTTTCAATCACATCCAAGAGGTCACTGACTGGGTAAATTAGAAGACTGGGATGAAAAGATAGGAATGAGTATCATCTGGCAAACACTCCCTGCCCCCAACTATATGTTACCCCCCACTTTCATCCCCAACAGCAGTGCATGCAGCTCCATGGGTTCCTCGCCTAATGAATGATTGTCCTGAGGACAATGGCCCTGGTTGCTGGAGAGGTGGTGTGATGGCTGCAGGCTTTTGTTGTGATTATGTAAACATTGGCTATTCAACCTCAGGAACTCCTTTGATCTTAGAATAAAAAGCAATGACCTCTTCTCTTCCCTCTCCCCTTCACTCTCCTACATTGAATAACAGCTGCAGGAGAAGGAGAAGAAGGTCCTTGGATTTAAGATAGGTCTCTTCACTTCCGGCCTTTGAGGGTCCCATAACAAACATAACAAAACTTTGCTTGATATCTTTGTAAGTCTTTTATATTCATACTAGATCAAAGCTTCCAGACAAATAACTGTAAGGCTCCGGAAAAACAATTCTCTAATCATGTTACTCTGTATTAGAAAAAAGGAATATTCAGTCTCCATAAACGCAAGACAGAAGACATGATAAAACCCGATGACATGGTTCTGTCATATTTCTACTATATGTTTATATTTACATGGTGCAATAAACATTCTGAACAATCGTGAATATTTTAGGGGGTTGTCCGGTCTAGATTAACAAGTCTGCAGTCTCTCTGTGTGACTGCAGACTTGTGAATTCTCCCATCGCACACACTGTGCACTGCAGGGATTCGCTGTTATCTGCTCCTAGAATGGCGGTCACGTGTGCGATATGCATACTCCCGGGCAGAACCTGTCAATTTGGTGCGGCCTCACTCAATACAAGTGTATGAAGTGAGGCCGCGCCCCGTCTAGTAGGCACTGTCGTAAAGTCGGCACGTATACTTGTATTTAGCGAAGTCGCACCAACTAGACGAGTTCTGCCCGGTCGTATACATACCACATACTTGACCGCGGTTCCTGCGGCAGACAATGGCCAATCCTTGCAGCGCACAGTGGATGTGCTGGGAGAATTCACAAGTCTGCAGTCACACAGAGTGACTGCAGACTTTTCACTTTAGATCGGACAACCCCATTAAGGAAAAGTTCATATGTCCAGTAATCATCAGTTAGAATGGATCCAGCAGCATTCTGCTGACAAAAAAAGTTGTTCAGACAAAACTTTTTTGTCCACCTGAAAACAACGAGATCTTTTTTTATGATAATAGTGTATGGAAAACAGATCCATTAAGGAGCCATCCGTTTCTCTCCCATATGAAAACGATCCATTTTTTGCTTCCTGGAGGTGGAGAAATAAATAATTAACATATACTACTGGACATGTGAGCTTTCATGTAATCATCTATTTGAAACTGATCCAGTAAGACAAAAAAGGATCCTTTTCAAATGGAGGAAAAACGGATGGGCAATTAACGGATCCGTTTTCCATAGACTTCAACTTTAAAAAAACAGATCCAATTGAAATCATTTTTTTTTCAGGAGGACAAAAAGTTGTGTCTCACAACATTTTTGTCAACGAATTGCTGCTGGATCCGTTCTAATGGATGACTAGTGGACATGTGAACTTAGCCCAGCAGAAAACTTGGTTAGGATATGGTTCACGTGTCCAGTAATCATCCAGCATCAATCCGATGACATAAAAGCTGTGCAGACACACTATTTTTGTCTGGCAAAAAAAAAAAAAAAACCTGATTTTTACTGGATCCATTTTTTTGATCATTGAAGTGCATGGAATTGGATCAGAAAACAGAAATCAATTGTCTTCCATTTGAAATAGATCCAGTAGAAAAAAAAGAGATCCGTTTCAAATGGAAACAAAACAGATGGCTATTTACCGGATCTATTTTCCATAAGCTTCAATGTTAAAAAGACGGATCTAATTGAAATCAGTTTTTTTAGCTGGGCGAAGAATTTGTGGCTGAACAACATTTTTTGTCAGCGGACTGATGCTGGATCCATTTCTAACAGATGATTACTGGACGTGTGAACTTAGCCATGAAAACAATATTTGAAAATGTTCACATCTTCATTCAGGATTTAGGCTCATCAATTCTTAGGTCATGTTGGGAATATGTTGGGAAATGCACCTGATGTACATCGAATATGCACCATATATCAAGATTGCTATACCACAGGGTAAAGTAAGCTTCATAATCAGTTGAAGGCTAGAAAACGTCACCAATTTATTAGTACAGCGTAAAAGGTTCCAGGTGCATGAAAAATATTGCATCAAGGTAAAAACTGACGGGTTTCCGGCATAGTACTGTCCTTAGTCATGATAAGCTTTATGCTTAAGGGAAGGGGTCCAAAACAGTGGCTTGTGGGCCCCTCATATGTGGATCATGGCTGTCTACTCAGATGACTGTCACTCTTAACTATATTCGTATTAATACTTGTTAAGTGAGCATTCTGGCATTAATTCATTTTAAGGGGCTTGTAACTACTCCACAAGCGGCACTCAGGTCATTATTATTTTTTAAGGTGTTGCTTGGAGAATTATTACTTTAGAGGGGGACATACATGTCATTTTTTATGCCCAGGAGATGTGGTATGATCAGACTATATCCCTGTATGATCAGATACATCCATTACACAGTACACAGCAGGGGTATATTTTTAAGATTATCTCAGCACAGGAACATTTTTTTTAACACATCCAATTGTTGAACTTATTATTATTCCGAGATCTATTAATTAAAATGTACTTTGTTCGTGGGAAAACCCCTTTAAATTAGTCACAGAAAGTGTCAGTCACCTCTGCTGCTCTCTATTTGGTGAATTATTGCAGAAACCAACTTCTCCGATTGCTTAGGTCTATCTGCCCATTCTCTGTAGACATTAGATTGCCGGCAACTGCTGATTTGCTCACAGGGGTCCATTGATAAATAATCTATATAAAATTGGTAGCATTAAAGTGGTTTTTCAGGCTTATTGCAAAAGTCTGCAGTAATTCAATCCTCACACAGCACGCAGCATGAGAACTCTCCAGTGCCAGTGGCTAGATAGAGTGGTCATGTGATCACAAGTATGCAAAATACATACTGTACTTCTGGCCACATTCTGACTAGACGTGTTCAGGTACATTGACTTAAAGTGAATTGAGCGAGGCTGTGCAAGTCTAGTCTGAATGTGGCTGGGAGTAAGCTTATAGTATACTTGAGGTCACATGACCGCTCTGTCTCGCCACCAGTACCTGAGAATCATCATAGTGTGTGCTGCATGTGATGTGAGGATTCACAAGTCTCCAGTCACATAGACAAGTCTTCAGTCAAACATCAAATTACGATATTTTAAGGCTATGTTCACACATTGCATTTTTGTAGCATTTTTTGTTACTTTTTAATGCAAATTAAAAGCTGCTTTTTTACAGTATTAGCAAAAGTTATGAGATTTTAGAAATCTCGTGCACACAGTTCTTTTTTCCTGACTGCATTTTTTCAATTGTGGAAAGCCATGAGGAAGTGAAAAAAGCTGCAAAAAACAACAAATGATTTTGCAGTGTTTTTTTCAACGCTTTTGCTGAAAAAGCTAACCATATTAAACATGTTCCGTAGGTAAAGCACACAAGTAATCTGCACCCAAAAACTGTTATAAAATACATGTCAAAAACGCCACTAAAACACAGTGAAAACGCCACAAAAACACAGTGAAAACGCCAGAAAATCGGGCATTTTTACTGCTTATCAGGCAGGTTTTGACTGCAGAAAAAAACACAATTAAAATGCTGTGTGGGAACATAGCCTTACATAGCTTTTATTTTCCATGAATACCATATGATCCAAGCAGTAAAAATCATCGGATTAGCCAAAAGAATCTGCAATGGCTATTCTATAAGAAGTTAATAGAGAACAGTTACGGAGACAGAAAGTGGTGACAGATCCTCTTTAATTATAATTACAATTAATAATTATATTGAAACTATAGAGTTTGCCGTAAATTATATGATGTATCTAAGGAATGTTAATTTTATATGAAAGTCAAACATATTAAAAATTTGCAGTATGTCAGAAAAGAGACTGATTACTTATAATTTGTACCATATCTGGAGGAGTATAACTATTGTTCCCTAAAATAGTCTGTCCCTTATGCATATAAATCCGTCTTATAACAACATCGCTGTTTCATAGTTTTGTTGCCCCTTGCTGGCCACAACTGGTACTACAGCTGCTTTATATATGCATTGACTCGACCACTGGGTGCACAATTATTAGGCAAGTGAGTATTTTGAGCAAATTATCAATTTAATACATATTTTCCAACTCCAAGCTGTATAAACTCAAATGCTTCTTGGATGAAGCAGATCAGGTGATGTATATTTGTGTAATGAAGGAAATCACATGTCAACGCTGAATTTTCCTCCCACTACTCATCTACCTTGCTCTTTGACAACCTACAATCTGGTTTCGGTCCCCATTATTCCACTGAAACTTTCCTGACCAAAATTACTAATGACTTACAGCCAACGCTTGCAGACATTTCTCTATACTCCTCCTTCTAGATCTGTCCCCTGCCTTTGACACAGTTGACCACTGCCTCCTGCTACAGATCCTTTGCTCCTTTGGCATCAAATACCTTGCCCTCTCCTGGATCTCTTCATACCTTTCCAACTGCACATTTAGCGCCTCCCACTCCCACACTAGCTCTTCATCCCGCTCTCTCTCTCTGTTGGAGCCCCTCAACGCTCTGCCCTAGGACCCCTACTCTTCTCCATCTATACCCTTGGCCTGGGACAACTCATAAAGTCCCATGGCTTCCAGTACCACCTATACGCTGATTACACCTAGCTCTACCTCTCTGGCCCAGCCTTATGCTCCTTCTTCTCCTCTCATTTCCTCAAACTCAATATGAACAAATCTGAACTCGTCAGCTTTCCTCCATCTCACGTATCTGACGCGCCCCCTGGGCCGTGGGGTACTCGGTGCCGGGTCGGTCATTGCTAGGGGAGATGTCACAGTGGTGGTGATGTGGCGCCCCTGAGGGTTCAGTTGCCACAGGGGTACTGCACCTCAGATGAGGTGTGGTATCTCCTCTTCCAGGTAGGGATGGAGCATCACCCAGGACCCCACTTCACACTCAACACTACACCACTCCTGTCCTGTAGGTGGCCTAAATGCACCAGGGTGCTGCCCCGGGCCGGGATAGAGGAGATGGGGGGGGGGAATAAAGATAGGGGGAACCTAGTAGTGGGAGAGGGTGGAGGACACACTTACAGGAAGCACTTATAGCAACATATATAATAAATGGCCATTTTAAGTTCAAGGTCCTTTGATTGTGGTCTTCTGTCAGGGTCCAGCAAGAGTCTGTAGCTGGCTGAAGATTCACGGTCCTCGTTCTCAGGCGTTGAGACGAGGAGTGGGACAGAGTTAACCAGTGTCTCTGCCCGGTCAGGGTCCCATTCTAAGAAGGCCTCGGAGGGGAGCAGAGGAGATAGGCTCCACAGGCGAAAGGATCCCAGGGGGATACGGAAGGAGCGGAGTCACCACCTGTATTCTTCACTATGGCCTAGCCAGAGGGATTCCTACCGCAAGAGGGGTGACCGGCCCCTGATATCTGACTGTGTACTTCACGTCACTGTTGGAAAAGCCCGGCGGCTTAGTGGATCTGAGGGAGGAACACAAGCGGGAGGAGAAGGAGAAGGAGAGGAACACACCAACGGGGTCTTGACAGGTGCTCCTGATCTACCTGGGAAGTGATGAACCCCCTTCCTGGTGGCCGCAGTACGCCGTGTGTAGCAGAAAGAAGCTTTGTGGCTGAAAGTTAATCTAAAGTGAGTAAAAACCTGGATGGCTTCATTTACCGCCTTCGCTTGGTTATTCCCGCACGGCACTGCACCCACCATCCCTCCACACAGTTCATCTATCACTGCCCTGAGTCCTACTCTGCCTGTGGGGAGTAGTACCAACCAAGCTGCCAGGACATCAGCCTCAGAGGACTGTTGCAGCGCTGGTGGCCCTCACCAGAAACCACAGGTGGCGTAGTCGAATAACCACTCATCCAAAAGCCCATTTTTCATGTGACAGCCCTGGGCACGGAACGGGTCTAGGCCGCGACTGCATCCCCACTACATCTGCAAGGCCCGGCTCCGAGTATCCCCCATCTGCTCAGGGAGGGCGTCACAGTGACCCAGTCCATGACCCAGGGCAGTCAATAAAAGGAGATATTTACAGGGGATTTATAGTTCTTATATATAGTTCGTGACGCCACCTGTGGTATGCGGCTAAAGGGAGCCGCCTCTGCGGAGCAGGTCCTCTGGAGCTGTTGTTAATGCAGCGGAGTTGGTTCAGCTCTCCACAGGTAGAGCTTAGCTCCAGGGCAATGTAGATGTTGCTGTTATGGTGTAGTGCAGAGGATGGCGCAGATAATGATCACAGAGACAGTAAGGTGCAGTCCTCAGGGTTTACTCACGGTTTCTTAGACTTCCAGTTACAAGTACTAGAGTAACTTCCTACAGCGTCCTGTGCTTACTTAGGGAGGGGTTCAGCTAACTCCCAGGTCTCTCCAGAGTACATAACGGGACCCCCTTCTGTGTGTTCCTTCTGACCGTCTCCCTGCACCTCACACCTAGTGTCTCAGGCCAGTGGCCGCGGACCTTGCCGGGCGACGTCTTCTCTGTCCCCTGGGTCCTCTATGGCCACCTTTCTGGTGATTAGATGTGGCTTGTGGCTGCAGTACCTGAAATACTGCGGCCTCCGGTTTCCTAGTTGAGGCTTAAAGAACTCTGCTAGTCTAGGGACCAGTCCGTCTGTTCGACCTGACCCCTCCACCTCCTGGTAGTGTGGCGCCCCTGATGGTAGTGTGGCGCCCCTGAGGGTTCAACCGCCACAGGGGTACTGCACCTCTTTGATGAGGTGTGGTATCTCCCCTTCGAGGTAAGGATGGTGCGGCTGACAGGACCCCACCTCTGCATCCAACACTACACCTCTCCCACCCGAAGGGGGCTTATATGCACCAGGGTGCTGCCCCAGTCGGGATAGAGGAGATGGGGGGAACCAAAAGATAGGGGGGAACCATGTAGTGGGTGAGGATGGAGGATGCACATTTAGGTTACACTTAATAATTCATATTTAATAAACAGCCATCTTGGGCTTATGGTCTTTTGATTGTGATCTTCATCACTGAACGTGGCTTTCTGTGTGAACCTGCAGTTGATGGGGACATGGTCCTCGTACTCTGGCCTTGAGTCGAGGAGCGGGCAAGATGGCTTCTCTCTTTATTCTATTCATAACAAGTGCTCCCCTGATCTTCTTCCTCCACTCACACCCACTACATGGTTCCCCCCACTCCAACCAGGGACAGGGCTCAGCAGGAAGCGACGCATCTTGCCACTCCTGCTGGTCTGGAGTAGTGTAGTGATGGATGCAGGTGTTAGGGTCCCGGGCAGTACTCCTTCCTTACCTGAGAGTGAGATACCACACCTCTAGGTGAGATGCAGTACCTCTGTGGTGACTGAACCCGCAGGGGCGCCACATATCTTCCCTACCTAATCTATCTATCACAATAAATAACATCACGATTTCCCCTATACCGGAAATCAGCTGCCTCCGCGTAACCCTCGACTCTGCTCTGTCCTTCAAACCACACATCCAAGCTCTTTCCACCTCCTGTCACCTGCAGCTCAAAAATATTTCCAGAATCCATCCCTTCCTCAACCCTCAATCTACTAAAATGCTTGTGTATGCTCTCATCATCTCCCACCTCGACTACTGCAACACACTCCTCTGTGGCCTCCCTGATAACACTCTTGCACCTCTCCATTCCATTCTTAACTCTGCTGCCTGAATAATTCATCTTTCTCCTCGCTACTCCTCTTCTTCTCCTCTCTGCAAATCTCTTCACTGGTTCCCAATTCCCCAGTGTATCCAGTTCAAACTACTAACATTGACTTTCAAAGCCATCCATAACCTGTCTCCTCCGTATATCTCCGAACTAATCTCCCGCTATCTTCCCTCACACAATCTCCGGTCCTCCCAAGACCTTCTCTCCTCCACACTCATTCATTCCTCACCCAGTCACCTCTAAGACTTCTTCTGAATATCCCCCATCCTCTGGAATTCTGTGCCTCAACACGTCCGATTATCCACCACATTCAGATCCTTCAGATGGAACTTGAAAACTCATCTGCTCTAGAAAGCTTACAACCTGCAATGACCCCGCTGCCTCCTCACCACTAATGGAGCTACCGCCTCACCAACACCAGATCTGCTGCAACCCCTCAAGCTACTGTCTCTTTCCTCACCATCCTGTAGAATGTAAGTTCGCAAGAGCAGTGTCCTCTTTCCTCTGTATCAGTCTATCATTGTTAGTTTGTTTACTGTAAGTGATATTTGCATTTTGTATGTAACCCCTTCTCATGTACAGCACCAGGAATCAATGGTGCTACATAAATAAATAATAATAATAATAATAATAAAAGATGCAGCCTGAGGATATCAACTCCCTTTACCAAGGTGTGCAAAATTATTAGGCCACGTTCACACGTTGAATATTTGGTGTGGTTTTTTTACATCAGTATTTCTAAGCCAAAACCAGGAATGGAACAATCAGAGGAAAAGTATAATAGAAACACGTCACCACTTCTGTATTTTTTATCCACTCCTGGTTTTGGCTTACAAATACTGAGATACAAAACTCTCCAAATACTCAATGTGCGCACGTGGCCTTAGGCAGTTTGGTTTTCTCAGCAAAATGGGCCAAAAAAGATATTTAAGTGTCTAAAAAGTCCAAAATTGTTACATGCCTCACAGAGAGATGCAGAACTCTTAAAATTGCTAAGATATTGGGGCGTGATCACGGAACCATCAAATGTTTTGTTGCAAATAGTCAAAAGGGTTTCAAAAAATGTGAAGCGACTAGGAAGCCATTATCATCCTGTGCTGTCATATTCCAAAACTGCAACCTCCCCGGAGAGCCCAGAAGTGCTCACACAAGGCTGAGGTAAGCAAGGCTGAAACCCAACCACCACTGAACAAGACAAAGAGATTGAAACGTCAAGACTGAGCTAAGGAGTAGCTGAAGACAGATTTTTCAAAGGTTTTATGGACTGATGAGATGAGATTGACTCTTGATGGCCAGGTGGATGAGCCTGTGGTTGAATCAATAATGGGCACAGATCTCCACTTCCACTCAGACGTCAGCAAGGTGGAGGTAAGGTATTGCTGTGGGTTGATATTATTACACATGAGCTAGTTGGACCTTTTCATGTTGACGATGGACTAAAGATCAACTCTCAAACCTATAGTCAGTTTTTAGAAGACACTTTCTTCAAGAAGTGGTACAGGAAAAAGTCTTCATCTTTCAAGAAAACCCTGATTTTTATCCAGGACAATGCCTTATTGCAGGATCAAAGTCTCCACTGCTTGGCTGCCCGTAAAGGCCTTAAAAATGAAAGAATAATGACATGGCCCCTACCTCACATAACCTTATCTCTACTGAGAACTTGTGGGCCCTTCTTAAACGAGAAAAGGAAACCAGTCCACCACTCTGAGCAGTGGCTGGGAGGTTGTGGTTGGTGCTGCCCCAAAAGTTGATCGTCAACAGATTAAGAAACTGACAGATGTAATAGTGGGGAAGGACGTAGCCTTCCCTAGGCACTGAAGTAGTTAAGGAAAGTGTTCCCTTAATTAATCCTCTCTGAACTGTGGTAGGCCAAGCTAAGGGGTTAGCTCTGGCATAGTTCCTTGTGGGCTGCAGTACCTGTAATCAGCCACAAGATGCCACTGTCCTGGGTACAGATGTCAGGTTGAGTCTGCTAGCAGTGATGGGTTAAAGTTCTGTGATGACAGCTCACAGAGGGAGGGCACATTAGCAAAAAGCCTCTGTTTTAGTGTCCAGAGGGCAGTAAGAGATAGGACAGTGAATTTTACGGGCAGCTAATATATGTGGCTGCTAGGGTAGATGGGAGCTCCATACCCTCAGATAGTGGGATCACCAGTGTGAAAGTCTCCCTACGCAAGAGCAAGAGTCCTGTTAGCCGGCCGGAGAAACCCATCAAAGGTAGTGAGGACCCGGGGCACTTCTAGTCTGCAGGAAGCAGAGGAAGATAAATAGGACTCCAGGCTAAGACGTGGGGGAGAGATATCGGATCCAGATCACTGTTGGTATTTCAGAAGAGTCTCTTGGGCCAGAGATTAGAGTCACAGAGATGCTTCACTTAAAGAGGGAACCAATGCTGAAGGAGTTACCAGCGCCTCTGAGAGAGATGATAACCTGTCGGGCCTTATCCATTATATCTGCCTGTAAATATTGTACATATTCCTCTTCCCCAAGTAAAGTTCAAGTTCTGGTTAAGAACCTCGTGTCCTCTGAATTTATTGCTGCCCTGGTCCCAGAAGAGAAATGCCTGGAGACAGCCGCGATCGGATGGTTTGAAGTAAGTGGAGAGCCCCACATACACAGCCACACATCAGAGGGAGGACACGTATTGTCTGTAGGGTACCAGAGCAAGAGGGGGCTACAGCTTGCCCACGACTACCTCGCTGGGGCACCTTACACAGACACCATGGATGGAAGGCTTAAGACTGTTATTGGAAAGAAGGGTGGCTATATTGGTCACTGATATTTTTTTAAATGTCAGAAATGTACAGTGCCTACAAGTAGTATTCAACCCCCTGCAGATTTAGCTGGTTGACACATGCGGAATTAACTTGGCATTGTGACATTTGTACTGTAGATCAGCCTGGAAGTGGGAAATGCACTGCAGCAAATTTTTTTTTTTTTTTTAAAAACGTAAAAAGTTAATTCAGAGTGTCATTTATTATTCAACCCCTCAAACCACAAGAATTCTGTTTGGTCCCCCTAAAGTATTAAGAAGTAGTTCAGGCACCAAGAATAATGAGCTTCACATGTGTGGATTAAAGATCTCTTTTGTCAGCCTTTTCTGACTATTTAAGACCCTCCCCAAACTTGTAAACAGCACTCAGACATGGTCAACATGGGAAAGACAAAGGAGCATTCCAAGGCCATCAGAGACAAGATCGTGGAGGGTCACAAGGCTGGCAAGGGGTACAAAACCCTTTCCAAGGAGTTGGGCCTACCTGTCTCCACTGTTGGGAGCATCATCCGTAAGTGGAAGGCTTATGGAACTACTGTTAGCCTTCCACGGCCAGGACAGCCTTTGAAAGTGTCCTCCCGTGTCGAGGCCAGGCTTGTCCGAAGAGTCAAGGCTAACCCAAGGACAACAAGGAAGGAGCTCCGGGAAGATCTCATGGCAGTGGGGACATTGGTTTCAGTCAATACCATAAGTAACGTACTCCACCGCAATGGTCTCCGTTCCAGACGAGCCCGTAAGGTTCCTTTACTTTCAAAGCGTCATGTCAAGGCTCGTCTACAGTTTGCTCATGATCACTTGGAGGACTCTGAGACAGACTGGTTCAAGGTTCTATGGTCTGATGAGACCAAGATCGAGATCTTTGGTGCCAACCACACACGTGACGTTTGGAGACTGGATGGCACTGCATACGACCCCAAGAATACCATCCCTACAGTCAAGCATGGTGGTGGCAGCATCATGCTGTGGGGCTGTTTCTCTGCCAAGGGGCCTGGCCATCTGGTCCGCATCCATGGGAAGATGGATAGCAAGGCCTACCTGGAGATTTTGGCCAAGAACCTCCGCTCCTCCATCAAGGATCTTAAGATGGGTCGTAATTTCATCTTCCAACAAGACAACGACCCAAAGCACACAGCCAAGAAAACCAAGACCTGGTTTAATAGGGAAAAAGTCAAGATGTTGGAGTGGCCTAGTCAGTCTCCTGACCTTAACCCAATTGAAAACTTGTGGAAGGAGCTCAAGAATAAAGTCCACATGAGACACCCAAAGAACCTAGATAACTTGGAGAAGATCTGCATGGAGAAGTGGGCCAAGATAACTCCACAGACCTGTGCCGGCCTGATCAGGTCTTATAAAAGACGATTATTAGCTGTAATTGCAAACAAGGGTTATTCCACAAAATATTAAACATAGGGGTTGTATAATAATTGACCCACACTTTTATGTTTAAAATTTAATAAAATTCAACTGAGCAACATAACTTTTTGGTTTGTAAGATTTATGCTTCTGTTCATAAAACCTACTCTCGTTTGCAGTTTGAAGGCTCTAACTTATTTGCATCTTATCAAACCAGCTAAATCTGCAGGGGGTTGAATACTACTTGTAGGCACTGTATGTTGTACTCTTTGTGTTGTTTGGTTATTATTCTCACTTTAACATACAAAAAACAATTGAGATGGGAAATTTACTACTTATATTTTTTGCATAATAATTCTGCACATTAATAGTTGCCCAATAATTCTGCACACAGATATTGTCCTGAAGCCACAGCCCCACCATCAGTATTTGGTCAATATTCGGTCAGTATTTTTTCTCAGGAGTGGGAGCCAAAACAAGGAGTGGGTGATAAATGCAGAATTGGTGACTTGTTTCTATTATACCTTGTCTCTGATCGTTCCTTACCTGGTTTTGGCTCCCACTCCTGATAACAAAATGTGTTAATACAGAGATAAATAAATTTACAAAAACAGAAATAAGATACAATAAATAAAAATCATCCTAAAAATAAAAATAAACCTGTTCAAAAGTTTCAAATCCAATGCGCTATTTAATTTGTTAAACAATAATATGATGAGCAGAGGAATGGAATATGTTGTTACAGCGACTATTGTGAAAAGATCCCTGAAAATGGATATAGGGAATGGATATTTTAAATCCGTTAATCTGACAATTATTAATGATCCTCAAGTGATGATTTAATAGTTTTGTAATCATTTATTTATATGTGTATTTTTGGATTGTATTTTTCCTTTTTTCTTAATCTGTAGTAGGTTTTAGAAAATACTCCTCCTTCTGTGTTTAGTGCCATATTCAGATAATAATGATTGGGTTCCCTGAAGGGGAATGCTCCACCCATAATTAAGTAGGACAGGGTATAAATCTGTCTATATGCCATTATTTCGGTACACCTGATGAAGACTCATAGGAGTTGAAACGCGTTGTGTTTTTTAAAAGAAGGTTTTATTCTAAATGTGGTTTGACAGTAAATCTGTTCTTTATCACAAGTAATAAATCTACTATGGACTAATCGACTGTGTAATCTCCATACCTTAACAGAAGCGCCATCCTAACTTTGTTTTCCTCCCATTGGTCCACGAGGAGCGGCTTTCAGGTCAGGAAAAGCACACTACCACGGTGTTGGATGAGCAGCATGCCGTAGGAGAAATTCCAGTCCTTTTTTTTAGGTTTCTGACAGTGTTGTGCCCGTTCAGCACAACCAACTCGGGTGAGTATATTACCTATACTCTCACCTTGGTACGGATACACTTCTATGTAGACGGGAGAAGGGAGGAGCTAGACACAGAGCTCCTCCCTCTTCCTTCTACATAGAATCTTATCAGTAGCAGCTGCCATCTCCTCAGGAACTTGAGCTGCCATTATACTCACCCAAAAATAGTGTCCAAACGGACCCTCCAGACTATAGACCACTGGGTCTCATAACCCTTTGTTCGCTGGTGGAGGGCACTAAAAAAAGAAAAAAAAAGGAAGGAAAATGTATTGTTTTTCTTAAAGTTTTTTTTTTTTTTACATTTTGCTATACACTATATAATGAACTAATGGATTTTTAGTAATTTAACCTTTCCTTGTGGAAAATATAAAACAGGATCAGGGTTAGGGTGCCATAGTGTGAATATGGTTCCAAACAAAAGTACAGAGCAAGGGTTAAATAGGCCCATGGTTAGACCTTTCCATCCCCTGCTCTCTCTCCCTCCCCCCTATCAATTCCCCCTCCGCTATCCATTCCTCCCACTTCCTAGTGGTGGAGGATATAAAGTTGGATAAGTATATTTTTATTATACACCTGATGAAAGCTGTAAGCAGTGTAAGGGGGCTAATGGTCGTGTAGTCGATGGGAGGCATGTATCGCAGAGATGGCTGGTCTCAGTGATGTAACCCAGTGTATTCTCTCCAGTGCACCCATGCACTAAGAGGTTTAATTGTTGCTCCTGGGAGCCGGGGTATGGGTAGCTAGGAAAGAATGGGCGGGTCCAGCAATCCACATACCTCACCTCTAGGTGTGGTTTCCAGCCTATATAATGGAGGCTGTTGTTTGTCACATGCGCTGTGTGTTTGGAGGGAGAAGGCCTCCTGTGTATGTTTTGCCTCCAGACAAAGCCAGGACACTGGATGCTACACCAGCCTGTGTGACCACAGCGCTGGCCATCCAGAGGCTTTGCTATAAGGACTGTTATCTTTGCTTTTGCCTGCACTAAATGCTGTTTTGTTTGCATTTTCCTTTTGAACGGCTTATGAAGCCAATAAACCACTATGGACATTTAAAGAAACATGCCTCCTGTTTGCTTCAAACCGCACCTGAGTGAGTACCATCCCTACAGCAGCCAAAGCGGGTTGTGTGAGCTAGTGTTTTAATAATCTTTTATTTTTAAATAAATGCTCATTGAAGCAATCAAAAAGACACCGTCCTCGATTCAATCGTGGCAACAGAAGACAGTGCTGATTCTGACCTCCATTTTTGATTCTTTCACTGTGGGAAACTCCTGGAAGCGGTTTCCCCTGTCTCTCCAGGAATAGCTGCAGTCTATCACTTTTGAATCCAAACCAAAACGAGAGTTGTGCCTTAGGCAGCACAACTATATCAGATGAGCAAGTGTTCTTATACAACTCTCTTTTTACAACTTGACATAAACACACTACGCTTAGATAGCGCCACGACTTTTTTTTCTCTTTTAGGATATTACATACATTAATAGCTGCAGTTTACAATATTATCTGCTGTAGGGATTGTTTTGTAGGGGATACTCCAGGTATAGACTAATAGATACACATGCAATTAGTGTGCTCCGGCAACACAGCACAGATATACAAAAGCCAACACAAAAGTTACACTTGGTATCTCCTTAAAGAGAACCTGTTGAGTGAGGATTCACTATTGTATATCTGGTGGTCATGTTCCAGGGAACAATGTTTTGGATTCTCTTTTATCACCTGATACAGTCACCCATGTCTCCCTTACCTGATCTCCTTGGGAGGCGTTACTGAACAGACCCTTACCTGATATCGCGAAACACCCAGGAACTTATCTCGTATATGTTCCTTGCAGACAGAATTACCATTGCAGGGGCTTGGAAGACTCATTCGATCAACATTGAGCAAATATCTTGTATCTTTCTAGATGAGGCTATCTTGTTTTAGAAAACTCAGCTATCATGGATCCAATATTCAGAGGATATCAGATTGTTTTCTGTAGCAAACAGATGGGCCAAACAGTTGAGGACCAAAGGTATACTATACTTGCTACCCAGTCTTCTCCTTCTTTTGTCTTTTTCTTCTTTTCCTCCTTCTTCCTTTTGTCGTCTACCTATGCTCTGATTTGTACAATAAGAGCGGGGTATTATTTATTATGCCATGAGGTCTTATTTCCTCATTTTATTTGTTTTTCTACTTTTCATTGCAAAATGGTTCAATAAACACTGCCCAAACCACAGAATCACGATTGTAGGCAGGTATGTCTTTCTCTGAAACTGGTGCATTTCAAAAAAATGTACCACCTGGAATCCTTCAGCCGGGCTCTGATTGCTTCTGCCTGTGGATTGAGTTGCATGAATAAACTGATAGGTTCTCTTTAACTGTAACTGAAAACACAATGGATATTCAATGTTATTTATTGTGCACAGTGGGTGCAAAAATAATGGAAATATTTCTCTGTAAAAAAAACAAAACTACATTATATATACTAAAAACTGTAATGTGCATTCCAAAATGGTGCAGTTAAAGGAAACCTGTCGGGTGATTCATGCTGCCCAAACCTCAGGCAGCAAGAATCCCAGCGGAGATACACAATTGCAGCCAAGAATATTATTCTCTGAAATGCTCTGGATTTTTTGAGAAAATATACTTTGAAGATCCATTGTCAGGTCTCTCCCTCCTGTGTCCTGTCAATCACTTGTTCCAGGGCTGTAAAGAGCCGGCCAGGGGCTCTGCTGGACTAGTCTGCTCTCTGTCTATATTATCTGGGCCGATCTTCAAAGTATATTTTCACTAAAATGCTGGAGCATTTCAGAATATAGTATACCTGGCTGCAATCGTACGTACATGCTGCCCACAGTTTGGGCAGCATGAATCAGCTGACAGGTTCTTTTCAAAGTACAAGGTAGAAAACAAAAATCACTGTTACATCAATAGAAAAATAAGAGGTTTGGGCAGCCGGAATGTGCATTCATGAAAACATTTGCTGTAAACATTTGTAAAAAATTTTTTTTTTAGAATAGATTCATCCTGTAAAACCTCAACTCTGTAAGCCAAATTAGCAAATTCTAAGGGTAGCAAAGCCCCAATCGGGCCTCCTGGCAGGTAGGGGTAATTATACAGGTGAATTTGCTTTAATAGAACTTCTTCAGCTATGCTGTTCTGGCAAGTTCCCTTCAATGACATCATATCTGGACTATATCACAAAATAATGATTTGATTGCTAGAAATATTTCTCTCTTAAACCACAAGTAATATAAACTCCTCAACATTGAAATTGCAACTCCAGGAAGGAAAATTTGTAGAATTATGGAAATCACAGGATGGATATAAATGTTACTGATTTGCAAATGATGAAAAACTAAATTTTTGTAATTATCTCGCTTTATTCAACATCAACTATGAGTGCCATGTGCAAAATCTCTGCACTTACAGCCTTGGCTACTATCACTGAGGTTATTGGTGATTGTCTGAGGAATGTTCTGCTATGCTAAATGCACCTGGGTAAAATCATCAAGATCCGCTGCTGGCAGCTCTCTTTGCAGTTGCCGACCATTAATGTCCCAGATAGAAGACAAGACCGGGGATGCTACAGACCATGGTAGCACGTTTAGGCCACTCAGGCTGTTCATAGTAGCACAAGCAATATGTGGCATGTCATGGTCGTGTTGAAAAAAATCTTATGACACGCTTTGGAGAAATGGCCGTAAAACTTTGAGTGTAAACATTTCCAAAGTGGCATCGATTTTGTAAAATGATTTATTGATTTTATTCACTAATATAATGCCATTAATTCCACATGGCTTTACAGACATGATCAATTTCCCCAGAGTAGAAATAGAAGATCAATGAATTGTTCACCTTGATTAAAGTTAGGTGGTCTACACTTTCAGGGCACATCCAGATGTGCTTATCCATCAGGACACCACCAGCAGCACTGAAGACACGTTCTGAGAGAATGCTGGCTGCTGGGCATGACAAAACCTCCAAGGCATGACAGGAGAGCTCAGGCCATTCCTCCATTTTTCTAGACCAAAATTCAAAAGGAATCAAACCTCCCCTGATTGCATTGATATTGAGCTCAAAATACTCCTGCACCATCTTCTACAGTCGCTCACTACATGTTAGACTTGTACTCTGTTCTGCTGATGCATGGGCTGGACTAAAAAATGAGTGAAACAACTCACAGAATTTATTTATTTTTTTAATTTATTTTACTCACAAAGTGTCATTAACTCCACAGCATTTTACAGACATTTTTAGATATTATGGGAACTGTCCCCATAGGGGCTCACAATCTAAATTTCTTATCAGTATGTATTTGGAGTATGGGAAGAAAGTACTTGGAGGAAACCTCACAAACATGGGGAGAACATACAAACTCCTTGCAGATTTTGTCATGTTGTCCTTGGTGTGGTTGGAACCCAGGACCCCAGGCCTGCAAGGCTACTAATGGGGAGAACATACAAACTCCTTGCAGATGTTGTCATGTTGTCCTTGTTGTGGTTGGAACCCAGGACCCCAGGCCTGCAAGGCTACTAATGTTTTTGACTCAACGTTCCCGGGGTTGGAAGTCTAGAACTGCAATGCAAACTGTGTGCCTCACTGCTGTCTTGGGTTAAACCACTCTTAAGATCGCCTTCAAGCATGTTTCAATACTCCAGCATGCGTGCGTCCCTTTCCAGAGGGGGAAACATCTGGCAAAATTTACTCTTGTACCGTGAATTTAACAGTGGCAACCCAATAATCAGCACTATTTATAATCCTAACAATACAGGCAACAATCATGTTGCAGATAGTGCAGCATGAAGGAGCTCCTGTGTTGGGTTCTTCCATGAGGTCCAACTTCATTGTGTGTTGGTGAAGGGGGAACACTCAACCTTGCTTCCTCCGTCCCCTCCCAACAACCATGGACAACAGAGAGGGGATCATTATCCTCTTCATCTCCTAACTGTGAGATTGTGGAGTAGGGTGAAGGCAACAAACTGCTGGACCGTAAGAGAGGTGCAGGCGGAGATGTTATGGTGGATTGAGGAAGATGTGGTGTGCTTGGCGTATGAGATAGGTCAAAAACAGCAGGCATGTCCACTTCCGTAACAGCTGACAGGCTCTCACTCACCATGACTGTAGCGAGTAAACAAGTGGAGGTTCTGTGGCCAGAGACCTCTGTTAGAACACTTGCCGCTGTGACGGAGGAGGAAGAAGCAGAAGATGCAGTGTCCCTGGAGCGGCCGGTGGTTGACGTGGCCCGCTAGTCTGCATATTAACTCAGTGAGATTCCCAGACTAACATGTTGATCATGAATGTGCCAGTTATTGCATGTAGTAGTCAAATTATTTCAATGTCTGCCTCTACTCAGTAGTTTTTAATGAAGTTGGCAGATAACGTGAGTTGTGTCATCCTTTGAAGTCTCCAAAAAGACCAAGGCTAGGCAACCATTGTTGCCCCTGTGAACTGCAGACTCACGACCACTGCTGGCCACGGCCACAGTTGTGGCTGCGGATGCAGTGCTTGTCATGGTTGCATCACTCCGTGTCTGTGCGGGAAACTGCAACGTAACCTCCTCGTCTTCCTCCCCCTTCACCACCTCTACTGAGCTACTCAGTTGCGTGCCTCTGGGTTCACACCAAGTGGGTTCTACAACCTCATCGTCATCCCCTCTGTTCTCCCACTCGTCATCCTGAAAGTCACCCTCCTCCTCTATCTGCCCTGACAGCACAGTACAGTCCACATGCGCCTCAGGTATCTAAGTCTCCTCAGGATCACCTCCACCCTGGGGGCTAACATCTGGTGATGAGGGTCTGGATTCTGCTCGGATCCTACTTTTTCCGGCCCCAGATCCAACTGAAAAAAATTTTGGGCATTGCTGCAAAATGCAGATGCTTTCCTCCTCTTAAGTCTGTGACTCTTTGGAGCAGACCTCTGATGCCCATGGAACAGAACATCTGCAGACTCGCCCATCTGTGGTTCCCCACAGTGAGTCAGCGGTTGGAGAGTTGTGACATTGGACAAAACAAGGGTAATTGAGGTGCCACCTCTGAGGACTGTACTGTGTGTGATGTTAAGGTGGAGGAAGAGGAGGAGAGGTCACTTCATGCAGTGCTTGCCATCCACTGGAGCACATGCTCTATCTGGCCCTCATCTACAAGGCGTACCGCTGTGCGGCTGCCAAAGAAAGGGAGTGGAGTAGCCCATCCAGTAACAGAAGTTGTAAAAATGCTGCAAAATTACTCACTGCAGCAAAACAAACCTACTTCTCATCTCTCATATCATCCCTGTCTCACAACCCTAAACAGTCATTCAGTACATTCAGTTCTCTCCTCCTTCTACCAGCTCCACCTCCCTCTCCTCTTTTCTCAGCTGAAGACTTTGCCTCATTCTTCAAGCAGAAGATTGACAACGTAAGGCAAAGCTTTTTCTTAAAGTCACCATAGCCCCTCCTCATAACTACTCAACTCTCCTCCTCCAAAACCGGCTTCTCCGCCATCACGGTAGATCAACTTTCCTCTTCACTCTCCAAATCACATCTCACCACCTGTGAACTTGACTCAGTCCTGTCCCACCTCATTCCAAACCTTAATAAAGTCTTCATTCCAACCATAACCTACCTCTTCAACCTGTGATTAACAACTGGTGTCTTCTCATATTTCAAACATACCTTGATCACACCCATCTTCAAAAAGCCCTACCCTGACCCATCCTCTGTGTCTAGCTATCGCCCCATTTCACTTCTACCCTATGCCTGAAAATTACTAGAACATCCATTTTGAACTGTCCTCCCACCTCTCCTCATGCTTCCTCTTTGCCTGCTTAGAGTCTGGCTTCTGACCGCACCATTCCACTGAAACTGCCCTGACTAAAGTCACCAACGACCTACTAACCGCCAAATCGATGCGAACCGTTCGGCCAACATCGGTAAATTTGGCAAGGTGAACCGAATCGAACTATGGAAGGTTCGCTCATCTCTAGTGATGAGTCTTGCTTTTGTCTTGGATGCAATGATAGAAAGAGATTTGTCTGAATACCACGTGGACAACACTGTGATGAGTCCCTCATGAGGGACCGTCACAACCCGTCCTATACCAGGGATTATGGTGTGGGGAGTCATTATTCCGGTATCCAGATCCAGGATTAGACTGGGTATCTGGCAATTCTGATGTGCCAGTCTAGCAGTGGGCCACATTGGCCTGCAACACTTCGGTGTACTCAGGATTAAGTAAGTCGTAAGTAGCTTTTGTCACAAACACAAAGTGGAGCCCATATACTGTTCTTGCATGGGGGTCATCTTCTAACTGTGTCCACCACTGCATCAGGCTGTGTGATGATATCACTGCACAGGGTGTAGTGGAAGAGACTCAGTAGTGGACCCGAGGAGGGTTAGTAAACCTTAAACTGCATTTAATGGTATTCAGTTCTTTGAAATGTAAATTCATTGACATCTTTATACCTTTTTTCTGTTGCTGCATTTCTGAGAAATTAGCGTCTTCATTAATATACAGATCAGGTGTTAAGTGCTCTGGGTGTGACAGAGCACTTAAGGAGCTACTGCTCACACATGTTGTTTCCCCACCCAGCACCAGCATCTTTAGTTTGATTACAAGCTCACAGTCTAATTTCCTTGCCTGTCACGCAGTCAGTGAGTTATGAATTAAGCAAAATAAACTGGTTCTTAATACCTCACTTGAATATGAATGATAACACTGATTCCGCGGAAATTCATCAACAACAGAGAAGATAGAAATGTGTCATTGATTTACATTTCAAAGACCTGTATGCTTATAAATCAGCTTAAGGGGTTGATCTTACAGACAGATTCCCTTTATTTAATGGTATTATTGGTAAAATTGATGTTGCATTAAATCTTGATTTCCTTCAACATCAGGCATGGTCATATTTGTATTAGATACCCCCATCTGGGAAAATGGGAGAGATGCTGGGTCTGTTTACTTTCAAATGCCAGGGCTGAATTTTCGTCCCAGTCCGGCACCAGTCAAACCCCTCTAGTCTTCATTCCGGGTACACCAACAGCTGAGAATTACAATAATTTGATGGTGACACCAGTGGTACATATATCTCTACAAAGTGTCCCAGGATCATCTTTCAACAGGACAACCCCAGGCCACATGTTGCTCGTGTTACTGTGAGCAGCCCAGGTGGCCGAATTATGCTACTATGGTCTGCACCATCTCCAGACTAGTCTCCCATCAAGCAAATCTGGCACTAAATAAATCAAGATGTTTTGAACATTTTGTTTCCATTCATTTTTTCATCAATTGCATATCATTAACATGTCTACCCATCCTGTGATTTCCATACTTTTATGACTTTTCGTTCTTGGTGTTGAAATTTCATTACTGAGAGGAGTCCCCTGGGCCGTGGGGTACTTCGCAGCCGGGCCTCTGGTTGCCGGGGGATATCATGGTAGCTGGCCCGGTCCGTGACCCAGGGCGGTCAGTAAAAGGTGGGATATTTATTAGGGATTTAAAGTGTTCGTAACGCCACCTGTGGAATGCGGCTAAGGGGGTGCCACCGCTGCGGAGCAGTCCTCTGGAGCTGGTGTTACGGCAGCAGGGATGGTGTGGCTCTCCACAGGTAGAGCTAGCTCCAGGGCAGCGTGGGGTGTAATGGATGGTGGTGCAGGGGAGAGACGGCAGGATGGTCCCGGAGGAAAGACGGACACTCACACAGGGATAAGCGTCAGTACCTTTACTGGTGATGGTGCCGGCACGGTCCAGGGTACTCCGGACGAAGGGCGCACTTTTGGACTCTCCCCAGTGAGTGGGTAAAGGGCCTCCTGATCCGTGGCTTTACTCGCTAAGCTTCTGACCTGCCTGGAGCTAGGCCTAGCTTGGTTACTGTCTCTCTTTGCACCTGCTGACCTGGTGGTAGGGCCTTCTCTTGGAGATCACTCTCCCTGGATGCTGGGGCCTCCGTGACTCCTAGCCCTGGTACTGTAATCAGCGTTTGGTGAACCTGGGACCTGTAGTACTCCAGGGGTTCTGGTGATTCCTACTGGGTGTAAAGGGTCCCTGTGAGTGCGGACCCGGTGTCCGGTATATATATCGGCATGAGCCTGGTATGCTTCTCTGCCCCCTCGCTACTTCTTCCTTCTCCTCTCGCCTTCGGCCACTCAGGGCCCTCACTAGGCCTTCACACGTGCTGTAGGCCTCGGCTCGCCTAAGCACAGCAGCCAGCTTGCTGCCTCTTCGCTGCTCTCTGAGTGTCAGCACGCTCTCAGACTCTCTCCGTCAGTCTGACTGAACACTAAACTGAAACTCCAACTAACTTCTGACTGCACAACTCACTAACTGAGCTGCCTGGCTCCACCCTCCCTATATATATCCCTAACGGGTTCCCTCTGCTGGTCTGAGGTGGTAGGGTGGAGGTGTATGAATGTGTGAGGGCCTCTTGTGGAGAAGTCCATCCATGCACCCTTCTGGGTTCTGTGGCACCAATGCGCAGCAGGGCGCCACATATCTAATTATGTTGTACACTAAAAGTTCCCATACACCTTAGATAGTGGTCTCAAAAGAGAGAGGGGCACACAATACTGCCACATCTGGTTTTGGCCTATTTACCTTCGAGACCAAAAGATCGAGCATTTTTGATGCTTATTACACATTAGATGATCGGCCAGTATATCCAAAATAAAAAGGGATTGGCAAAAGGGGGTTTCTCACTAAATTTTTTTGTTACCAATCCACAGAAGAGGTCTTAAATAGAGATGAGCGTTGTTCGACTCGAACTGTTCGCCAATCTCAATTTCGAGCTGTTTTGGGCGGTGTTCGAGTCGTTCGGTGAACACGAACGATTTGAAAAAAATTCGGCTGTTCGAGGTTATGTTCGATAACTGTTCGTGCACCAAAATCATAACTGGATTTTTTCTCAGTAATGATGAAAATGAATGTTAATACACAGTTTGAGTGTACAGCGGGGCGGGGGGAGGGGCACGGGATAGATCTCTGCAGGAATAATGAAGATCTCCATTTTTTTTTCTCTTTCCCGCATTTACAGTGGGGAGGTGCAATCTGTCAGCCTATCAGCAGTGCACACACGGAGCGAAGTGCTTTTTTTCACACAAGCAAGGGCATGTGTCATTGGCAGTGTATGTCACATGTCCTTGCCCTATAAGACCCAGCCATTTTCCCCGTCGCCACCATTATCTCACTGCTGCAGCTGCGTGTTAGACGGCACCGCTGTTGCTGTGTGCGCTATACCTTGTTAATTTCAAGCCAATTTTCGCACACATCTACAGATAGCTTGTGAGTAGGGAATAGTTGTGATTGCAGTCCTTTTAAGGACTAGGTTACAGCATTTCCTACGACTTTTATCAGGCAGGTCTGTGCTCTTAAATAGATAGGCTGGGAGTAAAGACTAATTGTAATTGCAGTCCTTTTCAGGACTAAGTTACATCAGTTCCTATCAGTTTTTGCCAGGAAGGTCTGTGCCAGTGCTGTGCAAGTTTTTTTTCACAGCATTTGGCTAAATCTAGCAAAGCTAATCCTTTTTGGCCTATTGCAGAGTGTGTTAGTCAGTGGAGTAGCCTATCTGTGTTGCAAGCTACACCACCTGTGTATAGAATACCAATTTTTTTACTGCACCTAGTGAAGTAAAACCTTTTGGGCATAGCATCATTCTATTAGTCCATCTATACTGACCTCCACCAGGTTGCAAATTGAATATAATTTTTTTCTGCATCTAGCTCTGAAAAAATATTTGGCCTTCTAGCAGTGTGTGGGACTTGTTCTATTAGTCCATCTATACTGACCTCCACCAGGTTGCAAATTGAATATAATTTTTTTCTGCATCTAGCTCTGAAAAAATATTTGGGCTTCTAGCAGTGTGTGGGACTTGGTCTATTAGTCCATTTATACTGACCTCCATCAGGTTGCAAATTAAAAATAATTTTTATCTGCATCTAGCTCTGAAAAAATATTTGGGCTTCTAGCAGTGTGTGGGACTTGTTCTATTAGTCCATCTATACTGACCTCCATCAGGTTGCAAATTCAATATAATTTTTTTCTGCATCTAGCTCTGAAAAAATATTTGGGCTTCTAGCAGTGTGTGGGACTTGGTCTATTAGTCCATCTATACTGACCTCCATCAGGTTGCAAATTGAATATAATTTTTATCTGCATCTAACCCAGCCAATACTTTTGGCCTAATACCACAGTTTGGCCACTCAGCTCTGCTGGGTTCCCATCGATTTTTTGTGCAAACAACTCCAGAGTTGTGAATTAGTTAACCACCAAAATGAGAGGAAAAAGGCCTGCTGCTGGTGGAAAGGGGAATAGGCGTGTTGGGAAGGGGAAAAAAGGTTGTGTCCGTGGGGTAGGTGTTAAAGCAACAGTAACATCTGCAGAAGAAAGACCATCTTCCAGCCAAACTAAAATGTCTACTTCTTTTAGCGGACAATGTGATAAGATCCCTTTCTTACGGCCACGCCAATCGCTACAAATTCCAGATGAGGCACAAAAACAGCAGGTGCTTCAACGGATATCAAGTGCTCCTTTAAGTGGGCTCTCCTCCACATCAACTTCAACATCACAAATACTCCAGTACTCAGAGGGGTCACCCCAATCGCACTTGCTTCCTCACAGCTCCCAAATCTCCAGCTGCCCATCTGAGTATGAGGTAGAACAGATGGTTGAGTCTGCAGAGCTGTTTACTCATACTATAGCCTGGGAATCAGAGGTCGGCTCCAGCGCTTCTGTGAATCCAGACGAGGAAATGATCTGCACTGATGCCCAGAATCTTTATGAGTCGGATCCAGGACCAGACGCCGAAGGTTCTGACCATAATGTAGACCCTCATTCCCAAACTGTAACTCATGTTGGTGGAGACAATGAGGAAGACGATGATGAGACTCAAATACCTGATTGGAGCGACAACTTTAGTTTTTTGTCAGGGCAGGAACAGGTTGGCTCTGAGGACGACGGGTGTGATAACACACAGGGTGATGATGATGAGGTTGGAGATCCCACTTACTGTCAACCCACAGTCAGCCAAGAGATGAGGTCAGCAGAGGAGGTGGAGGAGAATGCTAGTGACGACGAGGTCAGGTTGCGCCTTCCTGGACAGAGACATAGTACTGGAAGCACGTCAACAACTGCATCCTCAAACAGAACTCTGCCTCTCACCACAAGTCGTGGTGGCTCTTCAGGTCGCATGGGTGCTAAGCCTTGCATAGCCTGGGCATTTTTTCAGATCGATAAAGATGACCCAACTCGTGTTATCTGTAACATTTGTCAGCAAAAGCTAAGTAGAGGCCAAAAAATACATAGTTTGAGTACTTCATGCATGAACCGGCACATGGACATGAAGCATAAGTTGCAGTGGGAAGCTCACTGTGCTACAATGCGGCCTAGCCGGCCGGGCCAACCACCGTCTGCCACATCTTGTGCATCCGCGGCCTCTTCATCCTCTGTGACTGGGGGGACAGCAGTCACACATGTTTTGGGATGCAGACCTGCCACCTCTTTACCCGCAACAGCCAGCGTGATTGGCAGGTCATCATTTTCTTTGGAGGTGGTAACACCAGCTGGTGTTGAGCGCTGTCCGACATCGATAGCACCACCTTTGGATCAAGGCAACCTAACATGTCTGCCTGCATCTTCCTCACAGACCGGCAGTTTGCCGGGGACACCCTTATCCACCCCGTCTAAGCACAGCAGCCAGCCCTCGGTCCCTCAGATGTGGACAAGTAAAAGACCATTTAATCCTAGCCATGAGAAAGCTAAGAGGTTGAATTTCACCATCTGCAAGCTCTTGGCTACAGAAATGCTGCCTTTCCGCCTGGTGGACACAGAGGATTTTCGAGACCTTATGTCCGTCGCAGTGCCCCAGTACCAGATGCCCAGTCGGCACTACTTCTCAAAGAAAGGTGTGCCTGTGCTCCACCAGCATGTCGCACACAACATCACCGCTTCTTTGAGAAACTCTGTGTGTGACAGGGTGCATTTCACCACAGACACTTGGACGAGTAGGCATGGATAGGGGCGTTACATGTCGCTGACTGGGCACTGGGTAACTATGGTGACAGCAGGACAAGGGGCTGCTGTCCAAGTCTTGCCGTCCCCACGAGTTGTGCGTCAATCCTCTTTATCTCAAAGTTCCTCCACTGCTTCTGCCTCCTCAACCTCCTCTCGGTCCTCCACCTGCAGCCAAAGCCTGTCTGGTCATGCCACAAGCTTTCTAACTGTGCAGAAGAGATCCTGCACACCTCCTTACTATGCTGGCAGTAGGGCGCAACGTCATCAGGCGGTTTTTACTTTGAAATGTCTGGCAAATGTGAGTCACACAGCTGAGGAGTTGTAGTCAGCTCTGGAGAACCAATTTCATGAATGGTTGTCTCCACTGGACCTGAAACCAGGGAAGGCCGTGTGCGACAATGCTGCAAACCTGGGTGCGGCCCTTCACCGTGGCAATGTCACACACGTGCCTTGTATGGCTCACGTGTTGAACCTGCTTGTCCAGCAATTTTTAGCCCACTATCCCGGACTAGATGGCCTTCTGCAGAGGGCACGGTCGCTGTGTGCTCACTTCCGCCGTTCGCATCCCGCAGCTCAGCGACTTACATCTCTACAGAAGTCGTTGGGCCTGCCACTTCACCGGCTAAAATGCGATGTGCCTACCCGGTGGAATTCAACTCTGCACATGTTGCAGCGACTGTGGCAGCACCGACAAGCCCTGGTGCAATACGTTCGGACGTATAGCCTGGGCCAACGAGATCCAGAGGTGGGGCAAATCGCGCTGGAGGAGTGGTCTCAGATCAGGGACCTATGCACCCTTCTGCACAGTTTTGAAATGGCGACGAAGATGTTTAGTGCTGACGATGCCATTATCAGCATGACTATTCCGGTGATTTACATGCTGGAGCACATGTTAAACAGAATTTGGAGTCAGGTGGTGGCACAAGAGGAGGTGGAGGAAGTAGAGGAGGAGGAGTTGTATGCGGAAGCGCTAACATCTGCAAAGTCCAGACGGTCGGCAGCACCAAGGCGGCAGGCATGTGAGGGTGGGGGAGATGGTTTTACCAGGGCGCATGGTAGCAGCCAAACTAGTGAGGAAGGTGCAGGAGCCCAGGAAGAAGTGGAGGACGAACTGATGGAAGACTCATCAGATGAGGGAGACCTTGATCACATTTCTGTTGTGCGAGGTTGGGGGGAGAGGACAGAGGAAGGAAGCATGATTGTTACCTCGCCACCAACACAACAGGGACTTGGTGCTCCTGGATGCGCAAGACACATGGGTGCCTTCTTGCTGCACTACCTGCAACATGACCCTCGAATTGTGAGAATTAGAAATAATCCTGACTACTGGGTTGCCACACTGTTAGATCCCCGGTACAAAAGTAAATTTGCAGAAATTATTCCTGCCATAGAAAGGGATGCACGCATGCAGGCGTATCAGCAGAGACTGTTGCAGAATCTTACATGTACTTTTCCACAAAACACCAGTGGTGCACGTAGTGAATCTCACAGTTCCAACTTGCCAACCGTGGGACCGTCAAGTGTTCAGCACTCAAACCATAACAAAACCACAGTATCTGCTGGTAACATCAATTTTGCAGAATCATTTCACCACTTTTTTAGCCCATCCTTTGCAAGGCCACAGGATACAAGAAGTCTGACACATAGTCAACGCCTAGAGACGATGGTACAGGAGTATCTCCAAGTAAACATTGAAGCCATGACTGTGTCACTGGACCCTTGCTCTTTTTGGGCTTCCAATCTGGATAAATGGCCGGAGCTAGCCACTTACGCCTTGGAGATCTTGTCATGCCCCGCAGCCAGCGTTCTGTCTGAACGTATGTTCAGCGCTGCTGGTGGTGTGCTGACAGATAAGCGCACGCGGCTTTCCACTGATAATGTAGACAGACTCACGTTCATAAAGATGAACAAATCATGGATCCGAAATGACTTTTCTACCCCTGTGTCATCCTGGGGAGAGTAAAAGCTTGATGATTGGTTAAAATCACCTCACCAACCGTTTTAAGCTTTCAAATTACTAATAATGTTTATCTGTATCTTGGCTGGAAAATAATTTGGGCTTTGTAGCAGTGTGCAGTACTGATTCTATTAGGCCATCTATACTAAGCTCCACCAGATTTAAAATTACTAATCATGTTTATCTGTATCTTGGCTGGAAAATAATTTGGGCTTTGTAGCAGTGTGCAGTACTGATTTTATTAGGCCATCTATACTAAGCTCCACCAGATTTAAAATTACTAATCATGTTTATCTGTATCTTGGCTGGAAAATAATTTGGGCTTTGTAGCAGTGTGCAGCACTGATTCTATTAGGCCATCTATACTAAGCTCCACCAGATTTAAAATTAATAATAATTTTTAGCTGCATCTAGCCCGGAAAAAAATTTTGGGACTCCGAGATGCGCAAGACACATAAGTGCCTTCTTGCTGCACTACCTGCAACATGACCCTCAGATTGTCAGAATTCGAAGTAACCCTGACTACTGGGTTGCCACACTCTTAGATCCCCCACACTCTTCGATCAACCTTTTCATTTTAATAAAGACCACAAAAGTGGTCGTTTTTGAAATTATAAGCATTAGCAGGTTATTAGAAACTGAAATCAAACAGTTTTCAACTCAAAACTTTATTCTAGGTGATGTTACATTTGCACATAGGACCCCTTGTTCGAAAGGAGCTTCTGAACTCTCTCGTCCATTGAATTTGTCAGGTTTTGGATGGTTTGTGCTTCAATTGTTTTGCATGAGGACAGAATACCCTCCCAGAGCTGTTGCTTAGATGTGAACTGCCTCCCGCCATCATAGACACTCCTTTTGATGATGCTCCAGAGGTTCTGAATGGGGTAGACGTCAGGGGAGCATGGGGGTTACACCATAAGTTTGTCCCCTTTTTATGCCTATATCAGCCAGAGATGCAGATCTGTTATGTGCAGCATGAGACGGGGCATTATCATGCATGAAAATGATCTTGCTGTGGAATACACGGTTCTTCTGGAACCATGGCAGGAAGTGCTGTTTGAGAAACTCCACATACATTATGGAGTTCATCTTTACCCCTTCAGGGATCCTAAAGGGGCCGACAATCTCTCTCCCCATGATTCCAGCCCAAAACATTACTCCACCTCCTCCTTGTTGGCGCTGAAGCCGTGTTTGCGTGGGGTGTCCATCAACCAGCCATCCTCCACTCCATCCATCTGGACCATCGAGCGTTGCATGGCACTCATCCGTGAACAAAACAGTTTTGAAATCAGTCTTCATGTATTGTTTGGCCCACTGGAGCCGTTTCTGCTTGTGTGCAGTGGATAGAGGAGGTCGACAGGATGGCGTACACACAGCTGCAAACCTCTGAAGGACCCTGCATCTTGTTGTTCGGGGGACGTTGGAGGCACCAGCAGCTTCAAAAACTTGTCTGCTGCTATGACGAGGCATTTTTGCCGCTGCTCTTTTAACCTGACGTAATTGCCTGTAGGAAAGAGTCCTCAATTTGCCCTTATCAGCACGCACACATGTGTTCTGTGAATCAGCTACATACTTCTTGATTGCCTAGACACTTCATCCTGATCATCGCACAATGTTGATTGTAGTCATGCCTTGACCTAAACACTCCACAATTTGTTGCTTCTCAGCCGCCGACACATCCTTTTTCTTTCCCATTTTGGCAGAAAATGTAGGCTGCTTAATAATGTGGGACAGCCTTCTTAAGTATTCTTGCCTTTCATTTGACACACCTGCCAAACTAATTAGCACAGGTGTCTGCAATTGCTTACAGTGATATAAAGAGCCCTGACACACATCACCATCAATGAGTTTAACTGACAAACAAACAAATTCTTCCCTTATCACTCCTAAACACTTTTTGCATAATAATTTGGAACACAGTGTACATGTGCTTTTCCACAAAACACCAGTGGTTCACGTAGTGAATCTTACAGTTCTAACTTGCCAACCGTGGTCTGTATGGAGTTGTTCAATAAAGGGCCCAAAATTAAGATAACATAGACGGGAGAGGTCTCTATGAATAGGAATTCCTAAGTATTTGATACCCTGTGAGGGCCAGGCAAAGGGAAAGTTGGACTGGATGGAATCCTGTATGGATTTGGGGAGGGAGACATCGAGGGCCTCAGACTTCGCTGCATTGATTTTAAAATTTGACCATGTAACAAAGTGATCTATTTCAGCCATTACAGTAGGGATGGATATATGTGATTGAGTGATATATACTAGGACATCATCAGCAAATAGAGAGCACTTGTACTCGGTGCCTCCCACCTCAATCCACCTAATATTGGGGTTATGGCGAATTGATGAGAGCAGGTGCTCCGTCACTAGGATGTATAAGAGAGGGGACAGAGGACATCCCTGCCTTGTCCCATTGGTGATTATGAAAGGTGATGAAAATGTTCTGACGCGCCCCCTGGGCCTTGGGACACCCGGAGCCGGACCCTTTTTGGTGGATGCTGGTGGTTGTAGTCTCCGTGGCGGCGACCCGGTTCCGTGGCTCAGGGCGGTCAAACCAGTGGCGGAACTATTTATGTGGTTTTGATGTTTAAATGTCCGACTACGCCACCCGTGGATTGCGGTCAGAGTGAACCGCCGCTGCAGGGCAGACCGCTGAGGCTGGTGTTGTGGGTGCAGCAGAGCGTAGCATAACTCCCCACGGGAGGAGTATAGCCTCAGGGCAGTGTATGCGGAGGATGGGGGTGATGGTGCAGGGCAGCAGCAGTAACGACACGGAGTCAGTGATGCAGTCCAGGGCCTTTACTCACAGTTCTTATAATCCAGACCACTTCTGCAGGTAACGGCTGCCCACGTCGTACTGTGCTCACCAGGTGAGGGGCTCAGACAACTCCCAGATAACTTTGGAGCGCTTCACAGGACCCCCTTTGTGTGTCCTTTGTCTGGCCTTTCTTACCAACCCTTCTGTCCGGCTGCCTCGGGCCTCATCTTGGTAAACTTGGCGCCAGTTTCCCTGACCCTATGTGGTGCCTTCATAGCGGGTGTAGCGAGGGGCTCTTCCTTCCTTCTCCCTCTTCCAGGCCTGAGCCTCTGTTACTAGGCCCGCTTCCGGAGCAGAGCTCATGCAGAGCCCCTGCTCCCTGTCACTTCTGCTCAGACTTCTCTGCACTGAACTAAGATGGTGCACACCTTTTATACTCCCTTCTCAATGCACTCAGGAACTGCTTCCTCCCTGCTCCTGCACTACAGGGTTCCCCTTCCTCAGTGTTCCCTCCCCCCACTCCAGCCAGGGACAGGGACTGTCATGCCAATCTCAGGGGCATATTGGTCGCCCTGCCCCACGGCAATGTGGTGTAATGCATGCAGGTGTCGGGTCCTGATCCACACTCCATCCTTACCTGAGAGTGAGATATCACACCTCTGGGTGAGGTGCAATACCTCTGTAGCAACCGAGCCCTCAGGGTGCTACAGCCTAGGTGACATATTGCGATACAGGGCCGTGATTTTGGCTATAAAAGGGTCCCCTAGACCCCTACCCCAAGCTTTTTAAGAGAATAATATATGGCGTGCCAGGAGACTCTATGGAATGCTTTCTCAGCATCCAACGAGAGTATCTAATTACAAATTTTTAACTGCATCTAGCCCAGGAAATACCTTGTGCCTAGTAGCAGTGTCTGCTAGTCAGCGGATTATCCCGGCTGTTAAGCAAGATACACCACCTGTAGTTTGGACACTTAATTTTTTCAAAGGAAATGCTTCGGGACCACAGGATATTCAGTGAAGAGCATCAGGAGGCACCCCAAGGCATAGGGGCTGGGACTGGCGGTAGGACGCCTTGCGGTGGACAGCCGAGCTCGATCCTTATAAAAGCTTTTTAACTGCAGCAGCTTTAGTGGACGCTACTTGAGCTGGAATTACGCGGCTGCTAGCATGAGACTTGCCCTTCAATAGATCCTTGTAAAAGGATTTAAAGTGTATTCATTCAAATTAGAGAGACAATTTAAATTAAAAAGCTTAGAGCTGCCTCCACCACACGGGGGCTCGCTCGACCCACCAGCGGACAGGCACCAGTATTGGGAGAGTGGGGCTGGCCGTCAGGGTCCACCGCGGCTCTGGCACAAACCCGGCGACACGGAGGTGGCACGGGCAGGAACTACCCATCAATCTCTAGAACTGGGGTCTCAAAGTCTCATATGCAAATGGAGCAATGGTGATTTACATCCTATGGGACTGGCAAAGATAGCTGAATGCTCGTCACACTACGCATTATTGCCTTATATACAAAGAGGATTTTGAGACACCTGTTCTCCTTATTGATGGAGTGCTCAGAAGTCAAATCTAATAATATATTGATCACCTATGCTGTAGATGTGGCACCCCAGGGGTCTGGTTTCCACAGTAATGTAATGTTATGTCTGAGAGCAGGTGGGAGGTCCTTTGGTCAGGGATCCTGTGCATGCCACACCTCCTGCCCAGTCTTGGGAGGGGAAGAACTTCCCCTATATAAACCCGGGGCTGAGGCAGGGTTAGGTGTAGAGAAGAAGCAGAGACAAGAAACAGTCATAGGAAGAAACAGCAGAAGCTCAGTGGGAGCAATACTACTACAAGTCAGGGGCTGGCAGCTGCAGAGCTCGCCCTGACTGAGAAGCTTTCTTACCGGACCCGGCGTCCGAGGCTGCGGGGACTAACTCTTACCCAGCAGCAGATGCCAACCGGCAGGGGATTTCAGGTCCTCAGGTCCAGAAAGCCGAAGGCAAGGTCACACGCGTGGGACCAGCACCGCCATCGTGGAGCGGAAGCCATTAGAAGGCCCCGAGTCACCGGCCATACGGGTGAGCACCACACGGCACACTCAGGGACGTGGGCTACTTATATCCGCTTCTAGCAAGGTAGCCAGAAGAGTACAGTCAGTTTGGGAGGCCTACAACTCCGCCTGGCCAGGGGAGATCCCATCTGCTCAAGGACTGACCAGGCCCCGTTCGCTAGCAAGTACTCCGGGAGGGTCTATCTTTGTCACCAGTAAAGACCCTGAATCACACCGCATCGTCTCTGAGTGATTCCTGCTACCCCCATCATCCACGTCGGCTGCCCTGAGGCCATACCCCTCCCGTTGGGGGTTATACCATCTACGCTGCACTATTCTACCACCGGCCTCAGCGGTCTGCCCTGCAGCGGCAGCTCCATAGCTGCATTCAACGGGTGGTGTAGTCGTCCTACATCTACCGCTGATACAGCACCACTTAGTCTGACTCCCTGGGCACGGACCGGGTCACCGCCACGAGACTACAACCCTCAACAGATCCGGCTCCGGGTAAGCTCCCGCATGCGCAACGCAGCGCGACACAGGCCCAGGGGCGCGTCAACTTTTGGCGTAGTCGGCAGGATTTCGTGCCCGAAACCACTGGGTACTGCGTGCCTGAAAAAGAGACTTTCAAACTCACCTGTGGTGAAGATTCCCGCCATCCGGCGCCATTTTCAGCCTTCTTCCCGCCATCTGTGAAGATTCCCGCCATCCGGCGCCATCTTCAGCCTTCTTCCCGCCATCCGTGGAGTTTTCCCGCCGTTGGACGCCATCTTGAGGACGCCGCGCGGGAAGAAGAGGGGCGTGGACTCCGAAAAGCCCGCGAGAACTGAAGCCCCGCCTCACGTCCGGACGTTGCGTAAGGTCCTGGAAGGAGCCCAGCAGACGCCGACGTCACCGGAGCGCGACGGAAGGTCCTCAACCCTGACGATCCACTGCGGAGCCGCGGCCTACGGAAGAGGATCATCGCAAGGTAGGCCACGGTCCACTAGGGGGGAGAAGGATGTCGGATACGGAGGAGAGCTTCACCGCTTCAAGCCCCGCCAGCGCCACCGCTGTCGCGGTCATGCCTTTCACCATGCCCTATATCCCGGGGGCAGCCTGGCTACCCCAGTACTCAGGGGAGTCACATACCCTGCAGGACTTTAGAGAAAGGCTGGATAGCCTCTTCCAGGTGTACCCCCTCACAGAAGAGCAAAAAGTGAGCATCCTGGTGGCCCAATTAACCTGAGCAGCCCGAAGGGAGGTAAAGTCCTGGCCACCTGGGGGGAGGACTGTCGCAGGGATACTAACCCGGCTGAGGGACACCTTTGATACCCGCACCTCAGCCGAGATCAAGCTTAGATTCTACGGGTGCAAACAGCGGGCCCATGAGAGTATAAGGGACTATGCCCTGAACCTACAAGAGGCCCTGAGAGCCGTTAAGCAGACCGACCCTGACGGCGTGGGAGACGAGGACAGGCTGTTGACTGAACAATTTATAGAGGGTTTATATTGCAATGCCCACCGAACCCAGTTGCGGGCAATGGCCCTACAGGACCCTCATCTGGGATTTGCACAGTTCAAGGACAGAGCCATCCGGGTGCTCCGAGAACCGGCACCGGATGGCGTTGTGACCCACAGGCGCCCAGCTATCACTTACCACCAGGAGGCGGCGCACTTGTCGGCAGGGCCTGTAGGGGCTGATGCGCAGGCTTTGAACAATGACCCGGCTCCAGACCTGCACCATCAGGTCCAAGAGCTAGCTAAAAGCGTTGCTGCGTTAACCCGAACTGTGCAGTCTTTACAGGCTTCCACTCCAGGGAAGATCCAGCTGGCATCCGGACCGGAGAACATCCCGTGGCGTCGACCAAGGAGGACCCCACCGGCCAGAGGAAGACCCAGTGACCGGTACAACGAGGACGGACGACCCATCTGCCGTCGCTGCAATCAACCCGGACATATGGCAAGGTACTGTCCTTTAAACTGGCACAACCTGGGGGTAGAGGGCCAACCCCCAGGAAAAAGACCACCAGGTCCATCGAACTGGCGCGACAAATATGTCGGAGGGCGTCCAGTCTTGCCTGTGGTACTGGATGGCATCCCTATGAGTGCCCTACTGGACACCGGGTCACAGGTCACCACCATCCCGTACGTGCTCTTCAAGCAGTACTGGAATGACTCGGATATAACCCGCTACACTGACGACGACTTGAGTATCATCGCCAGCAATGGTCAGCCCGTGCCACAGATCGGATTTAAAGAGGCGACCATTAAAATTGGTAGAGTCGAACTGGCAGCACAGGGACTGATTATTGTAGACATTGACAAACACGAGAGTCACCCAAAGATAACGCTAGGAACTAATGTAATTGAAAATTGTCTTGCAGAGGTGATTTTCCTTTTACAACAGGTTGCCAAGAACGCCAGCTCCGGCGAGCAGCGAGTGCTCCAGAAAGAGATCCGGGCACTGATGCGACAGCAACAGGTGGAACTCTCCGGCGGTGAGATTGGTAGCGTAAGAATGTGTGACCCTTTCCCTATTGCCATGCCCCCAAAAAGTGAAATGATGATTTGGTGCTGGGCAGCTATTGGTCCGAGAGGTAGGGAATACCAGGCAATGGTAGAACCAGTTTACTCAGACAGTAGGCCCACCATTTTGACAGCACGGGGGGTGGTTAATGTACGCCATGGGAGGGTGCCCATTCGCCTAATAAATATCGGGAAGAGGGAAGTATACCTACCCCGGTATGCCACGCTAGCCAAATTATATACCATCAACCAAAACTCTATACAGTCTGTGGAACCCTTGCCTCCATCTCACTCGGAGGAAGGTAACGGCTCTAAGAAAGTAATGGAGGATTGGTGTCAGCAACTACACTTGGGAACTGACTCCACTCCCTCCCACCAGAAACAGGGAGTCTACCGGGTTGTTCAAGAGTATGAGAGAGTGTTTAGTAAACACCCGTTAGACTTCGGGCGAGTTAAGGGGGTAGAACACCGCATCCCCACGGGAGATCATCCTCCCATAAAAGAGAGGTATCGACCCGTACCCCCTGCGCATTACCAACACGCCAAGGGGATGCTTAGAGACATGAAGGAGGCTGGGGTAATCCGGGATAGCTGTAGCCCCTGGGCAGCCCCACTAGTTTTAGTCAAAAAGAAAGACAACACTATGAGGATGTGTGTAGAATACCGGAAAATCAATCGTATCACACACAAGGATGCGTACCCTTTACCAAGGATAGAGGAGTCTTTGGCTGCTTTAAGATCTGCTAACTTCTTCTCTACCTTGGATCTCACTAGCGGGTACTGGCAGGTTCCTGTAGCAGAGGCGGACCGGGAGAAGACCGCATTCACCACCCCGATGGGACTTAGCGAGTTTACCTGTATGCCGTTTGGACTTTGTAACGCACCCGGAACCTTCCAACGATTAATGGAGTGCTGTCTGGGACACAAAAACTTCGAGACGGTCCTGTTGTACCTGGACGATGTCATCGTATATTCCAAGACTTATGAGGACCACCTGAAACATCTGGCGGAAGTGTTCGAAGCCCTGGCAAGTTACGGCCTGAAGGTGAAACCCTCTAAGTGTCACCTCCTGAAGCCAAAGGTGCAGTACCTGGGACACGTGGTGAGCGCTGACGGAGTGGCTCCCGACCCTGATAAGATCACCGCAATTAAGGAATGGCCAAGTCCCTCCAGTATAAAGGAAGTGCGGCAGTTCCTTGGGTTGGTAGGCTATTACCGCAGATTCATCCCCGGTTTCACCAAAAAGGCAGCTCCTATGCAGGACCTCCTGATAGGCCAGTCCCGGAAGGCCAAGAACCAGAAGCCGCCCTTCAGATGGGAGAAGTTAGAAGAAGAGTCCTTCCGCCAGCTGAAGATGGCCCTCACGGGGGATGAAATCCTGGCGTATCCCGATTACAGCCAGCCCTTTATCCTCTACACTGACGCAAGTAACATCGGGCTAGGAGCTGTGCTGTCCCAGATCCAGCAGGGGAAAGAACGAGTAATCGCTTACGCCAGCCGAAAACTGCGACCCACTGAGAGAAACCCGGAGAATTACAGCTCCTTTAAGCTAGAGTTCCTGGCAGTGGTGTGGGCAGTCACCGAACGCTTTAAGCACTACCTCGCTTCTTCCCGGTTCATCGTGTACACGGATAACAACCCGTTGACACACCTGGACACAGCAAGACTCGGTGCCCTAGAGCAGAGATGGATGGCTCGTCTGTCCAACTACGAGTTCACAATCAAATACCGGGCAGGACGCTCCAATACCAACGCGGACGCCCTGTCCAGGATGCCAAATCTACCGGACGTAGGAGAAGATCCAGAGGAACTGGAAGAAGTCGAACTCCCTACGTTCCACCGTCATGGGACTATCCAGTGTTCCCACCGGGTAGGGAGTAAGCAAGCCGCTACGTTTAACCCCTTGCCTCACTACAACTGGGCGGAAACGCAAGACAGCGACCCTGCCGTCCGGCTGGTAAAGGAGATGCTGACTCGGCCAGAGGCTCGCCTTGACCCAGACGCTCCGGAGGAAGCCAAGCAACTGTGGGCAGAAAAGAGTAGACTGTTCCTTTACAAGGGGAAGTTGTGCCGCAGAATGGTTAACTCCCGGACGCATGAACTAATCTGGCAAGTAGTGGTGCCACGAAGAGACGCAGCCATGGTGATGGAGGCATACCACGACGGGGCTGGACACTTCGGATGGAAGAAGCTGGAGTTCCTGCTGCGCGAGCGGTTCCACTGGGTAGGCATGAGGGGAACCATCGAGAGGTGGTGCAGAGACTGTGGCCCGTGCAACCTAAGAAGGAAGGACCGTGCCAGCCAGAAGACTCCCCTGCAGTCCATCGTCACCCGGCAGCCGTTGGAACTGGTAGCCTTGGATCATGTAAAACTGACCCCAAGCAGAAGTGGCTACGTCTACGCACTAACCATCGTGGATCACTACTCCCGGTTCTTGGTTGTCGTCCCCGTCAAGGACTTAACAGCTCGAACAGCAGCTAGAGCCTTCCAGCAGCATTTCTGCCGTCCACACGGGTACCCGGACCAAGTGTTGACAGACCAGGGACCTGCCTTTGAAGCGGAGGTCTTCCAAGAATTCTGCACTCTGTATGGCTGCCGGAAGATAAGGACGACACCCTATCATCCGCAAACTAATGGACTTTGTGAGAAAATGAACCAGGTGGTAATGGATCTTCTGAAAACGTTGCCCCTGGAAGAACGCGGTCTGTGGCCTGAGAAGTTGCCCGATCTGGTGGACCTATACAACCACATCCCGGTAGGTTCCACCAACTGTACCCCGGCTTACCTAATGAGGGCAAGACCTGGTAAGTTACCTGTTGACCTGGAAATGGGAGTCCTAACACCCGAGGACACTTCACCAGAAGCAGACTGGGACACAGAGAGGCAGCAGCAGTACCGGAGAGTACAGGAGAGAGTGGAGCGAAGTCTCTGTCAGGCTAGGGAAAGACAAGAGAAAACTTACAACCAGTATGCTCCCGCTGTTCCCCTGGTACCCGGAGAGCAGGTCTTGAAGAGAAAAAGACGGCTCCACAAGTTGGACGACCAGTGGGAGAAGGACCCGTACACCGTACTGCCCTCAAGCCACGACAACCCAAAGGTCTGTACCATCAGTAAAGACGGAGGTGAAACCACAACCATTGTATCCCGGGATCACCTGAAGAAGTGTCCCGAACAGCTATGGAACCCTGAAGAGGAACAAGAAGACCCTCGACCCGTAGAGGAAAGGGAAGACATGGTTAGTACTGTGCTCGGAGACTTCCCTCGGTCTTGGACTCAAGTCAATGGCGCAGTTGTGGTACCCGTACTCACCTTCCTCCAACCAGCATCCCAAGCACCTACGGAGCGACAGGTAGAGCTGGAAGAGCAGCCGGTCCAGGAGGCAGAAGACTCCACACCAGCAGAACAGGAGGATCAACCCTCTGCTTATAGTGAGCCTGCTGTACCCCTAGTGAGCCAAAGAGCCGGTAGACAGCTGCCCAGTTTACCCTTGACAGCTCCTACACCCTGTAGTTCAGGGCTAGACAGTCAGCTCCGTAGGTCCACTAGGGCCACTAGAGGCCAGTTACCCGCACGTTGGAGGATTTGAAGTGTTTAAATTGTTTTATTTGTGATCACCTGTCTGTTACTTGTAAATAATTATGTGTTTCTAGTTACTTTTAGGAGTCCTTGGTGGATTTACCGGGAATCCTTTGTACATAGTTGGAGCGTAACCCAGGACGGACTAAAGACTGTTAAGGACTCGGGGTAGGACAGACCCCTACCTGGTTACGTCTCCCTGTTTTGGTGAAATGGACACCTTGCTTTCTTCAAAGACTGCACCCGGTTACGGATATCCGTGACCACCTTTATGTGTTTCTTCTTATTGTACTATTATTGTTATTATATCTTGTTATGTTTTTCTAAAATATGTTTAGTCCCGGAGTACTAAATTTCACTAGGGGGGAATGTGGCACCCCAGGGGTCTGGTTTCCACAGTAATGTAATGTTATGTCTGAGAGCAGGTGGGAGGTCCTTTGGTCAGGGATCCTGTGCATGCCACACCTCCTGCCCAGTCTTGGGAGGGGAAGAACTTCCCCTATATAAACCCGGGGCTGAGGCAGGGTTAGGTGTAGAGAAGAAGCAGAGACAAGAAACAGTCATAGGAAGAAACAGCAGAAGCTCAGTGGGAGCAATACTACTACGAGTCAGGGGCTGGCAGCTGCAGAGCTCGCCCTGACTGAGAAGCTTTCTTACCGGACCCGGCGTCCGAGGCTGCGGGGACTAACTCTTACCCAGCAGCAGAAGCCAACCGGCAGGGGATTTCAGGTCCTCAGGTCCAGAAACCCGAAGGCAAGGTCACACGCGTGGGACCAGCACCGCCATCGTGGAGCGGAAGCCATTAGAAGGCCCCGAGTCACCGGCCATACGGGTGAGCACCACACGGCACACTCAGGGACGTGGGCTACTTATATCCGCTTCTAGCAAGGTAGCCAGAAGAGTACAGTCAGTTTGGGAGGCCTACAACTCCGCCTGGCCAGGGGAGATCCCATCTGCTCAAGGACTGACCAGGCCCCGTTCGCTAGCAAGTACTCCGGGAGGGTCTATCTTTGTCACCAGTAAAGACCCTGAATCACACCGCATCGTCTCTGAGTGATTCCTGCTACCCCCATCATCCACGTCGGCTGCCCTGAGGCCATACCCCTCCCGTTGGGGGTTATACCATCTACGCTGCACTATTCTACCACCGGCCTCAGCGGTCTGCCCTGCAGCGGCAGCTCCATAGCTGCATTCAACGGGTGGCGTAGTCGTCCTACATCTACCGCTGATACAGCGCCACTTAGTCTGACTCCCTGGGCACGGACCGGGTCACCGCCAAGAGACTACAACCCTCAACAGATCCGGCTCCGGGTAAGCTCCCGCATGCGCAACGCAGCGCGACACAGGCCCAGGGGCGCGTCATAGACAGGTGATAATTACCCTTATAGAGTAAATTCACACATGGTAGAATTTTTGCAGACATTTCAGGATTATAAAGCGGTTCCATCTGAACAGAGATGTTTTTGGCAGAAAGCATGGACTACTAGAAACCCTATTCAAATGAATGGAAGAGATTAAAACATTCCTGCACCAAATCTGCTGCATGTGAATATGTCCTTAAGGTGCAGGGCAAAAATATTATATTGGGTGACATAATCCAATATTGTGAAAAATCATAAAGGAAAAAATCATAAAGTGTAACATCTGCACCTATGATAACACACCAGTTATAAAGTTATAATACAATATAACAAGAAAATAGCACTATTGTAAAAGGTAAAGTGCACATGTGTACATCCCACATGTCTGGCATTGTGCCTATCCCACCCATTATATACACACGGCCACGTAATCTTGCACTTAAGCAACATTCAGATTTTAGTACCATAATTCCCACCTCATTATGTGCCAAGGTGTTTTCAGTCCATCTAGTTACATCATATCATACGATACTACATACGACCGGGATCATGCAAAAAAAAAAAAGGATTTTTTATACCATTTTATATACATGAATAGAATTACCCAGCTTCTCACAATTGTATTTGGTTTAATTGTTTGTGTGTGATTAAACACTTTGTTTGCTACTGATATTTTCCCTGGTGTTCTGTGATTTTGTACGAATATCTCAAGAACGGTAGGTTCTAGAGAGCTGAAACCTTGTTTAAAACTTTTGGAAGTGCCTGTTTTACCTTTATGCAAATTGCGTGCAGATTGGTCCCTTTCATTGACCATAAAGCAATATTTGCTTTCATATTCCATTTTTTTGGCCAAATTCTCAGGAAACAATAGGTCCTAAAGAGTAGAGATGAGCGGTGTTCGACTAGAACTCTCAAATTCGAGCTGTTTTGGGCAGTGTTCGAGTCGTTCGACGAACTCGAACGATTTGCAAAAAATTCGGCTGTTCGAGGTTATGTTCGATAACTGTTCGTGCACCAAAAGCATAACTGGAATTTTTCACATCATGCAGGGATTGTCTGCCACTCACTGTAATGTCACAGCCATGGTGGTTGTGGCATTACAGTGGTTGCCCAAATCAATGGGAACAGTGCTCACAGTGAAACATGAAAAGCCGACAATTCATCAGCGGCATACACCGGTAAGCTGCTGAAAATGACGCGCTCATAGAAGCTCCCTCTTCTGGATCTGTACCCAACTCATCCAGGGCCCTGGTGCGGTGGCTCACTGGGTAATAAAGGGGTTAGGGCCAGATTGGCATTATCAGCTGGCCCTAAGCCCGAAATTCATGGGGTCACGCCAATATTAGACATGACCGCCATGAATTTCTAGTAAAGTATTTAAAAAAAACACAACACCTAGAATACAGTCCTTTAATTGAAATAAACACACATTTTTTGAATGTTCTAAATTAAACCATACTTACCATCACGACCATTCCAGCTGAAGCCAACGATCTCCTGCAATAAAAGTAAAATAATAAACCAACCTCATCCTTACCTTTCCATGGTTCCCAGGACAGCTTCAGCTCTGCTACATTCACATGACAGGCTGGATCGCAGCCGAAAGCTGCCATCCAGCTTGCCATGCTGCAGACACTGAGAAGCGCAGGCATGCTTGCGCTCCTCAGTGTCTAGCTGTCACGGCATCCAGATGAGCCGAGTTCATGTGCATTGAACTCGGCTCACCTCATGCACGTCACTGACAGCGTGGGAAAATTTTCCTGCGCTTGCAGTGAGGGTGAGAGAATTCTCCTGCGCACACGGCAAGCGCAGGAGAATTCTCCCACGCTGTCAGTGACGTGCATGAGGTGAGCTGAGTTCATTGGACATGAACTCGGCTCATCTGAATGCCGTCACAGCCAGACTCTGAGGAGCGCAAGCATGCCTGCGCTTCTCAGTGTCTGCGGCATGGCAAGCTGGATGGCAACTTTCGGCTGCGATCCAGCCTGTCATGTGAATGTAGCAGAGCTGAGGCTGTCCTGGGAACCATGGAAAGGTAAAGATGAGGTTGGTTTATTATATTACTTTTATTGCAGGAGATCGTTGGCTTCAGCTGGAATGGGCGTGATGGTAAGAATGGTTTAATTTAGAACAATAAAGATTTGTGTGTTTATTTCAATTAAAGGACTTTATTCTGGGTGTTTGTGTTTTTTTTTAACTTTGACTATGGGGTTAGTAATGGGGGTGTCTTATAGACGCCTCTCCATTACTAACCTGGGCTTGATGTCAGCTGGCATTATAAGCTGACATCAACCCCCACCCTATTACCCCACTGCCACCACTACAGGGCAGTGGGAAGAGCGAGGTTAAGTGCCAGAATTAGCGCATCCTATGGATGCACCATTTCTGGGGCGGTTGACGGCTGGTGTTTCTAGCCTGGGAGGGGGCCAATATTCATGGCACCCTTCCTGGGCTATTAATATCAGCCCCCAGCTGTCTGCCTAGCCTTTGCTACCTATTATAATAGGAGGGACCCCACGTCATTTTTTGGGGGGTCCCCCATTTTAATAGCTAGTAAAGGCTAGGTATTCAGCTGGGGACTGATATTAGTAGCCTGGGAAGCTTCGTGGGTATTACCCCCTTCCAAGGCTTCAAACATCTGCCCCAGCCGTCTGCTTAACCTCCGTTAGAGACTAAAATTACGAGGAAACCCACGCCAATTTTTTTTTAATAAATCCTTTATTTTAACACTAAATGATAAGTACAGTAATCAACAATATCGCTGTACTTATTATATATGTGACTGACATGTTTCTATCTATCTATCTAATCTATGTGTGATGCTCTATTCTTTCTGTTCTAAATTGTCGGGTACAGATACTGAATTGCCGGCCGGCTTTTTTAAAGAAACGGTGCATGAAAACACTATTATTTTTTTAAATAAATCCTTTAACACTAAATGACAAGTACAGTAACCAACACTGTCACTGTACTTCTTATATATGTGACTGACATGTTTCTATCTATCTAATCTATGTGTGATGCTCTATTCTTTCTGTTCTAAATTGTCGGGTACCGATGCTGAATTGCTGGGTTTGGCTTTTTTAAAGAGTGTCTTCTGAGCAGTTTGTCAGCTTTTGGACACCTTTGAAGGTGTTTTCTATGTGTTTTTAGTTACCTGCCACTGGTTTTAACAGTGTTCGATGGTGTTCGACAGTGTTCTAAGGTGTTCGACGAACAGTTCCACGAACATCCCGGTGTTCGACGAAACGGACCGAACCCGAACACTAAGGGGGTGGCTCAACACTACTAAAGAGCAGAAACCCAGTGTAAAGTCTTCCAAAGTGCCTCATTTGCCTAGGTGGCATTTTTGAGGCAAATCGGTCCAGTTGATTGGTCGTAAACTAATGTTTGCATACGTGTTCTATTTTCATATTACATTCTTAGGTGAATACATCTTGCAGAGCCAAAACTTGGTGTTAAACTTTCTGAAATTCATAATTTACCTACAAGGCAAATGTGAGACCTGAAACCCGGTCCAAAACCTTCCAAAGGGCCCGATTCACTCATATTCTAAGTTTAGGGCAGATTGGTCCAGTTGCTTGACTGTAAACTAAAATTTTGCTTTTTTGTTCCTTTTTTGGCAAATATCTTGAGAACAGCAAATATGAGTCAGACTGGTGCAAAAATTTAGCTGTAAATTAACATTTACGTTTGTGTTCTGTTTTTTTTTTTCGAATGTCTTGAGAATGATATGCCTAGAAACCTTCAACTTTATATAATACCTTCAGAAAAGCCCAATTTACCTATATAGCAAATTTGGGGCAGATACATTTCATAGTTTGGCTGTAAATCAAAAGTTTTTATTTGTACTCTGTTTTTGAGCAACTATTTTAAGAACAGTAGATGTGACAGAGTTGAAACCTGGTCTACTACCTTCCAAAGGGCCTGATTTACATATAGGCCAAGATAACGTCAGATTGCTCCAGTTGCTTGGCTGTAAGTTAACATTTGCTTTCATGTTCCTTTTTTAGCAAATATCTCGTGAATGGTATTAAGTTTTTGGCGAATAAGTCTTAGAGAGTTAAATCCTGGTGTAGAAGCCTCCTGAAGTTTCTAATTTACCTATGTCTCAGATTGATGCAGTCGTTTGGTTGTAAATTATTATTTGCCTTTTCTGTTCCTCTTTTTGGCGAATATGTCTAGAACAGTAGACCATAAAGCTGAAACCCAATGGTAACCTCTTTTGAAATGCCTGATTTACCTATATGTCAGATTTTGGTACAGATTGGTCTATTCATTTGGCTGTGCATGAAGGACACACATCAACAGACATCAGACAACAGAAATACATTTTTATATATAGAGAGAAATTCTCACCTTGCCCGTTCCGCCAATATGCTACTTCGGTCTGTGCAGTGTGGGTGCTAAGGTTCCGCACTACAGGTGTGGTGTGATGTCATCATTAGTGTTGAGCGAATTTGTTCGGCATTTCAAATTCGGGTTCGTGTTCAGGGTTTCGGCTTGTTCGCGCCAAAAAATTGGCTCCGCCCACGAACATCCCTGATTTGCCATGCTGTCACGCAGGGATTTCATTACATAAAATGCAAGTTTTACTGATTGCTTTCCCACAAAACTATATATCAGTCTGCTCAGCTCCTCCTGCTCTCTTACAATGCTGCCCACAGATTGCACTGCATTTCCAAGCATACAGTGTCCATTTTTGGACATGATCAGATATCAAAATCAAACATCAGAATGATGTCAGTTTGAGGCTAAACACACTGTCTGAGAACTGATTCTGACGAGTGACTCTGACGAGTGACTTTGACAAGTGATTTTTACAACTATAATAATAATAAAAAAAAAAGTAACTGTTCGCTGATGGTACTTGAACCCAAAATTCTTTGTCCCAAAACCAGTACACTAACCACCAAGCTATAAACTCAGCTGTTAAAACCTTGGAGTTCTATTTGCTTATATGATTTTTAGTGTAAACTTGTCTATAACTCATTGGGACTTATGCACAGACTGCAAGAAAGCCAAATTCAAATGATGTTTGATTTTGATGTGTGAGTCTGATGTGTGACTTTCTTCAAGCATCAGAATCAGAATCACAATGACTTTTAGTCACCCTGAGTATTTCATGGTTGATGTCATAAGACAAGAAAAGCTGCTAGCTGCTATCACTTGGCTGGATAGCGCAATGGTAAGGCATCAGACTCTGAAACTACAGTATTAGAGTTCAAATCCTGATAGGCATAAGAATTTTTTTTTTAATTATGCCTATTTAGCACACAAACTACAGGGGTATTTTACTTTTAATATCTGACACACTGATTGTCATACTGATGTGTTAAGAGTTTCAGACGCGCTGTCTATTTGTATGGTAAATTACATAGCCAAAATAAATTTGGGGGAACTAATTTACTACATATCTATTTCCAAGTGACTTTATATTTGCATAATTTCTTAAAGGGGTCTAATGATAAAATGTTTTTATTGTAAATTTTTATTTCCATCCACCCAAGCACTGGCTGCAAACTCCCAATTTACTTTGGCTATGTCATTTACCATGCAAATAGACAGCGTGTCTGAAACTCTTAACACATCAGGATGACAATTAGAGTGTCAGATATTAAAAGTAAAACACCCCTATAGTTTGTGTGCTAAATAGGCATAATTAAAAAAATATATATATCTTATTCCTATGAGCATTTGAACTCTGACTCTGTAGTTTCAGAGGCTGATGCCTTAACATTGCAGTAGCCAGTCAAGTGATAGTAGCTAGCAGCTTTTCTTGTCTTATGACATTAACCATGAAAATACTCAGGATGACTAAAAGTCATTGTGATTCTGATTCTGATGTTTGAAGAAAGTTACACATCAGACTCACACATGAAAATCAAACATCATTTGAATTTGGCTTGCTTGCAGTCTGTGCATAAGTCCCAATGAGTTACAGACAAGTTTGCACTGAAAATATAAGCAAATAGAACTCCTAGGTTTTAACAGCTGAGTTTATTGCTTAGTGGTTAGCACACTGGCTTTGGGACACAGAACTTTGGGTTCAAGTCCCATCAGCGAACAGTTACTTTCTTTTTTTATTATTATTATAGCTGTAAAAGTCACTTGTCAGAATCACTCGTCAGAATCACTCGTCAAAATCACTCGTCAGAATCACTTGTCAGATGGGTATTTAGCCTCAAACTGACATCATTCTGATGTTTGATTTTGATATCTGATCATGTCCTAAAATAGACACTGTACAAGCAGACAGGATCCCTTTAAATTGTCAGATTTCCAGGTTGTGGTTATCAGAAGTCACTGATTGGTAACAGGAAGTTTTAATTTCCCCCAAAACTACATATCAATCTGTTTTGTTCCTCCTGCGATATAACATTGTGCCTGCAGATTGCTCTACACTTCCAAGATGACCGTTACCTTTTAAGTCCAAACTGGTGAAAAATGAGTGGAACCTTTACACTGTGCACTTTACTTTAGGCCTCATTCACACGTCAGTATTTTTGCATCAATATTTCATCAGTATTTGTATGTCAAAACCAGGAGAGTCTCCAAAACACAGAACAGTTGTTAATCTTTCAATTATAGTTTTTCTCTGTATGTTCCAATCCTGATTTTGTAATTGATGAGGGATACGATGGTTCAAAATCTGCGCTGTTGAAGGTCCAAAAGTATGATCACACACAAAGATGAAGCATAAATGCGGTTAATCTCGTCAACGCGTTTCAAGGTTTTCAAACCTCTTCATCAGGACAAAACCATAATCATTGACCCTATTTTACGCTTTTTGCCTCTCCAGTTATCCTATCTGATCCACTCCTGATTTTGGCGTACAAACACTGATGCAAAATACAGATGTGGGAATAAGGCCGAAGTCAGTTTCAGACCAATTGCTGTGCTACAGTTCCACTTTTTAAGGTATGCCAGCTAACATCTGGTCTTAGTAAAGACAGCAGAATGGTGCGCTGTGGAGCTTCACCCTACAACATCTAGCTCTCTTGGAAGTCTTACTTATATTTCTGCTGGGGTGTCCTGCTCTCATTCCCACAAAACTGTTGCTGGCTAAAAACATAAATGCACACTATTTATGAATACCTATTGTTTTGTATATGTTTTGTATATGTTTTAGGCAGGTCTTTTCTTTACTAAGTGATTTTTCCCTCTTGCCACAAGCCTGTGTCTACATTTTGCTGTACATAGGTGAAGGTGATATGCGCAATCACCATCAGAATAATTTGAAAAGTCACCTGTTTCTTTTTCTTTTCCACAATGATCTGATCAAAATATATAAAACATAAAATGTTCCGTATTGGCTTAAATCACTAGATGCAATGTAGATGAATGAGTGCAAATGTTCATGAGAAATGTATTAGTTCATCAAATAAGAGCATTTCAAATGCACAGCACACCCCTAATCCTAACCACACAGAAGGGCAGATGTATCTATACTGTCTAATTCTTAATCAACACAAACTTAAAATAAAAGGCTTTAAAATGCACCAGATGTATCACAGTGGTTAATACTGTATGACCCCTTCTTAACCTGGAGATTTTTCATTTTTGCTCTTTTTTTCATTTTTTTCCTCCCCTTAATCCAAGAGCCATAACATGTATATTTTTCCTCCAACATAGCCATATGAGAGATTGTTTATTTCTGTGGGATGAGTTGAGTTTTGAATGACGCCTTTCATTTTATCATGTAATGTATGGGAAAGCGGAAAAAAAAATTGAAAATGCAGTAAAATTCCGAATTCTGCAATTGTTTGGATTTTGTTTGAATCCCTGACGAATCATTGTTGAAACCCGTGTAGGGTGTTTGGTAGGTGAGCCCTAACATGTTCTGATTGACATATGTCCTGATTACTATTTGTACTACCACACTTTTAATTATTCATTTACTATTTGGGATTTTATTAGTCTTGGTATCTTAATGCATAGCTCTACATCTCTCTTATATATAATTTTTGACTAATGTGCCTGTTCATCTTGTGAATACATCTTGCTGTATGTTTATCACTCACATTTTTGGAATTAACCAGTATTTTTTACATATTTATTTGTAATAGGCAACAAGGTGCATACACCCTTTGCTTAGTTACCTTTGCATTGTTCCTATTTTTTAGGGTGAATTTCTCCCTATTTGACTCACCCACCGCTCGTCTGTGTTTGTCATGTTGGATATTTATTTCCCTTCACTTTTTTAAATATCATAACATTATCAATAAAATTTATACCATTTATACTTAATTCTGTCATGGAACATTTCTCTTTTTCTTGATTTTTGGGTTTTGTTTTTACAGCATGCATGGTATTGCAAAAATGACCTGACAGAATAACTCTCCAAGTCAGCACAATTACGGCAATACCAAACATGCATAGTTATTTTTTTATGTACCGTAAGTGGTGAAAAAAAAATTCGGACATACTTGGAAAAAAAAAATGTTGCTTTTGTTGCCTTTTTCCGATGTCCTTAACTTTTTGATTTTTCAGTCTATGGAGCTGTGTGAGCTCTTGTTTTTGTGCCCTGAGCCAATATTTTTATTGATACTATTTTAGGGTAGATTCAAACTTTTATATTTTTGTATTTTTTTAAATCATTTTTTTTAGTTTTTTTTATTTTTACTGTATTTTGTAGTCCCCTTAGGGGACTTGAACCTGTGATTGTCTGATGGCTTGTACTATACATAGCAATACAATAGTATAGCTCTGTACAGTCAAAATCATGGTCATTTATGAACACCAGACAGTGGTTGGCGTTCACAGGAGCACCATTGTGGCAGGCATGAGATTCTTCAACAGATTCACATTGGCACCCAGCAGCTGCATCATGGGGGTTCTGATGGGCAGTCAGAACAACTAACTCCGAAGCTGCTCGCTGTAAATGCCGCTGTCACAGATTGACACTGTCATTTAAAAGTTTAACAACCACGGGCGGCTGTTAGAGGCAGATGACAACTGAATAGCAGAGGTGCTGAGTTCCTGAGCCCATATTAAAGTCAGGGAATGGACATATGATGTACTAGTACATCATGTGTTTGTAAGGGGTTAATACATCTGGTGTCGTTTATAACTGTCTACTTTAAATTTGCACCACTTATTAATTTTCTTGGTGCACTGTTTTGCATGTCAGACCACGCCCTTTTCTGTTAAACCATACCCCTTTAAAATAATAGGTCACACCCTCTGCCAGACAAGCTCCTTAATAGATATGGAGCCAGTCATTCATGGTGCAAATAACACCAGAATTTTGGCACATTTAGCTTGATAAGCCCAGTCTGTGATGAGATTAGTGCTTGGTATTCCAGTATACATAATTTCAGTTTTGCAACAGACTAAATTCACCTTCCACCTGTATTATAAGCTGCTGTTTTCTCTTCTACTTTCTATTTTCTTCTATCTGTAGTTCTTTTTCCTTTACCCCATAACTGACTTTAAAATAAGCTTTGCAGTATGAGTAGGTACGCTCCACAAGCCTGTGTGCAGCACAATAGTCTGCTTCACAAATCAATCGTGTTGCCCCAGGGCCAGTAGCCAGGTGGCTGGCAGGCTCTGTGCACTTGTGGTTGGGACGGCAGGAGGTGCGTCAGAAGTTCTGGAACAAAACACAGGTTGCCGTGGGCTGACTTAGGTTGAAGGAGTGAAGTTTTAATATTTGAGACAAAGTTTAACCCTTTGTTAAAACACAAAAACCATAGAACATCCCCAAAGAATCACGCAGAGCAGAAAGTTTTAAAAGCATAAAGGACATTTTAAAGATTTGGGCCCATCAAAACAGCTAAGTCATGTGGATGTCAAAAAATTGGGTCCCTTCTCTGGAACCCTGCTATGAGAGAATGGGGACAGCATCTCTTATCCTGGAAGACCTGGTCCTCTGCGAATTAGATGGCTAGCTTTTCATCCAAATGGTGGTCACAGAATCAGCTAATTGCCAGGACAACTTCCTTTATGAAAGGATGCGAGTAGAGATGAGTGAATAATTTTGAGTATAATTGTCTACTACTCAAATTTTACAAAAATCCACACTGGCAAAATGCCTTCTTTTGTAATTCATTTCCGCACAATTTCAGGAACCATGATGAACCAAAAAGGGCCATCAAATGGTGAAAAAAAAAATGGTTATGTTCACCTCACTGCTCACCTCTTTGGCCCCTTTGCTACTCACAGTCACTCGGCTAGTTCTTGTCACATCTCCTGTTTCCATGCCGCTTGTGATGGAATCTTTGGGCCTCTCGCAAAGGAGGTCATGTTGTGACGCCTCTTCTCGAAAAGCCCATTATTTTACCCTGGAGATGGGGGACTCGGAGTCAGGTCCTGTGATGGAGAGATGGGGTGCAGCCGTGGCCCGGACCCGACCCGTGCTCAGGGCCGTCACATTAAAAAGGATGGTGTGGGCTTTTCTGGGTTGAGTGGCTGATTTACGACTACGCCACCTGTGGCACCTGGTGAAGGCCACCAGCGCCGCTGCAGTCCGCTGAGGCATGGTGTTATGGTGGCCACAGTTATTACTACTCCCCACAGGCGGAGCAGGGCCTCAGGGCAGAGGGACAGGACGGAGGGGGGGTTAGTAGTAGAGGAGAACGGATGCCGCGTCGTGCGGTGTAGCGCTGAATAAGCAGTCCGGAGGCCATAGAGGTGAACTTCCAAGGCTTTACTCACTTTAGAGATGGCAGAAGGAAGGCGACTCCCTGCTCCCTGCGGAGTCCTGCGGTCACCAGGGACGGGGGTCCGACAACCTCCGAGTAAGTCCAGCATTCAGTTGGGAACCTACACCAGAGTGTTCCTGAACTACAGACCGAATCCTTTCCTGTCCGTGTGTGTGCAAATAGGCCGGGTCTCCCTCTGAGCTCCTCTCAGAACTAGGGCAAGGGTGGCAGCTCCGCTCCGTCCGATACCCGGTGGGATCCTCAGGGCCTACCGGGCTTTCCCGACCAGGACATGGAGTAGCAAGGTCGGGTGTCGGGGGCCGGTACCCCTCTTGCAGCCGGACTCCCTCTGAATATATCAGGTTGGCGAGGACAGGTGGCGTACACCGCTCCATCTGCATCCTGCCTGGGATCCATTTGCTATGGAGCCACACTCTTAAGCTCCGGGCCTTCTTGGTCCTGGTCCTTGGCCGGGTTGAGACATTCCCCGTCTGCAACCTGCCCCTCGTCCCAAGGCCGGGGTACGAGAGCTGTGTCTCTAACCTCTGCAGGCCCACACAGGGTCCACTATCAGGGTGGGAGACCACGACCTAACAACAGTCAAAGACCCAAAACCAAACATGGCTTTTCTTAAATATGAAATTTAAAGTGTAACTAACTTGTAAGTCCTCCACCCACACCCACTAACTGGTTCCCCTCACTCTTGGTTCCCCAGTCTCCCTGTAACCAGGGGAGCAGCACCTAGTGCATACTAGCCCCCTCTGGTGGAGAAATGTGGTGTTGGATGCAAAGGTTGGGTCACGACTATCACACTGTTCTTACCTCAGAGGAGGCACACTACACTCCATTAAAGAAGTGCAGCATCCTTGTGGCGGTCGAACCCTCAGGGGCGCCACATTGTCACTCGAGAGGGTTCTGTGCAGCTGCCTGGAAAGTCATGGTGCGCAAAATGAGGTCATGATGCTGTTGATCTCTCGCATGCTTGCTCTGAAGTCTGGCCGACACCATGACACCCAGACGTTCAGCTCAGTACAGGAAGACTTAAGATTTCAACGTGAATGACATGGTATTAGAAGATGCGGGGGGGACTGGATAATAGTGAGGAGCGGAGGGGCCGGAGAGATGAGCGGTGAGGAGAGTACAATGATTTTTTTTTTACCTTTCACATATTACATTTATTATGCTCTGGGATATGGAGAGATAACAGAGCATAATAAGGGACAATAAATTTGCAGAGAATAACTTGTCCACAACCACAAATCGAATTTCCTGAGAAAAAATGCGCAAACAAGAAAATTCAAATTTTGCCTGATCTGCTTATCTGTGTAGAGAAAACTTTTTTTTAGCACAATTGAGTTGCTGTAGGGTATTATTATTACTTATTATTATAGCACCATGAATTCTATGGCGCTTTACATGTGAAAAAGGGGTTTACGTAGCAAACAACAAGTACATTAGTTTGAACAAAAACAAGGAGGAGGCAGGAGGAGAGAGGACCCTGACAGCGAGGGCTCACAATCTAGAATGGGGGGTGAAGATACAGTAGGTGAGGGCACAGCTGGTCATGCAGCAAGGGTTACTGCAGGTTGTAGACTTGTCGGAAGAGGTGGGTCTTCAGGTTATTTTTGAAAGTTTCCATGGTAGACGAGAGTCTGATATGTTGGGGTATCTTTTTTAATGGTCTGCGAATATATTTTTGACTTTATAAGTTCTTTTAATAAATTGGAAGTTTTTTTTGCATTTTGTTTTTAGTTATTTTGCAACAAATTTATTTAATTTCATACGTTAATATTTGTTTTTTTTTTAAATGTGCGCATTTTATTTTGAGGATCATGTTGTATTTTGGTAATCTTTTCTGGCCTATAATGCCAGCTGGTAGCAGGCAAATGTGACTGTCTTTGCAACTTTTCTAAAAATTAAACATTTCATATATGGCAACTTGACTCATGTGAATCACAAAGGTATGTGACATAAGTAATTATTACTTTTGCCAAACTTATGTCATCATTAGTGTTGAGCGATACCTTCCGATATCGGGAAATATCGGATCGGATTGGATCGGACCGATACCGAAAAAGTATCGGATATCGCCGATTCCGATACCGGAAACCAATGCAAGTCAATGGGACAGAAATATCGGAATGAAAATAAACCCTTTCTTTCCTTGTAGGTTAATTCTACATGAAGGAAAACAACTAAGAATAATGTAGAATGTATTGGGGGAGGTGGGGGAGACAATAAAGGCATAGAGGTTTAGCCCAATCAAATGGAATAGCAGGAATTAATATTTTTTTTAAGACATTCTGAGTTACGGAAATATTGACTATGTTAAGTATTTTTATATTTTGTCAGATATTTATGTTTCACTACTTCCATGCTCTTCACCTTCTTTTTTACTTCTCCCACACTTTCTCCGTCATCATCCTCAGCATCTTTTTCATCCACTTCTTCTTCACCTTCTTCATCTTCTTCTTCTTCACCTTCTTCGTATTATTCTTTTTTTTTACATTCTTCATATTCTACTTCTTCATCTTCTTCATATTCTTCTTCGTGACAGGCATTCCTGTACTTGTTATCTATAAAAGGTTGGACATTACACCTTTCGTTCTGCCCGTCACAAAAGATTTTCAACAGGATTTGTCCGCGTTCACTTTGGCCTGCAGCACCAGGTCTTTTCCAGGGGTACCACGAGGAGGAACGGACTCACCCCCATACACTGCTTAGTCATCTTCTGCTTATAATTTAGATATTATCTTTTGCTCTGATTTTTAGTCTTATGCTTAATGTTCTTCCGCTTTTTGTTCTGCAGCTTCTTGTACTTCTGCTTCTTGGTTTTCTGTCTCTTGTTCTTCTGTATCTTGGTGCTTGTCTTCTCTTCTTTGTCTCCTTGGTCAACTTCTTCAGGGTCATCTTCTTGGTCTTCTTCGGGGTGGTCTTCAGGGTCGTCGTCTTCGGGGGTCCTCGTCTTCGGGGTCCTCATCTTCTTCGGGTTGGTCTTCTGGGTCCTCGTCTTCGGGGTCCTCGTCTTCTTCGGGGTGGTCTTCAGGGTCCTCATCTTCTTCGGGGTGGTCTTCAGGGTCCTCGTCTTCTTCGGGGTGGTCTTCAGGGTCTTCATCTTCAGGGTCGTCGTCTTCGGGGTCCTCGTCTTCTTCGAGTTGGTCTTCAGGGTCCTCGTCTTCAGGGTCCTCGTCAGGGAGATCCAGAGTGATTACCAAGAACCATTTCAAAAAGCTTGAACTTGGAAATGTAGCAGAAGGTACAAGAAGGCTGAGGAACTACCGAGGACCAGCTGACGGTACTGGAACCCGGATGGGTAGCAGAAGGTACAAGAGCCAATGGAGCTGCCGAAGACCAGCTGACGGTACTGGAATTCGGTTACTAAGCAGGAGGTACCTGTGCCAGAAAGCACTACCAAGGACCAGCAGACGTTGGTGGAACTTGGATACCGAGAAGGAGGCACCTAATCCAAAGGCACTGCCGAGAACCAGCTGACGGTACTGGAACCCGGATGGGTAGTAGAAGGTACCCATGTAAAAAAAAGTTTCAAGGCCGCGAGCCGGCCGCAGTTACCAAAGTCCACAGTCCTACAGGGGGTGCTTGTCCTATTGGCACTATGGAACCAGCCTTCATTGCCAGATCCCGCAGCCCACATAGGAGTCACCTAAACTGCAGGCACCATAGAGTCGGCTAACCCGACCGCAACACGACAGGACAACGCATTGGAGGCAAAGTGACGTTGACACTACCCGGAAACAGCTGGCGTGCTGGAACCAGGCTGGGCAGGAGGGAGTACCCGTGCCAAAGACACTGCCGAGAACCAGCTGACGGTACTGGAACCCGGATGGGTAGTAGAAGGTACAAGAGCAAATGGAACTACCGAGGACCAGCTGATGGTACTGGAACCCGGATGGGTAGCAGAAGGTACAAGAGCCAATGGAACTGCCGAGGACCAGCTGACGGTACTGGAACTCGGTTACTAAGCAGGAGGTACCTGTGCCAGAAAACACTACCAAGGACCAGCAGACGTTGGTGGAACTTGGATACCGAGAAGGAGGCACCTAATCCAAAGGCACTGCCGAGAACCAGCTGACGGTACTGAAACCCAGATGGGTAGTAGAAGGTACCCATGTAAAAAAAAGTTTCAAGGCCGCGAGCCGGCTGCAGTTACCAAAACCCACAGTCCTACAGGGGGTGCTTGTCCTATTGGCACTATGGAACCAGCCTTCATTGCCAGATCCCGCAGCCCACATAGGAGTCACCTAAACTGCAGGCACCATAGAGTCGGCTAACCCGACCGCAACACGACAGGACAACGCATTGGAGGCAAAGTGACGTTGACACTACCCGGAAACAGCTGGCATGCTGGAACCAGGCTAGGCAGGAGGGAGTACCCGTGCCAAAGACACTGCCGAGAACCAGCTGACGGTAATGGAACCCAGGGTAGTTACTAAAAACAGAGTGGAGCCAGAGGTGTATTTGGAGGAGGTTTTAAATCAGTAGTACAGTGGATGTGGACAAAGCAGGAGAATTTGCCGGACACACAGCTGGGGATCAGCTGACGTTACTGAACCCCAATAACACTGGAGCAAGAGTTGACTGTGCAGACGGCACTTCTGAGCAGCAACTAGCGGTATTGGAGCCCAGGGTAAATACTAAAAACAGAGGAGCCAGAGGTGTATTTGGAGGAGGTTTTAAATCAGTAGTACAGTGGATGTGGACAAAGCAGGAGAATTTGCTGGACACACAGCTGGGGATCAGCTGACGTTACTGAACCCCAATAACACTGGAGCAAGCGTTGACTGTGCAGACGGCACTTCTGAGCAGCAACTAGCGGTATTGGAGCCCAGGGTAAATACTAAAAACAGAGGAGCCAGAGGTGTATTTGGAGGAAGTTTTAAATCAGTAGTACAGTGGATGTGGACAAAGCAGGAGAATTTGCCGGAAACACAGCTCGGGATCAGCTGACGTTACTGAACCCCAATAACACTGGAGCAAGCGTTGACTGTGCAGACGGCACTTCTGAGCAGCAATAAGCGGTATTGGAGCCCAGGGTAAATACTAAAAACAGAGGAGCCAGAGGTGTATTTGGAGGAGGTTTTAAATCAGTAGTATAGTGGATGTGGACAAAGCAGGAGAATTTGCCGGACACACAGCTGGGGATCAGCTGACGTTACTGAACCCCAATAACACTGGAGCAAGCGTTGACTGTGCCGACGGCACTTCTGAGCAGCAACAAGCGGTATTGGAGCCCAGGGTAAATACTAAAAACAGAGGAGCCAGAGGTGTATTTGGAGGAGATTTTAAATCAGTAGTACAGTGGATGTGGACAAAGCAGGAGAATTTGCCGGACACACAGCTGGGGATCAGCTGACGTTACTGAACCCCAATAACACTGGAGCAAGCGCTGACTGTGCAGAAGGCACTTGTGAGCAGCAACTAGCGGTATTGGAGCCCAGGGTAAATACTAAAAACAGAGGAGCCAGAGGTTTATTTGGAGGAGGTTTTAAATCAGAAGTACAGTGGATGAGGACAAAGCAGGAGAATTTGCCGGACACACAGCTGGGGATCAGCTGACATTACTGAACCCCAATAACACTGGAGCAAGCGTTGACTGTGCAGACGGCACTTCTGAGCAGCAACTAGCGGTATTGGAGCTCAGGGTAAATACTAAAAACAGAGGAGCCAGAGGTGTAATTGGAGCAACTTTAAAATCTGTAGTAGTGAGAATGTGGACAAAGCAGGAGAAATTGCCGTCCGCACAGCAGGGGAACAGCTGACGTTACTGAACCCCAATAACACGGCAGCAAGTGTTGACTGTGCAGACGGCGCTTCCGAGCGCCAACTGGTGGTGTTGGAGCTCAGGGATTACAGTTCAGGTGGTAGAAACATGAACATAACAGGAGACCTGGATACTGTTGCCAACCAATTATTTATTCTGGAAGAGGACTGGCAAATTCATGAGAGATCCAGGCCTTGTTCATTTTGAAAAAAGTAAGCCGGTCAACGTTATCGGAGGATAGTCGCATGCGACGGTCTGTTAGTACACCACCTGCGGCACTAAAGACGCGTTCCGATAATACACTAGCAGCAGGGCAAGCTAGCACCTCCAATGCATACTGACTAAGCTCTGGCCATGTATCCAGCTTACAGACCCAAAACTTGAAGGGAGAAGAGCAGTCTGGGAGTACACTAAGAGGGCAAGACATGTAGTCTGTCACCATCTGACGGAAACGTTGCCTCCTGCTAACTGGAGCCGTCTGTGATGGTGTAGACATTTGTGGCGGCGGGGACACAAAACTTTGCCACATTTCGGCCATACTGGTCTTGCCTTGTGCTGAGGCGCTGCTTCTGCTCCCTCTTTGTGCAGAGCTTCCTCCACTGCCTCGACGCACTGAGCTGCTTTGTAAAGCATTAGCAGCACTGCTCTCGGTTGGAATGGAGAACATGATGGAATGCACCAGTGCGTCTTGGTACTCCCGCATTTTACGCTCCCGTTTCAACGGTGTTATGAGGCTTTGTAAGTTGTCCCGGTAGCGAGGATCTAGGAGGGTGGACACCCAATAATCAGCCGTGTTGAGAATGTGGGCGATGCGGCGGTCATTTCTCAGGCACTGCAGCATGAAATCAACCATGTGCTGCAGACTGCCAACTGGCCAAGAAACGCTGTCCCCTGCTTGAGGCGTGATCTCTGCCTGCTCTGCATCACCCCACCCTCGCTCTAGAAACTGACTACTAGAGCATTGTGTACCTCCCTCCTCTGGACAGATGTCTTCCTCATCCATTGACTCCTCCTCATCCTCCTCACAAAGTGTCCCCTGCCTAGGCCTTTGTGAGGAACCACGTTGCGCAGACTGTAGAGAAGCAGATGGCATTTGTGACTCCTCATCCTCCACCTCTTCCAAGACCTCGTCCCTTAGTGCTTGCAGTGTTTTTTCAAGCAGGCAGATAAGGGGGATAGTCATTAGAGATGAGCGTTGTTCTACTCGAACTGTTCGCCAATCTCAAATTCGAGCTGTTTTGGGCGGTGTTCGAGCCGTTCGGCGAACACGAACAATTTGAGAAAAATTCGGCTGTTCGAGGTTATGTTCGATAACTGTTCGTGCACCAAAATCATAACTGGATTTTTTCTCAGTAATGATGAAAATTAATGTTAATACGCAGTTTGAGTGTACAGCGGGGTGGGGGGAGGGGCAGGGGATGGATCTCTGCAGGAACAATGAAGATCTCCATTTTTTTTTCTCTTTCCCGCATTTGCAGTGGGGAGGTGCAATCTGTCAGCCTATCAGCAGCGCACACACGGAGCGAAGTGCTTTTTTTCACACAAGCAAGGGCATGTGTCATTGGCAGTGTATGTCACATGTCCTTGCCCTATAAGACCAGCCATTTTCCCCGTCGCCACCATTTTCTCACTGCTGCAGCTGCGTGTTAGACGGCACCGCTGTTGCTGTGTGCGCTATACCTTGTTAATTTCAAGCCAATTTTCGCACAAATATACAGATAGCTTGGGAGTAGGGAATAGTTGTGATTGCAGTCCTTTTAAGGACTAGGCTACAGCATTTCTTACGACTTTTATCAGGGAGGTCTGTGCTCTTAAATAGATAGGTTGTGGGAGTAAAGACTAATTGTAATTGGAGTCCTTTTCAGGACTAGGTTACATGAGTTCCTATCAGTTTTTGCCAGGCAGGTCTGTGCCAGTGCTGTGCAAGTTTTTTTCACAGCATTTGGCTAAATCTAGCAAAGCTAATCCTTTTTGGCCTATTGCAGAGTGTGTTAGTAAGTGGAGTAGCCTATCTGTGTTGCAAGATATAACACCTGTGTATAGAATACCAATTTTTTTACTGCACCTAGTGAAGTAAAATCTTTTGGGCATAGCATCATTCTATTAGTCCATCTATACTGACCTCCATCAGGTTGCAAACTGAATATAATTTTTTTCTGCATCTAGCTCTGAAAAAATATTTGGGCTTCTAGCAGTGTGTGGGACTTGGTCTATTAGTCCATCTATACTGACCTCCATCAGGTTGCAAATTAAAAATAATTTTTTTCTTCATTTAGCTCTGAAAAAATATTTGGGCTTCTAGCAGTGTGTGGGACTTGTTCTATTAGTCCTTCTATACTGACCTCCAGCAGGTTGCAAATTGAATATAATTTTTTTCTGCATCTAGCTCTGAAAAAATAGTTGGGCTTCTAGCGGTGTGTGGGACTTGGTCTATTAGTCCATCTATACTGACCTCCATCAGGTTGCAAATTAAAAATAATTTTTTTCTGCATCTAGCTCTGAAAAAATATTTGGGCTTCTAGCAGTGTGTGGGACTTCGTCTATTAGTCCATCTATACTGACCTCCATCAGGTTGCAAATTAAAAATAATTTTTTTCTGCATCTAGCTCTGAAAAAATATTTGGGCTTCTAGCAGTGTATGGGACTTGGTCTATTAGTCCATCTATACTGACCTCCATCAGGTTGCAAATTAAAAATAATTTTTTTCTGCATCTAGCTCTGAAAAAATATTTGGGCTTCTAGCAGTGTGTGGGACTTGGTCTATTAGTCCATCTATACTGACCTCCATCAGGTTGCAAATTAAAAATAATTTTTTTCTTCATTTAGCTCTGAAAAAATATTTGGGCTTCTAGCAGCGTGTGGGACTTGTTCTATTAGTCCTTCTATACTGACCTCCATCAGGTTGCAAATTAAAAATAATTTTTATCTGCATCTACAGTACCTCTGAAAAAATATTTGGGCTTCTAGCAGTGTGTGGGACTATTTGTATTAGTCCATCTATACTGACCTCCATCAGGTTGCAAATTCAAAATAATTTCTTTCTGCATCTAACCCAGCCAATAGTTTTGGCCTAATACCACAGTTTGGCCACTCAGCTCTGCTCGGTTACCATCCATTGTTTTTTTGTGCAAACAACTCCAGAGTTGTGAATTAGTTAACCACCAAAATGAGTGGAAAAAGGCCTGCTGCTTGTGGAAAGGGGAATAGGCGTGTTGGGAAGGGGAAAAAAGGTTGTGTCCGTGGGGTAGGTGTTAAAGCAACAGTAACATCTGCAGAAGAAAGACCATCTTCCAGCCAAACTAAAATGTCTACTTCTTTTAGCGGACAATGTGATAAGATCCCTTTCTTACGGCCACGCCAATCGCTACAAATTCCAGATGAGGCACAAAAACAGCAGGTGCTTCAACGGATATCAAGTGCTCCTTTAAGTGGGCTCTCCCCCACATCAACTTCAACATCACAAATACTCCAGTACTCAAAGGTGTCACCCAAATCGCACTTGCTTCCTCACAGCTCCCAAATCTCCAGCTGCCCGTCTGAGTATGAGGTAGAACAGATGGTTGAGTCTGCAGAGCTGTTTACTCATACTATAGCCTGGGAATCAGAGGTCGACTCCAGCGCTTCTGTGAATCCACACGAGGAAATGATCTGCACTGATGCCCAGAATCTTTATGAGTCAGATCCAGGACCAGACGCAGAAGGTTCTGACCATAATGTAGACCCTCATTCCCAAACTGTAACTCCTGTTGGTGGAGACAATGAGGAAGACGATGATAAGACTCAAATACCTGATTGGAGCGACAACTTTAGTTTTTTGTCAGGGCAGGAACAGGTTGGCTCTGAGGACGACGGGTGTGATAACGCACAGGGTGATGATGATGAGGTCGGAGATCCCACTTACTGTCAACCCACAGTCAGCCAAGAGATGAGGTCAGCAGAGGAGGTGGAGGAAGATGCTAGTGACGACGAGGTCAGGTTGCGCCTTCCTGGACAGAGACGTAGTACTGGAAGCACGTCAACAACTGCATCCTCAAACACAACTCTGCCTCTCACCACAAGTCGTGGTGGCTCTTCAGGTCGCATGGGTGCTAAGCCTTGCATAGCCTGGGCATTTTTTCAGATCGATAAAGATGACCCAACTCGTGTTATCTGTAACATTTGTCAGCAAAAGCTAAGTAGAGGCCAAAAAATACATAGTTTGAGTACTTCATGCATGAACCGGCACATGGACATGAAGCATAAGTTGCAGTGGGAAGCTCAGTGTGCTACAATGCGGCCTAGCCGGCCGGGCCAATCACCGTCTGCCATATCTTGTGCATCCGCGGCCTCTTCATCCTCTGTGACTGGGGGGACAGCAGTCACACCTGTTTTGGGGCGCAGACCTGCCACCTCTTTACCCGCAACAGCCAGCGTGATTGGCAGGTCATCATTTTCTTTGGAGGTGGTAACACCAGCTGGTGTTGAGCGCTGTCCGACATCGATAGCACCACCTTTGGATCAAGGCAACCTAACATGTCCGCCTGCATCTTCCTCACAGACCGGCAGTTTGCCGGGGACACCCTTATCAACCCCGTCTAAGCACAATAGCCAGCCCTCGGTCCCTCAGATGTGGACAAGTAAAAGACCATTTCCTCCTAGCCATGAGAAAGCTAAGAGGTTGAATTTCACCATCTGCAAGCTCTTGGCTACAGAAATGCTGCCTTTCCGCCTGGTGGACACAGAGGATTTTCGAGACCTTATGTCCGTCGCAGTGCCCCAGTACCAGATGCCCAGTCGGCACTACTTCTCAAAGAAAGGTGTGCCTGCGCTCCACCAGCATGTCGCACACAACATCACCGCTTCTTTGAGAAACTCTGTGTGTGACAGGGTGCATTTCACCACAGACACTTGGACGAGTAGGCATGGACAGGGGCGTTACATGTTGCTGACTGGGCACTGGGTAACTATGGTGACAGCAGGACAAGGGGCTGCTGTCCAAGTCTTGCCGTCCCCACGAGTTGTGCGTCAATCCTCTTTATGTCAAAGTTCCTCCACTGCTTCTGCCTCCTCAACCTCCTCTCGGTCTTCCACCTGCACCCAAAGCCTGTCTGGTCATGCCACAAGCTTTCTAACTGCGAAGAAGGGATCCTGAATACCTCCTTACTATGCTGGCAGTAGGGCGCAACGTTATCAGGTGGTTTTTACATTGAAATGTCTGGGAAATGTGAGTCACACAGCTGAGGAGTTGTGGTCAGCTCTGGAGAACCAATTTCATGAATGGTTGTCTCCACTGGACCTGAAACCAGGGAAGGCCGTGTGCGACAATGCTGCAAACCTGGGTGCGGCCCTTCGCCGGGGCAATGTCACACACGTGCCTTGTATGGCTCACGTGTTGAACCTGGTTGTCCAGCAATTTTTAGCCCACTATCCCAGACTAGATGGCCTTCTGCAGAGGGCACGGTCGCTGTGTGCTCACTTCCGCCGTTCGCATCCCGCAGCTCAGCGACTTACATCTCTACAGAAGTCGTTGGGCCTGCCACTTCACCGGCTAAAATGCGATGTGCCTACCCGGTGGAATTCAACTCTGCACATGTTGCAGCGACTGTGGCAGCACCGACAAGCCCTGGTGCAATACGTTCTGACGTATAGCCTGGGCCAACGAGATTCAGAGGTGGGGCAAATCACGCTGGAGGAGTGGTCTCAGATCAGGGACCTATGCACCCTTCTGCACAGTTTTGAAATGGCGACGAAGATGTTTAGTGCTGACGATGCCATTATCAGCATGACTATTCCGGTGATTTACATGCTGGAGCACATGTTAAACAGAATTCGGAGTCAGGTGGTGGCACAAGAGGAGGTGGAGGAAGTAGAGGAGGAGGAGTTGTATGCGGAAGGGCTAACATCTGCAAGGTCCAGACGGTCGGCAGCACCAAGGCGGCAGGCATGTGAGGGTGGGGGAGATGGTTTTACCAGGGCGCATGGTAGCAGCCAAACTAGTGAGGAAGGTGCAGGAGCCCAGGAAGAAGTGGAGGACGAACTGATGGAAGACTCATCAGATGAGGGAGACCTTGATCACATTTCTGTTGTGCGAGGTTGGGGGGAGAGGACAGAGGAAGGAAGCATGATTGTTACCTCGCCACCAACACAACAGGGACTTGGCGCTCCTGGATGCGCAACACACATGAGTGCCTTCTTGCTGCACTACCTGCAACAAGACCCTCGAATTGTGAGAATTAGAAATAATCCTGACTACTGGGTTGCCACACTGTTAGATCCCCGGTACAAAAGTAAATTTGCAGAAATTATTCCTGCCATAGAAAGGGATGCACGCATGCAGGAGTATCAGCAGAGACTGTTGCAGAATCTTACATGTGCTTTTCCACAAAATACCAGTGGTGCACGTAGTGAATCTCACAGTTCCAACTTGCCAACCGTGGGACCGTCAAGTGTTCAGCACTCAAACCGTAACAGAACCACAGTATCTGCTGGTAACATCAATTTTGCGGAATCATTTCACCACTTTTTTAGCCCATCCTTTGCAAGGCCACAGGAGACAAGAAGTCTGACACATAGTCAACGCCTAGAGACGATGGTACAGGAGTATCTCCAAGTAAACATTGAAGCCATGACTGTGACACTGGACCCTTGCTCTTTTTGGGCTTCCAATCTGGATAAATGGCCGGAGCTAGCCACTTACGCCTTGGAGATCTTGTCATGCCCCGCAGCCAGCGTTCTGTCTGAACGTGTGTTCAGCGCTGCTGGTGGTGTGCTGACAGATAAGCACACGCGGCTCTCCACTGATAATGTAGACAGACTCACGTTCATAAAGATGAACAAATCATGGATCCGAAACGACTTTTCTACCCCTGTGTCATCCTGGGGAGAGTAAAAGCTTGATGATTGGTTAAAATCACCCTACCAACCGTTTTAAGCTTTCAAATTACTAATCATGTTTATCTGTATCTTGACTGGAAAATAATTTGGGCTTTGTAGCAGTGTGCAGCACTGATCCTATTAGGCCATCTATACTAAAGCTTCACCAGATTTAAAATTAAAAATAATTTTTAGCTGCATCTAGCCCGGAAAATAATTTTGGGGCTCCGAGATGCGCAAGGCACATAAGTGCCTTCTTGCTGCACTACCTGCAGCATGACCCTCATATTGTCAGAATTCGAAGTAATCATGACTACTGGGTTGCCACACTCTTAGATCCCCCAAACTTTTCGATCAACCTTTTCATTTTAATAAAGACCAAAAAAATTGTCATTTTTGAAATTATAAGCATTAGCAGGTTGTTAGAAACTGAAATCAAACAGTTTTCAACTCAAAACTTTATTCTAGGTGATGTTACATTTTCACATAGGACCCCTTGTTCGAAAGGAGCTTCTGAACTCTCTCGTCCATTGAATTTGTCACGTTTTGGATGGTTTGTGCTTCAATTGTTTTGCATGAGGACAGAATACCCTCCCAGAGCTGTTGCTTAGATGTGAACTGCCTCCCGCCATCATAGACACTCCTTTTAATGATGCTCCAAAGGTTCTGAATGGGGTAGAGGTCAGGGGAGCATGGGGGTCACACCATAAGTTTGTCCCCTTTTATGCCCATATCAGCCAGAGATGCAGATGTTTTATGTGCAGCATGAGATGGTGCATTATCATGCAGAAAAATGATCTTGCTGTGAAATACACGGTTCTTCTTCTTGAACCATGGCAGGAAGTGCTGTTTGAGAAAATCCACATACATTATGGAGTTCATCTTTAGCGCCTTCAGGGATCCTAAAGGGGCCGACAATCTCTCTCCCCATGATTCCAGCCCAAAACATTACTCCACCTCCTCCTTGTTGGCGCTGTAGCCGTGTTTGCGTGGGGTGTCCATCAACCAGCCATCCTCCACTCCATCCATCTGGACCATCGAGCGCTGCACGGCACTCATCCGTGAACAAAACAGTTTTGAAATCAGTCTTCATGTAATGTTTGGCCCACTGGAGCCGTTTCTGCTTGTGTGAAGTGGATAGAGGAGGTCGACAGGATGGCGCATGCACAGCTGCAAACCTCTGAAGGACCCTGCATCTTGTTGTTCGGGGGACGTTGGAGGCACAAGCAGCTTCAAAAACTTGTCTGCTGCTATGACAAGGCTTTTTTGCCGCTGCTCTTTCAACCTGACGTAATTGCCTGTAGGAAAGAGTCCTCAATTTGCCCTTATCAGCACGCACACGTGTGTACTGTGAATCAGCTACATACTTCTTGATTGCCAAGACACTTCATCCTGATCATCGCACAATGTTGATTGTAGTCATGCCTTGACCTAAACACTCCACAATTTGTTGCTTCTCAGCAGCCGACACATCCTTTTTCTTTCCCATTTTGGCAGAAAATGTAGGCTGCTTAATAATGTGAGAGAGCCTTCTTAAGTAGTCTTGCCTTTCATTGGACACACCTGCCAAACTAATTAGCACAGGTGTCTGCAATTGCTTACAGTGATATAAAGAGCCCTGACACACATCACCATCAATGAGTTTAACTGACAAACAAACAAATTCTTCCCTTATCACTCCTAAACACTTTTTGTATAATAATTTGGAACGCAGTGTACTGTGCTTTTCCACAAAACACCAGTGGTTCACGTAGTGAATCTTACAGTTCTAACTTGCCAACCGTGGTCTGTATGGAGTTGTTCAATAAAGGGCCCAAAATTAAGATAACATAGATGGGAGAGGTCTCTATGAATAGGAATTCCTAAGTATTTGATACCCTGTGAGGGCCAGGCAAAGGGAAAGTTGGACTGGATGGAATCCTATATGGATTTGGGGAGGGAGACATCGAGGGCCTCAGACTTCGCTGCATTGATTTTAAAATTTTACCATGTAACAAAGTGATCTATTTCAGCCATAACAGCATGGATGGATATATGTGATTGAGTGATATATACTAGGACATCATCAGCAAATAGAGAGCACTTGTACTCGGTGCCTCCCACCTCAATCCACCTAATATTGGGGTTATGGCGAATTGATGAGAGCAGGTGCTCCGTCACTAGGATGTATAAGAGAGGGGACAGAGGACATCACTGCCTTGTCCCATTGGTGATTGTGAAAGGTGATGAAAATGTTCTGACGCACCCCCTGGGCCTTGGGACACCCGGAGCCGGACCCTTTTTGGTGGATGCTGGTGGTTGTAGTCTTCGTGGCGGCGACCCAGTTCCGTGGCTCAGGGCGGTCAAACCAGTGGCGGAATTATTTATGTGGTTTTCATGTTTAAATGTCCGACTACGCCACCCGTGGATTGCGGTCAGAGTGAACCGCCGCTACAGGGCAGACCACTGAGGCTGGTGTTGTGGGTGCAGCAGAGCGTAGCATAACTCCCCAGGGGAGGAGTATAGCCTCAGGGCAGTGTATGCGGAGGATGGGGGTGATGGTGCAGGGCAGCAGCAGTAACAACACGGAGTCAGTGATGCAGTTCAGGGCCTTTACTCACAGTTCTTATTATCCAGACCACGTCTGCAGGTAACGGCTGCCCACGTCGTACTGTGCTCACCAGGTGAGGGGCTCAGACAACTCCCAGATAACTTTGGAGCACTTCACAGGACCCCCTTTGTGTGTCCTTTGTCTGGCCTTTCTTACCAACACTTCTGTCCGGCTGCCTCGGGCCTCCTCTTGGTAAACTTGGCGCCAGTTTCCCTGACCCTATGTGGTGCCTTCCTAGCGGGTGTAGCGAGGGGCTGCGCCACATAAAATGTCAGAGCCTCCGGTTTCTAGCTGAGGGTCGTTTCCTGCCTCCACTAGTTCGGGGACCGGTCTCCCCCTTTGGCCTGACCCCTCCACGCAGGTGGATTCGGGCGTGCGGTGGCGACTCGCCCGTCCGCACCCCTGGGATCCCTTCATTCCTCGTTCCTGGAGCCTTCTCTGCTCCTCTTCCTTCCTTCTCCCTCTTCCAGGCCTGGGCCTCTGTTACTAGGCCCGCCTCCGGAGCAGAGCTCATGCAGAGCCCCTGCTCCCTGCCACTTCTGCTCAGACTTCTCTGCACTGAACTAAGATGGTGCCCACCTTTTATACTCCCTTCTCAATGCACCCAGGAACTGCTTCCTCCCTGCTCCTGCACTACAGGGTTCCCCTTCCTCAGTGTTCCCTCCCCCCACTCCAGCCAGGGACAGGGACTGTCGTGCCCATCTCAGGGGCATATTGGTCGCCCTGCCCCACGGCAATGTGGTGTAATGCATGCAGGTGTCGGGTCCTGATCCACACTCCATCCTTACCTGAGAGTGAGATATCACACCTCTGGGTGAGGTGCAATACGTCTGTAGCAACCGAGCCCTCAGGGTGCTACAGTTCCATTTATCTTCAGCCTAGGTGACGTATTGTGATACAGGGCCGTGATTTTGGCTATAAAAGGGTCCCCTAGACCCCTACCCCAAGCTTTTTAAGAGAATCATATATGGCGTGCCAGGAGACTCTATGGAATGCTTTCTCAGCATCCAACGAGAGTATCTAATTACAAATTTTTAACTGCATCTAGCCCAGGAAATACTTTGTGCCTAGTAGCAGTGTCTGCTAGTGAGCGGATTATCCCGGCTGTTAAGCAAGCTGTACCACCTGTAGTTTAGACACTTAATTTTTTCAAAGGAAATGCTTCGGGACCATGGGATACTTAGTGAAGAGCATCAGGAGGCACCCCAAGGCATAGGGGCTGGGACTGGCAGTAGGATGCCTTGCGGTGGACAGCCGAGCTCGATCCTTATAAAAGCTTTTTAACTGCAGCAGCTTTAGTGGACGCTACTGGAGCTGGAATTACCGCGGCTGCTGGCATGAGACTTGCCCTCCAATAGATCCTTGTAAATGGATTTAAAGTGTATTCATTCAAATTAGAGAGACAATTTAAATTAAAAAGCTTAGCGCTGCCTCCACCACAGGGGGGCTCGCTCGACCCACCAGCGCACAGGCACCAGTATTGGGAGAGGGGGGCTGGCCGTCAGGGTTCACCGCGGCTCTGGCACAAACCCGGCAACACGGAGGTGGCACGGGCAGGAGCGGACTGGCCGTGTCGGCTTCTCACTTTTTGGATTTTAGAAGGGCATGACATGCCTATATCTGTGTCTCCCCCTCCTTTTACTCCTCCACCTCTTTTATTTTCGCATGACTATATGTACTTGTCACTTTTCCATGTGTTAGTTATGTCTTCTGAGCAGTTTGTCAGCTTTTGGACACCTTTGAAGGTGTTTTCTATGTGTTTCTATGTGTTTTTGTTTGCCTGCCATTGGTTTTAACGGTGTTCGAAGGTGTTCGACGAACAGTTCGACGAACAGTTCGGCGAACACATGGGTGTTCGACGAACCGAACTCGAACACTACGGGGGTGGCTCAACACTAATAGTCATGCTAACTAGTGCATCATCTGCACTCGCCATCCGCGTGGAATAATCGAAGGCACGCAAAACATGGCAAATGTCCTTCATAGAGGCCCACTCAGTGGTGGTGAAGTGTGAACGGCGCGCACTGCGACTTGTTTGCGCCTGCTGCAGCTGGTACTCCATTACTGCTGCCTGCTGCTCACACAACCTCTCCAACATATGTAACGTTGAATTCCACCTGGTGGGTAGGTCACATATGATGCGATGTTCTGGAAGACGTAATCGGTGCTGCAGAGCTGCAATGCGTGATCTTGCATTGCTGGAACGCCGCAAGTGAGCGCACTCTATGCGGACCTTGTGTAGCAGTGCATCAAGATCTGGATAGTCCCTCAAAAAACTCTGCACGACCAAGTTGAGCACATGTGCCAGACATGGGATGTGAGTGAGGTTGCCTAGGCCCAGAGCTGCCACCAGATTTCGGCCATTGTCACACACTACCATGCCTGGCTGGAGATTCGCTGGCACAAACCACACGTCGCTCTGCTGCTTGATGGCATTCCAGAGCTCCTGCGCTGTGTGGCTTCGATTCCCCAAAGAAATTAATTTTAATACGGCCTGTTGACGTTTGGCCACGGCTGTGCTCATATCGGTCATCATAACAGGTAACCGTTCACGGGTCGATGTGGAGGTAGACCGTGACGGCTCCTGCAGCGCTGATTTAGAGGAACTGGAGTATGAGGAGGAGTCCATGTGTACAGACTGGATTCCTGCAATCCTTGGAGTTGGCAGAACACGTACAGCGCCACTCTCAAGATCTGTACCCGGCTCCACAACATTTACCCAATGGGCAGTGAGGGAAAGGTATCGTCCCTGTCCATGCTTACTGGTCCACGCATCGGTGGTCAGGTGGACCTTGCTACTGATGGCGTTTGGTAGTGCATGTTTAATTTTTCCCTCCACATGATGTTGCAGGGCAGGGACAGCTTGCCTGCTGAAATAAAAGCGGCTGGGCACGTTGTATTGTGGGACTGTCAATGCCATAAAGTTACGGAATGTGTCAGTCTCCACAAGCCTGAATGATAGCATTTCAAGGGCCAGTAGTTTAGCAATGCCAGCATTCAGAGCCTGTGCTCGGGGGTGGTTTGCCGAGTATGGGCGCCTTTTCTCCCATGCCTGTGCTAACGATGGCTGTAGACTGGCCTGGGAGTGTGAGGATGACTGGGAAAGTGGTGCTGTGGGTGGAATTACACTGTGTCTCTGTACAACAGTGCCAGAGATTCTTCCATGGCGATCCTGTGAGGAAGCCGAACCAGCTGTGTGTGAGCTGGAGGAAGAGGCTACAACACGAGCTGAAGAGGTGGTAGGTGGCGCTGTAGGTTGGCCTTGGTCTTCAGTGTGTTTTTGTAACTCCACCACGTGCTTGGTCCGCACATGTTTCCACATATTTGTGGTATTGAGGTTGCTGACACTTTTCCCTCTTTTCACCTTCTGATTACACAGCTTGCATTTGACAAAGCAAATGTCATCTGCAACTTTGTCAAAAAAGGACCAGGCACTGCAAGTCTTGGGAGCGCCCGCTTTGGATTTTGGAAGAGCCATGCTCCTAATGGGTGCCGAAGTGGAGGCTACAGGCAACCAAGTCTGCCCCCTCCCTCTCCCTCCTTTTTGGGCTGTTCGGGGAATCTCTTCCTCAGAGCTGCTCCCACCACCTTCCTGTCCCTCACGCCATGATGGGTCAAGGACCTCATCATCTACACCACCCTCTTCAAACAACAGCTTCTCCTGGGTAGTCTCGACAGCACAGTACGCACCAGAAAGTGGCACCTGAGTCTCATCATGAGATGCGTACTGAGGTGTGCTGCTGACCATAGGCACTGGCCCACCCGCCTCTTCAGATTCAGAGAGACAAAACGGTTGCGCATCACTGCATACTACCTCTTCTTCAAATTCTCGAATTCAGCTTGGCTGGCCCCCTCTTTCCAAGCCAAGAGATTCAGAGAACAGAAGTAGAGATGGCTCCTGTCCAGGGCTCTCTGACTGCCTGGGCAATTTGGCAGGTGGTGAAGAGACAAATGGGTGCTCTTCAGTGCTCAGGACCTGAGAGGATCTGGAACTAACTGAAGTCGATGCGTTAGCTGCCATCCATCCGACAACGGCTTCAATTTGGTCCTCCCGCAGCAGTGGGGTACGGCTAGCTCCTACAAAGCTGCGCATAAAGGACTGTTCCCTCGTAAAACTGGGGGATGCTGAGTCACTGGTGCCTGCAGCAGGCACAGAATCCCCACGTCCTCTCCCTACAGGCGCAGAATCCTCACGTCCTCTCCCTGCAGAAACTCCACGCCCACGCCCACGACCACATGCCTTACTCCCTGCCTTCTTCATCTTGGTAGACTGATAAAGATAGGCAGAAATGTACCAAGGGCTTAGTGTGCTTATTCCTGAACAGCTGCTAACAGGTATAAGAAACACTAATTTTATAAAGTGTGGACTAGACTTTAATATGAGCTAATGTGGCCTACACAACTATAAAGTGGAGTGTTTGGTGAACTTTATTTAGGTTTTTTTTGTCACAAAAAGACACTGGATGTGCCTAAAGATGTAACAAAACTTTTTGTAGCTATTACAATGTAGGAAGGTAACCTACAATGCAATAGATGAGGCTACAAAAAATAGGCTTTTACTAATCTGGCTGGGGCTGCAGGCCCCAATGCTGCAGAAAGGCTCCTCTAACTACTCCTATATAGTGTGTTTGGAACCAATTTAGCTGAATACGGATGGAACCACCACACTAATAGGAGAAATCAGGAAAAATTATGAATTGGCAAAAAAGGACAATGTATGAGGCAGTGACACACACTGACCGCACTACAACCAGACGTGGCTGAAGCACACACTACAGGGTGAGCTGCACTCACACACACAGACCTTGCAGACAGCGGTGAACAGTACAGACGCAGAGCACTGTGCACTAGCGCTGCAAGACCAAAAAAATTTCTCTATCTACTCCTATATAGTGTGTTTGGAACCAATGTAGCTGAATACGGATGGAACCACCACACTAATAGGAGATATCAGGAAAAATTATGAATTGGCAAAAAAGGACAATGTATGAGGCAGTGACACACACTGAGTGCACTACAACCAGACGTGGTTGAAGCACACACTACAGGGTGAGCTGCACTCACACACCAGACCTTGCAGACAGCGGTGAACAGTACAGACGCAGAGCACTGTGCACTAGCGCTGCAAGACCAAAAAAATTTCTCTATCTACTCCTATATAGTGTGTTTGGAACCAATGTAGCTGAATACGGATGGAACCACCACACTAATAGGAGATATCAGGAAAAATTATGAATTGGCAAAAAAGGACAATGTATGAGGCAGTGACACACACTGAGTGCACTACAACCAGACGTGGTTGAAGCACACACTACAGGGTGAGCTGCACTCACACACCAGACCTTGCAGACAGCGGTGAACAGTACAGATGCAGAGCACTGTGCACTAGTGCTGCAAGACGGAAAAAAATTTCTCTATCTACTCCTATATAGTGTGTTTGGAACCAATTTAGCTGAATACGGATGGAACCACCACACTAATAGGAGATATCAGGAAAAATTATGAATTGGCAAAAAAGGACAATGTATGAGGCAGTGACACACACTGAGTGCACTACAACCAGACGTGGCTGAAGCACACACTACAGGGTGAGCTGCACTCACACACACAGACCTTGCAGACAGCGGTGAACAGCACAGAGAACTGTGCACTAGCGCTGCAAGGCACAGCGATTTATAAAGTAGCTTGGGTAAAGCAGAATAGACCAAATAGGTAGCTAAAACTGCCCCTCAGAACAACAGCATCCTATCCCTAACTGAATTCACAGCAGAGTGAGCTCAAAATGGCGGCGGCGGCTTTTATAGTGCATCATGACATAATTTCAGCAGCCAATCACAGCCATGCCATTAGTTAAGATGCCTACATGCCTAACAGGATGTTCCCACACTTCTTAGGATCCTCATTGGCTGAATAAAATGAAAATGGCTCATTGCATTATGGGAACTTCCGATTCCGGTATACGATATTGCAAAAGTATCGGAATTAAGTATCGGAATTCCGATACCGCGAATATCGGCCGATACCCGATATTTCAGTATCGGAATGCTCAACACTAGTCATCATCATTCCAACAGAAAAAAAAGTGAAAATGGGGTAAAGGACTTGACACGTGTTGGCCACAGATTTTGCACATAAACTTATTTGCAACAATAATTATGCCTTTTGTCATGCAATATTTTTATTATTATTATTATTATTTATTTATATAGTACCATTAATTCCAGAACTCATAAGATTCAGTTAAAATGGTCAGCTATACCCTTTACTTTGTACACATTAGAAAGATGAGTGCTCCAGGACTGGTATTCATTTTTGAAGAAAAAAAAAACTGAGATTCCAGTGTGGGGCTCCACTGGAATGGTTTCAGATGTGTAGTAATAGAAATTCAACTACATCTGTTATTCTGACACCCAGTGGCAAATATAAAAACTGCAATACTTGTCACAAGTGCACAGCTGAGAAAAATGCAATAAAATAAAAAATAAAAAATCATTTGAAAAATACAGAAATATATTGTAACAAAATTAATTATACCACATACTACTACTACTACTACTACAACAAATAATAATAATAATAATAATAAATGAAAAAATATGATCAAGAGCAAGGAGCTATAACAAGCTATTAAACCACAGGCAATTGTTTACTAGCGGTGGGAAACACAGAGAAATAATCCACATGGTAGTAAAGATAAATGCACTGCGCAACTTTGAAATTGCAACACCGGGAAGGAAAAGTCGCAGAGTTATAGAAATCACAGGATGTACAGACATAATAGAGTGAACCTGTCAGGTTGAATAATGCTATTAGCCTGCAGGTATACAGCGCCTTGAAAAAGTATTCATACTCTGTGAACTTTTCCACATTTTTTCACCAACAAACTTAAATGTATTTTATTTTGATTTTATGTGATATACCAACGCAAAGTAGAAAGTATGTGTGAAGTGTAAAGGAAATGATACAGGGTGTTCTACTTATTGTAAAAATATAAATCTGAAAATCGTGATGTACATTTGTATTCAGCCCCCTCCTGAGTCAGTACTTTGACCACCTTTCACTGCAATTACTGCTGAAAGTCTTTTTGGGTCTGTCTCTACCAGCTTTGCACATGTAGAGCTGACATTTTTGCCCGTTCTTCTTTGTACACTCCACCAGCTCAGTGAGATTGGATGGAGACATTTATGAACAACAATTTTCAAGTCTTTTCACAGATTCTCAATGTGATTTAGGTCTAGACTGTGACTGGGCCGTTCACACACATGAACATGGTTTGATCTAAATCATTCATTGTAGCTCTGGCAGTATGTTTAGGGTCCTTGTCTTTCTGTTAGGTGAATCTCTTCTTCAGTCTCAAGTTTTTTTCAACCTTTAAAAGGTTTTTCTCCAGGATTGCCCTGTATTTAGCTCCATTCATCTTCCCATCAACTCTGAACAGCTTCACTATCCCTGCTGAAGAAAGGCATTCCCACAAAATGATGCTGCCACCACCATGTGTGACTGTGGGGATGGTGTTATCATTGGTCTCATCTGACCAAAGCACCTTCTTCCACATGCTAGCTGTGTCCTCTACATGGCTTTTTGCAAATGGGACTCATTATGGGGGGCTGAATGCATCAGGGGGTATAAATCCAAATGCACATCACAATTTTTAGATTTATATCTTTAAAATATTTTGTAAACCATGCATCATTTCCTTTACACTTGAGAAATACTTGCTACTTTATGTTAGTATCACGCAAAATCCTGATAAATTGCATTTAAGTTTGTGGGTCTAAGATGAAAAAATGTGGAAATGTTCAGAGTATGAGTACTTTTTTAAAACACTGTATAAGGGTATGTGCCCACGTAGCGTTTTACAAGCTTATATGCTGCGGAATTTCCACAGCGTAAATGCTTGTGAAACGCTTGGCAATCCGTCCCCCATGGTCCCCAATGAGAATCCACAATTTCAATGCCCATGCTGCGGATTTTTCCATAGCGTTTTTGATGCGCTCAAAAATCCGCAGCATGTCCATTAATTTTGCGTTTACTCATGCGGAATTGCCTTGTCAATGCAATAAAAAACGCAAGGCAATTCCGCATGTCCCAAACACTTCTAAAACGTGCGAAAAACGCTTGCCAAATTCCGCAAGCGTTTTTCCAGGAAAGGACATGCTGAAATGAAGCGTAAATTTTCTGCTTCATTTCTGCAATGTGGGCACATACCCTCACAGTGCAGTTCTACGTCCCTGTATTTTAGAGGGTAAATAAAAGTACTATTTTTTCCTATAAAATTACTAAAAGATAATGAGAAACAATTACAAAAATGTCAATTTTAATGCTCTTTAAAAAAAAATCTAAGTTAAAACAAAAAAATCAGCAAGCAACATGGACATATTTGGTGTCCCTATAATAGTAACAACCCGCACAAGACAGCAATCATATTGATCAGTAAATGGAGTAAAAATGGCATGTTTGATTTATTTTTTCATTAAAAAATGTAATAAAAATATACTACTGAGACTGTGTTCACACATAGCGTAAATACTGCATTTTGTCCACATGATTTTTTTTTCTGCACATTTTCTGTAGATGTCGCACCACACTGTGCAATAACAATCTTCTCTGATTATATAGTTTTGCTGTTTTTTAATGGATTTTTTCACTTATTTGATGCACTTTTGATATAGATTTGAAGCAATGTTTTTAGTGTTTTTAAATAGTAAAGAAAAGCTTTGAATCTGCACTTAAAAATGCAATGGCATTTATTTGATATGCTTTTTTTTCAGGCTCTAACTAGAAGCTTAGAGAAAAAATGCACCAAAATTGCACAGATAACAGGGTTGAGTTTTCATGAAATCACATCCACTTTGCTTGGACATTAAGGCCTTGTTCATATATAGCATAAATGCTGCATTTTTTTCTGCTGCTTTTTTTGCTCAGAAATTCTGCTAACTAAAATAACTAATAAAGATTTGTGCAATTTGTAGGCATGGTTTTACTAGCAAACAATACTCAGTCCATCTAGATGGGAGTATTTAGTCCCAAAGCTTATTGTCCATATAAAACATCCTCTTGATATTAAAACCATTGACCCACTAAATCATTCTGGGCGCAGTCTGCGCCCTTATTCTAAAAAAAGAGTCAGTGGATCATTTTTTTGCAATCATGAGCATATTCTATATGGCATAACAAACTTCGGATTAAACACCCTTGTGGAGCATATTCTGAGTACTATTTATAAGCTTGCTGACACATGACTTGAGCATGGTGCCATGGCCTGGGAAACAGCTGAAGTCATCAATACTGATGAGCTGGTTGCACATATTAAATAACTGTGGCTTTGCTAAGCCTGACCATTTCAAGGTTTGAGGACAATATGTCAAAATTTGAAATGTTGACAAGTATGGAGTAGATGTTCACAGTCAACACTGGTTCCTCAGTTACATACTACTTCAAAATAGACCGTGGTCTATGCGTGCAGCTCCATCAAGTGCAGTCTTTGAGTGCACATTAGACATATACCATTAATGTACCAGAAGTGACCAGAACGTAAGGACCTACAATGATTTACTAACTGCTCCTTACTTTTCATTTTCCCACACTTACTCTCTCACCATGCTTACATATGCCCTTAAGGTTACTGCTACACTAATCTTTACTCTCCTTTGCTATCCCTAAACCCCAAAATCCACTAATCAAGTATTTATTTCTCCTTCCATCCTACCTCTCCACCTGATCTCCTCCACAGACCTGCTCCTAAACCTCAGATCCCTCCTTCTAAAACACAAAACAAGCCAAGAACTTTCCTTCTCCCACTTGTTTGCTTACTCTTTGCTTCTTCTCTCTGCTAGCGATATATATCACAATCCTGGACCTCCACAGCTAATAGCCCCCCATTATTTCTTCCTCCTATCACTCCTCACCAAGTACAAACTACCACAACATTTCCAACATAAAACCCAGTCACTTGATCCCCACTCCACCGCTCCCTTTCTCTGGAGTGCTTTGGAACTCCCGTTCCATCTGCAATAAGCTTCATGTCATTCACAACCTTTATATGTCTCACAACCTATTTTTCCTGGACCTCATCCTCCAGCACAGCCTTCCCTGCGGCACTCAGTTACCGAGGCCTTCACTTCACCCGCACTCCTCGCCCTGGCAATAGAAATGGTGGAGGAGTTGGTCTTCTCTGTAACAACTGCACCTAAAGCCCAACCCTACTTCTAGCCTCAATTATCCTCCCTTCTTTTGAAGTGAACTCTGTCTGTATCCACTCTCTCTCCAATCTCTAAGTGACCATCATATATTGACCCCTGGGCCTGGTCACCGCCCTTTATCAATCACTTCTCCACCATGCTTCTACACTTCCTCTCTGCTGACATTCCCACAATCATCATGAGTGACTTCAACACCCCCAGTGACACCCACCAGTTGGCAGACTCCAAACTCCTGTCAATTACTTCATCCTTTGGTCTTACACAATGGTCATCCACCGCCACCCACACAGTTGGATATACAGTACATTAGACCTTATCTTTACCTGCCTCTGCTCCCTATCTAACCTCACAACTCATCTCTCCCCCTACGTGACTACAATCTACTTAATTTCTCATATTTGACCTCTTCACCTGCCCCCCAAGTCTAGCAGCTGGCACATCCACACAGACACCTTGCACACTTAGAGATTTGTACACTCTCCATTCTACCACTGTCACCATATCTTTGCTACACAACACAGACAGTGCCGCCATTTTCTACAATGCCACATTCACATCACCTATTGACTCAGTTGCCCCTCTTGTGCATGGCAGAGTGCAATGAATCAATAGACAAGCCTATCACAGCAGCCTTACTAAAAAGCTTTGGCAAATTCCAGGGTTGCAGAGTGGCACTGGAAGAAAACAAACTCACAGGAGGAATCAGGTCAGTCTGAGGAGAGAATGAGAGAGAGAGAGTTGGGAGCAGGAGCTCTGTAGGAGCTCTGCTCAGGAGGAGAGGAAGAAGGAGCGGGTCTAGTCTGAGAGGCCCAGGAGGACAGACTGAGAGAGGATGGGAGCAGAAGGAAGCCTCCAAGAGGAACAGAGGGGATCCCGGGGGCACGGGAAGTGCAGGAAGCCACCCGTGTGCCCGAATCTACAAAGGCGTAGAGGGATCAGGCCTCAGAGGGGACCTGCCCCTAACTAGTGAAGAACTACAAGGCTCAGCTAGATAACCAGAGGCGACTGTACTTTCAAGGTGTAGCTGCCCAAAACCACAATTATATCGCCGAAAAGGTGGCTGCATAGGATTCAGGGGACTGCACGTCGCCCGACAAGATCCGAGGCTACTGGCTTGGGACACTGATTGTGAGGCACAGGGCAGGAGGGTGAGAGCCATAGCAGGAAGACGACCGAGGAAGGCACATAGAACGAGGTCCCGTTTAAGTACTCCTGAGATACTTGAGAGATTGCTGAACCCCTTCCTTGGTGAACGCAGGATGACGTGGGTGGTTATAAGCTGGCAGTTGTAACCTGGAGCAGCGTGATAACTGTGAGTAATACCTTGAAGACTGCACCCCACTGTTTCCTAGAATTATTGCTGCGCAATCACTAGCCCTGCATTACACAGCACCAGCAACATCTACCTCATAACATCACTATATCCTGCCCTGGAGCTAAGCTCTGCCTGTGGAGAGCTAAACCAACTCTGCTGCGTCACCATCAGCTCCAGAGGATCTTCACCTCAGCGGCGGCCCCATATAGCCGCATACCACAGGTGGCGTCACGAACATTATCTCTATAAAAACTTTATTCCCCTTTTACTTTTCCCCTTTTATTGACTGCCCTGGGTAACGGACCGGGTCACTGCCACTGTGACATACCCAGCATCGACCGGCCCGGCTACCGAGTACCCCACGGCCCATGGGGCGCGTCACTTACAAGCATGCAACAATCACATCTCTCCCGAAGAAGCCATGCCTCAACCAAACTTCTATATCCAGATATTGTCCCAAATTGCTGCACCAGTTCATCTCCAAACTCCTGGAACAGTATGTCAACATCAAACTTGTCTCCCATCTCTCATACAACTCACTCCTTGACAACCTACAATTAGACTTCCATTCCCACCAGTCCACCGAAACTATACTAACCAAAATTACTTGCAACTTACATCCAAAGCTTACAGACAATTCTCTATAGTCCTCAAGGCTCTGTCCTGAGACTCCTAATCTTCTCCATATATACCTATGGCCTGGGTCAACTCAAACTCCCATGGATTCTGGTATTATAACATGTTGACATGTCTTTTTAGTAATGAGTTCATCTTATTCACAGTATAAATTTCTCCTGCAATGACTTAGTCTGGCCATTAGGGGTCAGCAAGTAAAGAAAAAGCCGGGGGATCTGGAAAAAAGCCAAGGAAACAGAGAACCAGGAAGTCCTCCGAGAAGACGAGACGTGTCTGATTCCTAGGGGACATTTGGGAGCTTGTACAGATTGCAGCCAGACTGTGTGCCCAAGAAGAAGCTGTGCCTTGCGAGTAACTGAGATATGTGAACAGTCACCAACTGTGTAGTCAGTTAGGGAAAGCTAGTTAGTGGTTCCAGTACTGCTGAGAACTGCCTGGTGTATATCACTGCTGATGGACTGATCAGGCTTGATCCAGAGATTGTGAAGGATCTGGTATACTAAGACTGTGTACGTGGATACTACAAAGGAGCCCTGTTGTGAACTACACTTTGAGACTGACATTGATTCTAATTCCTGCTTACACCTGAACGTGCTGGAGAGCTTGGTGAGAAGGAGAAGCTGATCAAACCCCGTGGCCAGAGATCAGGGTCTAATAAAAGGTTTAGTTTGTTAACTGTTTGTATATGTATTAAGTCTGAGAGATTTCTCTTTGCTCTTGTAAGAAAAGAAACTGTATACTGTATAGGTAACGTGTTGGCTAAATATATATATATATACAGTGCTGGCCAAAAGTATTGGCACCCCTGCAATTCTGTCAGATAATACCCAGTTTCTTCCTGAAAATGATTGCAATCACAAATTCTTTGGTATTATTATCTTCATTTAATTTGCTTGCAAGGAAAAAACACAAAAGAGAATGAAGCAAAAATCAAATCATTGATCATTTCACACAAAACTCCAAAAATGGGCCAGAAAAAAGTATTGGCACCCTCAGTCTAATACTTGGTTGCACAACCTTTAGCCAAAATAACTGCGAACAACCGCTTCCGGTAACCATCAATGAGTTTCTTACAATGCTCTGCTGGAATTGTAGACCATTCTTCTTTGGCAAACTGCTCCAGGTCCCTGATATTTGAAGGGTGCCTTCTCCAAACTGCCATTTTGAGATCTCTCCACAGGTGTTCTATGGGATTCAGGTCTGGACTCATTGCTGGCCACCTTAGAAGTCTCCAGTGCTTTCTCTCAAACCATTTTATAGTGCTTTTTGGAGTGTGTTTTGGGTCATTGTCCTGCTGGAAGACCCATGACCTCTGAGGGAGACCCAGCTTTCTCACACTGGGCCCTACAAAATTTGTTGGTAGTCTTCAGACTTCATAATGCCATGCACACAGTCAAGCAGTCCAGTGCCAGAGGCAGCAAAGCAACCCCAAAACATGAGGGAACCTCCGCCATGTTTGACTGTAGGGACCGTGTTCTTTTCTTTCAATGCCTCTTTTTTTTTCCTGTACACTCTATGTTGATGCTTTTTGCCAAAAAGCTCTACTTTTGTCTCATCTGACCAGAGAACAGTCTTCCAAAACGTTTTAGGCTTTCTCAGGTAAGTTTTGGCAAACTCCAGCCTGGCTTTTTTATGTCTCGGGGTAAGAAGTGGGGTCTTCCTGGGTATCCTACCATACAGTCCCTTTTCATTCAGATGCCGACGGATAGTACGGGTTGACACTGTTGTACCCTCGGACTGCAGGGCAGCTTGAACTTGTTTGGATGTTAGTCGAGGTTCTTTATCCACCATCCGCACAATCTTGTGTTGAAATCTCTCGTCAATTTTTCTTTTCTGTCCACATCTAGGGAGGTTAGCCACAGTGCCATGGGCTTTAAACTTCTTGATGACACTGCGCACGGAAGACACAGGAACATTCAGGTCTTTGGAGATGGACTTGTAGCCTTGAGATTGCTCATGCTTCCTCACAATTTGGTTTCTCAAGTCCTCAGACAGTTCTTTGGTCTTCTTTCTTTTCTCCATGCTCAATGTGGTACACACAAGGACACAGGACAGAGGTTGAGTCAACTTTAATCCATGTTAACTGGCTGCAAGTTGGATTTAGTTATTGCCAACACCTGTTAGGTGCCACAGGTAAGTTACAGGTGCTGTTAATTACACGAATTAGAGAAGCATCACATGATTTTTCAAACAGTGCCAATACTTTTGTCCACCCCCTTTTTTAGGTTTGGTGTGGAATTGTATCCAATTTGGCTTTAGGACAATTCTTTTTGTGTTTTTTCATTGAAGACAAATTAAATGAAGATAATAATACCAAAGAATTTGTGATTGCAATCATTTTCAGGAAGAAACTGAGTAGATCTAACAGAATTGCAGGGGTGCCAATACTTTTGGCCACCATTGTATATATATATATATATATATATATATATATATATATATAATATATATATATATTTATGAGTGTTCTCTAAGGGGAAAACAAGGGTACCCAGATCCTATTGTATTAGTGTGTGAGGGGGGTGTAAGGTTATATTCCTGGGAGGACCACGTGCCACGTCCGCGGTAACATCCTGGGTAGGCCCTGTACTGAATAAGGGTGGGAGTGACATAGCCCAGGGGTAGTTTGGCACATTCCCGCGAGATTGCCACTTGGGCTCTCTCGGGCTGCATAACTTGTAATTTGTGTTAGTGGCTGCTGTGGTCCATATTTTGTAGAATCGTTTAACCCTGTAATTTGTGTGACCAGTATAAAGAAAGTTATTTGCCACTATACGAGGTCGGAGTCATTCATAGCAGCGCCGTATCCCTCATTCACATTCGACCGACGTTCCGGTCATTACAGTATCATCTATACTCTGACACTCAGATCTACCTCCCTTGCTCAGACTTCACATCTCTGCTGTCCAAAGTCCAGAGAGTTTATCAGCCATATCCTCATTCTCATCACACATTCTAAAACTCAATTTGGACAAAACTTAACTCATTATCTTTCCTCCATCTCACTCATCTCACCAATACAATCTATCACAATAAATTACATCACACTTCCCCCTGTACCAGGGGTCAGCTGCCTCAGTGTAACCCTTGACTCTGGCTTGTCTTTCAAAACATACATCCCAGCCCTTTCCTCCTGCCACCTACAACTCAAAAATATTTTCAGAATCCGTGTTTTTCTTATCCCTGAATATACTAAGGCTATGTGCACACGTACAGGATTTGAAGCAGAAATTTCTGCAGCATTTCTGCATCTCTTTGGCAGGAAAACCGCTGCTGAAAAAAACACTAATTTTGCCGAGATTTTGACCCATTTTTGATGCGTTTTTATGCATTTTTTTATACTTTTTTTAATGCGTCTTTAATGTGGTTTTTGTACATCAATGAATGCTTTTTGGAGCTAAATAAAGTTATTTATAAAAAGAAATGTGCAACATTGCTTTAACCCTTGGATTACGATCAGAACTAGGGTGAGTATATTGGTTTATTTAAATGATTGAAGAATGTGCCTGTTGTATTTCAAATAAAGTGTTTGCTCTGTGTCTGTGTGTTTATTTAACTCTTTACTTTAGTTTAATTAGGTTTGGTAATGAAAGGGACTGATTGACACCTTGTCATCACCACACAAAAGGGTTAGGTGTCCGATAATCATGTTAATCATAATTATACTAGTTAATCCCATTAGCACTTCCATTCAAGTCCTTTCTGGGGCAGCTGAGAACTGCTATTTTTAGCCTAGGAAGGTGCTATTAGGCAAACATGTTCCCTGGCTTTAATAACAGCTCACAGCTATTTCATTAACTGCTGTGTGCCCCCCAATCAGAAACAAGCAGCGCTTTGGATGCAACGTATTTTTGCTGCGTCCAAAATGCTGTGTTCTAATGCCGCACTTTTGTTGTTGGAAAATGTGAATTCACCACATATAATGACATTTCAATCGGTCAAAATCTGCAGTGGAGACGGGTGTGTCCGCTACAGAAATTGGTTTTGAAGCTGTGTGTTTATACAGCGTTGAACCCGCAGCGTCCAGATGTTACAGCATAGTAGATGGGATTTCTAGAAATTGCATGTACACTATGCGCATCTGAGGCTGCGGATCACCCATGGACACTGACATGCCGCACATCTTTCAGGACCCAAGAATGTCAAATTCACTTGCTTGGTCGCTTGCCTCTGCAACAGATATTTGACCACTAGAATGTATAGAATGCGGTAAATCCACATGGTTCAGTGAACACATGCGGATTTACCTGCATTCAATAGAATGCGTTTTGGACGCAGCAAAAATAGTCTGAATCGTGGGCACAGAGCCTAAAATGTAAAAAAAATGGCATGGGCTCCCGCGTCATTTTCATAACCTGCAGAGGGAAAGTCGACAGCTGGGGACTGATATTAGTAGCCAGGGAAGGGGCCATTAGCCAAAAATGTTACCTGACTATTAATAACAGCCCACAGGTGTTTGCTTAGCCTTTACTGGCTAGATTACAGGGGAACCCCAGAAAAAAAATTACGTAGGGTCCCCCTATAAAACCAGAAAAGGCTAAATGGACAGCTGCGGGCTGATAGTAATAGCCAGAGAAGGAGCCATGGAAAGTAGCCCCATCTGCTGCTAATAATATCACCCCTCAGCAGTCCCAGAAATGGTGCATCCATAAGATGCACCAAATCTGGCGCTTAGCCTCCGCTCTTTCCACTGCTGTGTGGCGATTGTGATTGGGATAATGGGGTTGGCGTTCATGTCAGCCTTGTATTGGCGGCTGACATGAAGCCCAGGTTAATAATGGAGAGGCGTCTTTAATACACCACCATTACTAACCCGGTAGTAAAGTTTACTATACTTTTTCAATAAAAGACACGGCCAGAATAAAGTATTTTATTGAAATAAAATGACTCACGGTTTTAATAATTTTTCTATTTCACGCCCAGTCCCTGAATCCCTAAATCTTCTGTAAAAAAAATAAAAAATAAAAAACAACCATATTCCTCACCTCGCCGTCACGATGTAATCCAGATTGTCCCTCGGCGATCTGGGTCACTTCTACAGCAGTCACATCAATCACTGATGTGACTGCTGTAGAAGACCTCAATGTACACTGACAGGAGTGTATTCACTCCTGTCAGTGTACATGGCTCTGCTGCAGGAGTGAGGTCACATGGGTTCATCAGCTGAAGATCAGCTGATCAGCCCCGGGGGTCTCAGCATCAGTGGTGCGTGGGAACATTCTCACGAATGTTCCCACGCAGCATCGGTGCCGTAAAGTGAGGTCCCGAGCTCATCAACTGATCTCCAGTTGTGAACTCACGTGACCTCAGCCGGTGCTGCAGCGATGTACACTGTCAGGAGCGAGTGCGCTCCCGTCAGTGTACCTCTGGCCGCCAAGGGATTAGGATGCCGGGGGACATCGCGTGGACACTGGGGGGCGCCAGACAGGTGAGGATAGGTGTTTTTTTTATTATTTTACTTTTTTTTTCTCACACTCGCCGTGCACACGACGCCTCGGCTGAGGAGACTACTGCTCCCCTCAGCCGTGCCGCTCTCGGTGTTATCAGCGGGACCGGCAGTCGGATGATGGGAGAAGTAGTCTTCCCCAACCAACCCGGGTACCACTTTATGTGTGTTTTTGCAGCGTATTTGACCCATTGACTAGTCAAATATGCAGCAAACAACTGCAGCAAATCCGCAAATATATTTATACCTGCGGGTTTGCTGTGGTTCAATTAAAGTCAATTTGCGGGAAACACTGCATTTACGCTACATAGAATGGACATGCTGCGTATTTAAACGCAATGACAATGGTGAGCGGAAAATTCTGTATCATGTCAAGATTGTCATTGCATTAGCTGGCAGACGGATTACATAACGATTTTGATGCATTTTCAAGTGGAAAAACAGGCATCAAAAATGCTACATGTGCACTTAACCTAATACTGTATTTTAGAGCATGTCCTCATCATGTCCCACCTAGACTACTGCAATAGCCTTCTCTGTGGCCTCACTGGTAACACTCTCAAACCTCTTAAGTCCGTCCTTAACTCTGCTGCCCAATTAATTCATTTCTATCCTAATTACTCCTCTGCTTCTCCTCTCTACAAATTCCTTCAATGGCTTTCAATTTCCAAAGAATCCAGCTCAAACCACTAACATTGACCTACAAGGCCATCCATAATTGTCTCCTCTATATATCTCGAACGTAATCTATCGATATCATCCCACATCTACTCTCCGGTCTTCACTAGTATGCTCCTCATCCAATCACCTTCAAGATTTCGTTAAGTACCCCCATGATCTAGAATTCCATGGTCCATCATATCTGATTATCCATTACATTCAGTACTTTCAGACAGAACTTGAAAACCCATCTCCTCAAGAAATCTTACAGCCGACAAAGACCCCCAAGCTACTGTCTCCTTCCCCAATAACTTGTAGAAAGTAAGCCCAAAAGGGATGGGCCCTCTCCTTTCTGTACTAGTCTGTCATTGTTAGTTTGTTCATTGTAATTTATATTTGTATGTTATATTTCAACCCCTTTTTACATGTACATCACCATGGAATCAACGGTGCTGTCACGGTACTCTTGCAGGATTTCTCAGGGGAAAAGGGTGCTTCTCTATCCCTCACGCTAGGGGGCTCCCTAGTCTATCCCTGTCTCCTGGATTAACCCGAAAGGTGGAGATGCCGGGATCAAGTGCCTTGCTATGCTACTGACTTACCCTTATGTGTTACTTCTCCCACCTAGAAAGATGTGAGCACAAAGTGTATAGGATAACACTAACCAGACGGACAAGGGAAGGACAGACAGGTATAAATAAAAACTGCAATCATACAAAATACACTCACCAAACAATAGAGGGGAATAGAGGGGAACACAGAGGAGGGTAAGGTCGGTGAAACAAAATAGAAGAGGATGAGGATGAACACACAAACAAACTCCATGTAGAAATCTCCAGAACAGCTCTCTAAATGCCAACTCCAAACACCGAACAACTCCTGCAACTCCAAACCAGGAAGAATGAACTATCACTGGCAAATCCCAAATGCCAGTGGCAAGCATATATACCAGAGGGGAGTGTCCAACACAAAACAGTTGAGGCAATCAATGATGAAAAGCTCCAGGAGATCAACTCAACCGATTAACCCAAGCAATGCCAGAGCAAAGAAAACCTGCACTGTTTAGTATGATGGTGAAGCAGTTCTAACCAGTGCAGAAGTTCGGGTATTCAAACTCTTCTGACCCCTCTCTCTCGCGGTATCCTCATGACAGGTGCTCTAACTAATTATACTAGCATTAAAACTGTGCCTCAGAGATACACTATGTGGACAAAACTATTGGAACACATGTCTTGATCACCAAATTCAGACTTTTCATTCAGTACCATTAACTTGGGTTTGTACATGCTGCCAATGGATCAGGCAGCAGTGTCCTCTGTCGGGTTCCCTTTAATTATTTTATCTACTTAATGCCATTTGGCTCTATTTGGCTCTCATGGCATATTTTTTTACAAAGTTCGCACCGTCTTTCAATTCCTCATCTGGATTAATGGTAATGCATGTATGAAGCTGAATTATTGATATTGACCTGGCAGTACTGAACCCATTTATTTAAATTTAGCTGTGATTTCCTGGACTTCTCTTATTCATATATGGATGCTACAACATTTAAAGTGCATGCAAAAAACTCCCAACTTTGTATCTTCTGCATAAAGTATGGTGGAGTGGAGAGTCAGAGGCATGTGAGGAGTAACAAGATACTCTCAATTTATCTCCATTGGGGAAACTCAGACATTAACCCTCCTTGAGATATCTTAATCAGCTTCTAGATACTAAGAGAATTAATTCTCACAACTCCAGACAGAATATGCACTGTATCATTCTCAATTTTATAAATGCCGAAAATGGTGCCACGTATATAGCTTGGAGGAGCTTATACCAGATATGAGAGTCTCTAAAAATTTCATAATAGATTTAAATTAGTTTCCTAGTTTCAGAAAACCCCTGCTCCCAGGTGCTGTTTTTTTTTAGAAAAAAATTTTACTTTATTCACCCTTGCGAGGTCCGACGTTGAGTCTCCATTTGCTACTCCCAGTGTCTGTTATTGATAGCTACACTGACATCACGTCGACAGCGTTGCAGTCAATGGCCGCGGTCCCACTATTAGTATTTGGTCCATATTTGGTCAGTATTTTTTCTCAGGAGTGGGAGCCAAAACGAGATAAGGAACAATGAGAGAAAAAGTATAATAGAGACAAGTCACCAATTCTGCATTTATCATCCACTCCTGGTTTTGGCTCCCGCTCCTGAGAAAAAATACCGACCAAATACTGACCAATTACTGATAGTGGGGCCATGGCCAATAAGTGAGTTCAACAGCTCTGCTCATGTACACAGCATGAGCCTCTCTGAGCCTCTGAGTTCACTAATTAGCCGCAATGCTATCAAAGTACTTTCTCACTAGACACTCGGACTCAGCACTGGACCCAAGAAGAGTGAGCAAAACGCAGTTTGATTTTTTAAAAACCAACTACACCTGTGGATATGGGCTTTCTGAAACTGGAAAATCCTTTTAATTAGAATAGCGGACACAACCTCATTCGGATTCGTGTTCGGATCCCCAAGAGTTTTTCCTCAATTAGGCTAAAGTTTAGTAAATGATCGAGTTTCCACTAATGCTTTTGTTAGGACTTTGGCTAGGATAATTGTGCTGTATGATGAGCAGGGGGGACATGTTTGATGAGGGGAGGGGGTGGGAATAGGTCTGAGGAGAGGCAGACTGTTTTTTATTTATTAACTTAAAGTGTGGAGATTCCAGCAGCCAAATAGGGTGCTAAAATCATCCACAACGTCAAGGGCTTGTGTCATTTAGTAAATAACCTGGCACTCAATAGACCTGAAGATATTTTTGAAGTAATTGTTTAATGATAATGTAGTACAGTAAGCAGACGTTTCGGTCACAAGGACCTTCATCGGTGTACAGAAAATGTAGATGTAATGGATGAGGCAGAAGCCTGGAGGAGAAGGTGAACTGTAGGGTATAGTAACCACATGTAGCTGTAATGGAGGTAGAACGCTGTGTCCACCGCTTGTCCAAGGCTTGCGGTAGTTTCTCTATTTTGATTCTGGGCTTGTGTCATTGACTGCCTAAGGCAAATGTCCCTCTCTATATAAAGAGCGGACATCTTATTTTCCCAGTGTAACAGCGCAGAGAGGCTACTCCTGCTGCTACAGGATAGTCAGATAGTTATCTAGGCGGTTGATTGTCAATCAGCTAGTTCAGATAGACAGGATCCTGTGTGGCTGTGAACTTGCCCTTACAGCATATCAATCCTTTGTGTTAATTGTGTGGTCCAGACTCTAGGCCACATTTCAGCATATAAATCTTTTGTGCTAATATTGTGCTCCAGCCAGGAGTCCACAGTTCAGAATCTAAATTCTTTGTGCTAATAGCGTGGTCCAGCCACATTATCTCAGCAAATAAATACTGATTGTTAATTTAGTGACAGGTGACTGACAGGTCTGGGCCTAGGATTTTGAAACAGCTGGTTAAAAGAGAGAATGGGTGCATCCAAAATGAATGAGAAAAAGCGAGGTCATGGTGGAAGGGGGAATAGGCTTGGTGTGTACGTGGAGTAGGTGGTAATGTTACTGAAAACTCTACTGAACAAACACTGTCATGTCCTATCCAAAGACAACTGACAACTTCTGTTACTGGATGGGCAACTCCACTCCCTTTCTTTGGCAGCCACACTGTACGCCTTGTAGATGAGGGCCAACAAGAGCATGTGCTCCAGTGGATGGCAAGCGCAGCATCAAGTGGCCTATCCTCCTTTTCCTCCACCTTAACATCACACACAGTACAGTCTTCAGGGGTGGCACCCCAAATACCCTTGTTTCCCCCCCGCATCGCAACTCTCCAACCGCCCAACTGACTGTGGGAAACCACAGATGGGCGAGTCTGCAGAGCTGTTCACACATTCTATTCCGGGGCTATCAGAGGTCTGCTCCAAAGATTCACAGATTCAAGAGGAGGAAAGCATCTGCACCGATGCCCAAAAGTTTTTTCAGTTGGTCTGAGCAACCAACCAGAGGTGGAGGAGGAGTTAGACGAGGAGGTTACGTTGCAGCTTCGCGCACAGACACGGAGTGATGTAAGCACGACATGCACTGCATCCTCAGCCACAACTCTAGCTGTTGCCAGCAGCGATCGTGGGTCTGCAGTTCGCAGGAGGGTCAAGGGTTTACTAGCCTGGGATTTTTTGAGACCGCAAAGGATGAGCCAACTCCCGTTATCTGCCAACTTTGTAAAAAAAACACTCAGCAGAAGCAAAAATTGCAATAATTTGACTACTACATGAAGTTACGCAAGTGAATATGTCTGCTGTTTTGTTTCACCGAGCACACCACATCTTTTTCAATCAACCATAACATCTCTGCCTGCACCTCATTCACAGTCCAGCAGTTTGTCGTGTTCACCCTACTCCACCCTCTCTCAGCACAGAGCCAGCCCTCGGTCCCGCAGTTGTGGTCACATAAAAAATTGTTTCCTCCTACACATGCCAAAAGTAAGAGCTTGAATTCCACTATCTCAAATCTGTTGGCCATGGAAATGCTGTTTTTCCGCCTGGTGGATAAAGAAGGTTTCCAGATGCTGATGGCTGTTGCAGTCCCTCAGTATAAGTTGCCCAGTCGCCATTACTTCTCTAAGAAAGCTGGCAACATCACTCATTCCTTGAAAAAATCTATGTCTGACAAGGTGCATTTCGCCACTGACACCTGGACGAGCAAGCATGGCTAGGAGCATTACATCTCGCTGACTGGGTGACTCTGGTGGCTGTGGAGGCAGGCGGGGAAGGTGCTGCTCCACAAATCTTGGAAACCCCAAGGCTTGCGTGATCCTGTAGAATGTAAGCCTGCAAGGCAGGGCCGGCTCCAGGTTTTTGTGGGCCCTGGGCGAAAGAGTCTCAGTGGGCCCCTTTAACACATGCCACGATTCATGATGTACAGATACCGCAGAGAAATATATATATAGTACAATGCCGAAGCTTTCACTTCTTACATTACATGAGTGATATCTATTGTAAATTCTACAATATCTCAGAAACCGGCGTATTCTCTCAACGCACAGTGCAGACTGGACAGTATAGTCTTCCATACAGTATTATGGGCCCCATATATTGCCCCATGCAGAATACTGGTCCCCATACAACGCTCCATACAGGATACTGGTCCCCATATAAACCTCAATACAGGATACTGGTCCCCGTATAACGCTCCATAAAGGATGCTGGCCCCCATATAACGCTCCATACAGGATACTGGTCCCCATATAACGCTCCATACAGGATACTGGCCCCCATATAATGCTTCATAGAGGATACTGGCCCCCTTATAACGCTCCATACAGGATACTGGTCCCCATATAACACTCCATACAGAATACTGGCCCCCACATAAGGCCCCATGCAGGATGTCACCTCTCCCCCCCCATATAATGCCCCATGCAGGATGTCACCTCTCCCCCCAATATAATGCCCCATGCAGGATGTCACCTCTCCCTCCCATATAATGCCCCATGCAGGATGTCACCTCCCCCCCATATAATGCCCCATGCAGGACGTCACTTATCCTCCCCATATAGTGCCCCATGCACAATGTCACTTGTTTCCCCCCATATAATGCCCCTTGCAGGATGTCACTTGTTCCCCCCCATATAATGCCCCATGCAGCATGTCACCTCCCCCCTATATAATGCCACATGCAGGATGTCACCTCCCCCCATATAATGCCCCATGCAGGATGTCACTTGTTCCCCCCATATAATGCCCCATGCAGGATGTCACCTCCCCCCATATAATGCCCCATGCAGGATGTCACTTGTCCCCCTCCCCATATAATGCCCCATGCAGGATGTCATTTGTCCCCCCACCATATAATTCCCCATGCAGGATGTCACTTGTCCCCCTCCCCATGTAATGCCCCATGCAGGATGTCATTTGTCCCCCCCCACCATATAATGCCCCATGCAGGATGTCACTTGTTCCCCCCATATAATGCCCCATGCAGGATTTCACTTATTCCCCCATCATATAATGCCCCATGCCTCCATACATATATAAAAAAAAATCAAATACTCATCTCACTTCTCACCTGCTGCTTCTGCTCCAGACTCCTCACCCGCGCCGGCGTCTTCCAGCTCTGCACTGTGACGGCTCAGGAGAGAGCGTGGTGTAAAGACTTCTGACCTGAGACGTCACAGTGCCGCAGCCGCAGAAGAGACTGGAGCTGCAGCAGAGGCACGGGGAGAGGTAAGTATTGTGCTGGGGCCCTGAGCAAGCGGGGGGGAGCGGGCGCTGACACTGGTACCGCACCACTCACGGGTCCCATAGCGTGGCGGGATGCCTGATGGTGAGTGGGCCCCCCCGGCTGCTCAGGGCCCCGGCACTTGCCCAGGTGCGCCGGGTGCTGATGCCGGCCCTACCACAAGGGCAGAGTCCTCTTCACTCTGTACCAGTCTATCATTGTTAGTTTGTTTACTGTAAGTGATATCTGTACTTATGTACAGTACCATGGAATCAATGGCGCTATATAAATAAATAATAATATTAAAGCTCTGCATCGAACACTTCCTCCACTGCTTCTGCATTCTCCACCTCCTCTAGGGCCTCCACCTGCGTCCTCAACCTCTGTCATAACGTTCCAACAGTCCAGAGAGAATCCCAGCCATCTCCGTACTGTGCAGCTAGGGCTCACCACAATCAGACAGTGTTTGAATTAATATTGTCATGGGTGTGTCAGGTGTAATAGACATTCACTCTGGATCTGGCTAGAGAAGGTCACTGCGCTTGGCATTACAGATGCCTTATTAATCCTTATTCCTTTAGGACCCAGCGGCGACCTTCCTCCTGCTCCTGCTACTGATTGACACACCCTTGTCTGGGAGTTTAAAACACTCAGTTTGCTCCAGTCCCGCTCAGCGATAGGTGTGGAACCTATATAGGGACGGTAGCGTAGGCAGGGTGATATGAGATCTACCTAGGAGTCTCCACTCCCCCTTTCCCTAGTGTTTGGGTTTCCTCCCCCTCTTCCCTTAATGTTGCACTTAGTCTTCCCCAGACCTTGTGTGACATTATCACCGGCCATGCATAAATAGGAATAAAGTAAACTGACACAGTTTTATTGGTGTGTGTTTTTTTTTCGGGAATGTTTTTTTTTCTTTCTCCCTTGGTTCATGGATTCTGTTGCAGAGCTGGCAGAGCAGCTGCACAGGCTGTCTATGGAGGTGAATGACGTCTGCTATGAGTTCCAGCAGCAGCAACAGTGGCTGCAGGTTCCTAATGTTGGGGTCTCTGTGAGTAGGCTGGTCCAGCTTGAACCCAAGGTTGCCATCCTGAACAGTTTTTCAGGAGGTAGGGACAAGTTTTTTGTGTTCAGGGAAGATTGTAAACTACATTTTAAACTTCGTCCTTACGCCTCTGGAGGTGAGGAGCAGCGAGTGGGTATTGTGATCTCACTACTGCAAGGAGATCCTCAATCCTGGGCTTTATCTTTGCAGCAGGATTTGGTTTGTCTACAGTCTGTGGAGGGGTTTTAGGGGCTCTAGCTCTCATCCATGATGACCCAGACCGAGTCTCCTTGGCTGAGTCCAGGCTGCGTCGCCTTCAGCAGGGAAATGGGTTAATAGAGACGTACTGCTTCGAATTCCGCAGATGGGCAACTGATACAAAATGGAATGACCTGGCTCTCAGAAGCCAATTTTGTCAGGGCATTACTGAAAGGTTGAAATATGCTTTGGCATTGTATGAAACCCCAGAGTCCTTGGAGACTGCCATGTCTTTGGCCTTACATGTTGATAGACACCTTCGGGATAGGTGGGTGAGACCACCTTCTCCGGAGCCCTCTTTTCGGAGTAATGCCCCTTTGCTGGGGAGCGGACTGGGATTGAACCAGTACTGGGGGGGAGGCAGAAGAACCCTTGCAGTTAAGGGGAGCCTCTGCAACGTACGTTCTCCCTGAGATCCGTGTAGTTTTTTTTTGTGGAAAAAAGGGACATTTTATTGGGGCCTGTCCCTTGATTCCTAAGCAAAAGGAATCCCGATTAACCCTTGGTAGTCTGGAGTTGGATTATCAAGGCGTGCGTTTATCATCAACCTGCAGTTCTCAGTTAGTCCTGACAGCAGAGGTGGTGCTAGAGAACAAGACTGAGAAAATTTCTGTGTTTGTTGACAGTGGAGCTGGAGTCGGCATGGTTGATGCTGAGTTTGTGAGAACTCATGGTCTTGCTTGCTGTACTTTAGCTAAGCCATTCTTTGCAATCGACCCATCATTGCCTCCTCAACATGCATATGACTGTTCTATTAACCTGACCCCCGGAGCTAAAGTACCAAAGTCCAGACTGTATAATTTTTCTGTCCCTGAGAGACAAGCCATGCAGGATTTCATTGTGTCTGGAGAAGGGACATATCAGACCCTCATCTTCGCCCGTGACTGCAGGGTTCTTCTTCGTGATGAAAAAAGATGGCGCTCTATGTCCCTGTTTAGATTTTCGGGAATTAAATCAAATCACCATCCGAGATCCATACTCTCTTCCTCTGATTCCAGATTTGTTCAGCCAGGTTGTGGGAGCTAAAGTGTTCTCCAAGTTGGATTTAAGGGGGGCCTTAAATCTGGTTCGAAACAGAGAGGGGGATGAATGGAAAACAGCGTTCAATACCCCTGAAGGGAATTTCGAGAGTCTGGTTATGCCTTTCGGTTTGACCAATGCACCTGCGGTGTTCCAGCATTTCATTAATGATATTTTCCATCATTTGGTGGGCAGGTTTGTGGTGGTCTATCTGGACGATATTTTGGTTTACTCACCTGATTTTGAGACACATCGGGAGGTATGTTAAAAAGGTGCTTCAAATATTAAGGGATAACAAACTACATGCTAAATTAGAAAAGTCTATTTTCGCCATACAAGAGGTGCAGTTTTTGGGGTACCCATTGTGAGCTTCAGATTTTTGGATGGATCCGGAGAAGATCTGTGCTGTCCTTGATTGGAATCGTCCCGAGAACCTGAAGGCTCTACAGCATTTTCTAGGATTTACTAATTTTTCCAGGAAATTTATCCAAAATTGTTCGATAATTGTGAAACCCCTCACTGACATGACAAGGAAGGGGTCTGATCTTTCTAAATGGTCGGATGCCGCCCTGCAGGCTTTTTCCTCCCTAAAGAGCGGTTTTTCCACTGCACCTATACTCTGTCAACCCGATGTTTCTCAATATTTTATTGTGGAAGTTGATGGGGGTTGGGGCTGTGTTGTCTCAGGGTTCGTCCACTGGTAAAAGGAGTCCAAGCACTTTCTTTTCTAAGAAATTATCTTCGACTGAGAGAAATTATGACGTGGGTAATAGGGAACGTCTGGCGATTAAATTGGCATTCGAAGAATGGCGACATGGTTGGAGCGGGCTGTCCATCCTATTACATTTATCACAGACCATAAGAACCTGTCATATCTTCAATCAGCTAAACGTTTCAACCCTAGGCAAGCTAGATGGTCCCTGTTTTTAACTAGATTCATTTTTGTTGTCGCTTTCCGTAAACGGGTCAAAAATGTCAAGGCTGATGCTTTGTCCCGGAGCTTCCCTGATGGTGGTGATCATGAGAACCCTGCCCTGATTTTGTAGAAGGGGGAAGTCATTTCAGCATTGCATCCTGAACTGGAGGATGAGGTGTTGGAGGCTCAGGGGGATGCCCCTGCCTTCTGCCCTTCAGGAAGGTTATTTGTACCATCTAATTTGCACCGCAAAGTAATTAGGGAACATCACACAAGGCAACTGCAGACCTCATTTCTCATCATTTTTGGTGGCTGGGGTTGCATCGGGATGTGATTGAACACATGTCTGCTTGCAGTATTTGCGCGCGTTCTAAAGTATTGCATACCCGTCCGTCTGCGTCTGGTACTCTTCTTCCGCTACCTATTCCTAGCTGGCCATAGACACACTTGTCCATGGATTTTATTACTGACCTACCGGTATCTGCAGGCAAAACTGTGGTTTTGGTGGTTGTAGATAGGTTCTGTAAAATGGTTCACTTTGTCGCATTACCTGCATTTCCGAATGACAAGACTCTTGCTCAGGTGTATATAAGTAAGATCGTGAAGCTTCACGGGGTTCCTTCCGATGTGGTGTCAGATCGGGGGACCCAGTTTGTTTCCAAGTTCTGGAAAGTGTTCTGTTCCCGATTGGGGGTGCAACTGTTCTTTTCCTCAGCCTTTCATCCTCAGTCAAATAGGCAGACCAAGCTCATCAACCAGAATCTGGAGACTTACCTCAGGTGTTTTGTCTCCGAAAACCAGGAGGATTGGGCATCTTACTTACTGCTATCAGAATTTTCTATTAATAATCATCACCAAGAATCTACCGGCAGGTCACCGTTCTTTGGTGCATACGGTTTCCATCCACAGTTTTGTACTTTTAGTGGAGGAGGGGCTTTGGGGGTTCTTGAGGAGGAACATTTTGCTTTGTCGCTCTCCTCGATGTGACGGGGGGTTATGAGTAATTTGAAGATCATGTGAGACAGGTACAAACGTATGGCTGCCAGGCAAAGCTCGCCAGGTCCGGACCTGAGTGCGAATGACTTTGTGTGGTTGTCTACCAGGAATAGCAAGTTAAAGGTTCCTTCCTATAAAATAACCGCCGTCATTAATCCAGCAGTGTTTTGTCTTCAGCTAACTCCTGCCCTTAAGATCTACAATGTGCTTCACAGGTCTCTGCTCAAGAAATATGTAGAACCTCTTGAGTTTTCACCCTTACCGCTGCCCCCAATCATGGTTGATGGTAATTTGGAGTTTACGATTTTGAGGATTGTAGATTCTCATCTCCAGCATCGTTCCCTACAGTACTTGGTACACTGGGAGGGTTATGGTCCAGAGGAAAGGATGTGGGTTTCAGCATCAGAGTTGAATGCCCCTAGGTTGGCTCGTGCATTCCACACCTCTTATCCTGAGAAACCTGGTCCTGAGTGTACGGAGGCCACTTGTAGATGTGGGGGTACTGACACGGGTTTGACAGGTGTAATAGACATTCGCCCTGGATCTGGCGGTAGAAGGTCACTGCACTTGGCATTACAGATGCCTTCTTAATCCTTATTCCTTTAGGACCCAGCGGCGACCTCCCTCCTGCTGTTGATTAACACACCCTTGCCTGGGAGTTTAAAACACTCAGTTTGCATCAGGGAATTGCGGGTGATACTACTATGTACCTTTGTGCAGGCTTGGAGCACTAGCAGTCAGCTAGCTTCTTCTCTGGTGCCCTTGGAAGACAGTTGGCGTTACTCCTCTGCTGTCTGCTCAAGCTACGTTTATCCCTTTTGTTTATCTACCTTGTTGTCTTTAGTTTGTAGTAGGGCATGCTGGTGGTGCCCTGAGACGGATAAGAGCATTTGGCTGTTCCCTGAAAGTGTAGACTGCCTAATTTTTATCAAGATGAACAAGTCATGGATCTCCAATGACTTTTGCGCCCCAGCCACAGACTGGGCAGACTAGGCAATGGTGTAGTTTTTAGTGTGCTGCATTGATCTTGAGTTATTGCAGTCTGTAACACCTTTGATGTGGCTTCTGTGCCTGCTGTTGCTACTGCTGATGATGATACTAACAATTTTTTAAAATGTAGAGACTCCAAGTTGGGTCTCCATCTGGTAAGTGGCCTGTAGTGGAAGGGATGTCAAAGCCCCATTATAGTATTTCTACTATGGGTAAATTAATGTCACTTTATTGGTGTATGGAAATATGGAGACTCCAAGCTGGGTCTCCATCCGGATGGTTGCCTGTGTTATGAAGACCCAGACATAGCAAAAATATAAATTGTTTTTTTCTAAATTAATAATGATATCTAGATATTTAAAAAAATAACCATAACACCTGTTATGGAAGGGGTGTCAGAGCCCCATTATACTATTTCTACTCTGGTGAAATTGATGCCACTTTAGTGGTGTGTGGCAATATTTTTTGGAAATGTAGAGACTCCAAGCTGGGTCTCCATCTGGTGTGTTGCCTTGTAGTGGAAGGGGTGTCAGAGCCCCATTGAACTATTTCCACTATGGTGAAATTGATGCCACTTTAGTGGTGTGTGGAAATAATTTTTGGAAATGTGGAGACTCCAAGCTGGGTCTCCATCTGGTGTGTTGCCTTGTAGTGGAAGGGGTGTCAGAGCCCCATTGAACTATTTCTACTCTGGAGAAATTGATGCCACTTTAGTGGTGTGTGGCAATAATTTTAGAAAATGTGGAGACTCAAAGTTGGGTGTCTTTCATGTGTGTTGCCTGTAGCAGTAGGACTCCTAGACAGGCAGGCCTGCACTTACTTTCAGTGAACTACCTGTGTTACTGTCCTTAAAGTTTTCTAGCAATAGTAGTCTATGAAGCTGATATTTGGGCCACCTGAGTGTGGCTGAGCAGAAAAGCAGTTTGAACTATTGCATGAGGTATCAGGGCTCCCAGCACAGCAGGTGTGGCACCCCAGGGGTCTGGTTACCACAGTAATAGAAATATTACGTCTGAGAGCAAGTGGGAGGTTTCTCTGGTCAGGAGCCCTAAGCATGCTACACCGCCTGCCCAGACCTGGGAGGGGAGGAATCTGCCCTTATAAACTGGGTCTGGGGCGGGATTAGGTGAGTCAGAGCCTGGAGACAGTTCCAGACACAGGGAAAGTGTCAGCAAGGAGCTCTGTAGGAGCAGGAGCGAGTGCCAGGGGCTGGAAGCTAGATAGCTCGCCCTGGCTGAAGACATTAAGACCGGACACGGAGTCCGAGGCTGTTGGGACATCCAGGTCCAGCAGCAGAATCCAACCGGCAGGGGATTCCATGTCCTCTGGCCAGAGAAGCCCGGAGGCACGGTCACAAGCAAGGGACCAGCACCGCCATTGTGAAGCAGAGGCTAACAGAAGGCCCCAAGTCACCGGCCGTACGGGTGAGCACCACACGGTATACTCAGGGACGTGGGCTACTTCTACCCGCACACAGCAAGGTAGCCAGGAAAGAGTACAGATAGACGGGGAGGCCTACAACTGCACCTGGCCAGTGGAGATCCTGCAAGCTCTCAGACTGACCAGGCCTCTACTGCCAGCCAGTACTCCCGGGAGGGTCTGCTTTATAACATCAGTAAAGACCCTGAACTGCACTGCACGGACTCTGAGTTATTCCTGCTGCGCTCGTGCACCATCACTCCCATCATCCACACTAACTGCCCTGAGGCTATACTCCTCCCGTGGGGATTCATCCCCGTTCTTAGCTGCACACACAACACCGGCCTCAGCGGTCTGCCCTGCAGCGGCGGTCCCCACTGACCGCAATCCACGGGTGGCGTAGTCGGACTATTATCTCACTAATAAGACTGCCACTGAATTGACCACCCTGGGCACGGACCGGGTCGGCGCCATGGAGACTACAACTCCCAGCGATCCGGCTCCGGGTATTCCCTGCACAACACAGGCCCAGGGGGCGCGTCACAGGCCTACACCGATCCCTCACCCACCTCATCTTAATTTGAACTTAAATTCAAAGCTGTAAATGCTGGCTCAGACCCGAATACTAGTGATGAGCGAGCATGCTCATCACTGCTTGGTACTCACCCATGCATCTCACTGTTCGACATCCTCGGTGCTCCTCAAGTATTTCCGGGGTGCTTGGGCAGGAGCTGCGGTCCCCGCCCTGCATGTTTGTCACTATTTAGGCAGCCAATAAACATGCACGGATTGCTTGCCACTCACTGTAATGCTGTAGCCATGTTGGTTATGGCATTATAGTGATTGGCTGGCCGCATAGTGTCATCGGGTCTATATAAGACCTGGTGACCCTATGCTTGTGACAGTCTACCCCGGAAACAGGCAGAGTAAGGAGAGATGCTGCTAAGCTAGAGAGAGAATTGGCGGTTTATTAGTTAGGTATAAGTATTCCACAGCAAGATATATATCCATCTGAACAAACAGTCCTTCTGAGCACTAATCCAGCTGCATATATTACTAGTGATAGCAGGAGTTAGGCAGGGTCTGTGGCAGTGTATACAGCACAATAGGGTCCATTGCACTTTCTGTCTGCTGCTGCTGCTGCTGTTACAGATATCCATATAGCCCTACATATCCGGGCTTTTTTTTTTTTTGCTCTTAATCCTGATTATTTGCAGACAGAGTACACCATTTTACTGCTCCATTAGCTTGTTAGTAGAATACAGCCAGATTTTTTGATTATATTAGCATTACCATATTGTGGAAGCAGAGAAACTTTTCCATGGTCACACGTGATCCCATATTACTGCAGTAATAATACAGGCATTTTGTGGAGTGTGCCAAATACTACACTCCATTTAAAGTCAGCGTGCTGTGTTTTGCTGAGCCTATTCACACTTGGTCGCTGACAAATATCATACTATTAGGCGAATGACTTAAACCGTGGTCATCAGACGTGATCCCATATTACTGCAGTAATAATGCAGAAATTTTTGGGAGCGTGTCAGATATTACATTCCATTTAAAGTCTGTCAGGTGTATGTTGTTTCAAACTATTGACACTTGGTTACTGACAAATACCATACTATTAGGCGACTGACTGAAACCATGGTAATCAGACATGTTCCCATATTACTGCTGTAATAATACAGAAATTTTTGGGAGCGTGTCAGATATTACACTCCATTTAAAGTCTGAGTATAACGTCACTTATAGACTGACAATAAAACATACAAAAATCAAGCTAAAATGTATTTTACTGAAAAAAAAATGTTAACAAACATTCTTTTCAGGGTAATGACTTGTAAATAAGACCAAAGAAATAAAAAAAAAAAGTATGGACTGTGGAAGAGATTTATACGACCAGAATGAATGCTCATCTCGAGCTGATGATACCACCTAGCAGCCACTGTCCCTATTGTAAATGCATGTAACAGCGTTATCGATAGGGAATAGAATAGATTTTATTTATTTTTTTCGGCAGCACCAGCAGCACGCTGTACAAGGCAAAAATACCTGTCTGGATCGGTGTAATACGCTGTCTATACTGCGATACCTCACCCATAAATGAATTTCAGATAAGACAGGTAATATTCTAAAATATAGAATCTATTTGAATTGTCCTTCCCATTAATAAAGAGTGGGTCTCCTATACTGTTATTCCGTATATTCAGCAATTTCAAGGGCTGGCAAAAATTAGGATGCACTCCAATACACATTTGAAGAGACGTAAAAAAATCTATATATAAAAACACAGCAGGATCTTTAGTATAAAAACCAGACTTGCCAATGTAACCTCAATGTAATCACATTGTACAGCTCCTGCACCTCCTCTTCGGCCTCCATCTCCAAAATGACCACATCAGTCGCAAGCTGGAAGCACTGCAGCACTGCCTCAGCCAAGCGGCAACAGGCTGTGCCGAAGATAATATGCTTATGCTTAGGTGACAAACCGCATACCGCTGCAGAGTTGTTGAAAGCTTTAACAGAGCAGGCAGATCCGTGGCTCTCACTGATGAACATACAGCCAGGCATAGTCATGTGTGACAATGGCCGGAACCTGGTGGCGGAGAAATGACAGCCACAGTAGATACGGTTTCCCTGTATGCCAGTCCTTTCATCCAACCTAAAGAATATGGCTGTGGTGAAATACAACTCTCACCGAGAATCAGCCCTGGCTAAGAAAAGTCTGTGTGAAGGTTCCCAGACACTCTATGGCTGCAGTTTTTACTGTGAACTGGTTCCAGCAATCTATAAGACTTAAAAAGATGCAATCTGTCACCTTGGCAAAGCCAAATTCTGTTCTCCCTCTGATATCTAACAAACAGGTCATGCTGGAGAAACTTGCACCTACTGCCAGTGTCTTCAACTCCTTTGTGAGAAACTAAAGTTTGGGCAGCCACTCAGTCTACCAAATTAAATTCCTGAAACAAGAGGTGTTTATAGGGAAAGAAAATAGGAAGCGCAGGCTTCTAAGTGTAGAAGTTCGATTCCAAAGGTATATATTCACTCACCTATTTGCTGTCTTGAGGTACTGCATGTAAATCCAATCAGTGAATTATTCCATTCCTCTTTCCATTCAGTTTGCTGCAGAAATCTGGGAGCTAATGAGAGCACTGGACAGTGCTTTCATTGGCGATACCACTTTGTAAATTTTTTTCCCAGCAATATGCCCTCCTGAAGGATGATGATGGAACTCAAAATTCAGATTAGAAGATAATTTTTATTTCAACCTAAAATACAACTGGTTTTGACTTCTTTGAGCCTGCCTCAGGTATAATATCATGCATGCAAACACAGGGAGAACATACAAACTCATTGCAGATGTTGTCCTTGGTGGGATTTGAATCCAGGACCACAGCACTGCAAAACTGCAGTGCTAACCACTGAGCCATCATGCTGCCCTCTCTGTTCTCCCTTTGATATCTAACATGCTAGAGAAACTTGTACCTATTGCCATTCAGTGTCTTCAGTTCCATTGTGAGAGACTAAAGTTTGGGCAGCCACTCAGTCTACCAAAATAAAATTCCTGAGAAGGAAATTGTGGATGGCTTTGCTTCTGGTACTGGGTGCTAATACCAAACCATGGCGTGCTATACTTCACTGGAAATATTCCAGGCTGGTTGGAGCCAAGCTTATTCCCACAGAAAAGTACCAGCAGCAAGCTAAAGAGATTGGTGGCCTCTATCATCATGAATAATTTGCTCATTGTCTAGGAGACTGACCATTGTTGCTGTCTACTTTGTGAGCATTGTGTTGAAGCTTGATTGACCCAGGGCTCGCAATCCTATGCGTCAGAAACACATGTTTCGTCCCAGGGTCCGAGTGGGTCCCAGCTTCCACAATATTAACCTAGTGTGCCATCAGTGAGATGTACCGTCCCTGGTCACAAGCACTTGTCCACATGTCGGTGGTTAGGTGGTCCTTCCCACTAACTGCGCTGGTGAGGGTATGGGTAATGTTCTGGGACCCATGCTTGTATAAGGCGGGGACGACACTGGGAGAAATAGTGGCGGCTGCGGACCGAGTACCGAGGGCCACCCGCTACCTTGAGGTTGCGGAAAGCTTCCGCCTCCACGAGCCTAAAAGGCTAAATTTCTAGTGCAAGCAGTCGAGAAATGTGGCAGTTGAGTATAGTGGCCTGTGGGTGGGTGGCTGCATATTTGCACTTGTGTTCCAAGGACTGGGGTAGGGACAGCTGAATGCTGTGCTGAGACAAGGACGTGGACGTGATTGCTGATGGTTATGGTTGCAAGTGTGCAACGACAGGTGCAGGGTGGGAGGCATCTTCGCTTGCATCATGGATGGAGGCTTGGCATGCACGTACAACAGGGGAAGAGGCAGTGGTGTCACCCACAGACACTGTTTCTGGACCCTGGTGTTCGGCCCATCAAATTCATCGTTCATCACCTCGTCTTCCACATCCGCACCCTGGTCCTCCTCCTCCTGACTTTCTGTCCATTGTGTCTCATCATCATCCACCTCTTCTGACTGTAATTGCACTTTCCCACCCTAACCTTCGCGGGACCATGGCTGCTCAAATATTTGGCCATTGCTACATGCAATCTTCTGTTGCTCCGCTTGAAGCGGACCGAGCTAGAGGTCAGAATCTATAAATGGAAAGAAGAACAGAACAGCTCTTCATAGTTTACAAGTGTGGGATGAGTTGTCTCCGGGCACTAGGCATGGTGGGAGGAAGGAGGATCAGGGTGAGGAGTATGCCGACTCCAAGTAAAAAAAAATCTCCCTAATCCACATGTTCCACAAACAAGAATCTGCAAATACACTAGCGCATGGCCTCATCATCTTTCGCCTTAGCGACTGCAACTTCCTGCTCTGTGACCTCTATTGCAACACTCTCGCACTCCTCCAATCTATCCTAAACTCTGCTGGCCGACTAATCCACCTGTCCCCCCGCTAATCCCCGACCTCTCTTCTCTGTCAATCCCTTCACTGGCTCCCCATTGCCCAGAGACTCAAGTTCAAAACCCTAACCTTGGCATGCAAAGTCATCCACAACCTGTCTCCTCCATACATCTGTGACCTAGTCTCCCAGTACTTACCTGCATGCAACTGATGCGCCCCCTGGACCGTGGGGTACTCGGTAGCCAGGATGGTCGATGCTGGGGGATGTCACGGTGGCAGTTACCCGGTCAGTGACCCAGGGCGGTCAATTAAAGGGAAAGGTAGAAGGGGAATAAAGTTTTTTATACATATAATGTTCGTGACGCCACCTGTGGTATGCGGCTATATGGAGCCGCCGCTGCGGTGCAGATCCTCTGGAGCTGATGGTGACGCAGCAGAGTTGGTTCAGCTCTCCACAGGCAGAGCTTAGATCCAGGGCAGGATGTAGTGATACTATAGGGTAGATGTGGTTGGTGTGGCGTGATGCAGGTGATGACGCAGACAATAATTCTAGAACACAGTGGAGTGAAGTCTTCAGATTTATTCACAGTTGTCAGACTCAAGGTTACCAGCGCCAGGGTAACTTCCCATGTCGTCCTGTGTTCACCAAGGAAGGGGTTCTGCAATCCCTCAGGTAGTTCAGGAATACTTAACGGGACCCCGTTCTGTGTGCCTTCCTCGGTCGTCTTCCTGCGCTGGCTCTCACCCTCCTGCCCTGTGCCTCACAATCAGTGTCCTAATCCGGTAGCCTCGGATTTTGGCGGGCATCGTGCAGTCCCCTGAATCCTATGCGGCCACCTTTTCGGCGATATAATTGCTGTAGTGGGCAGCTGCACTCTGAAAGTACAGTAGCCTCCGGTTCCTAGCTGAGCCTGGTTGTTTTCCACTAGTTAGGGGCCGGTCCCCTTTGCGGCCTGATCCCTCCACGTCCTTGTAGATCCGGGCATACGGGAGGCTTCCGCACTCACCGTGCCCCTGGGATCCCCTCTGTTCTTGGAGCCTTACCTCTGCTCCCGTCCTCTCTCAGCCTGTCCTCCTTGGCCTCTCAGTCTAGGCCCCCGCCTCTCTCTCTCCTCCCGAGCAAAGCTCCCACAGAGCTCCTGCTCCCACTCTTTCTCCTCTCAGACTGAACTCCCTCCCTCAAGATGGTTCCCCTTTTTATACTCCTACTGAAGGTGCTCCCCTGTCTGCTTCCTCCACCCACACCCACTACATGGTTCCCCCTCTCTTGGTTCCCCCACTTCCAACCAGGGACAGGGCTCAGCATTAAGCCAGTGCATCTTACCCCGCCTGCTGGTCTGGAATGGTGTAGTGTTGGATGCAGGTGGGTGGATCCCGGGCAGTACTCCCCCCTTATCTGAGAGTGGGGTACCATACCTCTGGGTGAGATGCAGTACCTCTGTGGCGACTGAACCCGCAGGGGCGACACACAACCTCCGATACTCACATGATATCCTTCTCTACTCCCCTTTTATCTCGTTTTCTCACAATCGCATGCAAGATTTCTCCCATTTATCCCCCCTACTCTGGAACTCTCTCTACCCCAACATTTCAGACTCTCGCCTACTGTTGAAACCTTCAAAAGGAACCTGAAGACCCACGTCTTCCGACAAGAGTACAATCTGCAGAAGCCCTCGCTCTACCATATCACTACATGACCAGCTCTACCCTAACCTACTGTATCCTATTCCTCATCCATCAATTGTCGACTGTGAGCCCTTGCAGGTAGGGTCCTCTCTCCTCCTGTACCAGTCGCTGTCTCATTTTTGTTCAATATTATTGTAATTATTTTGGATATGTATACACCTTTTTGACTTGGAAGGCGCTCTAATAATAAATAATATTAATAATAATGTGGTCCAGACTCACGGCTACTGAGACTGGACCGTGTGGAAGACAGTGTGGTGGTGGTTGCAAACTGACTGAAAATGTGTCACCCAGGGGGAATATAGGGGACTCGGTACCCGGGCCTTTTACCTTGTTTAGGAAGTCACGGCAATCGGCTCCCGGGCCCGTACTCTGGGTCTCTCTTTAAAAAGGGGTTTTAGTATACAGTTTGTCTCGTGACGCCACATGTGGTTTCTGGTAATGGTTACCGGTGCTGCTGCAGACCTCTGGGGGGTGATGGGATGGCAGCTGGGATGTATCTGCTCCCCACAGGCGGAGCGGGCCCCCGGGGCAGTGTAGGTGCAAATGGTGGTGATGCTGGGGCTTGCAGTGCAGGAGAGATGGCGCAGCAGGAGTAACTGACTGAGACAGGAGATTCACTTCAGTACCTTTACTGGTGCGGATGTCAGGTACAGTCCAGGGTACTCGGTAGGAAGGGTGCACTTCTGGACTTCTCCCCAGTGATTGGGTATAAGGCCTCCTGGTCTGTGTCTCCCTCTCTCTAAGCTCCTGGCCAGCCTGCAACTGGGCCTAGCTTCTGTGTCGTGCTGTTCCTTCACCCGTCGCTTGGTAGTAGGACCTTTCTCTGGCAACCACTATCCCTGGACGCCGGGGCCTTCATGGTTCCTAGTCCTGTCAAGGGTTTAGCTTCAGGTCGACCAGGGACTTTTAGTCCTCCTGGTATGCTGGTGATCCCTACTGGGTATAAAGGACCCTGCAGGCGCTGACCCGGTGTCCGGTTCGTGTCTTGGGGTGAGCCTATGATGCTCCTCTGCCCCCTCAACTCTTCTCTCCTCTCCTCCTTGCCTCCGGTCACACTCAGTGCCCTCAATACATCAGAAGATGTGCTGCGTCTTCACTACACTCAGTGGCAGCACACTCTCTGACTAAACTCCCCAACTCCTGGCTCCACCCTCCATATATATATCCCTAACGGGCTCCCTCTGGTGGTATGAGGTGGAAGGGTGGAGGTGTTTGTTTGTAACGAGGGCCTCTTGTGGAGAAGTCCATCCATGCACCCTTTTTGGTCCTGTGGTACCTGTGAACAGCAGGATGCCACATTCCCCCCTAGTACAATTCAGTACTCCTGGACTGAAGCATTTTGTAACAGGTTACAACAAAAATAACAATTATAATAACATTTTCTTAAAACACATAATAAACACTCTTCTTTAAAGTCTCAGTGAGATCCATTAACTGGTGTCCATCTCACTGGTGAAGATGAGCAGAATGAGGGACCCGTCCGAAAACCCTCAACATAGGCCCTGGGCGTGGCTGCAGGGCATAGGTGATCCAGGTGCTGGACCACGTCTTCGGCCACGCCAAACGTGTTTTTGTTCTGTGGTCAAATAAAGGGAGCACTTTTGATGAGTGCAACTATTTACAATGACAGTTTTTGGCTGCTCAAAGTCCTCAGCCTACAAGTCTCTCTACCCTGACGGGTAACTACATGCACACATTAATTTCAGTTCACATAAAAACAATACGCAATACCCAACTGGGTAACTATTTATAATGTAGGCACTTTGTGCTTATTTACTAAACCTGGCAGGGATTTGTCCTTGTGTGCTGCGTGTGGACCGTCGTAGCACTGGGGTGTTACTAGTGTCTGTGCATGTGACGCGCCCCCTGGGCCTGTGCTGCTGCTGCTGTGCAGGGGGAATACCCGGAGCCGGATCGCTGGGGGTTGTAGTCTCCGTGTGGCGGTGACCCGGTCCGTGCCCAGGGTGGTCAAACCAATGGCAGTCTATTTGTATTGTAATAAGTGTCCGACTACGCCACCCGTGGATTGCGGTCAGTGGGGACCGCCGCTGCGCTGCAGACCGCTGAGGCTGATGTTGTTTGCACAGCTGAGTATGGGATGACTCCCCACGGGAGAAGTATTGCCTCAGTGCAGCTAATGTGGATGATGGTGGTGATGGTGTGAGCGTCCCAGTACTTATGGTGCTGGTGCGGCGAGGAATCACAGAGACGTGCAGTTGCAGTTTTCAAAGCTTTACTCACGGTTGTTATTCTGGTCACTTGTGCACATGAGGGACCGCCTGAGCCGTGCTGCGTTCACCAGGCAAGGGACTCGGTCAACTCCCAGGCAATTCCAGAGTGTGGTTCAGAGCTCCCCTCTCTTCCTTTCTACTGGCAGTCCCCACCAGGGACCCACCTTTGTCCAGCTTCCTCGGGCCTTCTGTTGGCGAAACCTCTCTCCGGTTTCCCTGACCCTATACGGTATGCCTTTCTGGTGGATGTAGTGAGGGGTCGCACCAAGATGTGGTCACAACCTCCGGTTTTGGCTGAGGATTAGTCGCCTCCACCAATTCGGGTTCCGGTACCCTGCTCTGCCAACCCTTCACCCTGTATCTCCTCTGGGCATATGGGGTTCCTTCTGCCTTCGTGTCTCTGGGCCTTTCTCTGTGTTCCTTGCTTTCTTTCTCCTCTGTTCCAGTTCCTTTCCTACTTTCCTTTCTCTTCCTTCTTCTCTCTCTCTCTCAGGCTCCAGCCTCCTGACAAGGCCTGCCTGCAGAGCAGAGCCCATGCAGGGGCTCTGCTTCCTGTCTTCTCCTCAGACTGTCTCCACTGAACTGAACTGGACTGGACTGAACTGGCTCCTGTCCTAAGATGGTGCCCACCTTATATATCTCCTTCTGACACCCGAGCCCAGGTGACTAGCAACCAATGGGCTCCTACCTATGCCCAGAGACCCACCCCTATCTGCTCCTACACCACTGGGTATTCCACCCCCTCCCCACTCCAGCCAGGATCAGATGCTGTCATGCCTGCACTTCTGTCTAGTGGGAGCACCGTTGAGCTGTTCCTCGGAAATGAGGTGTGTGTGGTGCATGCAGCCTACTGAGCCCTAGTCCACACTCCATCCTTACCCGGGAGTGGAATATCACACCTCTGGACTGAGGTGCAATACCCCTGTAGCAGCCGAGCCCTCGGGGTGCTACATTCCCCCCTGGTAAATCACAGCACATCCTCGGGCTGGAAAAGAGCAAAGACAATTTAAACATACAAGTTTTTAGAATGCATTCGTATATAAGACAATAACTTTTCACTCATCCCTTTATGGGAGGTATTCTTCTTTTTTTTTTTTTTTTTACGTTACTGGTACTCTTTTTCTTTTCTTTAACATTCTTCTGTCACCAGCTATGGTCAAAACTACCGGAACTCTTTTATCATATAAAACATCACATAAAACATTTGCAGTATTATTCTAGCAGCATATAAAACTTTTTCATTTTAAACATTTTCAAGTGAAACATTCTTGAGCTCTGGCCGCTGTGCAACTTGCGACCAGGTAAAGGTGCAACAGTCCATTTAATCCATCTTGAGGTAGACGTTGCGGTTTTTTGTATAAAACCAGTAGGGGGCGCTTTAAGAAGCGCAACTATTTACAAAGGATTGGCCGCTCTCAGTCCTCGGCCAGTGGGGATAGGGGAATGGCTGTTCACAGTCCTCAGCCTGGTAATTTAGGAAGTGGCACACAAGTAACAGTTCTTGTACCCTGACGGTTAACTATATACAGTTCCATTTTACCGTTTACTGGTAACGGTGTCCTTCTCGCTCTTCCGGGTAATCTTCTGATCCGTCCGGATCCTCAGTGTATTCCGTGTCTGGGCGGTACTGCAGTTCCTCCTCTGTGAGCCGGTGAACGTGGAGGGCGTACAGTCCCTTTGCGCCCTTGTGCCGGGTGTAGGTGACCACGTCGCCGGGGTACAGGTCACGTCCGTGATGTCCCTCTGGCAGGTGGCTTTCAACATCCCTTCTAGTGACGAAGACGTCGGTGTCAGCCTCCGGGTCTCTGACGAAGCCCCAGCCATGCTCCAGCTGGAACTTGACTACGGTCCCGGTGGCTCTGGGTCCGCGGATGGCGTGGGTGTCTTGTCGGGCCCTCCTCTTTTGCTCCGCGCTCCTGGCCTGGAGTCGCTGCTCCCTGATGCGCCTCTGCCGCCGCTCTCTTTCATAGGTGGCTAGCTGCTGATGGCAGCACTCCAGGCGCTGGGCTTCTTCCGCCCGGGTCTCCTGGGTGAAGCCCATGAGGTTCTCGCCAGTGGGGTCCCATGCAAACTGGGCATCCTCCGGCAGGGGTGGAGCGATGTTGGCGGGCTCCGGGGCCGGGATCAAAGGCTCACTCAGGGGTCGCTCTTTCCGGAGACGGGGGTTGGCGAACTCCGGCGGCCATTCAAAGGGTAGCCCTTCCGGGCTGGTATATTGGGCATACAGGTCCACACCCAAGGGTGGCACTGTGGGCTTCGGACAGGTGGGAGCGCCCGGGGGCACTCGGCCTTGCGACCAGGCCGGTGGTCGCTTGTTGGTCGCGCCCGCGGGTGGCACCGCCAAGGTAGGGGGCGCTGGTGAGGCAGCGGTGCCCGGGTGTGCTGGGTCTTGCGTCCTGGCCCGTGACGTCTCACGCTGTATGGCGCCAGGGTTCAGAGGGCACAGCGCGGGGCGGGGCGTGACGACGGTGCTTGCTGCCTGAGGCCTAGCTGGTGGCAGTGGAGGCGTGGTGTCAGGTACGGTCCCCGGGGCTTCGGGTCCCGCAACGGAGGGTGAGGGCAGGCTGGTGTTCCCCGGGCTTGGGGTGGTGGCGTCCCCATTACCTGCCTCGGTCTCCGTGGCCTCCTCCGCGGCGTCATCTGCAGCTGCCGGTCCCTCTTCTCTGCGCCCAGTGGTAAGCGCGCTGCCCGGTTCCGGCGGGGTCCTCTGCTGGTCACCTCCGTGCTGCCGGGCCATCTCCTCTCTCCACCCGGCAAACACATCCCGCTGCGCCCGGACCATTCTTCTGTTCAGATCTTCCAGCGCTGCGCGCGCACGGTCCGGGTCTCTAGGCAGTTGGGCCAGCAGTTCTGTCAGGCTGCAGGGTGGCTCCTCTTGCAGCAGGCTGCGGGCCAGGGTGCTGGTGGAGTTTTCTGCTCCCTCCATCTCCGGGTGCAGCAGGTCCAGACTGATCTAGGCCGCACCCAGCCCCTCAGTTTTCTTTCCTATCCGCCCCCATGGGGGTTGGTCTTGGGGGCATCTGCTGACAATCACATTCAGGGGCAGCCCCCCCACGTTGATGGACATCTCCATTGCCGCATTCATGTTTGGTGGGGGCGGGCTCCTTCTTTGGCGCCACTCTGGGACCCGGCCCACGATGGGAGGTGGCTTCCTGCTGTTCTTAGGTGCGCACATAATGGCGTCCGCTCTGCCAGGGCGGGAAAAACGGATGAAGATGGCGGGAAACGGTCCAAAATGGCGTCTGATGGCGGGAATCGGCTCCGGATGGCGGGAAACGACTCCGGACAGCGGGAAACTTCTGGAAATGGCGGGAGACTTCTTTTTAAGGTACATGTGCAGTTTTCTTCAGGCACGCAATACCCGCTTGTGGCGGGTTGGTAATGATCCTGCCGACTACGCCAAAGTTGACGCGCCCCCTGGGCCTGTGCTGCTGCTGCTGTGCAGGAGGAATACCCGGAGCCGGATCGCTGGGGGTTGTAGTCTCCGTGTGGCGGTGACCCGGTCCGTGCCCAGGGTGGTCAAACCAATGGCAGTCTATTTGTATTGTAATAAGTGTCCGACTACGCCACCCGTGGATTGCGGTCAGTGGGGACCGCCGCTGCGCTGCAGACCACTGAGGCTGATGTTGTTTGAGCAGCTGAGTATGGGATGACTCCCCACGGGAGAAGTATTGCCTCAGGGCAGCTAATGTGGATGATGGTGGTGATGGTGTGAGCGTCCAAGTACTTATGGTGCTGGTGCGGCGAGGAATCACAGAGATGTGCAGTTGCAGTTTTCAAAGCTTTACTCACGGTTGTTATTCTGGTCACTTGTGCACATGAGGGACCGCCTGAGCCGTGCTGTGTTCACCAGGCAAGGGACTCGGTCAACTCCCAGGCAATTCCAGAGTGTGGTTCAGAGCTCCCCTCTCTTCCTTTCTACTGGCCGTCCCCACCAAGGACCCACCTTTGTCCAGCTTCCTCGGGCCTTCTGTTGGCGAAAACTCTCTCCGGTTTCCCTGACCCTATACGGTATGCCTTTCTGGTGGATGTAGTGAGGGGTCGCACCAAGATGTGGTCACAACCTCCGGTTTTGGCTGAGGATTAGTCGCCTCCACCAATTCGGGTTCCGGTACCCTGCTCTGCCAACCCTTCACCCTGTATCTCCTCTGGGCATATGGGGTTCCTTCTGCCTTCGTGTCTCTGGGCCTTTCTCTGTGTTCCTTGCTTTCTTTCTCCTCTGTTCCAGTTCCTTTCCTACTTTCCTTTCTCTTCCTTCTTCTCTCTCTCTCTCAGGCTCCAGCCTCCTGACAAGGCCTGCCTGCAGAGCAGAGCCCATGCAGGGGCTCTGCTTCCTGTCTTCTCCTCAGACTGTCTCCACTGAACTGAACTGGACTGGACTGAACTGGCTCCTGTCCTAAGATGGTGCCCACCTTATATATCTCCTTCTGACACCCGAGACCAGGTGACTAGCAACCAATGGGCTCCTACCTATGCCCAGAGACCCACCCCTATCTGCTCCTACACCACTGGGTATTCCACCCCCTCCCCACTCCAGCCAGGAACAGATGCTGTCGTGCCTGCACTTCTGTCTAGTGGGAGCACCGTTGAGCTGTTCCTCGGAAATGGGGTGTGTGTTGTGCATGCAGCCTACTGAGCCCTAGTCCACACTCCATCCTTACCCTGGAGTGGAATATTACACCTCTGGACTGAGGTGCAATACCCCTGTAGCAGCCGAGCCCTCGGGGTGCTACACATGCACTCTCTGTTAATCTAGCAGGTGTACGTGCTGGTAGATTGTAAAACTGCCTTAATCTCTCTATGGGACTGGCAAGTGCACTGTCCACTGGGCCTTCAGGTTCTGCTTCAACTGCTGCTTCTCCTCTTACTAGGGACTCTTCCTGTTCCGGAGCAGGCTCTTCCAGGGTGCTCACAGGTTCTCCTGGTTGTTGACAGAAGTGTATAACCGGTATTATAACTGCTCCATCAAGTTGAGGCCAGTCCGCAGGGAAGTCTCCTAGAACTGTATGAAGTACATCTTCCTTCGGTTCTTCCAGTGCTAAGGGAGGTACTTCTTGCTCTGTTGTCTTCAGTAGACCTGGGCACACCTTCAAATGGTCTCTTGAGACTGTTGCGGTTGTTTTACCTCCATCCTTACTGATCACTCCATCAGCCTCTGGAACGTCCCGGGGGCATTGCAGAGCCCAAACGGCATACTGTTGAACTCGCATAATGCCATCGGGGTGGTGAAGGCTGTCTTCTCTCGGTCTTCCTCAGCAACAGAGACTTGCCAGTACCCGCTAGTGAGATCCAATGTAGAGAAGTAATTGGATGATTTTAGTGCAGCCTGGGATTCCTCTATACGGGGCAAAGGGTATGGATCTTTATGTGTTATTCGATTAATTTGTCTATAATCTACACACATCCTCATGCTACCGTCCTTCTTTCTGACCAGGACCAGGGGAGCTGACCAGAGGCTACAGCTATCCCTTACTACCCCTGCCTTTTTCATGTCATGCAACATTTCCTTGGCTTTTTGGTAATGTGCTGGTCGTACGGGTCTGTAACACTCTTTAATGGGTGGATGGTTACCGGTGGGTATGTAGTGTTGTATCCCTTTAACCCTTCCAAAATCAAGTGGGTGCTTACTAAACACTTGTTCATATTCCTGAACCACTCTGTAAACACCGTGTTTTTGATGGACAGGAGTGACGTTGTAAGGGGGAAGACCGGGGTGTAAGTGCTTTCAGAGCAAGGGATCCGGAACTGCCAGGGCCGTACCTCTTGTTGCAGGGGGAAGACAGACTGCAAGCAGAGGAGTCATGTGACAGGGAAGCAGGGGGCATGTCCAGAGACAGAGCTGGGAGGTCAGGTGACAGAAGGACTCCTGGTGTGACGAGAGAGAGGAAGAGACGAGGACGTTTGCGCGGGAAAGCGGAGCTGAGTCCTGCAGAGCAGAGCAGTGTGAGAGGGTCCAGGCTCCTGGCTACAGGTCTTGGAGCAAGGGATCCGAGTGCAGTGGACCGGAGGAGTCGAGCTGAATGTAGGGAGAAGAGACGCAGGGTCCGTGGAGCTGAGCACGTGAGGTGCCATGTTATGGACTAGGGGCTCAGCGGATAAAACCGGAAACCTCCCGCTACCGCCAGAAGAGGGAGCATTGTTTGGGCGGGGAAGCCTGAAGACAGCGTCACCAGCCCCAGCTGGCAACTGCCTTGTGGAGGATACAAGTCAGCTAAGTGTAAAAACTGTAGTTTGTTACCGGTTGGGCTCTGCTACATCTAGTTAAACTCTAAACTGTCAGTTACAGACTAATATCTGCTATTTCCCCATATTTTCCCCTGCTACTCCCTGCGTGGAGATTTACCCTGTTATTATAAACTTCCCCTGTTTATTAACCCTGTATTGGCTGCTTTGTGTTTCTGTGTCACTGCATCTAAAGTACCTGTGTTACATTTGGCGTAGTCGGCAGGATGCAGTCGTTAGACACAGACACTGCAGAGCAGTCCATCCTGGGAGCCCATAAATCTAGCTCGCCGCTGGGGGCCATGCTCAGCCATCTCCCAAAGTTCACCGGGGACAATATGCTGCTGTGGAACTGGATTGAGAGAGTTAGGAGCAGTGGCAGACCACGCCACTGCTATGGGGCCCGTGGCCGGAGGGGGCCCTTGAGCCGGGAGGGCCCCAAGCAGTGTGGGAACAAGGAGGATAGGTGAGTAGGAGGTTGCGGCGGCAGAGGAGCGGGTTGCGGCAGTGGAGGAGCGGGGCACATGCAGTAGCCCCTGCCGCAGCTACTACGTGTGCCCGCTGCTAAAGGGACATGAATATTCCCTCTTCTCCACTCCCATGGGCGTGGAGAGGAGGGAATATTCATTCTCTTCAGCAGTGGGCACAGAGGAGCGCTGAGCCGCGGCTCCTGTCAGTGCTCGCTGCTAAAGAGAAAGCATATTCACACTTCTTCACATCCATAGTCCTGGTGTGGAGAGGAGTGAATGTGCCGGCAGCAGCAGCTCAGATGCCGATATGAGCTGCTGCAGACAGGACTCAGCGCTGGAGCAGAGGTGAGGAAGGAAGGTGAGTATTAGAGTTTTTTGTTTTGTGTGCAGTGATTGGGGGATGAGGGGGCCACACATACCAAAATACTTGGATTGAGGAGGCCACACATACCAGGAATGGGGGATTGAGGAGGCCACGCATACCAGGATTTGGGGATTGAGGAGGCCACACATACCAGGATTTGGGGACTGAGGACGCCACACATACCAGGATTTAAGGATTGAGCAGGCCACACATACCAAAATACTTGGATTGAGGAGGCCACACATACCAGGAATGGGGGATTGAGGAGGCCACGCATACCAGGATTTGGGGATTGAGGAGGCCACACATACCAGGATTTGGGGATTGAGGAGGCCACACTTACCAGGATTGGGGGATTGAGGAGGCCACACTTACCAGGATTGGGGGATTGAGGAGGCCACACATAACAGGATTGGGGGATTGAGGAGGCCACACATACCAGGATTGGGTGATTGAGAAGGCCACACATACCAGGATTGGGGGATTGAGAAGGCCACACATACCAGGATTTGGGGATTGAGGAGGCCACATTTACCAAGATTGGGGGATTGAGGAGGCCACACTTACCAGGATTGGGGGATTAAGGAGGCCACACTTACCAGGGATTAGGGGATTGAGGAGGCCACACTTACCAGGATTGGGGGATTGAGGAGGCCACACTTACCTGGGATTGGGGGATTGAGGAGGCCACACTTACCAGGATTGGGGGACTGAGGACGCCACACATACCAGGATTTGAGGATTGAGCAGGCCACACATACCAGGATTTGGGGATTGAGGAGGCCACACTTACCAGGATTGGGGGATTGAGGAGGCCACACATACCAGGATTGAGGGGTTGAGGAGGCCACACATACCGGGGTTGAGGAGGCCACACATACCAGGATTAAGGGGTTGAGGAGGCCACACATACCAGGATTTGAGGATTGAGGAGGCCACACATACCAGGATTTGGGGATTGAGGAGGCCACACATACCACGATTTGGGGAATGAGAAGGCCACACATACCAGGATTTGGGGATTGAGGAGGCCACACCAGGATTGGGTGATTGAGGAGGCCACACATAACAGGATTGAGGGATTGAGGAGGCTACACATACCTGGGATTGGGGGATTGAGGAGGCCACACATACCAGGGATTGGGGGATTGAGGAGGCTACACATACCAGGGATTGTGGAGGACACAGATACCAGAGATTGTGGGATTGAGGGGGCCACACATACCAGGATGGGAAATTTAGCTGCTGTTGCTTTTCCCACCCTAGGCTTATACTCAAGTCAATAGGTTTTCCCATTTTTATGTGGCAAAATTAGGGGCCTCGGCTTATATTCGGGTCAGTTTATTTAAAATATACGGTATTTTAAAATCAGTGAGTACGTGGTGCCCATAATACTGCAGGACTGTGGCGTGCATTATACTATATGGGGGCTGCATTTTACCCTATGGGGTGTGTAATATACTGTATGGAGGACTATGGGGAGTGCATTATATTCTATGGAGGACCATGGGAAGTTCATTATACTATATGGAGGATTATGGGGGCGCATTATGCTATATGGAGGATTATGGGGGTGAATTATACTATATGGAGGATTATGGGGAGCATTATACTATCTGGAGGATTATGGGGGCGCATTATACTATATGGAAGATTATCGGTTGTGTATTATACTATATGGGAGGCTATGTTGGGCCATTATAATATTTGAGGGCTATGTGGGGGGCCATTATACTGTATGAAAGCAATTATACAGTGTGAAAGTTTGTGTGGGGTCCATTATACTGTTTGGAGGGCTGTGTGGGGGCCATTATACTGTTTGGAGGGCTGTGTGGAGGCCATGAGAGTGTATGGAGGGCTCTGTGGGGTTCACAGTTGGGGGATTATACTGCGTTAGGGTCACCATACTTTGCCGTGGGAGTTGAAGTGGGGTACAATAGGGTCATTATACTGTGCATGTGGAGGAATGCACCATAGGGGTATCATACTGTTTGGGGGGCAATTTTGTTGGCATCATACTTTATGGGGCAATGAAAGAGGAATCTACGACTTCAGAAGGAGGAAAATTTCTATGTAAAGGCTAGAAAGTTATGAGATCTGCTCTTCTGTGACACAGACAAATATTTATTTATTTTTTGTGGGGGGGGGCCCAATTAGAGCTTCTGCTATGGGGCCCCATGACTTCTATGTATGCCCCTGGTTAGGAGTATGTTACGTTTGCACCCGATGACCCCAGCTATGCAAGTCGAAATAGCCTTACTGGCCCTGGACGGCGAGGCCCGACAGTCTGTGATGTACCGCCCTCCCCATGACCGGGATACTGTAGAAAAAGTGGTGCTGATACTGGAGGAAATGCATGGGGATCCCACGAATGTAGGAGAGCTGAGGATACGACTGTTTCACCAAGTGCAGCAGGAGGGGGAGACTGTGACGCAGTATGTTAATGCCTTACAGAGGGTGCATGTGACGCGCCCCCTGGGCCGTGTGTGAGGGAATACCCGGAGCCGGGTCTCTGTGTAATGCTAGGGGTTGTAGTCTCCGTGGCGGCGACCGGGTCCCGTGGCTCAGGGTGGTCGAACCAGTGGCGGATCTGTTTATTTGGTTTTTAATGATTAAATGTCCGACTACGCCACCCGTGGATTGCGGTCACCGAGAACCGCTGCTGTGGGGCAGACCGCTGAGGCTGATGTTGTGTGCGCAGCAGAGGGTAGTATAACTCCCCACGGGAGGAGTATAGCCTCAGGGCAGTGAGTGCAGATGGTGGGGGGTGATGGTGTGCGGGAGCAACAGTAATGACTCAGAGTCCAGTGATGCAGTCCAGAGTCTTTACTCCCAGTTTTACACTCCAAGCCACTTCTGCAGGTAATGGCTGTCCACGTCGTACTGTGCTCACCAGGTGAGGGGCTCGGCCAACTTCCAGGTATCTTTGGAGTGCTTTTCAGGACCCCCTTTGTGTGTCCTTTCTCTGGCCCGTCGTACCCCACAATTGACCACGTTTCTGTCCAGCTGCCTCGGGCCTTGGCGGGCAAACGTATGTTCCGTTTCCCTGGGCCCTATATGGTGCCTTCCTAACGGGTGTAGTGAGGGGTTGTAACACGTGCAATGCCACGGCCTCCGGTTACTAGCTGAGGGTAGTTGCTCTCCTCCACTAGATGAGGGATCCGGTTCCCTTTCTTGGCCTGATCCCCCTACTCTGTTAGCGGCGGGCTTACGGTGGCGACTGGCCGGTCCGCACCCCTGGGGTCCCTTCACTCCACTCCTGGAGCCTCCTCCGTTCCTCTCCTCTCTGACTGAACTCAGCAGCTCTTCTCTTCTCTAGGCTCAAGCCTAGAGACTTGGCTTCCCTGCGGAGCAGAGCCCGTATAGAGCCCTGCTCCCAGTCTTCTTCTCTCTCTTTTTCCTCTGATCTCCAAGATGGTGCCCACCTTATATACTCCCCTTTCCAGTGCACCCTGGATCTACTCTCCCCACCCACACACTACCGGGTTCCCCCTTTCTAGGTGTTCCCTCCCCCGACTGCAGCCAGGGATAGGGGGAGTTGTGCTCACTCTTGAGAGCATTGTCACCCTGCCCCCCGGAAATGTGGTGTAGTGCATGTGGGTGTTAGGGTCCTGAGCCACACTCCATCCTTACCTGGAAGTGAGATATCACACCTCTGGGTGAGATGCAATACCTCTGTAGCGACCGAACCCTTGGGGCGCTACACATGCCTACAGGGGCGGACACAGACTGTAGTGGGCCCCTGTGCAAGAATTTTTTTGGGCCCCCCCCCCCCAATTAATTGTATTTAAAAAAAATAAAACTTGTTATACTTACCCCCAGGGATGGCTCCAGGTTTTTGTGGGCCCTGGGCGACAGAGTTTCAGTGGGCCCCTTTAACACATACCATGATTCATGATGCACAGATACCACAGAGAAATATATATATATTGTACAAGGCCAAGGATTTCACTTACTACATGACATGAGCGATATCTATTGTAAATTCTACAATTGCTCAGAAACCGGCGAATCCTCACAGCGCACAGTGCAGACCGGACAGTATAGTCTTTCATACAGTATTATGGGCACCATATAATGCTCCATACAGGATACTGACCCCCTTATAATGCTCCATACAGGATACTGGTCCCCATATAAAGCTACATACAGGATACTGGCCCCCATATAACGCTCCATACAGAATACTGACCCCCATAAAATGCTCCATACAGAATACTGGCCCCCATATAGCGCTCCATACAGAATATTGGCTCCCATATAACGCTCCATGCAGGCTGTTCCCCCCTTATAATGCCCCATTACACGAGCGATATCTATTGTAAATTCTACAATAGCTCAGAAACCGGTGAATCCTCACAGCGCACAGTGCAGACCGGACAGTATAGTCCTCCATACAGTATTATGGGCACCATATAATGCTCTATACAGGATACTGACCCCCTTATAATGCTCTATACAGGATACTGGTCCCCATATAATGCTCCATACAGGATACTGGTCCCCATATAACGCTCCATACAGGATACTGTCCCCCATATAACACTCCATACAGAATATTGGCCCCCATGTAACGCTCCATGCTGGCTGTTCCCCCCTTATAATGCCCCATGCAGGATGACACCCCCCTTTTAATGCCCTATGCAGGATGTCACCTCTACCCCCCATAAAATGCCCCATGCAGGATGTCACCCCCCCATATAATGCCCCTTGCAGGATGTCACTTCCCCCCTTTTCAATGCCCCATGCAGTATTTCAGACCACCCCCTCCCTTATAATGCACCATGTAGGAGGTCACCCCCCCTCCTTATAATGCCCCATGCAGTATGCCACACACACACCCTCCTTATCATGCCCCATGCAGGATGTCATTTCCCCCCTTCCCCTCTTATAATGCCCCATGCAGGATGTCAATTCCCCCCTCCCCCTCTTATAATGCCCCATGCAGGATGTCACCCCCCCATATAATGCCCCATGCAGTATGTCACTTCCCCCCTTCCCCTCTTATAATGCCCCATGCAGGATGTCACATCCACTCTCCCCCCACCATATAATGCCCCATGCGGTATGTCACCCCCCCATATAATGCCCCATGCAGTATGTCACACACACCCCATATAATGCCCCATGCGGTATGTCACCCCCCCATATAATGCCCCATGCAGGACGTCACACCCACTCTCCCCCCACCATATAATGCCCCATGCGGTATGTCACCCCCCCATATAATGCCCCATGCAGGACGTCACACCCACTCTCCCCCCACCATATAATGCCCCATGCGGTATGTCACTCCCCCATATAATGCCCCATGCAGTATGTCACACACGCCCCATATAATGCCCCATGCGGTATGTCACCCCCCCATATAATGCCCTATGCAGGACGTCACACCCTCTCTCCCCCCATCATATAATGCCCCATGCGGTATGTCACCCCCCCCATATAATACCCCATGCAGGACGTCACACCCACTCTTCCCCCACCATATAATGCCCCATGCCCCCATACATAAAAAAAAAAATCAAATACTCACCTCACTTCTTCTGATCTGGACTCCACAGCGTCGCCCACGTCTTCCCGCTGTGACAGCTCAGGAGAGATCGCGCGCGCTGTAAACATATCACCGCACCCTCTGACCTGAGACGTCACAGTCAGAGGACGCGGAAGACGCTGCGGAGGCACGGGGTGGGGTAAGTATTGTGCCGGCGCCGTCACATGACCGGAGATGTCCCTGCGCTCAGCATGGGGCCGGGGGCCTATCCTGAGCGCAGGGACATCTCCGGTCATGTGACGGCGGGGGGTCCTGCGGGGGGGCCCCATGAGGGGACGCACAAGACGGGGGCCCCAACGGGGCTCAGAGGGGGCCCCGACTGCCCGGGCCCCATTCTGGAGTCAGGGCAGTCATGCCCTGATGGCGGCCCTGCTGGAGACTGGAGGGGCCCCCTCTCCCTCGGGGCCCCCGTTCAATGAACTGGCTGCACGGGCGGTAGGTCCGCCCCTGCATGCCTATATCACTAGAAAAGACGACATGGGGAATTTGGAAATGGGCCCCCCTAACGTGATCTTAAGGGACCAGTTTGTGGCAGGCCTCAGGGATGTGCAGCTGAAGTAGACCTGCGCGCCAACCCATGTATGACTTTTCTAGAAGTGGGGACAGAGGCACGTGTGGGAGAGCAGGAGATGGGGGTGACGGCCCTGGCAGGGATGGTCTGGACTAATGAGGTACCCACCCCGCCTGCAGCTGAACCGGAATGGGCTCGAGAGATGCGGAAGGAGATACAGGAGATGCGGTATGAATGGTCCAGTCTCAAGAAGACCCCTCTCCCGACACCAGAGATACCCAGATTGATTGCCCCAGTTATGGAAAGAATTGAATTCAGGACCCCCCCTGCAGGAGAGTTCCATAGAGGAGGGAGCCTTACACAGACAGAGACACAACCTGCTGGAAGTGTGGAGGCGCAGGGCATTACGACAGGGGCTGTGCTAGCCGAGGGCGGCCCCTGTCGCGACAGCCGTTAAGCTAGCGGGCTCCGTGTTCGGGGGACACAGCATGGAGCTTAAGGAAGGGGAAAGAAAGAAAGGAAGTCCCAAGGGCCTAGTTTCCAGCAGCCCGACTGTCTGGGCCGAAATAAACGGTCGGGCTGTTCACTGCCTGGTTGACAATGGATCCCAGGTGACTACGATGACAGAAGCCTACTTTCAACAGCGATTTCCAGAGATAGCGCAGCCTGAATGGGGACCAGTATTTAGACTCACGGCAGCTAATCAATTACCCATCCTGGTCGCAGGGGTGGTGTGGATGAAGATTCGAGTGTGTGGAAAAGATGTGGGAAAAAAAGCAGTCGTCCTGATCGCAGGGGGAACCGGAAGTGGACCCCCGGTGACCCTCGGGATGAATGTGCTGAAAGAGATCGGGCAAATTCTGCTTACTGAGCTGAAGGAGATTCCTCTAGACCAGTGGAACCCGCGAACTCCTCAAAGGAGGGTCTTTCAACAACTAATCCGAGCTGCCCAGGCTCAGGAGACGTCGAGTGAAGGGAAGATCCTGGGGAAAATAACAGTGCCAGCAGCTGCGGCACTCACCTTACCGCCCGGACAAACTGTACTCGCATTACCCGCACGGGCCTGCACACCTCTTGAGGGGGTTGAAGTTCAGATAGAACCAACATCGATGGACAAAATACCCCCCGGACTCTTGGTGGCTCAGACACTGGCCACCGTCCAGGGTGGCAATGTTATAGTGCGGTGTGTTAATCTGGGTGAAGATGATCTCACACTCCCTCCCAGGGCGGAAATAGCCCAGATTCTGGTAATGCCAGAGAAGTTGGTGCGACCTGATGTGGTACAGCTGTCCGCTGTACGAGGAGACCCCTGGACTCTGGCGGTCACCATGCCGCCGGAACCCCACCGGGCTAGTGCAAAGGGGGGATGAAGAATCCTAGAACGAATGTGGGCTGAATTGACCGGACTTACACCTCGACAGGTGTAGCAGGTTGAGGATGTGCTGGAGCGGTACCAGGAAGTCTTTGCTCGCCATGAGGATGATTTTGGTTGCACCGAAGCCATTACCCACGAGATTCCTACTGGGAGCGCTGCCCCAGTGCGGGAGAGATACCGGCAGATACCTCCCCAGATGTATAAAAAGGTTAAGGAGATGCTAGCCCATATGTTACAGAATGGTGTGATACGGGAGAGTCAGAGTCTGTGGGCAGCCCCGATTGTCCTAGTCTGGAAGAAAGATGGGACCCTGCGGTTCTGTGTGGACTATAGACGGCTGAATGCCTGTACAGTACGAGACTCTTACCCACTACCCCGAATCGAAGAGTCCCTTTTGGCCTTAGGGAAGGCAAGATACTTCTACTCATTGGATCTGGCCAGTGGGTACTGGCAGGTGCCCGTGGCCGAACATGACCATGCGAAGACGGCGTTCATATTACCCATGGGACTGGTCGAGTTCAATCGGATGCCCTTCGGCCTAACTAATGCCCCCGGGATGTTCCAGCATCTGATGGAGAGGTGCTGGGCGATTTAAACTTCGAGGCGACACTGATTTACCTTGACGACATAATTGTCTATGCCACCAACTTCGAGGAGCACCTCCAGTGACTGGAGCAAGTACTGAGTCGCCTACAGAGTCATGGCCTAAAGGTGAAGCCCCAGAAGTGCCACCTGTTCCGCAAACAGATCGAATATCTCGGTCATACTGTGTCCGGTGAAGGAGTCAGGCCAACCAAGGAAAAGGTGGCCGCCATACAGGAGTGGCCTACCCCGAAGACAGTGAAGGACTTTCGGGCCTTCCCGGGACTTGCCGGGTACTACCGAAGATTCGTGAAGAACTTCACCCGCATAGCCAATCCATTGCTGGAGCTACTTAAGGGAGTGCCGGCGGGCTCCAAGAATCAGGCGATTCGGTGGGGAAGCAGCCAGGAAGAGGCCTTCCGTGCCCTAAAAATGGCCCTGACCGAGGCCCCAATACTTACCTATGCGGATTTCTCCCAACCCTTCTTACTCCACACTGATGGGAGCCTACATGGTCTGGCAGCCGTGTTATCCCAAGTACAGGAGGGGAAAGAGCGCGTGATTGCGTACGCCAGCCGCTCCCTTCACGACTCCGAGAGGAACCCAGATAATTATAGCTCTTTCAAATTAGAGTTGCTGGCTCTGGTTTGGGCAATGACCGAGAAGTTTGCGGTGTATTTTTCCGGTACTGGTGAGAACAGATAACAACCCACTGGCCCACCTGAAGAATGCGAAATTGGGGGCCCTGAAGCAGCGGTGGGTGGCCCGCATGGCCAGGTACCGGTATAAGATTGCCTACCGACCTAAGGCAGAGAATACTCACACCAACGCCCTTTCCAGAGTGACATATGAATGGCCTGATCATGACCGCGATGAAGATTTGGAGGCGGATGAGACCTCTAGCTTCCAAAGTTTCGTGGGACTGCTGGCTGCGGCGCAGGGACAGATCGGAGAGACGTCGGAAGAACAAGTGCTAGGATGGCCAAGAGATGACTGGATCCGACTTCAACAGACTGACAGAGAAGTTGCTCAATTACGTCAATGGGTGGCTTTGCAGCAAGTCCCCAGTCGAGAAGAGAGGAGTACCCTGTCCTCGGGAGCACTGAAAATGCTGGGACAATGGGAGAGACTGTGTTTGCGAGACAGGCTGCTGTACCGACTGGTGCAGCTGCTGAGAGAGTTCGGGACCACCTGGCAAGTGGTGATCCCAGAGAAGTTGGTCGGAGTAGTGGCTAAGGAAGCTGATGAACGAGGGGCTCACTTCGGACCAGAGAAGACGTTTCAGTGGTTGCTCCCGACTGCGAGCAACAATAGAAGACACTTGTCGAGGATGTCGGAGCTGTGAGCTGGTAAAGCCCCCGGAGCAGCGGGTCCACATACAAACTATTGTGACTTCTGCCCCCTTGCAGGTGCTGATGATCGACTAGTTGACTGTTGGACCGGCGCATCTCGGGTATGAACATTGCCTGGTAATGACAGACCACTTCACCAAGTTTGCGGTAGTGACCCCGACCAGAGACCAGACCGCCGAGTCAGCTGCGCAGGCCATCTGCCGAGACTTCATTCAGGTGTACGGCTGTCCAAAGAGGATTCATTCCGATCAAGGCGTCTGCTTTTGGAAGTGCATTGAGCTGTAGGGTGCATTGCTGGAAAAGGGGGAAAAAAAAAAAGCTCTTTAAATCTCTTAGTTTGCGAGTGTGAACGAGCTGAGTGTGACCGGAGTGTAAGTGCGAACGAAAGTAAGTGTGTGACTTGTTTTTCAGTAAAGAGGTATTTGGCAATCCTGCAGAAAATACCTGTGTGAATTGCGGTGAGTAGCTGCATTATGACCTGCTGAGTGCTTTTCTACCTGTTTAGTTTTATTGGGCTTTTTAAAACTTATTTTCTCACTACAGTTTTACAGTTTCTTAGTTTACTACCTGTGTATTTAAGGGTTAACTACATTGCACTAAAATCCTGAGGTGTAGCTATACTCACAAGGGGTTAATTAAGGGGGAGGGGTCATAATTAAGGGTTGAACGAGCTGAGTGTGACCGGAAGTAAGTGTGTGACTTGTTTTTCACTGACTTTGGATTCAGGGAGTTTGGAAGGTAGGACTTTGGACTGAATTGCTGTCTGTATTTTATTAATTCTTTACTTTTCTTTTTACTTAACTTTCTGTCTATTGCAATCCCCATTAGGAAATGAGCTCCATTATTGACAATGCTATCCAGTGTACATCTTGCCACATGTATGCATTCCTTGAACAGCCGGTCGGGGTTGCTTACTGCTGCGCGAGATGTGAGCACGTTGTGCGTTTGGATCCCAGGTACTGGATCTAAATGAGCAGCTGGCATCACTGAGATCCATTAACAATATGGAAAGGAGTCTACAGCTCACTGAGCAGCAGCTCACTGGGGTAGATGTGGGGGAGGGTGGTAGTCGGGAGCTGCAGGACAGTGAGGCCGCTAGTTGGGTGACAGAAGGGGGGGTAGAGGGAAGAGTGCCAGGGAGGCTAGTCCTGATCTGGCACACCCCAATAAGTTTGCAAAGTTGGCAGATGAGGGGAGTGACGGTACAGGGGTAGCACTGGTGCAGCAAGGCATGTCTCCTGAAAGCCGGAGGAGTGTCAGCTCCTGTAAAGAGGGAAATAGGAGAGCAGGCAGGTGCTGGTAGTGGGGGTCTCAATTATTAGGGGAACAGATAGGGAAATCTGTCACAAAGACAGCGATCGTCGAACAGTGTGCTGCCTACCTGGCGCTCGAGTCCGGCACATCGCTGATCGGGTTGACAGATTACTGGGAGGGGCTGGTGAGGACCAAGCGGTCATGGTGCACATTGGCACAAATGACAAAGTTAGAGGTAGGTGGAAGGTCTTTAAAGATGATTTCAGGGAATTAGGCTGCAAGCTGAAAGCAAGGACCTCCAAGGTGGTATTCTATAAAATACTACCGGTACCACGTGCCACGCCAGAGAGGCAACGGGAGATTAGGGAGATAAATAAGTGGCTCAAGAACTGGTGTAGGAAGGAGGGATTTGGGTTCCTGGAGAACTTCTGGACTTCTCAGTTGGCTACAGACTCTACGCTAGGGACCGGCTACACCTCAATGGGAAGGGTGCAGCTGTGCTGGGGGAGAAAATGGCTAGAAGGTTGGAGGAGGGTTTTAACTAGGGATTGGGGGGGGGTATTCATTTTATAGGTGGGGAAGATAGTGCAGATAGTGACCTGGGCACAAATAAAGAAATTGAGGGTGGGGTTAGAACAGTCAATAAAGTAAGAAGGAATAGAGGTACAGAGAGATACATAAAATGCATGTACACTAATGCCAGACACCTCACCAACAAAATGGAGGAATTAGAATTAATTTTGTTGGAAAATAATTATGACATGGTAGGTATATCTGAGACGTGGCTGGACGAGAGCCATGACTGGGCAGTTAATTTACAGGGCTATAGTCTATTCAGAAATGACCGTACGAAGAAGCGAGGGGGGAATGTGTGTTTATATGTAAAATCATCCTTAAAACCCGTCTTGCGGGAGGATATATGTGAATCTAATGAAAATGTAGAGTCCCTGTGGGTGGAGATATGGGGAGGGGGAAAAAAGAATAAATTACTGATAGGGGTTTGTTATAAGTCTCCAAAAATAATGGAAGTAGCGGAGAATATCCTCGTAAAGCAAATAGATGAAGCAGCGACTCAAGGAGAAGTCATTATTATGGGAGACTTCAACTACCCTGAAATACATTGGGGGACAGAAACATGTAGTTCAAGCAAAGGTAATAGGTTTTTGACAACTATGAGAGACATTTACCTTTCACAACTGGTTCAGGACCCAACAAGAAGGGGGACACTGCTAGACCTAATATTACCCAATAGGCCAGACCGCATATCAAATATACGAGTTGGGGGTCACTTGGGTAATAGTGATCACAAAATAATACGTTTTCATGTAACTTTTAATAAGATATGTAGTAGAGGGGTTACAAGGACACTAAACTTCAGGAAGGCAAATTTCCAACGGTTGGGAGATGATCTTAGTGCAATAAACTGGGATGATATCCTGAGACAAAAAGCTACACAAAGCAAATGGGAGACATTTATTAAAATCCTGAATAGGACCTGTGCACAATATATACCCTTTGGGAAAATAGGAGGAAACCACTATGGCTAAATAGAGCTGTAAGGGGCGCAATAAGTGACAAAAAGAAAGCATTTAGAGAACTAAAGCAAGTAGGTAGTGATGAGGCATTAAATAAATATAGAAAATTAAATAAATTATGTAAAAAACAAATCAAGGCAGCAAAGATTGAGGCAGAGAGAATCATTGCCAGAGAAAGTAAAAATAACCCCAAAATATTCTTTAACTACATAAATAGTAAAAAACTAAAAAATGATAGTGTTGGCCCCCTTAAAAATAGTCTGGGTGAAATGGTGGATGAGGATGAGGAAAAAGCCAATATGCTAAATGATTTTTTTTCAACTGTATTTACACAAGAAAATCGCATGTCAGAAAACATGATTAGTGATAACAAAAATTCTCCATTAAATGTCACTTGCTTAACCCAGCAGGAAGTACGACGGCGTCTAAAAATCACTAAAGTTGACAAATCCCCGGGCCCGGATGGGATACACCCGCGAGTACTGCAGGAATTAAGTAACGTCATAGATAGACCATTATTTTTAATCTTTAAAGATTTCATAATAACAGGGTCTGTACCACACGACTGGCGTATAGCAAATGTGGTGCCAATATTCAAAAAGGGGACAAAAACTGAACTTGGAAATTATAGGCCAGTAAGCTTAACCTCTACTGTGGGTAAAATTGTAGCACCCTGAGGATTCGGCTGCTACAGGGGTATTGCACCTCAACCCAGAGGTGTGATATTCCACTCCCGGGTAAGGATGGAGTGTGGAACTGAGCTCAGTCAGCTGCATGCACTACACACATCCCATTTCCGAGGAGCAGACCAACGGTACTCCCACTTAGAAATGTGCAGGTACGACCGAGTCTGTTCCTGGCTGGAGTGGGAGGGGGGTGGTACATCCCAGTAGTGTAGGGGCAGATAGGGGGAGCAGCCTGGGTAAAGTTAGGAGCTTATTGGGTGCTGGTCACCTGAGCTCACACATAGAGGGAGTATTTAAGGTGGGCACCATCTAAGATCAGGGTCAGTCTGTGAGAAGTCAGCCTGTTGTAGCGAAGACCTTGCAGAGCAGTGGAAGAGAGCAGAAGAGCAGAGCAGCCCCAGCCCAAGAGTGAGAGAGGAGAGCAAGAAAGACCCAGAGGGGGAGAAAGAAGGAACTCTGAGAACCCAAATACAATCACAGGGTGAAGAGTTGGCAACAGGGTACCGGATCCCAAACTGGTGGGGGCTACAGCATACCTCAGCCAGAGACCGGAGGCCGTGGGCAGCATCTGCCACGGCCACCCACCATATCCACCCGGAAGGCAGACCACGCATAGGGTCAGGGAACCCAGAGGCAAAGGGTTCGCCAACAAGAGGCCCGAGGGAGCCGGACATAGGTGGATCCCTGGTGGGGAAGGCCAGAGACGAGGACAGGACAGAACGGGAGCTCAGAACCACGCTCCAGAACTACTTGGGGGTTGGCCGAGTCCAGGACCTGGTGGACGCAGCACGGCTCGGGTGGTCACTCAAGGCCGGAGTGACCGGAACATCTGCAGTAAGTAAAGAACCCTGAACTGCACAACCCGACTCTGACTCTCATTACCATCATCCCTGCACCTCCACAACCACCATCCTCTGCACCTGACCCCCTGAGGCTATACCCCTCCCGTTGGGGGTTATACTACCTAAGCTGCACCAACACCATCAGCCTCAGCGGACCCTGCTGCAGCGGCGGCCGTAGTGACCGCAATTCAACGGGTGGCGTAGTCGACATAAAGAACTTTAGTAACATCAGTAAGGACTGCCACACACTGAGCTTGACACCCTGGGCACGGACCGGGTCACAGCCACTCGGAGACTACAACCCCCATCTGATCCGGCTCCGGGTATTCCCTTAAAGAATATGGCCCAGGGGGCGCGTCAACTTTGGCGTAGTCGGCAGGATAACGTGCCCGCAACAACCGGGTACTGCGTGCCTGAAGAAAAGAACAAGTTTACCTCAAAAAGAAGTCTCCTGCCGGTTCCGGAGGGTCCCCGCCATCGGACTCCATCACAGGTCGATTCCCGCCGGTTGTCCGCCATTAACAGCTTTTTCCCGCCATCTGCAGAGTTTCCCGCCACTGGGAGACGATTCCCGCCATTTCCAAAGGTTTCCCGCCTTGTCAGAGCGGACGCCATTATGGGCGTACCAGAGGATGGCAAGAGGCCGCCTCCCATCGTGGGCCAGGAACGAAAATGGCGCCAAAAGTGGAAACCGCCCCCACCAACAGAGACTGTGATGCTAGAGGTGTCTGTCAGCGTGAAAGAACTGCCCCTGGAGCTGACAATCACCAAGTGGCCCCGGGACCGCCCTCGGAGTGGGAGGACTGAGAACAAGAGAGCAAAGATGGGTGTCGCCTGGAGCAGTCTGGAGAGAGCGCACCCGGAGACAAGAAGCCTGGAGCAGAGTCCAGAAAGAGCTTACCCGGAGATGGAGGGAGAGCCAGGCAGCACCGACCCAGTGGTCAGGAGCCTGATGCGGGCCGCCACTCCAGGCAGCACCGACCCAATGGTCAGGAGCCTGTTGCCGGTCACCACTCCAGAAGGCCTGCTGGAGACAGCGGGAGGAGAGCAGAGCAGCACCGACCCGTTGGTCAGGAGCCTGCTAGAAGCAACGACCCCACTAGGCTTAGTGGAGGTCTTGGCACAGCTCCCCCGAGATCGGGAGTGTGCACAGACTGCGCTGGAGGGCCTCGCACGGAGGATGGCCCGGGTGCAGCGAGAGACGTTAGCGGAGTGGAGCCGAGAGATGGCCCAGCAGACAAGAACTCGTCAGCGGAGCACGCCACCCGAGACGAGGAGACAGACCGCCTCTGAGGATGGCGCAGGAGGACTGAAGGCCGGAGACGGCGCCGAGAAGGGAGCCGAACGAAAGGAGGCAGGTAAAGGGGACGTCTCTACCCCAAACCGGGAAACCGCGTACCTGCCCCAGCTCCCCGTCGCAGAGCCCGAAGTACCCCCTGCCGTGCCCGTAACCGCAACGTCACCGCCACAGACTAGGCCTCAACCGGAAGCCGCAGCCGCGACCCCTGTGACGTCACACGCCTCGACCCCGAGCGTGACCAAGCAGGAAGTACCACCAGCCTGGTCGCAAGGCCCAGTACCCCCGGGCGCCGCAATACCAACAGCGCCCCCTACCTCCGCGGAGCCACCGGCCTGGTCGCAGGGCCAAGTAGCCCAGGGCGCCGCCGTCCTTACGGTGCCCTTCACTTTCCAGGTGCCCCAGGCCTGGCCGCAAGGCCTGGGCAACCCGGGCGCCACCACCACCGCGCCCATAAAACCAAGAGTGCCGCATCTGGGAGAAGATCTGTTCGCCCAACATACGTGCCCGGATGGGCAGCCCTTTATATGGCCACCGGAGTTTCACCATCCCCGACTCCGGAAAGAGAGACCCCTAGACGAACCCCTGATTCCGGTTCCAAAGCCCGTAAAAAGGACCTCGCCCCCGCTAGAGGAGGCACAGTTTGAGTGGGACCCCACCGGAGAAGATCTCATGGTGTTCACTCAGGAGACTCGGGCAGCCGCAGCGGAGCGTGCAGAGTGCTGCCGCCAGCAGCTCGAGGTCTTTGAGAGGGAGCGGAGAGAGAGGCGGGTCCGGGAACAACAAGCCCAAATAAAGAGCGCGGAGCAGAAGAGCCGGGCCAGGAGGAGTCCCCGTGCAGCTCATGGTCCCCCTTCCACCGGGACTGTGATCAAGTTTAATATGCAGCACGGGTGGGGCTTCATCCGAGATCACCGCACCCCAGGCGACGTCTTCGTGACAAGAAGAGACGTTGAGTCCCACCTTCCGGAGGGACACAGAGGTCGTGACCTGTATGTAGGGGACGAGGTCACCTTCACCCGGCACAAGTGTGCCAAAGGACCCTACGCCCTCCATGTGCATCGCCTGACGGAGGAGGAGCTGCGGTGTGAGGAGGAGCAAGAGGACCCGGACGGGTCTGAAGCTAAAGTTAATCACAAAGAAAGAGCAGGAGGACGTCGTCGTTGAGTACAGCAGAGTAGAAGCTGTATATAGTTGCCCGTTGGGGCACAGTGAACTGTTACTGCTGCTAGTTAAAATATAGTCCCCGTTGGGACCAGAGAACTGAACTGTTAACCCGTGTGTCCCCATTCCCACTGACCGAGGACTGAGAGCGGTCATCCCTTTCCTAATACCTGGCCGAGGACTGAGAGCGGCCATATCCCTTTGTATATAGTTGCGCTTCCTAAAGCGCCCCCTACCGGTTTTATAGGAAACCATTTTCTTTAAGAGACTGTAGCACTTTACCCGGTCACAAGTTGCACCGTGACCGGAGGTACCAGGAAACAAGAAAGTTTTTATGAAAAGTTTTATATGATGTTTTATTATGTTGTTTATGCAAAAATTGTATGTTTTGGTGTTGTTTTATATCTTACAGCCCGAGGACGTGCTGTGATTTACCAGGGGGGAATGTAGCACCCTGAGGATTCGGCTGCTACAGGGATATTGCACCTCAACCCAGAGGTGTGATATTCCACTCCCGGGTAAGGATGGAGTGTGGAACTGAGCTCAGTCAGCTGCATGCACTACACACATCCCATTTCCGAGGAGCAGACCAACGGTACTCCCACTTAGAAATGTGCAGGTACGACCGAGTCTGTTCCTGGCTGGAGTGGGAGGGGGGTGGTACATCCCAGTAGTGTAGGGGCAGATAGGGGGAGCAGCCTGGGTAAAGTTAGGAGCTCATTGGGTGCTGGTCACCTGAGCTCACACATAGAGGGAGTATTTAAGGTGGGCACCATCTAAGATCAGGGTCAGTCTGTGAGAAGTCAGCCTGTTGTAGCGAAGACCTTGCAGAGCAGTGGAAGAGAGCAGAAGAGCAGAGCAGCCCCAGCCCAAGAGTGAGAGAGGAGAGCAAGAAAGACCCAGAGGGGGAGAAAGAAGGAACTCTGAGAACCCAAATACAATCACAGGGTGAAGAGTTGGCAACAGGGTACCGGATCCCAAACTGGTGGGGGCTACAGCATACCTCAGCCAGAGACCGGAGGCCGTGGGCAGCATCTGCCACGGCCACCCACCATATCCACCCGGAAGGCAGACCACGCATAGGGTCAGGGAACCCAGAGGCAAAGGGTTCGCCAACAAGAGGCCCGAGGGAGCCGGACATAGGTGGATCCCTGGTGGGGAAGGCCAGAGACGAGGACAGGACAGAACGGGAGCTCAGAACCACGCTCCAGAACTACTTGGGGGTTGGCCGAGTCCAGGACCTGGTGGACGCAGCACGGCTCGGGTGGTCACTCAAGGCCGGAGTGACCGGAACATCTGCAGTAAGTAAAGAACCCTGAACTGCACAACCCGACTCTGACTCTCATTACCATCATCCCTGCACCTCCACAACCACCATCCTCTGCACCTGACCCCCTGAGGCTATACCCCTCCCGTTGGGGGTTATACTACCTAAGCTGCACCAACACCATCAGCCTCAGCGGACCCTGCTGCAGCGGCGGCCGTAGTGACTGCAATTCAACGGGTGGCGTAGTCGACATAAAGAACTTTAGTAACATCAGTAAGGACTGCCACACACTGAGCTTGACACCCTGGGCACGGACCGGGTCACAGCCACTCGGAGACTACAACCCCCATCTGATCCGGCTCCGGGTATTCCCTTAAAGAATATGGAACAGGGGGCGCGTCAAAATCATGGAGGGTTTCCTAAGAGATGCTATAATAGAGTATCTGAAGAAAAATAACCTCATGACCCAATATCAACATGGGTTTACGAGGGACCGTTCCTGTCAAACTAATCTTATCAGTTTTTATGAGGAGGCAAGTTCTGGACTGGACCAAGGAAATGCAGTGGATGTTGTGTTTATGGACTTTTCAAAAGAGGAGGACAATTTTATATTACAGGAGGATCTATGTTAACTAGCAGCTTGGGCTGATAAATGGCAAATGAGCTTTAATGGGGATAAATGTAAGGTAATCCACTTGGGCAGAGGAAATAAAATGTATAATTATATGCTTAATTGTAAAACACTGGGCAAAACTGTAACTGAAAAAGACCTGGGTGTATTGGTGGACGACAAGCTCACGTTTAGTGGCTAGTGTCAGGCAGCTGCTGCAAAGGCAAATAAAATAATGGGATGCATTAAAAGAGGCATAGATGCTCATGAGGAGAACATAATTTTACCTCTATACAAGTCATTAGTGCGACCACACTTAGAATACTGTGTACAGTTTTGGTCTCCGGTGTATAAGAACGACATAGCTGACCTAGAGAGGGTGCAGGGAAGAGCGACCAAGGTTATTAGAGGACTGGGGGGTCTGCCATACTAAGACAGGTTATTACACTTGGGGTTATTTACTATGGAAAAAAAAAGGCTTAGGGGTGAACTTATTACTACGTACAAGTATATGAGGGGACAGTACAAAGACCTTTCTACTGATCTTTTTACTCTGAGGCCAGAGATGGGGAAAAGGGGGCATCTTCTTCGCCTGGAGGAAAGAAAGTTTAATCATAATCACAGACGCGGATTCTTTACTGTAAGAGCAGTGAGACTATGGAACTCTCTGCCGCATGAAGTTGTAATGAGTGATTCACTATTAAAATTTAAGAAGGGCATGGATGCCTTTCTTGAAAAGTATAATATTACAGGTTATATATACTAGATTCCTTGATAGGGCGTTGATCCAGGGAACTAATCTGATTATCGTATGGAGTCGGGAAGGAATTTTTTCCCCAATGTGGAGCTTAGTGTTTGCCACATGGGCTTTTTTTGCCTTCCTCTGGATCAACATGTTAGGCTATGGGTTGAACTAGATGGACTTAGTCTTCCTTCAACCTTAAAAACTATGTTACTATGCTTCCAAGGCCGGGTGATGGAAGAGCTGCACCAGTTGTACAAGATTGAGAAGTGACGGACTACTCCTTACCACCCTCAAGGAAATGGGGCCTGTGAACGCTTTAATCGGACACTGATCCAAATGCTCCGCACATTGGAGGAAGATCGGAAGGTAAGATGGCCTGAGTTTGTGGCTGAGCTGGTGTGGGTCTACAACAACCGTGTGAATAGTACGACTGGGTTCACTCCTTATACCTTGCTGTTCGGATGAAAGGGGCGAGAGATCACCGAGTTAGAGCTGGACCCCGAGGAGGACTACCCACGGATGGGGGTGTCTTCCTGGGTCCGAGAACATCGGCATCGACTGCAGGCCCTCCGACGGTTGGTACAACAAAAGTTTCAGGAGATCAAACATCATGAGACATTGCCTCTTTGAGGAACAGCTCTGAGGCCCGGGGAGTGGGTGTTGGTTCGGGACAGGCGGCCCGGGGCAAATTGAGTAGGCGGTGGGAACGGACTCCGCACCGAGTGAAGCGCAGGATTGGTGCTGAAGGACCTGTGTATGAAGTTCAACCCGAGGGGGCTGAAGGAGCCCCTACCAGAGTGGTTCATCGTAGTATGCTGCGACCCTGTCTGTCTAAAGATGACAAGGGTGGAGAATAATCACCTGCTTCTAGAGAGGGACCTGTCACAGTTGCCCCAAGCCACGATGTGGACGATGAAGAGTTGTTGATTCTACCTCCGAGCCCCAGCACTCTATTACCTGCAGTCCCCAGTGCAGGCGGCGAGGGAACAACATCGGTTGAAGCCACCGGGCAGGCGGAGATTGGAAATCCGAGTGACCCTGCACCCCCCATCGGTCAAACTGAGTTAAGCCGGTCAGAACGGACAACAGCGGGAGTGCCTCCTCACCGTTACGAATAAGATCAATTCATTTGGTACCGTATCGTCCAGGAAGTCCAAGAATGTGAACGTTTGATGAAGGAACTCTCGCCTGTGGAATGGCGAGTTAAAGAAGAGCGAGAGTGTAAGGGGGAAGACGGGGTGTAAGTGCTTTCAGAGCAAGGGATCCGGAACTGCCGGGGCCGTACCTCTTGTTGCAGGGGGAAGACAGACTGCAAGCAGAGGAGTCATGTGACAGGGAAGCAGGGGGCATGTCCAGAGACAGAGCTAGGAGGTCAGGTGACAGAAGGACTCCTGGTGTGACGAGAGAGAGGAAGAGACGAGGACGTTTGCGCGGGAAAGCGGAGCTGAGTCCTGCAGAGCAGAGCAGTGTGAGAGGGTCCAGGCTCCTGGCTACAGGTCTTGGAGCAAGGGATCCGAGTGCAGTGGACCGGAGGAGTCGAGCTGAATGTAGGGAGAAGAGACGCAGGGTCCGTGGAGCTGAGCACGTGAGGTGCCATGTTATGGACTAGGGGCTCAGCGGATAAAGCCGGAAACCTCCCGCTGCCGCCAGAAGAGGGAGCATTGTTTGGGCGGGGAAGCCTGAAGACAGCGTCACCAAGGCAACTGCCTTGTGGAGGATACAAGTCAGCTAAGTGTAAAAACTGTAGTTTGTTACTGGTTGGGCTCTGCTACATCTAGTTAAACTGTAAAACTGTCAGTTACAGGCTAATATCTGCTATTTCCCCATATTTTCCCCTGCTACTCACTGCGTGGAGATTTACCCTGTTATTATAAACTTCCCCTGTTTATTAACCCTGTATTGGCTGCTCTGTGCTTCTGTGTCACTGCATCTAAAGTACCTGTGTTACAGCATCAGTCCCAACATGGAGCTGTTGACACCAATCCTCCAGCTGAGCTTCGGAGTCATTGTCCTCCATTGTATCCGGTGGGGTCAAGGATTCCACTGTGTGTATGGCATCATTATTCACAGTATACAATCTGGCAACAGTGGCGTACCTTGGCAATTTGACTTCCTCCTCCCCACAATTTAGGAGATGTACAGGTACCCTCCCATTGCATACATCAACTACCCCTCTAGCAGTTAGGAGTGTAGGTCTGTGCTCTGAGCTAATGGGCTCCACTACCGCCTGGTAGTTCTGTCCCTTGAGACCTATTGCTGCCCTACACCAAATCAGCATCTCACTCATTGGGGGAATCACAATGGGTATCGGGTCTGTCACCCGTACATTACCAATCTCACCACCTGTTAGTTTTACCTGTTGCTGGTACAGGAGGGCTCGAATTTCTTTCTGGAGCACCTTCCTCTGCCCTGGTTTGGCAGTGTCAGCAATCTGTTGGAGTAAAATCAACACTTCTCCCAAACAGTTACCAACAATATTTGTACCAAGTATCATATACGGATTGGTATCACCAGGGTTAGATTCTATGACAATCAGTCCTTGGTCTTTTACTTCCACTCTTCCCACCTTCACTGTCACGTCCTTAACCCCTACTAGGTTAAGAGGAAGGCCGTTAGAGGCATACACAGAGAGGTTCGGGGCTGGCGGGTGGAGTTCATCTATGGACACTGGACCTTTTGTAGAGGACATCAGGTATGATGGTTACCTGTGAGCCGGTGTCGAGTAATGCAGGTGTTGCTTTGCCGTCCAGCACGATGGACAGGAAAGGCCTTCCTCCTACAAACCGGTCGTACCAGCTTAATGGGCCTGATTGATCTACTCCTGGGTGTCGGCCCTTGGCCCCAAGGTTTGCCTGTTTAAAGGACAGTTCCGCGCTGTGTAGCCTGCCTTGTGGCAACGGTAGCAGATGAATTCTCCCGGAGGGCGATGTTGGTCGTTGGTCCTCCCACGGGGTGGGGTTGTCCTCCTACGGGGTGGCGTCGTCCTTGTTCTTCTCCTCATCCAGGGGACATCCTCAGGACTGTTGGCGAGCAGGATCCTTCCCTCCAGCTCGGGCTCTACCTGTAGCTGCAGGGCGCTCAGGACAGTGGTCAGGGTTTTACTTAGCTGACGCACTTCGCTGCGCAGGCTGTCCAGCTCGCTAGGGGGCACTCTTTGCATTTTTGTTTCCGCCGTTAATGAAGGAGCAGTGGGTGCTGCAGGCACTGAGGTGGCCCCACCCTGGTAATGCTGGATAGCAGTATCTGATGGTTCCAGGGGCTGCAGACCTTTAATAGGATGATCTAAGGCCCAACACCGTACGGTTCTGCTCTCCTCCTGAGACCTCAACCTCCGGATGAACTGTTCTGTCAGCATTTTGTCCTCACCATGTATGCTGGCTGGACTAACCTGTTTCAGGGCCCGCAGTGCCTCTTGTAAATGCCAGGCATAGTCCCGGATTCTGTGCTCAGGTTTCTGGGTACAGTGGTAGAACCTCATCTGGAGATCTGTCTCAGTGCGGTTTTCAAAGACAGTTTACAGTCTCTCAAATATGATAGATACTGATTCCTGGTCTACGGCTGGCCAGGTTTCAACTTCCCACTCGGCGGCACCAGTCAATTGTCCCAGCACAACAGCGGCTCTCTGCTTACCAGTCATTGAGTACATATCCAGTACACCGCATATTTTCCTTTTGAATCCAGACAGGGTGTCTGGTTTGCCGTCATACTGGGGAAGCCATTTTGCTCCGGGGATATACGGCAGGGCCATGGGTATTAACAGAGTCTCGACCCGTGCTGGTGGGGCGGCCGCTCCGGGCGCAAGTTGAGCATCAGGAGCGTTAACCGGTGCTCCGGCGTTCTGCTGGTCGTCGGCCATGGTTGTGCCCCCCTAGTGAACCGTAGCCTACCTCCTTTACTTTAATCGGGTAGGCCGCAGCTCCGCAGACGACAGTCTCCTTCCAGGACCTGACGCTTCCTAGTGCTATGTCAGAGCGCGAGGCGGGGCTTGAGCTTTGCGCGCTTCCTACGGTCACGCCTCTCTGATTCCCGCGGTTTCGCCCCTTTTCTTCCCGCGCGGCGGCGCGGTAATAGCGGCGATGTTCACCACAGTTAAAACACAGTTCAAATACGGCACACAATACCCGGTGGCCACGGGCACGAAATCCAGTTCGTGACGCCAGGAAAGAGAGCTGTGTTACCCAGGGGGAATATAGGGGACTCGGTACCCGGGCCTTTTACCTTGTTTAGGAAGTCACGGCAGTCGGCTCCCGGGCCCGTACTCTGGGTCTCTCTTTAAAAAGGGGTTTTAGTATACAGTTTGTCTCGTGACGCCACCTGTGGTTTCCGGTAATGGTTACCGGCGCTGCTGCAGACCTCCGGGGGGTGATGGGATGGCAGCTGGGATGTTTCGGCTCCCCACAGGTGGAGCGGGCCCCCGGGACAGTGTAGGTGCAAATGGTGGTGATGCTGGGGCTTGCAGTGCAGGAGAGATGGCGCAGCAGGAGTAACTGACAGAGACAGGAGATTCACTTCAGTACCATTACTGGTGCGGATGTCAGGTACGGTCCAGGGTACTCGGTAGGAAGGGTGCACTTCATGACTTCTCCCCAGTGAGCGGGTATAAGGCCTCCTGGTCCATGTCTCCCTCTCTCTAAGCTCCTGGCCAGCCTGCAACTGGGCCTAGCTTCTGTGTCGTGCTGTTCCTTCACCCATCGTTTGGTAGTAGGACCTTTTTTTTTCAACCACTATCCCTGGACGCCGGGGCCTTCGTGGTTCCTAGTCCTGTCAATGGTTTAGCTTCAGGTCGACCAGGGACTTGTAGTCCTCCTGGTATGCCGGTGATCCCTACTGGGTATTAAGGACCCTGTAGGCGCGGACCCGGAGTCCGGTTCGTGTCTTGGGGTGAGCCTATGATGCTCCTCTGCCCCCTCAACTCTTCTCTCCTCTCCTCCTTGCCTCTGGCCACACTCAGGGCCCTCAATACACAGAAGACGTGTTGCGTCTTCACTACTCTCAGTGGCAGCACACTCTCTGACTTAACTCCCCAACTTATGGCTCCACGCTCCATATATATATCCCTAATGGGCTCCCTCTGGTGGTATGAGGTGGAAGGGTGGAGGTGTTTGTTTGTAACGAGGGCCTCTTGTGGAGAAGTCCATCCATGCACCCTTTTGGGTCCTGTGGTACCTGAGAACAGCAGGGTGCCACAAAAACATTATTTATTTATCTGCTATTCAACCAATAACCTTTTCACACTGATCTGACTTCAAGAGTGGTATTCTGCGGTCCCCTATAAAGTGGGACAGAAAGCTAGGTCGACATGATGCAGGTGCTTGTTGTGCTCCCTCAGCAGGCACAGTTTCATCTTGTCCACGGCCTCGGCCTCTGCGTGCACCATCACCATTACGTCCACTTCCCCTTCTCTTGCCACGTGCTTTTCCCATTGTAAATGGGGTTTAATATTTGTCATGTTGCCAAAAATGTCTGTATTATTACCGCAGTAATATAGGATCACGTCTGATGACCACGGTTATAGGCAGTGACCTGGGAGTCAGAGGTGCTTCCAGGGGTCTTCCCCATGTTGTTCCCATGTCTTTTCAGCACTATATGGATGTGTCTGATCAAGTCTCACACACCACATTGGTAGTAAAATATTAAAATGACATTTACTGGTGAATGTATTTTTCACCATTGAAAGCAATGCAAAAGTGCAAAAACACATAAAAAACGCTATGTGTGAACATAGCCCAAGGTGTAGAGGAGCATTTTTTTTTTTGGGTGGGGGGGTATTTTTTTTGCCTTATATGCAAGTTATTAGCCTGGAAAGAATGTTCCTTAACGTTATTCCCAGGAAAATCCATTTTGGTTTTGTTTTTGTATGTTTTATTGTGAGTCTGTAAAAGTGGCGTAATACTCTGACAACATTGTTCACAGCAGTGACCTGGGAGTCAGAGATGCTTCCAGGTGTCTTCCCCATGCTGTACCCATGTCATTTGAGCACTGTTCCCATCGATTTGGGCAATTTTTAGGCCCCCTGCAGACCTCCGGGGATGCCTCCAGAAAAATGCTCGTTTCCCATAGACTTACATTGGGCTCTTTGCTCGGGTCGAGCACCCGAGCATTACAATTTGCTCAACCCGAGCAATGAGCACCTGAGCAGTTTAGTGCTCGCTCATCACTGATAAACAGTCATTTTATGACGCGCCCCCTGAGCCTTGGGGTACTCGGTGCCAGGCCTCTAGATGCTGGGGGAAGGGATATGTCACGGTGGCGGCGGCCCGGTCCGTGGCCCAGGGCGGTCAACAGAAAGGGGAAGGAAAATATTTATATGGGATTTTGTAGTTTTTAGGAAGTGTTCGTGACGCCACCTGTGGTTTCTGGTAATAGGTACCAGCGCTGCTTCAGACCTCTGGGGCGGTTGGTAGGGCAGCTGGGTTGGAACGGCTCCCCACAGGTGGAGCAGGCCCCAGGGCAGTGTAGTATAGATGATGGTAATGCGGGGGCTTGTGGTTCAGGAGAGATGGCGCAGCAGAAATAACTGATGGAGGCAGCGGAGTGCAGTCATCTGAGTTTACTCACAGTTCTGTTCAAGTTCGTCAGGTACACTGTACGGGTGTCAGCCTCCCGCGTCGCGCTGCGTCCTTCAGATAAGGGGTCCAGCACTTTCTCAAGTATATCAGGAGCGCTTGACGGAACCCCGTTTTCCTTATGTTCCTTACTAGACCGACTTCCCGCGCTGGGTCTTCTCCCTCCTGCCCTGCGCTTCCCCACACACAGTCCCGATCGGGTGCTCTGAAGTCCCTCTGGGCAACCAGGAGTTCCGGACCTATTTGATGCCCTTCACGGTGACTAGGGTGAGGCTGTGGCAACTGCACCATGGAAGTGCAGAAGCCTCCGGTTTTCCAGCCGAGACCTGGAGTAACACGGCTGGTCCAGGGATCGGTACCCTTCTTGCGGCCTGATCCCTCTGACACTTGGCAGTCTCTGGCGTACGGGTGCCGTCCTGCACTCACCGTACCCCCTAGGATCCCTTATGTTACCGGAGCCTTTCTCCTCTGCTCCCCTCCTGGGCCTCTATTACTAGACCCCTTTCTGGAGCAGAGCTGCTGAAGAGACTCTGCTCCCCTCCTCTCCTTTCACTGAATCACACTCACTCTCTCTCCCTGCCACCCTAAGATGGCTTCCCTTTATTTACCTCCTATCCATGGTGCTTCCCTACTCTACATACTCCACCCTCACCCACTACTGGTTCCCCCTCTCTTTGGTTCCCCCCACCCCAGCCAGGGACAGGGCTGAACAGAAACACAGTGCATCTTGACCTTCCAGCCGGCCTTGAGTAGTGTAGTGTTGAATGTGGGTGCTGGGGTTCCGGGCAGCACTCCCTCCTTACCTGAGAGAAGGAGACACCACACTTCTGGGTGAGGTGCAGTACCTCTGTGGCGACTGAACCCTCACGGGCGCCACAATTTCATAGTGTAAAAATAAAATAAACTAACTATTACAAATATAAAGGGATGTCTATCATTAGAGTGGGCTGTATCTAAATGTGAGAAAATAGTAGTTGCTACCTACCTGCCTGTTGTGTCTAACGCCAATCTCTACTCTCACAGAGAGGTCACAGATCGCTCCTGCCAGCGATTCAGTGGCTTCTGCTGATGTCACATCAACAGATCAGCAGCTTCTCTTCTGCTCTGCTTTTTTGACGGAGTGTGACTGCCAATATCATGCTGATTGATAGCCAGGTTCCCTTCTTCCTAAAAGGTTGCTGTCAATCAGCATGATATCGGCAGTGTCTTCCCCCTCAACAGAGCAGCCTGGAAGAAGAGCTGTCTAACATGGCACAAGGCAGTAGCCATGAGCGAGGTACTCGTCTCTTACGCCCCCGCACGTTACATGAAGGTGGGGGTCCTGGCTAGGTTTGTGGACTTGTACAATGGTTGTGCTATGCCCTTGCAGGCCTCATGTAACTGATGATTTGGGTTGGCCAGGACCAGGTGTTTGACAGTTCAACGAGGGAGACCACCAGTCAAAAATATTTTTTTTTATTTAACAATAACTTGGAAAGGATTATATACAGGAGATAGCAGGCATATATTTGATGAACTTTTCCTTTACAATACAGAGCATTTTCTACGCACAATATCAATTCTTTCCTCTTTTGTCTCTTATCCTCTATCTGTAATGTTCCTTTACACTTCACCACAGCCCAGCACAATGCTACAGTCCAGGTAATAAGAGTCCTATTCTGAGCCCGCATCTCCGCATCTTCTCTCACCTCTAAGGAACTGTATTGCCAGTATGGCAGGTACTTACCTTCTCTGTCTCTGACACTCTGGAACTCCTGCCCGGAGCACTCACTTCATCTTACATACTGTGTCTCGCCTTAGCCCATTATCTCTGTGAGTTATAAACTCTAGACCTTACTTCTATTTGTCCTGTCGCAAAACCTGTCCCCGATTGATCATTCTATTCCTTCGGTCATGTCTCTTTCTTTCTCTCCACTAGGATCACACTATCCTTAGGATCTGTCTCATCTCTCATTAGAGACACCCACGTCATGCGGCACAGCTCACATTAGACCTTAGGTCTTTTCTCTGCTAACACTGGGCCCTTTCTGACATTCTGACAGAAACTGTCTCTTGTCCTTTCAGCTTAGTCGCTCCCACTAATCCCAATCCCAACCATTAACTCTAACTGTCCCTGTCAACTACCTGTTGCTGGGCAGAATACAATATCAACACCATAACGCATTTCACAGTTCAGATTACACATCAAGAACACACATATTCTTCAAGGGGGAACATAGGCAGCTTTTCCATCTCCTTACAGCTGCTCTATTGAGGTGGAGCAACTGACTCGCCGGCAGGAGTGTTCAATGATCGGTATGTGCTAGCGCCGGGTAGAACAGGCAGGCAGTTATCAACTAACTGCCTGTTAGTTTTTAGGCCCATAGTAAAAAAAAAGTCTTGGACAACCTCTTTTATATTTAGGAATCTATAATATAACCAGGGACGCGTAACTCTGTCTGAAGCCTTTATAAACTGCGCATGCATGACGAGCAGTCTGGCTCCAGACAGAAGCAGGCATCCAGCCATTACAGGTAAGAGGAGTGTATGGCGCCGGAGATCTCAGTATGCGTAGACACTGAACGCATACCGCGATCTCCGGCGCCATACTTAGATACTTACCTGTCCGGGAGCAGCGTTGCCGCGGCACCTCTCTCGCCAGAGACCGGGGCAGGAGTGAGGCGTCGGATTGGCGCATGCACATAGAGTTATCTGGCGCCATTTTACTGAAGACACATTTGCAGTGTGCCTTCAGCAAAATGGCGCCGGACAACGCGGTGCTCCGGCGCCGCACTCCTCCCCCGGCCCCGGCAGAACAGGACACAGCAGCGATGTAGCACAGGGAAGAAAGGAGAGGATAAGTGTTTATTTTTTTGTATGTGTGTACAGCGTGAAAGGGATGAGGGGGCCACACATACCTCGGATTGGGAGGTGAGGGGACCATGCATACCATGATTGGGGGGTGAGGGGTACCACACATACCAGAATAGGGATGAGGGGTACCATACATACCAGGATAGGAATGCAAGGCACCATGCATACCAGGATGAGGGGTACCATGCATACCAGGATAAGGATGAGGGGTGCCATGCATACTGGGATTGGGGATGAGGGATGCCATGCATAACATGATTGGGGGTGAGGGGTGTCATGCATACCGGGATTGGGGGTGAGGGGTGCCATGCATACCGGGATTGGGGGTGAGGGGTGCCATGCATGCCGGGATTTGGGGTGAGGGGTGCCTTGCATACCGGGATTGGGGTGAGGAGTGCCACGCATACCGGGATTGGGGGTGAGGGGTGCCACGCATACCGGGATAGGGGTGAGGAGTACCACGCATACCAGGATTGGGGATGAGGGGTGCCACACATACCAGGATTTGGGATAAGGGGTGCCACGCATACTAGGATTTGGGATGAGGGGTGCCACGCATACCAGGATTGGGGGTGAGAGGTGCCATGCATACGAGGATTGGGGGTGAGGGGTGCCATGCATACGAGGATAGGATGGTGGAGACAGGAGGGGGGCAGCACATACCAGCATGGGAGACCATATACCAATAAAAATGCTTGCCACCCGGGCATAGAACGGGTTCAATAGCTAGTATTATTATATTTGTGTATTGCTGATGTAAAATCTGCTAATGTTTGGTGGGGGGGGTACTCTTTTGTTGAGAAAACTTTTTAGAAGATGCATGTTAAAATGAGTTGAAAAAAACCCATCTCATACATAGCGCTGCTACTGTAATACGCAGCAGATGTGATATGGAGGTAACATGTGCTGCTTATATGCCCCATGTACAAATAGATAGTACGAAGGCTATATTCTGACGATATGGTCAAGTAGCTTTTTATTACTGCGAAAGCAAAAAAGTGGTTTTGTGACAATGGTGCTAAATTTCTGCAATTGGCCACATCATCTTAAAATACCCTAATGCAGTTTCCTTCAGGGGTTAATAAAAGGATTCTGCTTATTTAATGATTTAGTAATCTGGCCACATATGAAACAGATCAAACTGTGAATTTTCCTCTGACTTGTTTGTGAGGCCTAATGGAAGGATCCCCATGAGAGCTTAGAGATAAGCATGAAAAATAAAGCTTTAAAGGCAAAAATAGCTCATGCTGTGTAACGTACATCTGATATGTACATCTGGTATTTTATATTATATAGTGTATCATGTCATCACTACTCATCTTATCTCCAACATCGATGTCAATTGTATTTAACTGTTGTACTAGATATTTTGTAGTGAAATCAGCTCTGCTGATTGGGATAATCTGTATATTGCAAAGCAAAGATGAAGGGATATTGCACATTATTATTCAGTGGATAGAGTTTACCAGATTCAACTCCGCTCCCCACCGCAATGCATTATGGTTCAGAATTTCAGAACCATGAAAAATGCACTTAGTGGTGATTTCTTTGTTAATTAACATAATGTTGTATTACTAACTGGATGCTGTCTGCATGCAAACATTCATGTACGTATGCAGAGAACAGCTATATTTATCATATATGTATATATACACAGTCATGGCCGAAAGTTTTGGCACCCTTGAAATTGTTACAGAAAATGTAGTATTTCTTCTATAATATTATTGCAATTACACATGTTTTTGTTATAAACATTTTTATTTCCTTTGTGTGTATTGGAACAACACAAAAAAAAACAGAGAAAAAAATTACAAATTGGACATAATTTCACACAAAAAAACTCCAAGAATGGGCCAGATAAAATTGTTGGCACCCTCAACTTAATATTTGGTTGCGCACTAGTGATGATGGAGCACTAAAATGTGTAACAAGGATAATGGAAGTCAATGGGAAATGCAAGCATTTATCCAGAAGACCCTACCCGTAGGGCTGAGGGGGCAGGAAAATCACTGGAATGGATGCAAACAGCGCTCAGATGGAATGAGAACAGCACGGAGAAGATGCCTGGATTCATCTCTGACTCGCAGGTCACTGCTGGGAACAATGTAATCAAATTATTATGCTTTTACAGAGTGACAATAAAACATCCAAAACCAAAGATAAAATGGATTTTACAGGAAAAAATGTTAGGAAACATTCTTTCCTGTGTAATAACTTGTACAGTATATAAGGCAAAATTAAAAAGGGAAAAAAAATAAAATAAAAAAAACGCCTCCTCCACCCCTTAATACTATAGCTCACTGTATTTTCACCTAATACTACAGTAGATGACATAGTAGAAGGGGAAATAAAATTATACCTACCGGTAGTCACCAGTAGACGTAACTTTAACTTTTTACTACCTTATCTGAGCATGTGGTATGAGTGACATGGTCAGACACATCCGGTTTAATTTATGAAGGAGGGACTCTGAAAGTCACAAAGCCTATGCGGATAATACAATAACTGCAAAAAATTAAAAGAAAGAGAGACGCCGATACATCCTTGATTAGACAGAAAAGAGGCCTCAGACATATTCTGTTAAAATGGTTAGGTTATGGGACTACTAGACTCATAAAGCCTATTCACTAAGTGCAAGGGTTACCAACAATTAGGAGGCACTGTGATACACCCTGTAAGCCCACAGCCCCACCTTGAGCCAAAACCAGGTGAAGAACAATCAGAGAAAAGGTGTAATAGAATTAAGTGCGCCAATTCTGCATTCATCACCCACTCTTGGTTTTGGCTCCCACTCCTGAGAAAAAATACTGACCGAATACTGACCAAATACTGTGGCCTAAGACGAAAAATTTTGAACGAATGCAGCATGATGACCCTCTAAAAAATTTGGAGAGAGTGACGCATAAAGACCTTCTAAAAATTTGGAAAGAGTGACGCATAATGGCCCTCTTAAGATTTGGAGAGAGTGACTATAATGGCTCTATAAAAATTTGGAGAGGTTGACGCATAATGGCCCTCTAAGGATATGGAGGAAGTGACTATAATTACCCTCTAAAAATTTGGAGAGATTGACGCATAATGGCCCTCTAAAAATTTGGAGAGTGACTATAATGACTGTCTAAAAATTTGGAGAGAGGGACGCATAATGACCTTCTAAAAATTTGGAGAGAGTGACACATAATGTCCTTCTAAAGATTTGTAGGGAGTGACGCAAAATGACTAGTGATGAGCGAGCATGCTCGTCACTGTTCAGTACTCGCCCGAGCATCTCACTGCTCGACATGCTCGGCGCTCCTCGAGTGTATCCGGGATGCTCGGGCGGGAGCTCGGGTCCCCTCCCCGCATGTTTGTCACTCTTTAGAGAGCCAATTAAAATGCAGGGATTGCCTGCCACTCACTGTAATGTCGTAGCCATGTTGGTTGTCGCATTACAGTGATTAGCTGGTCGCATAGCGTCATCAGGTCTATATAAGACCTGGTGACCCTATGCTTGTCACAGTGTACCCAGGAAACAGGCAGAGTAGGGAGACCTGCTGCTGAGTGAGGGACAAAATTGGTGTTTTAATGCAGCTGTTGCAGGAGGAGCACTGTCCTTCAAGCAGCAGAGAACCATCGGCCTGTAATCTGACACAGATTCAAGCAATCCAGAGTACACCATTTTATGCTCCATTTGCTTGTTGGCACTGCAGAATACAGCCAGATCCTTTCCATATTACAGTAATAAAAACCCAGAAATTTGTAGTGAAAGTGGAAAATATTGTCCTTCATTTAAATTTTGTTGCAGTGTGTCAGTGAAGTTATTGACACGAGGTCGCTGTGAAAAATAGTAAGCTACAGGCCAGCTATTTAAAATTGTGGTTTTCCGTCACCGGTATCACAAATCACTGCAGTTCAAATCCAGCCATTTGTAGTGAATGTGGAAAATATTGTCCTCCATTTAATATGGGCAAGGCACGTGGCAAGGGACAGGGAAGTGGAAGTGATGGTGATTAGTGTTGAGCCACCCCCGTAGTGTTCGAGTTCGGTTCGGTTCGTCGAACACCCGTGTGTTCGCCGAACTGTTCGTCGAACTGTTCGTCGAACACCTTCGAACACCGTTAAAACCAATGGCAGGCAAACAAAAACACATAGAAACACATAGAAAACACCTTCAAAGGTGTCCAAAAGCTGACAAACTGCTCAGAAGACACAACTAACACATGGAAAAGTGACAAGTACATATAGTCATGCGAAAAGAAAAGAGGTGGAGGAGTAAAAGGAGGGGGAGACACAGATATAGGCATGTCATGCCCTTCTAAAATCCAAAAAGTGAGAAGCCGACACGGCCAGTCCGTTCCTGCCCGTGCCACCTCCGTGTCGCCGGGTTTGTGCCAGAGCCGCGGTGGACCCTGACGGCCAGCCTCCCTCTCCCAATACTGGTGCCTGTCCGCTGGTGGGTCGAGCGAGCCCCCCTGTGGTGGAGGCAGCTCTAAGCTTTTTAATTTAAATTGTCTCTCTAATTTGAATGAATACACTTTAAATCCTTTTACAAGGATCTATTGAAGGGCAAGTCTCATGCCAGCAGCCGCGTAATTCCAGCTCCAGTAGCGTCCACTAAAGCTGCTGCAGTTAAAAAGCTTTTATAAGGATCGAGCTCGGCTGTCCACCGCAAGGCATCCTACCGCCAGTCCCAGCCCCTATGCCTTGGGGTGCCTCCTGATGCTCTTCACTGAGTATCCCGTGGTCCCGAAGCATTTCCTTTGAAAAAATTAAGTGTCCAAACTACAGGTGGTGTAGCTTGCTTAACAGCCGGATAATCCGCTGACTAGCAGACAATGCTACTAGGCACAAAGTATTTCCTGGGCTAGATGCAGTTAAAAATTTGTAATTAGATACTCTCGTTGGATGCTGAGAAAGCATTCCATAGAGTCTCCTGGCACGCCATATATTATTCTCTTAAAAAGCTTGGGGTAGGGGTCTAGGGGACCCTTTTATAGCCAAAATCATGGCCCTGTATCGCAATACGTCACCTAGGCTGAAAATAAATGGAACTGTAGCACCCTGAGGGCTCAGTTGCTACAGAGGTATTGCACCTCACCGAGAGGTGTGATATCTCACTCTCAGGTAAGGATGTAGTGTGGATCAGGACCCGACACCTGCATGCATTACACCACATTGCCGTGGGGCAGGGCGACCAATATGCCCCTGAGATGGGCACGACAGTCCCTGTCCCTGGCTGGAGTGGGGGGAGGGAACACTGAGGAAGGGGAACCCTGTAGTGCAGGAGCAGGGAGGAAGCAGTTCCTGGGTGCATTGAGAAGGGAGTATAAAAGGTGGGCACCATCTTAGTTCAGTGCAGAGAAGTCTGAGCAGAAGTGGCAGGGAGCAGGGGCTCTGCATGAGCTCTGCTCCGGAGGCGGGCCTAGTAACAGAGGCCCAGGCCTGGAAGAGGGAGAAGGAAGGAAGAGGAGCGGAGAAGGCTCCAGGAACGAGGAACGAAGGGATCCCAGGGGTGCGGACGGGCGAGTCGCCACCGCACGCCCGAATCCACCTGCGTGGAGGGGTCAGGCCAAAGGGGGAGACCGGTCCCCGAAACTAGTGGAGGCAGGAAACGACCCTCAGCTAGAAACAGGAGGCTGTGACATTTTATGTGGCGCAGCCCCTCGCTACACCCGCTAGGAAGGCACCACATAGGGTCAGGGAAACTGGCGCCAAGTTTACCAAGAGGAGGCCCGAGGCAGCCGGACAGAAGGGTTGGTAAGAAAGGCCAGACAAAGGACACACAAAGGGGGTACTGTGAAGCGCTCCAAAGTTATCTGGGAGTTGTCTGAGCCCCTCACCTGGTGAGCACAGTACGACGTGGGCAGCCGTTACCTGCAGACGTGGTCTGGATAATAAGAACTGTGAGTAAAGGCACTGGACTGCATCACTGACTCTGTGTCGTTACTGCTGCTGCCCTGCACCATCACCCCCATCCTCCGCATACACTGCCCTGAGGCTATACTCCTCCCGTGGGGAGTTATGCTACGCTCTGCTGCACCCACAACACCAGCCTCAGCGGTCTGCCCTGGAGCGGCGGTTCACTCTGACCGCAATCCACGGGTGGCGTAGTCGGACATTTAAACATCAAAACCACATAAATAGTTCTGCCACTGGTTTGACCGCCCTGAGCCACGGAACCAGGTCGCCGCCACGGAGACTACAACCACCAGCATCCACCAAAAAGGGTCCGGCTCCGGGTGTCCCAAGGCCCAGGGGGCGCGTCAGAACATTTTCATCACCTTTCACAATCACCAATGGGACAAGGCAGGGATGTTCTCTGTCCCCTCTCTTATACATCCTAGTGACGGAGCACCTGCTCTCATCAATTCGCCATAACCCCAATATTAGGTGGATTGAGGTGGGAGGCACCGAGTACAAGTGCTCTCTATTTGCTGATGATGTCCTAGTATATATCACTCAATCACATATTTCCATCCATGCTGTTATGGCTGAAATAGATCACTTTGTTACATGGTCAAATTTTAAAATCAATGCAGCGAAATCTGAGGCCCTCGATGTCTCCCTCCCCAAATCCATATAGGATTCCATCCAGTCCAACTTTCCCTTTGCCTGGCCCTCACAGGGTATCAAATACTTAGGAATTCCTATTCATAGAGACCTCTCCCATCTATGTTATCTTAATTTTGGGCCCTTTATTGAACAACTCCATACAGACCACGGTTGGCAAGTTAGAACTGTAAGATTCACTACGTGAACCACTGGTGTTTTGTGGAAAAGCACATGTACACTGTGTTCCAAATTATTATGCAAAAAGTGTTTAGGAGTGATAAGGAAAGAATTTGTTTGTTTGTCAGTTAAACTCATTGATGGTGATGTGTGTCAGGGCTCTTTATATCACTGTAAGCAATTGCAGACACCTGTGCTAATTAGTTTGGCAGGTGTGTCCAATGAAAGGCAAGACTACTTAAGAAGGCTGTCTCACATTATTAAGCAGCCTACATTTTCTGCCAAAATGGGAAAGAAAAAGGATGTGTCGGCTGCTGAGAAGCAACAAATTGTGGAGTGTTTAGGTCAAGGCATGACTACAATCAACATTGTGCGATGATCAGGATGAAGTGTCTTGGCAATCAAGAAGTATGTAGCTGATTCACAGTACACACGTGTGCGTGCTGATAAGGGCAAATTGAGGACTCTTTCCTACAGGCAATTACGTCAGGTTGAAAGAGCAGCGGCAAAAAAGCCTTGTCATAACAGCAGACAAGTTTTTGAAGCTGCTGGTGCCTCCAACGTCCCCCGAACAACAAGATGCAGGGTCCTTCAGAGGTTTGCAGCTGTGCATATGCCATCCTGTCGACCTCCTCTATCCACTTCAAACAAGCAGAAACGGCTCCAGTGGGCCAAACATTACATGAAGACTGATTTCAAAACTGTTTTGTTCATGGATGAGTGCCGTGCAGCGCTCGATGGTCCAGATGGATGGAGTGGAGGATGGCTGGTTGATGGACACCCCACGCAAACACGGCTACAGCGCCAACAAGGAGGAGGTGGAGTAATGTTTTGGGCTGGAATCATGGGGAGAGAGATTGTCGGCCCCTTTAGGATCCCTGAAGGCGCTAAAGATGAACTCCATAATGTATGTGGATTTTCTCAAACAGCACCTCCTGCCATGGTTCAAGAAGAAGAACCGTGTATTTCACAGCAAGATCATTTTTTTGCATGATAATGCACCATCTCATGCTGCACATAAAACATCTGCATCTCTGGCTGATATGGGCATAAAAGGGGACAAACTTATGGTGTGACCCCCATGCTCCCCTGACCTCAACCCCATTCAGAACCTTTGGAGCATCATTAAAAGGAGTGTCTATGATGGCGGGAGGCAGTTCAGATCTAAGCAACAGCTCTGGGAGGGTATTCTGTCCTCATGCAAAACAATTGAAGCAGAAACCATCCAAAACCTGACAAATTCAATGGACGAGAGAGTTCAGAAGCTCCTTTCGAACAAGGGGTCCTATGTGAAAATGTAACATCACCTAGAATAAAGTTTTGAGTTGAAAACTGTTTGATTTCAGTTTCTAACAACCTGCTAATGCTTATAATTTCAAAAATGACCATTTTTTTGGTCTTTATTAAAATGAAAAGGTTGATCGAAAAGTTTGGGGGATCTAAGAGTGTGGCAACCCAGTAGTCATGATTACTTCGAATTCTGACAATATGAGGGTCATGCTGCAGGTAGTGCAGCAAGAAGGCACTTATGTGTCTTGCGCATCTCGGAGCCCCAAAATTATTTTCCGGGCTAGATGCAGCTAAAAATTATTATTAATTTTAAATCTGGTGAAGCTTTAGTATAGATGGCCTAATAGGATCAGTGATGCACACTGCTACAAAGCCCAAATTATTTTCCAGTCAAGATACAGATAAACATGATTAGTAATTTTAAATCTGGTGGAGCTTATTATAGATGGCCTAATAGAATCAGTGCTGCACACTGCTACAAAGCCCAAATTATTTTCCAGCCAAGATACAGATAAACATGATTAGTAATTTGAAAGCTTAAAACGGTTGGTAGGGTGATTTTAACCAATCATCAAGCTTTTACTCTCCCCAGGATGACACAGGGGTAGAAAAGTCGTTTCGGATCCATGATTTGTTCATCTTTATGAACGTGAGTCTGTCTACATTATCAGTGGAGAGCCGCGTGCGCTTATCTGTCAGCACACCACCAGCAGCGCTGAACACACGTTCAGACAGAACGCTGGCTGCGGGGCATGACAAGATCTCCAAGGCGTAAGTGGCTAGCTCCGGCCATTTATCCAGATTGGAAGCCCAAAAAGAGCAAGGGTCCAGTGACACAGTCATGGCTTCAATGTTTACTTGGAGATACTCCTGTACCATCGTCTCTAGGCGTTGACTATGTGTCAGACTTCTTGTCTCCTGTGGCCTTGCAAAGGATGGGCTAAAAAAGTGGTGAAATGATTCCGCAAAATTGATGTTACCAGCAGATACTGTGGTTCTGTTACAGTTTGAGTGCTGAACACTTGACGGTCCCACGGTTGGCAAGTTGGAACTGTGAGATTCACTACGTGCACCACTGGTATTTTGTGGAAAAGCACATGTAAGATTCTGCAACAGTCTCTGCTGATACTCCTGCATGCGTGCATCCCTTTCTATGGCAGGAATAATTTCTGCAAATTTACTTTTGTACCGGGGATCTAACAGTGTGGCAACCCAGTAGTCAGGATTATTTCTAATTCTCACAATTCGAGGGTCATGTTGCAGGTAGTGCAGCAAGAAGGCACTCATGTGTGTTGCGCATCCAGGAGCACCAAGTCCCTGTTGTGTTGGTGGCGAGGTAACAATCATGCTTCCTTCCTCTGTCCTCTCCCCCCAACCTCGCACAACAGAAATGTGATCAAGGTCTCCCTCATCTGATGAGTCTTCCATCAGTTCGTCCTCCACTTCTTCCTGGGCTCCTGCACCTTCCTCACTAGTTTGGCTGCTACCATGCGCCCTGGTAAAACCATCTCCCCCACCCTCACATGCCTGCCGCCTTGGTGCTGCCGACCGTCTGGACCTTGCAGATGTTAGCCCTTCCGCATACAACTCCTCCTCCTCTACTTCCTCCACCTCCTCTTGTGCCACCACCTGACTCCGAATTCTGTTTAACATGTGCTCCAGCATGTAAATCACCGGAATAATCATGCTGATAATGGCATCGTCAGCACTAAACATCTTCGTCGCCATTTCAAAACTGTGCAGAAGGGTGCATAGGTCCCTGATCTGAGACCACTCCTCCAGCGTGATTTGCCCCACCTCTGGATCTCGTTGGCCCAGGCTATACGTCAGAACGTATTGCACCAGGGCTTGTCGGTGCTGCCACAGTCGCTGCAATATGTGCAGAGTTGAATTCCACCGGGTAGGCACATCGCATTTTAGCCGGTGAAGTGGCAGGCCCAACGACTTCTGTAGAGATGTAAGTCGCTGAGCTGCGGGATGCGAACGGCGGAAGTGAGCACACAGTGACCGTGCCCTCTGCAGAAGGCCATCTAGTCTGGGATAGTGGGCTAAAAATTGCTGGACAACCACGTTCAACACGTGAGCCATACAAGGCACGTGTGTGACATTGCCCCGGCGAAGGGCCGCACCCAGGTTTGCAGCATTGTCGCACACGGCCTTCCCTGGTTTCAGGTCCACTGGAGACAACCATTCATGAAATTGGTTCTCCAGAGCTGACCACAACTCCTCAGCTGTGTGACTCACATTTCCCAGACATTTCAATGTAAAAACCGCCTGATGACGTTGAGTCCTACTGCCAGCATAGTAAGGAGGTGTGCAGGATCCCTTCTGCGCAGTTAGAAAGCTTGTGGCATGACCAGACAGGCTTTGGGTGCAGGTGGAAGACCGAGAGGAGGTTGAGGAGGCAGAAGCAGTGGAGGAACTTTGACATAAAGAGGATTGACGCACAACTCGTGGGGACGGCAAGACTTGGACAGCAGCCCCTTGTCCTGCCGTCACCATAGTTACCCAGTGCCCAGTCAGCGACATGTAACGCCCCTGTCCATGCCTACTCGTCCAAGTGTCTGTGGTGAAATGCACCCTGTCACACACAGAGTTTCTCAAAGAAGCGGTGATGTTGTGTGCGACATGCTGGTGGAGCGCAGGCACACCTTTCTTTGAGAAGTAGTGCCGACTTGGCATCTGGTACTGGGGCACTGCGACGGACATAAGGTCTCGAAAATCCTCTGTGTCCACCAGGCGGAAAGGCAGCATTTCTGTAGCCAAGAGCTTGCAGATGGTGAAATTCAACCTCTTAGCTTTCTCATGGCTAGGAGGAAATGGTCTTTTACTTGTCCACATCTGAGGGACCGAGGGCTGGCAATTGTGCTTAGACGGGGTTGATAAGGGTGTCCCCGACAAACTGCCGGTCTGTGAGGAAGATGCAGGCGGACATGTTAGCACCACCTTTGGATCAAGGCAACCTATCGATGTCGGACAGCGCTCAACACCAGCTGGTGTTACCACCTCCAAAGAAAATGATGACCTGCCAATCACGCTGGCTGTTGCGGGTAAAGAGGTGGCAGGTCTGCGCCCCAAAACAGGTGTGACTGCTGTCCCCCCAGTCACAGAGGATGAAGAGGCCGCGGATGCACAAGATATGGCAGACGGTGGTCGGCCCGGCCGGCTAGGCCGCATTGTAGCACACTGAGCTTCCCACTGCAACTTATGCTTCATATCCATGTGCCGGTTCATGCATGAAGTACTCAAACTATGTATTTTTTGTCCTCTACTTAGCTTTTGCTGACAAATGTTACAGATAACACGAGTTGGGTCATCTTTATCGATCTGAAAAAATGCCCAGGCTATGCAAGGCTTAGCACCCATGCGACCTGAAGAGCCACCACGACTTGTGGTGAGAGGCAGAGTTGTGTTTGAGGATGCAGTTGTTGACGTGCTTCCAGTACTACGTCTCTGTCCAGGAAGGCGCAACCTGACCTCGTCGTCACTAGCATCTTCCTCCACCTCCTCTGCTGACCTCATCTCTTGGCTGACTGTGGGTTGACAGTAAGTGGGATCTCCAACCTCATCATCATCACCCTGTGCGTTATCACACCCGTCGTCCTCAGAGCCAACCTGTTCCTGCCCTGACAAAAAACTAAAGTTGTCGCTCCAATCAGGTATTTGAGTCTTATCATCGTCTTCCTCATTGTCTCCACCAACAGGAGTTACAGTTTGGGAATGAGGGTCTACATTATGGTCAGAACCTTCTGCGTCTGTTCCTGGATCCGACTCATAAAGATTCTGGGCATCAGTGCAGATCATTTCCTCGTCTGGATTCACAGAAGCGCTGGAGTCGACCTCTGATTCCCAGGCTATAGTATGAGTAAACAGCTCTGCAGACTCAACCATCTGTTCTACCTCATACTCAGACGGGCAGCTGGAGATTTGGGAGCTGTGAGGAAGCAAGTGCGATTGGGGTGACACCTTTGAGGACTGGAGTATTTGTGATGTTGAAGTTGATGTGGAGGAGAGCCCACTTAAAGGAGCACTTGATATCCGTTGAAGCACCTGCTGTTTTTGTGCCTCATCTGGAATTTGTAGCGATTGGCGTGGCCGTAAGAAAGGGATCTTATCACATTGTCCGCTAAAAGAAGTAGACATTTTAGTTTGGCTGGAAGATGGTCTTTCTTCTGCAGATGTTACTGTTGCTTTAACACCTACCCCACGGACACAACCTTTTCTCCCCTTCCCAACACGCCTATTCCCCTTTCCACCAGCAGCAGGCCTTTTTCCACTCATTTTGGTGGTTAACTAATTCACAACTCTGGAGTTGTTTGCACAAAAAAACAATGGATGGGAACCGAGCAGAGCTGAGTGGCCAAACTGTGGTATTAGGCCAAAACTATTGGCTGGGTTAGATGCAGAAAAAAATTATATTCAATTTGCAACCTGATGGAGGTCAGTATAGATGGACTAATAGAACAAGTCCCACACACAGCTAGAAGCCCAAATATTTTTTCAGAGGTAGATGCAGAAAATTTTTTTATTCAGTTTGCAACCTGATGGAGGTCTGTATAGATGGATTAATAGAACAAGTCCCACACACAGCTACAAGCCCAATATTTTTTCAGAAGTAGATGCAGAAAAAAAATATATTCAGTTTGCAACCTGATGGAGGTCAGTATAGATGGACTAATAGAGAAAGTCCCACACACTGCTAGAAGGCCAAATATTTTTTCAGAGCTAGATGCAGACAAAAAATTATTTTGAATTTGCAACCTGATGGAGGTCAGTATAGGTGGACTAATAGAACAAGTCCCACACACTGCTAGAAGGCCAAATATTTTTTCAGAGCTAGATGCAGAAAAAAAATATATTCAGTTTGCAACCTGATGGAGGTCAGTATAGATGGACTAATAGAGAAAGTCCCACACAATGCTAGAAGGCCAAATATTTTTTCAGAGCTAGATGCAGACAAAAAATTATTTTGAATTTGCAACCTGATGGAGGTCAGTATAGGTGGACTAATAGAACAAGTCCCACACACTGCTAGAAGGCCAAATATTTTTTCAGAGCTAGATGCAGAAAAAATTATATTCAGTTTGCAACCTGATGGAGGTCTGTATTGATGGATTAATAGAACAAGTCCCACACACAGCTAGAAGCCCAAATATTTTTTCAGAGGTAGATGCAGATAAAAATTATTTTTAATTTGCAACCTGATGGAGGTCAGTATAGATGGACTAATAGAGAAAGTCCCACACACTGCTAGAAGGCCAAATATTTTTTCAGAGCTAGATGCAGATAAAAATTATTTTTAATTTGCAACCTGATGGAGATCAGTATAGATGGACTAATAGAGAAAGTCCCACACACTGCTAGAAGGCCAAATATTTTTTCAGAGCTAGATGCAGATAAAAATGATATTCAATTTGCAACCTGATGGAGGTCAGTATAGATGGACTAATAGAACAAGTCCCACACACAGCCAGAAGCCCAAATATTTTTTCAGAGGTACTGTAGATGCAGATAAAAATTATTTTTAATTTGCAACCTGATGGAGGTCAGTATAGATGGACTAATACAACAAGTCCCACACACAGCTAGAAGCCCAATATTTTTTCAGAGGTAGATGCAGAAAATAATACATTCAGTTTGCAACCTGATGGAGGTCAGTATAGATGGAGTAATAGAACAAGTCCCACACACAGCTAGAAGCCCAAATATTTTTTCAGAGGTAGATGCAGATAAAAATTATTTTTAATTTGCAACCTGATGGAGGTCAGTATAGATGGACTAATAGAGAAAGTCCCACACACTGCTAGAAGGCCAAATATTTTTTCAGAGCTAGATGCAGATAAAAATTATATTCAATTTGCAACCTGATGGAGGTCAGTATAGATGGACTAATAGAGAAAGTCCCACACACTGCTAGAAGGCCAAATATTTTTTCAGAGCTAGATGCAGACAAAAAATTATTTTGAATTTGCAACCTGATGGAGGTCAGTATAGGTGGACTAATAGAACAAGTCCCACACACTGCTAGAAGGCCAAATATTTTTTCAGAGCTAGATGCAGAAAAAAAATATATTCAGTTTGCAACCTGATGGAGGTCAGTATAGATGGACTAATAGAGAAAGTCCCACACAATGCTAGAAGGCCAAATATTTTTTCAGAGCTAGATGCAGACAAAAAATTATTTTGAATTTGCAACCTGATGGAGGTCAGTATAGGTGGACTAATAGAACAAGTCCCACACACTGCTAGAAGGCCAAATATTTTTTCAGAGCTAGATGCAGAAAAAAATTATATTCAGTTTGCAACCTGATGGAGGTCTGTATTGATGGATTAATAGAACAAGTCCCACACACAGCTAGAAGCCCAAATATTTTTTCAGAGGTAGATGCAGATAAAAATTATTTTTAATTTGCAACCTGATGGAGGTCAGTATAGATGGACTAATAGAGAAAGTCCCACACACTGCTAGAAGGCCAAATATTTTTTCAGAGCTAGATGCAGATAAAAATTATTTTTAATTTGCAACCTGATGGAGATCAGTATAGATGGACTAATAGAGAAAGTCCCACACACTGCTAGAAGGCCAAATATTTTTTCAGAGCTAGATGCAGATAAAAATGATATTCAATTTGCAACCTGATGGAGGTCAGTATAGATGGACTAATAGAACAAGTCCCACACACAGCCAGAAGCCCAAATATTTTTTCAGAGGTACTGTAGATGCAGATAAAAATTATTTTTAATTTGCAACCTGATGGAGGTCAGTATAGATGGACTAATACAACAAGTCCCACACACAGCTAGAAGCCCAATATTTTTTCAGAGGTAGATGCAGAAAAAAATATATTCAGTTTGCAACCTGATGGAGGTCAGTATAGATGGAGTAATAGAACAAGTCCCACACACAGCTAGAAGCCCAAATATTTTTTCAGAGGTAGATGCAGATAAAAATTATTTTTAATTTGCAACCTGATGGAGGTCAGTATAGATGGACTAATAGAGAAAGTCCCACACACTGCTAGAAGGCCAAATATTTTTTCAGAGCTAGATGCAGATAAAAATTATATTCAATTTGCAACCTGATGGAGGTCAGTATAGATGGACTAATAGAGAAAGTCCCACACACTGCTAGAAGGCCAAATATTTTTTCAGAGCTAGATGCAGAAAAAAATTATATTCAGTTTGCAACCTGATGGAGGTCTGTATAGATGGATTAATAGAACAAGTCCCACACACAGCTAGAAGCCCAATATTTTTTCAGAGGTAGATGCAGAAAAAAATATATTCAGTTTGCAACCTGATGGAGGTCAGTATAGATGGACTAATACAACAAGTCCCACACACAGCTAGAAGCCCAATATTTTTTCAGAGGTAGATGCAGAAAAAAATATATTCAGTTTGCAACCTGATGGAGGTCTGTATAGATGGATTAATAGAACAAGTCCCACACACAGCTAGAAGCCCAATATTTTTTCAGAGGTAGATGCAGAAAAAAATATATTCAGTTTGCAACCTGATGGAGGTCAGTATAGGTGGACTAATACAACAAGTCCCACACACAGCTAGAAGCCCAATATTTTTTCAGAGCTAGATGCAGAAAAAAATTATATTCAATTTGCAACCTGATGGAGGTCAGTATAGATGGACTAATAGAATGATGCTATGCCCAAAAGATTTTACTTCACTAGGTGCAGTAAAAAAATTGGTATTCTATACACAGGTGGTATATCTTGCAACACAGATAGGCTACTCCACTGACTAACACACTCTGCAATAGGCCAAAAAGGATTAGCTTTGCTAGATTCAGCCAAATGCTGTGAAAAAAACTTGCACAGCACTGGCACAGACCTGCCTGGCAAAAACTGATAGGAACTGATGTAACCTAGTCCTGAAAAGGACTCCAATTACAATTAGTCTTTACTCCCACAATCTATCTATTTAAGAGCACAGACCTGCCTGATAAAAGTCGTAGGAAATGCTGTAACCTAGTCCTTAAAAGGACTGCAATCACAACTATTCCCTACTCCCAAGCTATCTGTAGATTTGTGCAAAAATTGGCTTGAAATTAACAAGATATAGCGCACACAGCAACAGCGGTGCCGTCTAACACGCAGCTGCAGCAGTGAGAAAATGGTGGCGACGGGGAAAATGGCTTGGTCTTATAGGGCAAGGACATGTGACATACACTGCCAATGACACATGCCCTTGCTTGTGTGAAAAAAAGCACTTCGCTCCGTGTGTGCGCTGCTGATAGGCTGACAGATTGCACCTCCCCACTGTAAATGCGGGAAAGAGAAAAAAAAAATGGAGATCTTCATTGTTCCTGCAGAGATCCATCCCCTGCCCCTCCCCCCACCCCGCTGTACACTCAAACTGCGTATTAACATTAATTTTCATCATTACTGAGAAAAAATCCAGTTATGATTTTGGTGCACGAACAGTTATCGAACATAACCTCGAACAGCCGAATTTTTCTCAAATTGTTCATGTTCGCCGAACGGCTCGAACACCGCCCAAAACAGCTCGAATTTGAGACTGGCGAACAGTTCGAGTAGAACAACGCTCATCTCTAATGGTGATGGTGCATGCAGAGGATGAGGCCGATCTGAAATTGTGCAACAGCAAACACCCACATCTTATCGCTTGACCTTCCTATCCCAATAAATAGGGGAACGCAGAACACAACTATTGATCACACAGCAGTGTGAAAAGGTTATTGGTTGAATAGCAGATAATGCTTCCAGTCACTTAGCCATCACCAACACCACCCTGTCTTCCACAGGGTCAGGTCTCAGTAGCCGTGAGTCTGGACTGCATATTCCTCACCCTGATCCTCTTCCTTCCACCATGCTAAGTGCCCGGAGACAACTGATCCCACACTTGGACACTCTGAAGAGCTGTTCACTTTTCCATTTATAGATTTGGGCCTCTCACCCAGTGCACTTGAAGCGGGGCAAGAGGAGATTGCATGTAGCAATGCCCAAATATTTGAGCAGCCACTGTCACATGAAAATGAGGGTGGGAAACTGTCACAAGAGAGGATGATGATGAGACACATTTGTCAGAAAGTCAGGAGTAGGACCGGGTGCGGAAGTGGAAGATGAGGTGGTGGACGATGAAGTCACTGACCCAACGTGACAAGGTGGCATGCAGAGCGAGGACAGCAGCACAAAGGGGGAGGGAGGTGTATAGATGGACTAATAGAGAAAGTCCCACACACTGCTAGAAGGCCAAATATTTTTTCAGAGCTAGATGCAGAAAAAAATTATATTCAATTTGCAACCTGATGGAGGTCAGTATAGATGGACTAATAGAATGATGCTATGCCCAAAAGATTTTACTTCACTAGGTGCAGTAAAAAAATTGGTATTCTATACACAGGTGGTATATCTTGCAACACAGATAGGCTACTCCACTGACTAACACACTCTGCAATAGGCCAAAAAGGATTAGCTTTGCTAGATTCAGCCAAATGCTGTGAAAAAAACTTGCACAGCACTGGCACAGACCTGCCTGGCAAAAACTGATAGGAACTGATGTAACCTAGTCCTGAAAAGGACTCCAATTACAATTAGTCTTTACTCCCACAATCTATCTATTTAAGAGCACAGACCTGCCTGATAAAAGTCGTAGGAAATGCTGTAACCTAGTCCTTAAAAGGACTGCAATCACAACTATTCCCTACTCCCAAGCTATCTGTAGATTTGTGCAAAAATTGGCTTGAAATTAACAAGATATAGCGCACACAGCAACAGCGGTGCCGTCTAACACGCAGCTGCAGCAGTGAGAAAATGGTGGCGACGGGGAAAATGGCTTGGTCTTATAGGGCAAGGACATGTGACATACACTGCCAATGACACATGCCCTTGCTTGTGTGAAAAAAAGCACTTCGCTCCGTGTGTGCGCTGCTGATAGGCTGACAGATTGCACCTCCCCACTGTAAATGCGGGAAAGAGAAAAAAAAAATGGAGATCTTCATTGTTCCTGCAGAGATCCATCCCCTGCCCCTCCCCCCACCCCGCTGTACACTCAAACTGCGTATTAACATTAATTTTCATCATTACTGAGAAAAAATCCAGTTATGATTTTGGTGCACGAACAGTTATCGAACATAACCTCGAACAGCCGAATTTTTCTCAAATTGTTCATGTTCGCCGAACGGCTCGAACACCGCCCAAAACAGCTCGAATTTGAGACTGGCGAACAGTTCGAGTAGAACAACGCTCATCTCTAATGGTGATGGTGCATGCAGAGGATGAGGCCGATCTGAAATTGTGCAACAGCAAACACCCACATCTTATCGCTTGACCTTCCTATCCCAATAAATAGGGGAACGCAGAACACAACTATTGATCACACAGCAGTGTGAAAAGGTTATTGGTTGAATAGCAGATAATGCTTCCAGTCACTTAGCCATCACCAACACCACCCTGTCTTCCACAGGGTCAGGTCTCAGTAGCCGTGAGTCTGGACTGCATATTCCTCACCCTGATCCTCTTCCTTCCACCATGCTAAGTGCCCGGAGACAACTGATCCCACACTTGGACACTCTGAAGAGCTGTTCACTTTTCCATTTATAGATTTGGGCCTCTCACCCAGTGCACTTGAAGCGGGGCAAGAGGAGATTGCATGTAGCAATGCCCAAATATTTGTGCAGCCACTGTCACATGAAAATGAGGGTGGGAAACTGTCACAAGAGAGGATGATGATGAGACACATTTGTCAGAAAGTCAGGAGTAGGACCGGGTGCGGAAGTGGAAGATGAGGTGGTGGACGATGAAGTCACTGACCCAACGTGACAAGGTGGCATGCAGAGCGAGGACAGCAGCACAAAGGGGGAGGGAGGTGTAGCACTACAACAGGCTAGAACAAGAAATGTGGTGGCTGCAGACAGAAGGCGGACAACCGTTTCCCGTTACATCAACACGACGGAAGTTGCTAGTACAACTGTTAGGTCTTCCCGAGTCTGGTTGTTTTTTAAAGACTCTGCCGATAACCCCAAAAAGGCCATTTGCACCACCTGCCAGGCCTGCATCAGTAGATCAGTAGGGGTAGCAAAACTACCAGCCTAACCACCACAAGCATGATCAAGCACATGGCAGCAAAGCACTCGACTAAGTGGGCTGAACCCCAGCCTCCAGCAACAGTGTCTGCGGGTGACACCACTGCTTGTTCCGCTGTTTTGCATGCATGCCAATCCCCTGTTCATGGAGCATGCCAAGATGCCTCCTGCCATACACCTGTCGTTGAACACTCTCAACTAGCACCATAAGCAAGCATGTCCACGTCCTTGTCCCAGCGCAGAGATCGATTGTCCCTACCCCAGTTCTTGGAACCCAAGCGCAAATACGCAGTTAACACCCCACAGAGCACACTAATAAATTCACACATCTTGCAAATGCATGCGCTCGAAATGTTACCTTTTAGGCTCGTGGAGACGGAAGCTTTCCGCAACCTGATGGCGGTGGCCGTCCCTTGGTACTCGGTCCCCAGCCACCACTATTTCTCCTGGTGTGCTGTCCCCGCATTATACAAGCACATGTCCCACAACATTAGCCGTGCCCTCAACAATGCAGTTACTGGGAAAGTCCACCTAACCACGGACATGTGGACTAGTGCTTGTGGGCAGGGACGGTACATCTTGCTGACGGCACACTGGGTTAAGATAGTGAAAGCCGAACCTAGTCGGACCTTGGGATAAAACATGCCCTCCCAACACCGAGGATTGCGGGCCCTGGGCCAATCAGGGTTGCCCCACATTCTACAGCTCCTGCACCTCCTCCTCTTTAGCATCCATCTCCAAAATGACCACATCAGTCACAAGCTGAAAGCACTGCAGCACTGCCTCAGTCAAGCGGCAACTGGCTGTGCTGAAGCTAATATGCTTAGGTGACAAAACGCACAACGCTGCAGAGTTGTGGACAGCTCTGAAAGAGCAGGCAGATCTGTGGCTGACACCGCTGAACCTAAACCTTGTTATGGTCGTGTGTGACAATGACCGGAACCTGGTGGCGGCTCTGAGGCGAGGCGAGCTCACACACGTACCATGCCTGGCCCATGTGCTTAACCTCGTGGTACAGTGGTTTCTCAAAACCTACCCAGATCTTCTGAATCTGCTTGTCAAAGTACGCCGCCTGTGTGCCCATTTTAGAAAGTCAGCTACAGCTTCCGCTGCCCTTGCTGTGCTTCAGCAGCATTTGCAGTTTCTGGCTCACCGACAGGTGCGTGATGTCCCCACGCATTGGAACTCTACACTGCAGGTGTTAGGAAGGATTTGTGAGCAGAAGAGGGCAGTTGTTGACTACCAGCATCAACAAGGCCATCGGTATTCAGTTCAGACTTCACACATAAGACCTCAGGAGTGCACATGGATGTCAGACATCTGTACTATTTTCCAAAACTTGAGGACTCCACCAAGATGGTGAGCCGCGATGATGTCATAATTAGTGGCTTCTCTGTCTTCTGAAACGCTCTCTGCTCTCAATTAAAGAGGATGTATTGCAGGCGAAGCACAATGAGAAAGAGCAAGGAACCATACCGAGTGATTATACACAGCCCAGCCTCATCTCATCCCAACGTGGAATGGGTGACAATGAGGAAGAGGAGGAGGAAGAACAGGAGCTAGATTCCTGCGCTATAGATGGTAATACCTGCACAACTGTCATACCGTCTGTTCAGAGTGGATGGCCAGAGGACAGGGATGAGAAGGAAGAGGAGGAGGAGGATGAAGAGGAGAACATGGTCAGTCATCCTCTTGGTGAGGACACAGAAGTCTTGCCTATTTGCAGTCAGGCACACATGGATGAGTTTATGCTACGCTGCCTTTCCATGACCCTCATGTTGTAAAAATTTTGAGTGACAGTCATTATTGGTTGGTGACGCTTCTAGACCCATGCTACAGGGAGAACTTTATGTCTCTTATTCCCTTGCAGTACAGGTCTAATAAAATGATGCAGTACAAGAAGGCCCTTGTTGAGGAATTATTAAAAAAATTCTCATCTGAAAACTCTGGCGGCAGAGGTCACAGTTTGTTGGACAACCAAGGAGTACATGCGAGAGAGTCACAAATGCAATCCAGCAGAGGCAGGGGAACACTGTCAGAGTTCTGTAACAGTTTTCTCAGACCCTCCCATAGCACAGGCCCTGAGGCACAGGGTACTCTCACAAGAAGTGCTAAGATTCGGAAGATGGTGAGAGAGTACCTTGCCGACCGTACCAACGTCCTCCGTGATTCCTCTGTGCCCTATAATTATTAGGTATCCAAGCTGGACATGTGGCATGAACTGGCTCTCTACACCTTGAAGGTGCTGGCCTGCCCTGCCGCTAGCGTTTTGTCAGAGCGGGTTTTTAGTGCCGCCGGTGGAATTATAACCGATAGGCGCATCCGTCTGTCAACTGAAAATGCTGACAGGCTGACTCTTATAAAAATGAACAAGGACTGGATTGGGCCAGACTTCTCAACACCACTGAATGATAGCAGTATAACATAAACTCAAATACAGTGTCTTTTTTTGGAGAGGTCTAACTCTATTCTCATGCACCTCTGTCTTCACACCCATACATGGGTATACACTTCCTGATTTTGTCTATTTGCCCTTGTTCTCCTCCTTCTCCACATAATCATCCTCCACCACCACATCACCACCATATGTACCATATCAATATAGCTACGTCTCTTGCAAGGGGCATTGGAGTTCCTCCAAATTTTTGGCAGTCTTTGCTTCAGTGCATAGGCAAACAGAATGGGAGACACACTTCCTAATAATGGGAACATTGTATTCAGGAGGCCCTCCGACCTCTACGTCTCTTGCAAGGGGCATTGTAGCGCCGGCGTCCCTGCCCTCCGCTAGGCAGGGACGCTGTTCCCCTCACCTCCCTGCTCCGTGCCCGGCGTCCTCCTCCCGCTCTGCTGGCAGCGCGCGCTCCTTCCCGGCCACTGTGCTTAGGGCGCGCGCGCTCTCCCTCCCTCTTAAAGGGGCCGCGCGCGCCGTCCTAAGGAGTCCCCGGCCAATGGCCAGAGGACTTCACCATATATAAGGCACCTCCTCCCAAATGGAGGTGCCCGAGCAATGTTGTTGCACTGTTCTACTCTGCTTCAGCCCTCAGGTCCCGTTGCCAGTTACCTGCCAGTTACCTGCCTGATTCCTGCCAGAGTCCTGCCAGTTTGCTGTCTGTTTCCTGCCAGTTATTCCTGCTACCTGCTTGCTAGCCTGAGGTCCGACGGTCTGCCTTACAACTCCTGTCAGTCTGTCTAAGGACCAGCTTGCCCGCTCACCTGGGAGCGCTCCTCCGCTACCTGCCTGCTTGCCTGCCCGGAGGCTCCGCCGTCACGTGCTGTGACCACCAGCTATTCCAGAGACTCTTGCCCGCTCACCTGGGAGAGCTTCTCCGCTACCTGCCTGCTTGCCTGCCCGGAGGCTCCGCCGTCACGTGCTGTGACCACCAGCTATTCCAGAGACTCTTGCCCGCTCACCTGGGAGCGCTTCTCCGCTACCTGCCTGCTTGCCTGCCCGGAGGCTCCGCCGTCACGTGCTGTGACCACCAGCTATTCCAGAGACTCTTGCCCGCTCACCTGGGAGCGCTTCTCCACTACCTGCCTGCTTGCCTACCTGGAGGCTTCGCCGTCACGTGCTGTGACCACCTGCTATTCCAGAGACTCTCGCTTGCTCACCTGGGAGCACACATCCTCCATCTGCCTTGCTAGCCTACCTGGAGGTTCAGCCATCACAGGTCGTACCTACCCTTTACCTAGAGACTGCCCCGGTCACTTGCGTGACCTCCAGCCCGTTCACCCAGAGACTGCCCCGGTCACTTGCCGAGATCTCCAGCCCGTTCACCCAGAGACTGCCCCGGTCACTTGCCGTGATCTCCAGCCCGTTCACCCAGAGACTGTCCCGGTCACTAGCCGTGACCTCCTGCCCGTACACCCAGAGACTGTCCCGGTCACCTGCTGTGACTGCCTGCCTGGTCGCCACCCGCTCCCTTACAAGGACCGCCCCCTTGTATAGTAGCTCAGAGGTTCCGCCTCCCAGACCCGTTACAGTTTGCTCGGGCCATGGAACCCGGTGGCACCCAAGCTCCCTCGCTCTCGGACCTCTGTCATGAACTGTCCCGTCAGAGGTCCCAACAGGAGTCCATCCTGGGTCACCTGCGGAATGTCAATTCTCGCCTGGACACTCTGACTGCTCCACCAGCAACCACCGCCAGTGCCATGACTCGCAACCCGGCAGCTCCGCTGCCCACCAATACCATGGTATCCTACCCCGGACCCCGGCTTTCTGCACCTCCTCGCTTCGGAGGCGACTCCGCCCAGGCTCGGGGCTTCATTAATCAGTGCACCCTGCACTTTGAACTATTGTCCCACCAGTTTAACTCCGACCGGGCCAAAATTGCCTTCATCATGTCCCATCTCACCGGGGAGGCCCTGGCCTGGCTAAATCCTCTATGGGAGAGAGGAGACCCCCTGGTGTCCGACTTGCCTGCCTTCCTCACGGCTTTCCGGAAAGTCTTCGACGAACCCGGACGGAAGACCTCATCCGCATCATCTCTGCTACGCCTCCGTCAGGGAAGTCTCACCGTGGGCCAATATGCCATACGGTTCCGTACCCTTGCCTCGGAGCTGGCCTAGGATAACGACGCTCTGGTATCCATCTTCTGGGAGGGTCTGTCCAGCCGTATTAAAGATGAACTTGCCGGTCGGGACGTTCCTACCACTCTCGATGACCTAATAACTCTTGCCACCCGGATTGACCTACGGTTCCAGGAGCGTGCCAAAGAGGTCACCCGTGAGAGGAGGTTTCCACGTCTAGCTCCTACTTTTCAGAAACCCGTCACTCCCTCCGTCTCTCCCCAGGTACACTCTCCTGAGCCTATGCAGGTCGACCAGACCAAGATGGTCAAAACTAGAGATGAGCGGTGTTCGACTAGAACTGTTCGCCAATCTCAAATTCGAGCTGTTTTGGGCGGTGTTCGAGCCGGTCGGCGAACACGAACAATTTGAGAAAAATTCGGCTGTTCGAGGTTATGTTCGATAACTGTTCGTGCACCAAAAGCGTGTCCTGCATGTCTGGCGCTATTTAGAGCACCAATCATGCAGGGATTGTCTGCCACTCACTGTAATGCCACAGCCATGGTGGTTGTGGCATTACAGTGATTGCCCAAATCGATGGGAACAGTGCCAACAGTGAAACATGAAAAGCCGGCAATTCAGCAGCGGCATACACCTGTACCCGACAATTTAGAACCGAAAGAATAGAGCTTCACACATAGATTAGATAGATAAAAACATGTCAGCCACATATATACGAAGTACAGTGAAAGTGCTGCTTACTGTACTTGTCATTTAGCGTAAAGGATTTATCAAAAAAAATAATAGTGTTTTCGTGCACCGTCTCTTTAAAAAAGCCGGCCGGCAATTCAGCATCTGTACCCGACAATTTATAACAGAAAGATAGAGCATCACACATAGATTAGATAGATAGAAACATGTCAGTCACATATATATGAAGTACAGTGATAGTGTTGGTTACTGTACTTGTCATTTAGTATTAAAATAAAGGATTTATTATTAAAAAAATTGGCGTGGGGTTCCCCTTAATTTTAGGCTCTAGCGGAGGTTAAGCAGACGGCTGGGGCAGATGTTTGAAGCCTGGGAAGGGGGTAATACCCACGGAGCTTCCCAGGCTACTAATATCAGCCCCCAGCTGAATACATAGCCTTTACTAGCTATTAAAATGGGGGACCCCCCAAAAAAAATGACGTGGGGTCCCACCTAATTTAATAGCTAGCAAAGGCTAGGCAGACAGCTGGGGGCTGATATTAATAGCCCAGGAAGGGAGCCATGAATATTGGCCCCCTCCCAGGCTAGAAACACCAGCCGTCAGCCGCCCCAGAAATGGCGCATTCATAGGATGCGCCAATTCTGGCACTTAGCCTCGCTCTTCCACGCTGCCCTGGTGCGGTGGCAGGGGGTAATAGGGTTGGGGTTGATGTCAGCTTATAATGCCAGCTGACATCAAGCCCAGGTTAGTAATGGAGAGGCGTCTATAAGACACCCCCATTACTAACCCCATAGTCAAAGTTAAAAAAAAACACAAACACCCAGAATAAAGTCCTTTAATTGAAATAAAGACACAATCCTTTATTGTTCTAAATTAAACCATACTTACCGTCACGCCCATTCCAGCTGAAGCCAACGATCTCCTGCAATAAAAGAAAAATAATAAAGCAACCTCATCCTTACCTTTCCATGGTTCCCACGACAGCTTCAGCTCTGCTACATCGAGATGACAGGCTGGACCGCAGCAGAACGCTGCCATCCAGCCTCTCATCCCGCAGACACTGAGAAGCGCAGGCTTGCTTGCGCTGCTCAGCGTCTCTCTGTGATGACATCCAGATGAGCCGAGTTCATGTCCAATGAACTCGGCTCACCTCATGCACGTCACTGACAGCGTGGGAAAATTCTCACGCTGAAGCGGTGAGTGCAGGAGAATTCTCCCACGCTGTCAGTGACGTGCATAAGGTGAGCTCATGTCCAATGAACTCAGCTCACCTCCTGCACGTCACTGACAGCGTGGGAGAATTCTCCTGCACTCAGCGCTTCAGCGTGAGAATTCTCCCACGCTGAAGCGCTGAGTGCAGGAGAATTTTCCCACGCTGTCAGTGACGTGCATAAGGTGAGCTCATGTCCAATGAACTCAGCTCACCTCCTGCACGTCACTGACAGCGTGGGAGAATTCTCCTGCACTCAGCGCTTCAGTGTGAGAATTCTCCCACGCTGAAGCGCTGAGTGCAGGAGAATTTTCCCACGCTGTCAGTGACGTGCATGAGGTGAGCCGAGTTCATTGGACATTAACTCGGCTCATCTGGATGCCCTCACAGAGAGACACTGTGGAGCGCAAGCAAGCCTGCGCTTCTCAGTGTCTGCGGGATGACAGGCTAGATGGCAGCGTTCTGCTGCGGTCCAGCCTGTCATCTCGATGTAGCAGAGCTGAAGCTGTCGTGGGAACCATGGAAAGGTAAGGATGAGGTTGCTTTATTATTTTTCTTTTATTGCAGGAGATCGTTGGCTTCAGCTGGAATGGGCGTGATGGTAAGTATGGTTTAATTTAGAACAATAAAGGATTGTGTCTTTATTTCAATTAAAGGACTTTATTCTGGGTGTTTGTGCTTTTTTTAACTTTGACTATGGGGTTAGTAATGGGGGTGTCTTATAGACGCCTCTCCATTACTAACCTGGGCTTGATGTCAGCTGGCATTATAAGCTGACATCAACCCCAACCCTATTACCCCCTGCCACCGCACCAGGGCAGCGTGGAAGAGCGAGGCTAAGTGCCAGAATTGGCGCATCCTATGAATGCGCCATTTCTGGGGCGGCTGACGGCTGGTGTTTCTAGCCTGGGAGGGGGCCAATATTCATGGCTCCCTTCCTGGGCTATTAATATCAGCCCCCAGCTGTCTGCCTAGCCTTTGCTAGCTATTAAATTAGGGGGGACCCCACGTCATTTTTTTGGGGGGGTCCCCCATTTTAATAGCTAGTAAAGGCTATGTATTCAGCTGGGGGCTGATATTAGTAGCCTGGGAAGCTCCGTGGGTATTACCCCCTTCCCAGGCTTCAAACATCTGCCCCAGCCGTCTGCTTAACCTCCGCTAGAGCCTAAAATTAAGGGGAACCCCACGCCAATTTTTTTAATAATAAATCCTTTATTTTAATACTAAATGACAAGTACAGTAACCAACACTATCACTGTACTTCATATATATGTGACTGACATGTTTCTATCTATCTAATCTATGTGTGATGCTCTATCTTTCTGTTCTAAATTGTCGGGTACTGCTGCTGAATTGCCGGCCGGCTTTTTTAAAGAGACAGTGCATGAAAACACTATTATTTTTTTAAATAAATCCTTTACACTAAATGACAAGTACAGTAAGCAACACTATCACTGTACTTATTATATATGTGACTGACATGTTTCTATCTATCTAATCTATGTGTGAAGCTCTATTCTTTCTGTTCTAAATTGTCGGGTACAGATACTGAATTGCCGGCCGGCTTTTTTAAAGAGACGGTGCATGAAAACACTAATATTTTTTTTAATAAATCCTTTACACTAAATGACAAGTGCAGTAACCAACACTGTCACTGTGCTTCTTATATGTGTGACTGACATGTTTCTATCTATCTAATCTATGTGTGATGCTCTATTCCTTCTTGTCTAAATTGTCGGGTACCGGTGTATGCCGCTGCTGAATTTGCCGGCCGGCTTTTTTAAAGAGAGTGTCTTCTGAGCAGTTTGTCAGCTTTTGGACACCTTTGCAGGTGTTTTCTATGTGTTTCTATGTGTTTTTGTTTGCCTGCCATTGGTTTTAACGGTGTTCGACGGTGTTCTAAGGTGTTCGACGAACAGTTCGACGAACAGTTCCTCGAACATCCCGGTGTTCGACGAACCGAACCGAACCCGAACACTACGGGGGTGGCTCAACACTAGTCAAAACCCGTCAGGACTTACGCCGTGCCGAGGGGAGCTGCTTCTACTGTGGCAGTAAGGAGCACCGGATCCGTGCCTGCCCAGAGAGGTCGGGAAACGCCTGTGTCTAGGTTCGCTCAGAGAGGTCGACCTAGACAAGAATAAATCCTCTCCATCTCTGCTGCTGTCAGTTTCAATCGTCTGCGGGGAGAACCGTTATTTCGAACTAGCCCAACTGGACTCTGGAGCAGCCGGGAATCTTATTTCACAGTCCCTGGTAGAGAAATACCGCATCCCCACCAAACCTCTGGCTGTACCCTTGTCTGTTGCTGCCGTGGATGGGGGTCTCTTACCACGCCCCATCCAACTCATCACCGAATCCATTACTCTGCAGGTGGGAATGCTGCATTCTGAGAGTATCTCCTTTCATGTTCTGCCTGGACTCTCTCACGCCCTCCTGCTAGGTCTACCTTGGCTCCAGAGACATGCACCCGTGCTTGACTGGCAGACCGGAGAAGTCCTTCGCTGGGGACAGGACTGCCATAAGACCTGTCTGGTTCCCGTCCATCCCGTCCGTCCTTCTCCTACCCCAGCTAATCTACCTGGACTTCCGATTCCTTATTGGTCTTATGCTGATGTCTTTAATAAAAAGGAAGCAGAGACACTACCCCCTCATAGACCATACGACTGCCCTATCGACTTGTTACCCGGTACTACTCCTCCCCGTGGGCGTATTTATCCATTATCCGCTGCTGAGACCCGGTCGATGTCCGAATATATTGAGGAGAATATGGCCAGGGGATTCATCCGGAAATCTACCTCCCCGGCGGGAGCAGGCTTCTTCTTCGTAAAAAAGAAGGACGGCTCTCTCGGTCCCTGTATGGACTATAGAGGCCTTAACCAGATCACGGTGAAGAATAAGTACCCCCTTCCGCTCATTCCGGAGTTATTTGATCGTCTGAGAGGGGCTAGAATCTTCACCAAACTGGACCTCCGTGGGGCGTACAACCTGGTTCGTATCCGTCAGGGGGATGAATGGAAGACGGCATTCAACACCCGGGACGGCCACTATAAATATCTGGTAATGCCCTTTGGTCTCTGTAACGCTCCTGCCGTCTTTCAAGAGTTGGTCAATGACATCTTCCGGGACCTTCTCTACTCCTGCGTAGTGGTGTACCTGGACGACATCTTGGTCTTCTCTCCGGATCTCCAGACTCACCGGAGGGACGTTCGTCAGGTCCTGCTCAGGCTCAGGCAGAATCACCTCTTCGCTAAATACGAGAAGTGCCTCTTTGAGCAGACCTCGCTTCCGTTTTTGGGCTACATTATTTCTCAGACCGGCCTACGAATGGATCCAGAGAAACTGTCTGCCATCGAGAAATGGCCTCGACCGGAGGGGTTGAAGGCCATTCAGCGGTTCCTGGGCTTCGCCAACTACTACCGCTTCTTCATACCACACTTCTCTTCCCGGACTGCCCCAATTTCCGCGCTCACCCGTAAGGGTACTAATCCCAAAGAGTGGCCGCCCGAAGCAGAGGAGGCCTTTCTTTCCTTAAAACAGGCCTTCTCTTCCGCCCCGGTGCTGCATCGCCCGGACGGCAACAAGCAGTTCTTCCTGGAAGTTGACGCCTCCTCCTCTGGAGCCGGAGCGGTACTTACTCAAAAATCATCTTCCGGGAGGATGGTAACCTGCGGCTTCTTCTCTAAACTCTTCTCCTCCTCAGAGTGCAATTATTCCATAGGAGACCGAGAGTTATTGGCCATCAAACTGGCATTGGAGGAGTGGCGTTACCTGCTCGAGGGGGCTCTTCACCCGGTAATAATTTACACTGACCACAAGAACTTGGCTTACCTCCAGCATGCCCAGAGACTTAACCCGAGCCAAGCCCGGTGGTCCTTGTTTTTTGCTCGCTTTGATTTTGTTCTTCATTTTCGCCCGGCTGACAAAAACGTCAAGGCGGACGCCTTGTCTCGATCCTTTCTGGTGTCTGATCTCGAGGAAGATCCGAAACACATCATCGATCCCGCCAGAGTAATGCAGGTGGCTCCCGTGAGTCTAAATCGTCTCCCTCCCGGTAAGACGTTCGTATCAGTACCTGATCGGGAGAAGATCCTACACTGGGGTCACTCATCTAAACTAGCTGGCCACGCCGGTCAGAAAAAGACCCTCCAGCTTATTACCAGGCACTACTGGTGGCCTACCCTGCACAAGGACGTAATAGACTTTGTTTCTGCCTGTGTGTCCTGCGCCCGCAACAAGGTTCCGAGACATCTGCCAGCCGGTCGCCTCCTTCCGCTCCCAGTACCTGCTGCCCCCTGGCAGCATATAGCAATGGACTTTATAACAGACCTCCCAGTCTCTGCCGGTTGTACGGTCATTTGGGTGGTCGCTGACCGCTTCTCCAAGATGGCTCATTTCGTTCCCCTGTCAGGCCTCCCGTCTGCACCCGAGCTAGCTAAAGACTTTATTCATCACATCTTTCGTCTTCATGGCCTGCCCCTTTACATCGTGTCGGATCGTGGGGTACAGTTCACCTCACGCTTCTGGAGAGCCACTTGTAAACTGCTAGATGTCACCCTGGACTTCTCTTCCGCTTACCACCCACAGTCCAATGGTCAAGTGGAGCGGATCAATCAGAACCTGACCAGTTACCTCCGGCACTTCGTTAATGCCCATCATTCTGACTGGGTGGATCTCCTACCATGGGCCGAGTTCTCTTATAACAATCACGAGAGCGAATCCTCCTCCAAATCCCGGTTTTTTGTAATCTTCGGTCAGCATCCTCGGATTCCTTTTCCTGTCTCCACCTCTGTGGACAACCCGGCTGCGGAATCTCTCGTTAGCAAATTTTCCTCCATTTGGAAGAGTACCCGATCCGCACTCCTTCAGTCGTCCGAACGGATGAAAAGACACGCTGACAAAAAACGCCTGGATCCTCCACAATTTCGTCCCGGAGATAAAGTCTGGCTCTCATCTAAATATGTCCGACTCAAGATACCTTCTTACAAGTTAGGGCCTCGGTTCATCGGCCCCCTGGAGGTCATCAGTCAGATCAACACGGTGGCCTATAAATTGAAACTCCCGGCCAACTTACGGATCCCTAACTCCTTCCATGTATCTCTCCTCAAACCTGTAGTACTTAACTCTTTTTCCAAGTCTACAGGTACGCCTCCTGATCCGGTTTCTGCTGAGGACGAGTTTGAGGTAGAGAACATTCTTGCCACCAAAAGGGTAAGAGGAAAGACCTTTTTTCTAGTAGATTGGAAGGTGTTTGGTCCTGAGGAGAGAACGTGGGAGCCCCGGGAGAACATCCATGCCCCTCTTATCCTTGCTAAATTTCTGTCTGGCCTAAAAAAGGGGGGGCCTAAAGGGGGGGGTACTGTAGCGCCGGCGTCCCTGCCCTCTGCTAGGCAGGGACGCTGTTCCCCTCACCTCCCTGCTCCGTGCCCGGCGTCCTCCTCCCGCTCTGCTGGCAGCGCGCGCTCCTTCCCGGCCACTGTGCTTAGGGCGCGCGCGCGCGCTCTCCCTCCCTCTTAAAGGGGCCGCGCGTGCCGTCCTAAGGAGTCCCCGGCCAATGGCCGGAGGACTTCACCATATATAAGGCACCTCCTCCAAAATGGAGGTGCCCGAGCAATGTTGTTGCACTGTTCTACTCTGCTTCAGCCCTCAGGTCCCGTTGCCAGTTACCTGCCAGTTACCTGCCTGATTCCTGCCAGAGTCCTGCCAGTTTGCTGTCTGTTTCCTGCCAGTTATTCCTGCTACCTGCTTGCTAGCCTGAGGTCCGACGGTCTGCCTTACAACTCCTGTCAGTCTGTCTAAGGACCAGCTTGCCCGCTCACCTGGGAGCGCTCCTCCGCTACCTGCCTGCTTGCCTGCCCGGAGGCTCCGCCGTCACGTGCTGTGACCACCAGCTATTCCAGAGACTCTTGCCCGCTCACCTGGGAGCGCTTCTCCGCTACCTGCCTGCTTGCCTGCCCGGAGGCTCCGCCGTCACATGCTGTGACCACCAGCTATTCCAGAGACTCTTGCCCGCTCACCTGGGAGCGCTTCTCCGCTACCTGCCTGCTTGCCTGCCCGGAGGCTCCGCCGTCACGTGCTGTGACCACCAGCTATTCCAGAAACTCTTGCCCGCTCACCTGGGAGCGCTTCTCCACTACCTGCCTGCTTGCCTACCTGGAGGCTTCGCCGTCACGTGCTGTGACCACCTGCTATTCCAGAGACTCTCGCTTGCTCACCTGGGAGCACACATCCTCCATCTGCCTTGCTAGCCTACCTGGAGGTTCAGCCATCACAGGTCGTACCTACCCTTTACCTAGAGACTGCCCCGGTCACTTGCCGTGACCTCCAGCCCGTTCACCCAGAGACTGCCCCGGTCACTTGCCGAGATCTCCAGCCCGTTCACCCAGAGACTGCCCCGGTCACTTGCCGTGATCTCCAGCCCGTTCACCCAGAGACTGTCCCGGTCACTTGCCGTGACCTCCTGCCCGTACACCCAGAGACTGTCCCGGTCACCTGCTGTGACTGCCTGCCTGGTCGCCACCCGCTCCCTTACAAGGACCGCCCCCTTGTATAGTAGCTCAGAGGTTCCGCCTCCCAGACCCGTTACAGGCATTGAAGTTCCTCCAAATTTTTGGCAGTCTTTGCTTCAGTGCATAGGCAAACAGTATGGGAGACACACTTCCTAATAATGGGAACATTGTTTTCAGGAGGCCCTCCGACCTTTACGTCTCTTGCAAGGGGCATTGAAGTTCCTCCAAATTTTTGGCAGCTGTTGCTTCACTGCATAGGCAAACAGTATGGGAGACACACTTCATAATAATGGGAACATTGTTTTCAGGAGGCCCTCTGACCTCTACTTATCTTGCAAGAGGCATTGGAGTGCCTCCAAATTTTTGACAGCCATTGCAGTCTCTACATTGGCAAACAGTATGGGAGACCCTCTCCTTTCTAATGGGAATATGTTGTTACTGAGGCCCACCTCTATGTGTCTTTAAATTGTTAGTGGGGTTTACCCTAAATTTTGGTAGTCGTTGGACTCACTGCATACCCTATAACTGAATAGCAAACCCTCTCCTTTCTAATGGGAACATGTAATACTCGTTGCTGTTGCCCAGCTCTATGTGTCTTTAAATTGTTAGTGTGGTTTTTCCCAAATTTTGGCAGCCCTTGCAGTCTCAGCATGGGCATTACCACTATAGGAGACCCGCTCCTTTACATTGGGAACTTTTTTGCTGAGACCCTCCTCTATGTCTCTTCAAAGGGGTATTGGGTTGTGTCCAAATTTTTGACAGCCCTTAAAGTCACTGCATACGCAATAACAATATAGGAGACCCACTCGTTAATAATGAGAAGAGCAAAGTATAGCCAGCTGATGGCTCTCTAACAATAGCAAGAGGCGACTGCTGGCCCTTTAAGAATAGAAAGGGCCACCTGATGAAACTATAAAAATATGCTATGTGACTTTCAGAATCCCTCCATCAAAAATGAAACAAGATGTGTCTGATGATGTGTCACACACCACATGGCCAGATAAGGTTGTAAAATGTTAAAATAACATTTCCTGGTGAATGCATTTATCTTAAAAAATAACGTAAAACAAAAAAATAAAATAAAAAAAAATAAAAACACAGTAGGATATTTCTTTAGTATAAAAACCAGACTCGCCAATGTAACCTCTTTGTAATCAAATTGTTCAGCTCCTGCACCTCCTCCTCCAGTTCGGCCTCCATCTCCAAAATGACCACATGAGTCACAAGCTGAAAGCACTGCAGCACTGCCTTAGCCAGCAGGCAACAGGCTGTGCTGAAGATAACATGCTTAATGCTTAGGTGGCAAACCACCCACCGCTGCAGAGTTGTTGAAAGCTGTAACACAGTAGTCTGATCTGTGGCTCTCACTGCTGAACATACAGCCAGGCATGGTCATGTGTGACAATGGGTGGAACCTGGTGGCAGAGAAATGACAGCCGGATTAGATACGGTTTCCCTCTATGCCAGTCCTTTCACCGAGCTAAAGAATATGGCTGTGGTGAAATACGACTCTCACTGAGAAGCAGTGTCAGACTTAAAAACATTGGGCCCACCAGAGGATTTGTTTCTGAGGGCTCACCTTTTTCCCCCGCTCAAGAGTCAAGAGCCCCATAGCTGCTGCAACGTTTGTGCTATCATGAACTCTCCTGATGGAGAAGCCAGGGCCCATCTGAGGATTCTCTGGTGAGACCGTCCAACTCTGCCGAGAAGCAGTCCTGGCTAAGGAAAGTGTGTGGGAAGGTTCCTGGACACTCTATGGCTCCTTTTTTACTGAGGTGGGAACCCACGCAAACACGGGGAGAACATACAAAATCCTTGCAGATGTTGTCCTTGCTGGGATTTGAACCCAGGATCCTAGCGCTGCATGGCTTCAGTGCTAATCACTGAGCCAATGTGCTTCCGTTCACCCTCTGATATCTAACAGGCTGGAGAAACTTGCACCTACTGCCACTCTATCTTCAGCTCCTTTGTGAGAAACTAATGTATTTGGGCAGCCACTCAGTCTACCAAATAGAATTCCTGAGAAGGAAATTGGGGATGGCTTCGCTACTGGTACTGGGGGCAGTTCTAATACCATGGCGTCGTACCATGGTTCACTGGAAAAATTACAGGCTGGTAGGAGGCAAGCAGATTCCCACAGAAAAGTACTGCAGTAATGTTCAGGGACCCTTGCTTGTTGAAGGAGGAGACGATACCGGGAGAAATAGTGGCGGCTGGCAACCGAGCATGGACACCCGGCCGCCGCCATGAGATTGTGAAAAGCTTCTGCCTCCACGAGCCTAAAATGCCACTTTTCAAGTGCAAGCAGCTGTCAAAAATTTGGCAGTGTATTATTGCAGTCTGTGGGAGGGTGGGTGGCTGGCTGCATACTTACGCTTGCATTCCAAGGAATGGGATAGGGATAACTGAACGCTGTACTGGGGCAAGTACGTGGATGGTGATTGTTGCAAGTCTGCAACGACAGAGGCATCTTCGCATGCGCCAAGGAACACTTGTGATGGGCACACTTTTAGACAGTGACCTGGGAGTCAGAGATGATGTGTCACACACCACATGGCCAGATAAGGTTGTAAAATGTTAAAATGACATTTCCCAGTGAATGCATTTGTCTTGGTTGAAAGCAATGCAAAAGTGCAAAAACGCCTCAAAAACGCTACATGTGAACATAGCCCTAGGTGTGGAGGAGCATTTTTGTTTTTGGTTATTTCTTTTGCCTTATATACAAGTCATTACCCTGGAAAGGATGTTCCTTAACATTTTTCCCAGGAAAATCCATTTTGATTTTGTTTTTGCATGTTTTATTGTGAGTCTGTAAATGTGGCGTAATACATGAGTGTTCATTCTGGTCACATATATCTCTTCCACAGTCCATAACTTGATTGCTTTTTTTACATACACTCATTGACAGATTCATAATTTTTATGTTGATCTGTACTCAGAAATTCATCAAAGCAGGCAGGGTTGCTTGCATTCCTCCTGAGTTTGTTGCTGCCATGTACAAGAAAAATCTTTTCAGGGCCTATTCAAATCCATTCTACAGTCTGCAATTTTACTGCTCTTATCTGCAATTTGTGTAAGGTGAGCTGTCGCAGTAGGGATAGCATATTACAGGCATCTAGTCAGGGATTATTACCTTATAATCCTTACTGCTGCAACCTAAAAAAATATGTATCAAGGGAACATCTATTTTGTTCCCTATTAATAATGCTGTTAGCTGCATTTATTGTAGTGATAGGTGCTTGATATCATCTGCTGGAAATGAGTGTTCATTCTGGTCACATACATCTCTTCCACAGTCCATAACTTAATCGCTTTTTTTCCATACACTTATTGACAGATTCGTGTGACAGTGATCTTTTATTTGTAGCCCTCATTCCCTGTACAGTAAACAGTAGAATTATGTGCTTTACCAAAAAGCTCTATCTTTGTCTCATCTGACCACAAGATGCCTGCTGGCCCTCTAATAATAGTGCGGGCCGCCTGCTGGCTCTCTCTAAATTGTGAGGGCTGCCTGCTGGCCCTACAAGTTTCAAACTTTACAATATTAATATGAAAAAGAAAAGCCCACCTCAGATGGATAAATTAAATTGCAGTAGCAATATACGGCTATGCAAAGCATAGCCGGCTGCTGGCCCTCCAAAAATGCTTAGTGAGATCTGGCTGCTGGCCTTCTAAAAATGTTGAGTGAGGCTCTTTGACAATAGTGAGGGCCATCTGCTAGCCCTCTAACAATAGTGATGGCTCACTGCTTTCCCTCTAACAATAGTAAGGGCCGCCTGATGGCCCTCTTCAAATAGTGAGGGCCGCCTGATGGCCCTAAAAAAATTGTGACTTTTAAAGTCTCTCCTTCATAAATTAAACATGATGTGTCTGATCATGTCTCACACACCACATGGCCAGATAAGGTAGTAAAATGTTAAAATTAAAAATTTTACGAATATGCAAAACTGCAGCAAAAACACTACATGTGATTATAGCCCTAGGTGTGGAGGAGCATTTTTTTCTCTTATTTATTTTACCTTATATACAAGTCATTATCCTGGAAAGAATGTTTTTTAACATGGTATTCAAAGATGCTTCCAGGGGTCTTCCCCGTGCTGTTCCCATGCCATTTCAGCACTGTTTCCATCGATCTGAGTAATTTTTAGACCTCTCCAGACCTCGGGGTCCGCCAGAAAAATGCTTGAGTTTCCCATTAACTTCCATTATACTCGTTACTCGGGTCGAGTACCCAAGAATTACGATTTGCTTGACTCGAATAACCAGCACCTGAGCATTTTAGTGCTCGCTCATCACTAATAGTTAACCCTAACTAAAAAATGACCATGCAAACAGCACCCAATAAAAAAGTGCCAAACAGGTAGTGCGCCCAAAAATAATAGTGCAAACAGATGGTATCTCATTGTTCTTCAGACATCTGTTATACCATACATGTTAATAGAAGTGCCTTTTGTACCCCACACAGTAATAATGTGCCTCTTAGTGCTGCTACTCTGTAATATCGCCCCTGTCATTACCACACACAATAATAATAATAACATAAAAAAGTAATAATGCCCACAATGACTCTACAAAGAAATAATGCTCAATTTTTGGCTCCTAGAAAATAATAAAGATTGAAGCTTATTTGGGGACACCAATGAGTAGTTAATACTATTTTGTACCTCACACACACATAATAACAGTGCACACCTCATAGCAGAGAGTAACAATAATGTAGGCATTTTCAATTTACTCCAGTCTCACAGTGAATATAGTAACCCGGGCATTTTCAGACCTGTGAAATTAGCATCCTTGTGCAGGCTGTTAGATGAAATTACATCATCACACCACTTGTGATAAAATGCTGATGTCACTTGTGTGATCCTGCCATTTGTAGGCTATAGACGTATAGTGGCCTGTGACCTAATGAACTGCCATAGGCTGTCATCTCTGCTGTAGATACCAGATGTAGATTCAATGGAAAGTGGAGTTTCCCTGGGAATTCAGGGCACTAATCCAAATTTGTATGATGGTTGTATTGTATCCCTGCCTTCTCCATTGATTTTACATGTTTTTTGGGGGATTTTTGTTTTATGCGTTAGGGTGTCTATATATTGTGTATATTTTTAGAAATTTTGTGAACAATAAAGTTGTTACTTTTTATATTATATACAGTATGTTATACATTTTCTGATGGTATTGTTGGTTATACACCAAACCAAATTTTCAGTGACCTGGAAGTGACCAGGTGATCCCCCTTGGGAATTGGGAGTCCTGGGCTATAGCACAATTTGCTCCTTCTATCACCAGACTGGGCAATGTCTTTAAGCTCAGTTCTCAAACAAAATGAACTCTAGCAATAAAATATTCTTGTTATATGAAGACATTTTATGAGTTCCTGTTATTTTAGCGAAATACTGATTCTTCCCTGTATTGTAATGAATTATACGACTTTGCTGCTTTCAATTCATCTGCGTATAAGCTGCATATTATTTCAATAGAAGATTTTACTCATATTAATTCTAACTATAGAGCTATAACATAAAAAACAACATAAAATAATATGCCACCACACTCCACTCAGAGAAGAGAAGCTCGGCTTTATAGTGTTGTGATTAAACCTTGAAATGACTTTGTAAATTGTTGTAGCTTATGCCTTAAGTGTTTGATCTGCAAGTTTAAACTGGTAAGACTGGCAGCAAACTGATTAAAGGTACAATTGACAAAACAAGCAGGAAATCAAAAGCACTGGAATATTTTGCTATGACTGAAGTGCTAAACCGTCATTTTAACCTTTTCATGACATCTTACTTGTGAAACTTAACATAAAAAAACTCAGTTTGTAAAAGATGCGTTCTATCTTGCTGCTACACACTTTATGAGTTTTTTTTCATCAATTTAAATAGGAAAAAAATATTTTTTTTACCAATGTTACTAGAAAAATAATATTAATAATAACATAATAATTACTCAATAAAAATATTTTTTCTCCTGAATGTATCACCTACCTTTCTATTTTTTTTAATAAAACAATTTTTGAAACAAATACTTATTTTCTCATTTATGTTTGGATTTTATACTGTTTTATTGCATTTTCCTTAACATGGTTATATCCATCATGCCTAAATTGCAGCTGCAAAAATTAGCTTGACAAGAAAACTAAAGATGTCCATATGCCCTCTCAAGTGTCCATGTGTTTCCACCAGGAAGAGATAATTATACCACTGTCAGACTCCTCAGTGGGCATTTCTCTTCTGCAGTAGCAATAAGATTGGCATTATAATTCAACATCCTTCTCTCCCTCAACATCATCTGTTTGGGGGAGAGGGGAACGAGAAGCCCTAAAACACATTAGATAGATGTATGTTCCTATCAAAATCAGAGGATTTGGCCAATATCACTCTAATGAATATGAGAGGCGTAAAGAGGTTCTCATGTGGCGCCCCTGCGGGTTCAGTCGCCACAGAGGTACTGCATCTCACCCAGAGGTGTGGTACCCCACTCTCAGGTAAGGAGGGAGTGCTACCCGGGACCCATCCACCTGCATCCAACACTACACTATTCCAGACCAGCAGGAGGGGCAAGATGCACGTGTACAATGCTGAGCCCTGTCCCTGGTTGGAAGGGAGGGAACCAAGAGAGGGGGAACCATGTAGTGGGTGTAGGTGGAGGAAGTAGATCAGGGGAGCACCATCAGTAGAAGCATAAGAAGGAAGGGAACCATCTAGAAGGAGTTCAGTTCAGTCAGAGCCAGTCCTGCTCAGGAGAGCAGTGTATGAGGTCCAGGCTCCTGGCTCCAGTGCTTGGAGCAGGAGATGAGAGAAGAGAGGAGAACGGGCCTAGTCTGAGAGGCCCAGGAGAGAGAGTGAGAGAGGACGGGAGCAGAGGAAAGGCTCCAGAGATAGAGGGGATCCTAGGGGCACGGTGAGTGCAGGAAGCCACCCGTGCGCCCAAATGTACATGGACGTGGAGGGATCAGGCCGCAGAGGGGACCGGCCCCTAAACTAGTGGAGAATAATCAGGCTCAGCTAGATAACCGGAGGCTACTGTACTTGCAAGGTGCAGCTGCCAACCACCACAATTACATCGCCAAAAAGGTGGCCACAGAGGGTCCAGGGGACTGCACGTCGCCCGACAAGATCCGAGGCTACCGGCTTGGGACACTGATTGTGAGGCGCAGGGCAGGAGGGTGAGAGCCAGCGCAGGGAAGACGACCGAGAAAGGAACATAGAACGGAGTCCCGTTTAAGTACTCCTGAAATACTTGAGACCTGCTGATCCTCTTCCTTGGTGAACACAGGGTGACGTGGGCGGTTATAATCCGGAAAGTGTAACCTGTGGAACTTAACAACTGTGAGTAAACCTTGAAGACTGCACCCCACTGTGTCCTAGAATTATTGCTGCACCACCACCAGCCCTGCACTACATAGCACCAACAACATCTACCTCATAGCATCACTACATACTGCCCTGGAGCTTAGCTCTGTGGAGAGCTGAACCAACTCTGCTGCGTCACCATCAGCTCCAGAGGATCTGCACCGCAGTGACGGCTCCATATAGCCACATACCACAGTTGGCGTCACGAACATTATCTCTATAAAAACTTTATTTCCCTTTTACTTTTCCCTTTTATTGACCACCCTGGGTCATGGACCGAGTCACTGCCACCGTGACATCCCCCAGCATCGACCGGCCCGGCAACCGAGTACCCCGTGGCCCAGGGGGCGTGTCACTCCCACTGGCTGAAAAAATAGTTATATATACCTTGTAAAAATTCCTAAGCTCCCTTAACTCTGTCACTATTCTCCATTTTGCGCTGCGTTGCTCCATTGCAGAAATATTCACATTGATTTCTTCTGTAGAGCAGTATGTTAATTCTCTGCTTGTAGTTCAACTGGGCGTTTCTTCAGAGTCTTCTATGTGGGCATGCTGGCAATCTCATCTCAGCCGCCTCTGAGACTAATAGACTTCTAGATCAGATGCTGAGCTGTAATTGGCATCATCTGAGAGGGAGGTAAGAAAGCACAGTGTTCCAGAGAAGACTGTGAAGAAACGGTCAGCTGGACTGCAAAGCAGAGAATTCACATAGTGTTCTCCATTACCAACAAATGTGAATATCTCTGCAATGGAGCAATGTAGCGCAAAACAGAAAAGAGCTGTATAATCAAAAGAGCTCAAGGATTTTTGCAAGTTATTTAACTTTCTTTTTTAATTGACAGGTCCTCTTTTACTCAGAAATCGACTCCTTGACTTTTAAGGGAGAGCGTTGTAAGCATTCTCCGTTAAATTTACAGAAGTCCCTGTGCAGGAAGGAGGAAGGGTGAGAAGACGCTGAATGTGGTGCCCTGCTGCGCATTGGTGCCACAGAACCCAGAAGGCTGCATGGATGGACTTCTCCACAAGAGGCCCTCACACATTCACACACCTCCACCCTACCACCTCAGACCAGCAGAGGGAGCCCTGATAGGGATATATATATATATATATATATGGAGGGTGGAGCCAGGCAGCTCAGTTCAGCTTAGTTTGGAGCTCAGTCAGAGTTCAGTTTAGAGTTTGGAGCAGAGAGCGTGCTGACGCTCAGAGAGCAGCGAAGAGCAGCACGCCTGCTGCGGTGCTTAGGCGAGCCAAGGCCTACAGCACGAGGTGAAGCCTAGTGAGGGACCTGAGTGTGGCCGAAGGCGAGAGGAGAAGGAAGAAGTAGCGAGGGGGCAGAGGAGCATACCAGGCTCACCCCAAGATATATACCGGACACCGGGTCCACTCCTACAGGGTCCCTTTATACCCAGTAGGGACCACCGGACACCTGGAGGACTACAGGTCCCAGGTTTACCAAACACTGACTACAGTACCAGGGCTAGGAGTCACGGAGGCCCCAGCATCCAGGGAGAGTGATCTCCAAGAGAAGGCCCTACCACCAGGTCAGCAGGTGCAAGAGAGAGACAGTAACAAAGATAGGCCTAGTTCCAGGCAGGTCAGAAGCTTAGCAAGAGGAAGCAACAGATCAGGAGGCCCTACACCCGCTCACTGGGGAGAGTCCAAAAGTGCACCCTTCGCCCGGAGTACCCTGGACCGTGCCTGCATCATCACCAGTAAAGGTACTGAAGCTTACCCCCCGTGTGAGTGTCCGTCTTTCCTCCGGGACCGTCCTGCCGTCTCTCACCAGCATCCACCATCTACCCCTACACTGCCCTAGAGCTAGCTCTACCTGTGGAGAGCCACACCATCCCTGCTGCCGTAACACCAGCTCCAGAGGACTGCTCCGCAGCGGCGGCTCCCTTTAGCCGCATTCCACAGGTGGCGTCACAAACTCTTTTACAAAATCCCCATTAAATAATTTCCCCTTTTAATGACCGTCCTGGGTCACGGACCGGGCTATCCTCCGTAATATCACCCCCAGCATCTACCAGCCCGGCACCGGGTACCCCACGGCCCAGGGGGCGCATCACTGAACATTCCTTATAACCTATTTTATGAGACCAAACATCCATTGCCATTAGACAACTGTTTACAGATCTCCTTATATTTGATATAGTCCACTCACAGTATAATGTCTGTTTGGACTGGAAGATCTTCACCTGAGTTATGTTTAGAAAAACATGGATGAGATGAGACACATTTCTCCTTTCTGATCCTATTGCTTTCAGTTTACAAGATATTTTTAATATGTTGGCCACTAATCCACAATGCTGCAAATAATTAACCTCTACGTGTATTTTCTATGATTGAATAGGTCACTTTAATTTTAAATAAATAAAAAAATAGATAAAAGTTTCTTTTGATGCTTCTCAGAGATATTCCTTGAAGACTTCTGGGTCCTACTGCACATTTTGGAACTAGTGTTTTATTTAGTAGTAAAAGAGCTGCTGAGCCCTGTGTGGCAGAAAGGCCCAGATACACCCCATACAGCAACACCATTGTTCCTACTTTACACTAGTCTTTCTCTAGACCTCAATTCGTTTCTTGTAAGTTTTCCCACATCTGTCTCAATAATCCTCACATGCAAAGCTGAGTGATCTCAGAAATATTTGTTCACTGTAGCATTAACTGCATCTACAATTGCAGATTTGGACTAGCAGTAACGTTTTTGTAGTATACAGAGAAAAACATGGAGGATTAGATTATGCAAATTAACCTGAGACATAACACTCGCATTTACTGTCTCGGTAATTATATAATTATATATTCAATATTTCATTATATATTCTAATATTAAAGAAGTGCATCAAAAGCAACTCCTTGATAGATATATATGTATATATATATATATATATATATATATATATATATATATATTTTTTTTTTTTTTACGTGAATTACTCCCTTATGTGCACTATTCATTTTCGGGATTGTGCGGTCCGGTAACAAATCATATTTTCCTGATCAAACTGAAAATAAGATGACAAAGCAGGAGGGAATTATTTTTTTTAATAAGTTACGGCCAGCGCAAAATTTAATTACTTTATTATATTCATATATTTTCCTTGATGACTGAAGCAATGATTGTATGCGGTAATGATTAAGAAATCGAAGACTATGAATGAGTTAAGTCACTGTATGGAGGTAATTATACTTACCCTTCCCCCTTAGTAAAACAGCAGCATAGCCAAGAACAACATCTGCTATATAAATCAGAGCGCATTCTTTCTCACTGGATCAACCGGCCTCTTTAGCTTTCCTTATTGTCAAAAGATGTACCTACTTATTCCCTGTCACTGGAAAAGTACCCATGGCATAAAAAGAGGAATTAGGAAGGAGTAGATTTATTTTGACTGTTAGCTGTGTAAAAGAAACAGATTGTGTTCAAAGGGAAACTTCCCACATTTAGAGGAATTCAGCATGTCCGCACCTGCGGGGAATCCCTTGCTTCTATTATACTGCATTTTCTTTATTACAATATATGACTAAATTAGTTCAATAAGTTAATTCCATCACATTACTCACATTCTTCTTGAGAAAACATACGCAATATATTTATATATTATATATACAGATACAGTGGGGAAAATATATATTTGGTACACTGCCGATTTTGCAAGTTTTCCCACCTACAAAGTAAGAATTCTGGCTCTCACAGACCTGATAGTTTTTCTTTAAGAAGCCCTCTTACTCTGCCCTCATTACCTGGATTAATTGCACCTGTTTGAATCGTTACCTGTACAAAAGACACCTGTCCACACACTCAATCAATTACACTCCAACCTCTCTACCATGGCCAAGACTAAAGAGCTGTCTAAGGACACCAGGGACAAAACTGTAGACCTCCATAAGGCTGGAATGGGCTACAGGACAATAGGCAAGCAGCTTGGTGAGAAGGCAGCAACTGTTGGCACAATTATTAGAAGATGGAAGAAACTCAAGATGACTGTCAATCTTCCTCAGTCTGGGGCTCCATGCTAGATCTTGCCTTGTGGGGTAAGGATGATTTTGAGAAAGGTCAGGAATCAGCCCAGAACTACATGGGAGAACCTGGTCAATGACCCGAAGAAAGCTGTGACCACAGTCTCAAACATTACTGTTAGTAACACCCTACGCTGTCATGGATTAAAATCCTGCAAGGCATTCAATGTCTTCCCAGCATGTGTCTAGGCCTGTTTGAAGTTCGCCAATGACTGGATGATCAACAGAGGAGGTATGGGAGAAAGTCATGTGGTCAAATGAGACCCAAATAGAACTTTTTGGTATCAACTCCACTCGCCATGTTTGGAGAAAGAAGAACACTGTCCCAACTGTAAGGCATGGTGGAGGAAACATCATACTTTGGGGGGTGCTTTACTGCAAAGGGGACAGGATGACTGCACTGTATTGAAGGCAGGATGGATGGGGTCATTGCGAGATTTTGGCCAACAACCTCCTTTCCTCAGTAAGAGCATTGAAGATGGGTCGTGGCTGGGTCTTCCAGCATGAAAATGACCCAAAACACATAGCCAAGGCAACTAAGTAGTGGCTTCATAAGAAGCATTTCAAGCACCTGGAGAGGCCTAGCCAGTTTCCAGAACTGAACCCAATAGAAAACCTTTGGAGGGAGCTGGAACTCAATGTTGCCCAGCGACAGCCCCGAAACCTGAAAGATCTGGAGTAGATCTGAATGGAGGAGTGGGCCAAAATCCCTGCTGCAGTGTGTGCAGACTTGGCCAAGAACTACAGGAAACGTCTAACCTCTGTAATTGTAAACAAAGGTTTCTGTACCAAATATTAAGTTCTGCTTTTCTATTGTATCAAATACTTATATCATGCAATAAAATGCAAATTAATTATGTAAAAACATGCAATGTTATTTTCTGGATTGTTTTTTAGATTCTGTATCACACAGTTGAAGTGTACCTACGATAAAAATAACAGACTTCTCCATTCTTTGTAGGTGGGAAAACTTGCAAAAACTGCATTGTATCAAGTACTTATTTTCCCCACAGTATATATTGTGACAAAGTCATTGGCAAAGTACTGGAAGGGAGATATGTTTCACTGAGGCTATTAGCTTCAGTGATGCTGTGGCACCCTGATGCGCATTGGTGCCACAGAACCCAGAAGGGTGCATGGATGGACTTCTCCACAAGAGGCCCTAACACATTCACACACCTCCACTCTACCACCTCAGACCAGCAGAGGGAGCCCATTAGGGATATATATAGGGAGGGTGGAGCCAGGCAGCTCAGTTTCAGTTTAGGTTTCAGTTAGTCTCTCAGACACAGAGAGGGACAGAGCTCAGAGTTGAGCAGAGAGCGTGCTGACGCTCAGAGAGCAGTGAAGAGGCAGCTCGCTGGCTGCTGTGCTTAGGCAAGCCAAGGCCTAGAGCACGTGTGAAGGCCTAGTGAGGGCCTTGAGTGGGCCGAAGGCGAGAGGAGAAGGAAGAAGTAGCAAGGGGGCAGAGGAGCATACCAGGCTCACCCCGATATATATACCGGACACCGGGTCCGCACCTACAGGGACCCTTTATACCCAGTAGGAACCACTGGAAACCCCGGAGGACTACAGGTCCCAGGTTCACCAAATGATGATTACAGTACCAGGGCTAGGAGTCACAGAGGTCCCAGCATCCAGGGAGAGTGATTTCCAAAGAGAAGGCCCTACTACCAGGTCAGCAGGTGCAAAGAGAGACAGTAACCAAGCTAGACCTAGCTCCAGGCAGGTCAGAAGCTTAGAGAATAAAGCAACGGATCAGGAGGCCCTATACCCACTCACTGGGGAGAGTCCAAAAGTGCGCCCTTCGCCTTGAGTACCCTGGACCGTGCCTGCAGCATCACCAGTAAAGGTACTGAAGCTTACCCCCGTGTGAGTGTCCGTCTTTCCTCCGGGACCATCCTGCCATCTCTCCCCTGCACCACCATCCATTACACCCCACGCTGCCCTGGAGCTAGCTCTACCTGTGGAGAGCCATGCCATCCCTGATGCCGTAACACCAGCTCTAGAGGACTGCTACGCAGCGGCGGCTCCCTCTAGCCGCAATCCACAGGTAGCGTCACGAACACTTTCCCAAATCCCCTATAAAGCTCCCCCTTTTTACTTACTGTCCTGGGTCACGGACCGGGCCAGCTACCGTGATATCCCCCGGCAACCAGAGGCCCTGCTGCCGAGTACCCCACGGCCCAGGGGGCGCGTCAATGCGAAACCTTGAAGTTTTCTCCAGTATGCTATATGCTGAGGGGTTAATTTTTAATGGGCTAGGTTTTTATGTGAACATCTGTAGAGCGGGTGGGAGGCTGTTTACCATATGTCTAACCCAGGGTGTGGTTTGGGGTTTACATAGATGGTCTGCTGAGTCATTCAGTGTTCGGTAGGGCTGGAGAGGAGCTCCAGCACTTTTTGTACTGATCCCCGCTAGCACTAGGACTGTGCTTTGTGCTACCACTTGTTTTGTTCTTCCTGTTTTTGCCCAAAGGGCCGTGTTTATTTTTACTTCACCATGGTTTATGCTACCTGTATAATAAACCTAGGAAGAATTTAAAGAGACAGTATTCCCATGTCTACATCCGTGTGCAGCCGAGTGAGCCTATCTACCCACAATATATATAACGTCTGTTGTCTCAAGAAAAATGCGCGTAAACTAATATACATGTACATGCACACACACTCACATATATACAGTGGTGGCCAAAAGTATTGGCAGCCCTGCAATTCTGTCAGATAATAGTCAGTTTCTTCCTGAAAATGATTGCAATCACAAATTCTTTGGTATTATTATCTTCATTTAATTTGCTTGCATCGAAAAAACACAAAAGAGAATGAAGCAAAAATCAAATCATTGATCATTTCACACAAAACTCCAAAAATGGGCCAGACTAAAGTATTGGCACCCTCAACCTAATACTTGGTTGCACAACCTTTAGCCAAAATAACTGCGAACAACCGCTTCCGGTAACCATCAATGAGTTTCTTACAATGCTCTGCTGGAATTGTAGACCATTCTTCTTTGGCAAACTGCTCCAGGTCCCTGATATTTGAAGGGTGCCTTCTCCAAACTGCCATTTTGACATCTCTCCACAGGTGTTCTATGGGATTCAGGTCTGGACTCAATGCTGGCCACCTTAGAAGTCTCCAGTGCTTTCTCTCAAACCATTTTATAGTGCTTTTGGAAGTGTGTTTTGGGTCATTGTCCTGCTGGAAGACCCATGACCCCTGAGGGAGACCCAGCTTTCTCACACTGGGCCCTACATTATGCTGCAAAATTTGTTGGTTGTCTTCAGACTTCATAATGCCATGCACACGGTCAAGCAGTCCAGTGCCAGAGGCAGCAAAGCAACCCCAAAACATGAGGGAACCTCCGCCATGTTTGACTGTAGGGACCGTGTTCTTTTCTTTGAATGCCTCTTTTTTTTTCCTGTACACTCTATGTTGATGCTTTTTCCCAAAAAGCTCTACATTTGTCTCATCTAACCTTGAGAACATTCTTCCAAAACGTTTAAGGCTTTCTCAGGTAAGTTTTGGCAAACTCCAGCCTGTTTTTTTTATGTCTCGGGGTAAGAAGTGGGGTCTTCCTGGGTATCCTACCATACAGTCCCTTTTCATTCAGACGCCGATGGATAGTACGGGTTGACACTGTTGTACCCTCGGACTGCAGGGCAGCTTGAACTTGTTTGGATGTTAGTCGAGGTTCTTTATCCACCATCCGCACAATCTTGTGTTGAAATCTCTCGTCAATTTTTCTTTTCCGTCCACATCTAGGGTCGGTTAGCCACAGTGCCATGGGCTTTAAATTTCTTGATGACACTGGGCACGGAAGACACAGGAACATTCAGGTCTTTGGAGATGGACTTGTAGCCTTGAGATTGCTCATGCTTCCTCACAATTTGGTTTCTCAAGTACTCAGACAGTTCTTTGGTCTTCTTTCTTTTCTCCATGCTCAATGTGGCACACACAAGGACACAGGACAGAGGTTGAGTCAACTTTAATCCATGTTAACTGGCTGCAAGTGTGATTTAGTTATTGCCAACACCTGTTAGGTGCCACAGGTAAGTTACAGGTGCTGTTAATTACACGAATTAGAGAAGCATCACATGATTTTTCAAACAGTGCCAATACTTTTGTCCACCCCCTTTTTTAGGTTTGGTGTGGAATTATATCCAATTTGGCTTTAGGACAATTCTTTTTGTGTTTTTTCATTGAAGACAAATTAAATGAAGATAATAATACCAAAGAATTTGTGATTGCAATCATTTTCAGGAAGAAACTGAGTATTATCTGACAGAATTGCAGGGGTGCCAATACTTTTGGCCACCACTGTATATGTATATAAATATATATATATATATATATATATATATATATATAAATATATATATATATACCATAAAGACCAAAAGTTTGGACACACCTTCTCATTTAAAGATTTTTCTGTATTTTCATGACTATGAGAATTGTACATTCACACTGAAGGCATCAAAACTATGAATTAACACATGTGGAATTATATACTTAGCAAAAAAGTGTGAAACAACTGAAAATATGTCTTATATTCTAGGTTCTTCAAAGTAGCCAACTTTTGCTTTGATGACTGATTTGCACACTCCTGGCATTCTCTTGATGAGCTTCAAGAGGTAGTCACCGGAAATGGTTTTCACTTCACAGGTGTGCCCTGTCAGGTTTAATAAGTGAGATTTCTTGCCTTATAGATGGGGTTGGGAACATCAGTTGTGTTGTGCAGAAGTCTGGTGGATGCACAGCTGATAGTCCTACTGAATAGACTGTTAGAATTTGTATTATGGCAAGAAAAAAGCAGCTAAGTAAATAAAAACGAGTGGCCATCATTACTTTAAGAAATGAAGGTTAGTCAGTCCAAAAAAGTGCAGTTGCAAAAACCATCAAGCGCTACAAAGAAACAAGCTCACATGAGGACCGTCCCAGGAAAGGAAGACCAAGAGTCACCTCTACTTCTGAGGATAAGTTTATACGAGTCACCAGCCTCAGAAATCGCAGGTTAACAGCAGCTCAGATTAGAGACCAGGTCAATGTCACACAGAGTTTTAGCAGCAGACACATCTCTTCAACAACTGTTAAGAGGAGACTTTGTGCAGCAGGCCTTCATGGTAAAATAGCTGCTAGGAAACCACTGCTAAGGACAGGCAGCAAGCATAAGAGACTTGTTTGGGCTAAAGAACACAAGGAATGGACATTAGACCAGTGGAAATCTGTGCTTTGGTCTGATGAGTCCAAATTTGAGATCTTTGGTTCCAACCACTGTGTCTTTGTGCGACGCAGAAAAGGTGAACGGATGAACTCTACATGCCTGGTTCCCACTGTGAAGCATGGAGGAGGAGGTGTGATGGTGTGGGGGTGCTTTGCTGGTGACACTGCTAGGTACTTATTCAAAATTGAAAGCATACTGAACCAGCATGGCTACCACAGCATCTTGCAGCGGCATGCTATTCCATCCGGTTTGCGTTTAATTGGACCATCATTTATTTTTCAACCGGACAATGACCCCAAACACACCTCTAGGCTGTGTAAGGGCTATTTGACCAAGCAGGAGAGTGATGGGGTGCTACGCCAGATGACCAGGCCTCCACAGTCACCAGACGTGAACCCAATCGAGATGGTTTGGGGTGAACTGGACAGCAGAGTAAAGGCAAATGGGCCAACAAGTGCTAAGCATCTCTGGGAACTCCATCAAGATTGTTGGAAGACCATTTCCTGTGACTACCACTTGAAGCTCATCAAGAGAATGGCAAGAGTGTGCAAGGCAGTCATCAAAGCAAAAGGTGGCTACTTTGAAGAAACTAGAATATAAGACATATTTTCAGTTGTTTCACCCTTTTTTTTAGTATATAATTCCACATGTGTTAATTCATAGTTTTGATGCCTTCAGTGTGAATGTACAATTTTCATAGTCAAGACAGAAAAATTTTTAAATGAGAAGGTGTGTCAAAACTTTTGGTCTGTACTGTATATATGTATATATATATATATATATATATATATATATATATATATACATATATACAGTATATCACAAAAGTGAGTACACCCCTCACATTTTTGTAAACATTTTATATCTTTTCATGGGACAAGACTGAAGATGAAGATACAAGTAGAGTAGTCAGGGTACAGCTTGTATAACAGTGTAAATTTGGTGTGCTCACTAAATATCTCAACACACAGCCATTAATATCTAAACTGCTGGCAACAAAAGTGAGTACACCCCTAAGTGAAAATGGCCAAATTGTGCCCAAAGTGTCAATATTTTTTGTGGCCACCATTATTTTTAAGCACTGCCTTAACTCTCTTGGGCATGGAGTTCACTAGAGCTTCACAGGTTGCCACTGGAATCATCTTCCACTCCTCCATGATGACATCACGGAGCTGGTGGATGTTAGAGACCTTGCGCTCCTCCATCTTTCAATGCGGGTGCCTCTCAGATGCACAATAATATTTAGGTCTGCTGACATGCTTGGCCAGTCCAGCACCTTTACCCTCAGTTTCTTTAGCAAGGCAGTGGTCATCTTGGAGATGTGTTTGGAGTTGTTATCATGTTGTAATACTGCCCTGCAGCTCATTTTCCAAAGGGAGGGGATCATGTTCTGCTTCAGTATGTCACAGTACATGTTGGCATTCATGGTTCCCTCAATGAATTGTAGCTCTCTACAGTCGGCAGCACTTATGAAGCCCCAAACGATGACACTTTCACCATCATGCATGACTGTAGGCAAGACACACTTGTTTTTGTACTCCTCACCTGATTGCCGCCACACACGCTTGACACCATCTGAACCAAATAAGTTTATGTTGGTCTCATCAGACAAAAGGACATGGTTCCAGTAACCAATGTCCTTAGTCTGCATGTCTTCGGCAAAGTGTTTGTGGGATTTCTTGTGCATCATCTGTAGCAGTGTTGGAGGTAGTAGTCTTCCCTTGATAATAAAAAGGGTTAAAAGTACATTCCTGAAGTTAGAACCCTCCAGGGCTGCAGTTTGGCCTTGGTAGGGTTAACTGTAACAGCGGAGGGAGGGGGAACGGAGTGCTGGTGTCAAATGCAGGAAGTGAGACAGTCAGTAGTTGCGCAGTACAGCAGAAACCAGCAGGCTCTATAGGAGCTGCTAGGTTAGACGTAAGCCTAGTATCCCCGACAGTGGATCACCAGAGAACTCCTCTGCAAGAGTCCCCTTAGCCTGCCTGGGAACCTCGAGATAGTCATCGGGGCCTGTGGGCACATTCTGTCTGCAAGACTGCAGAAAAGGTCATGACTCAAGCTCTCAGACGTGGAGTGAAATGGGATCCAGATATACTGTCATTGGTGAGGAACAATCTCTAGGGCTAGAGAAGAAAGCAACAGAGATGCTTCACTTAGGCTGGAAACCAGTGCTGAAGTTGTATCCGGTACCTGTGGGAAAGATGACAACCCGTTGGGCCTTATACCTGCCTGTAAATACTGTATTACTGTCAATACTGTCAGTTACCAAGTAAAATTCTGGTTGTTTTTATCAACTGTGTCCTATGAATAGATTGCTGCCATGGTTCTAGAAGAGGAAGTTCTGGAGTCAGAAGAGGCCAGCTGGCCATAAGTAAGTGGAAAACACCACATAGCAGCACACCAGAGCGAGGACACATTTTGTCTGTAGGGTGCCAAAGCGAGCATGGGTTGCAGCTTGCCCACGACTACCTCGTTTGGGCACCTTACACATCTTTAGAAGGGGATTCCTTTTGGGATGACAGCCACGCAGACAAATTTGATGCAGTGTGCGGTGTATGGTCTGAGCACTGACAGGCTGACCCCCCATCCCTTTAATCTCTGCAGCAATGCTGGTAGCACTCATACATCTATTTTGAAAAGACAACTTCTGGATATTACGCTGAGCATGTGCACTCAACTTCTTTGGTCGACCATGTCTTATTAAACTGCTGGATGGTCTTGGCCACCATGCTGCAGCTCAGTTTCAGGGTGTTAGCAATAATATTATAGTCTAAGTCATCTTTATGTAGAGCAACAATTGTTTTTTTCAGATCCTCAGAGAGTTCTTTGCCATTAAAAGCCATGATGTACTTCCAGTGACCAGTGTGACAGTGTGAGAGCGATAACACCAAATTTAACACACCTGCTCCATATTCCCACCTGAGACCTTGTAACACTAATGTAATATGACTAGTGATGAGCGAGCGTGCTCGCCACTGCTCGGTACTCGCCCGAGCATCTCACTGCTCGAGATGCTCAGCGCTCGCCGAGTATTTCCGGGGTTGCTCGGCGGGAGCTCGGGTCTCCACCCTGCATGTTTGGCGCTCTTTACAGAGCCAATGAACATGCAGGGATGGCTTGTCACTCACTGTAATGCCGTAGCCATGTTGGTTGTGGCATTACAGTGATTGGCTGGCCGCATAGCGTCATCGGGTCTATATCAGACCTGTCGCCGCCATACTAGTCACAGTCACTCTGGAATCAGACAGTGTAGGGAGAGGTGCTGCTGCATCAGGGAGAGATTTGCTTGTGTATTAGGCAGGGCCGGCTCCAGGTTTTTCTGGGCCCCGGGCGAAAGAGTCTCAGTGGGCCCCTTTAATACATACCACGATTCATGATGCACAGATACAGCAGAGAAATATATATACAGTTAGGTCCATATATATTTGGACAGAGACAACATTTTTCTAATTTTGGTTCTAGACATTACCACAATGAATTTGAACCAAAACAATTCAGATGCAGTTGAAGTTCAGACTTTCAGCTTTCATTTGAGGGTATCCACATTAAAATTGGATGAAGGGTTTAGGAGTTTCAGCTCCTTAACATGTGCCATCCTGTTTTTAAAGGGACCAAAAGTAATTGGACAGATTAAATAATTGTAAATAAAATGTTCATTTCCAGTACTTGGTTGAAAACCCTTTGTTGGCAATGACTGCCTGAAGTCTTGAACTCATGGACATCACCAGACGCTGTGTTTCCTCCTTTTTGATGCTCTGCCAGGCCTTCACTGCAGTGGTTTTCAGTTGCTGTTTGTTTGTGGGCCTTTCTGTCTGAAGTTTAGTCTTTAACAAGTGAAATGCATGCTCAATTGGGTTGAGATCAGGTGACTGACTTGGCCATTCAAGAATATTCCACTTCTTTGCTTTAATAAACTCATGGGTTGCTTTGGCTTTATGTTTTGGGTCATTGTCCATCTGTAGTATGAAACGATGACCAATCAGTTTGGCTGCATTTGGCTGTATCTGAGCACACAGTATGGCTCTGAATACATCAGAATTCATTCGGCTGCTTCTGTCCTGTGTCACATCATCAATAAACACTAGTGACCCAGTGCCACTGGCAGCCATGCATGCCCAAGCCATCACACTGCCTCCGCCGTGTTTTACAGATGATGTGGTATGCTTTGGATCATGAGCTGTACCACGCCTTCTCCATACTTTTCTCTTTCCATCATTCTGGTAGAGGTTGATATTGGTTTCATCTGTCCAAAGAAAGTTCTTCCAGAACTGTGCTGGCTTTTTTAGATGTTTTTTAGCAAAGTCCAGTCTAGCCTTATTCTTGATGCTTATGAGTGGCTTGCACCGTGCAGTGAACCCTCTGTATTTACTTTCATGCAGTCTTCTCTTTATGGTAGATTTGGATATTGATACGCCTACCTCCTGGAGAGTGTTGTTCACTTGGTTGGCTGTTGTGAAGGGGATTCTCTTCACCATGGAGATTATTCTGCAATCATCCACCACTGTTGTCTTCCGTGGGCGCCCAGGTCTTTTTGCATTGATGAGTTCACCAGTGCTTTCTTTCTTTCTCAGGATGTACCAAACTGTAGATTTTGCCACTCCTAATATTGTAGCAATTTCTCAGATGTTTTTTTTTCTGTTTTTGCAGCTTAAGGATGGCTTGTTTCACCTGCATGGAGAGCTCCTTTGACCGCATGTTTACTTCACAGCAAAACCTTCCAAATGCAAGCACCACACCTCAAATCAACTCCAGACCTTTTATCTGCTTAATTGAGAATGACATAATGAAGGGATTGCCCACACCTGTCCATGAAATAGCCTTGGAGTCAATTGTCTAATTACTTTTGGTCCCTTTAAAAACAGGGTGGCACATGTTAAGGAGCTGAAACTCCTAAACCCTTCATCCAATTTTAATGTGGATGCCCTCAAATGAAAGCTGAAAGTCTGAACTTCAACTGCATCTGAATTGTTTTGTTTCAAATTCATTGTGGTAATGTCTAGAACCAAAATAAGAAAAATGTTGTCTCTGTCCAAATATATATGGACCTAACTGTATATAGTACAATGCAAAGATTTCACTTCTTACATTACATGGGTGATATCTATTGTAAATTCCACAATAGCTCAGAAACCGGTGAATCGCTCCACACAGAATACTGGCCCCCATATAAGGCTCCATACGGAATATTGGCCCCCATATAAGGCTCCATACGGAATACTGGCCCCCATATAAGGCTCCATACGGAATACTGGCCCCCATATAAGGCCCCATACGGAATACTGGCCCCCATATAAGGCTCCATACGGAATACTGGCCCCCATATAAGGCTCCATACGGAATACTGGCCCCCATATAAGGCCCCACACGGAATACTGGCCCCTTTGTAAGGCTCCATACGGATACTGGCCCCCATATAAGGCCCCATACGGAATACTGGCCCCCATATAAGGCCCCATACGGAATACTGGCCCCCATATAAGGCCCCATACGGAATACTGGCCCCCATATAAGGCCCCATATGGAATACTGGCCCCCATATAAGGCCCCATATGGAATACTGGCCCCCATATAAGGCCCCATACGGAATACTGGCCACCATATAAGGCCCCATACGGAATACTGGCCCCCATATAAGGCTCCATACGGAATACTGGCCCCCATATAAGGCTCCATACGGAATACTGGCCCCCATATAAGGCTCCATACGGAATACTGGCCCCCATATAAGGCTCCATACGGAATACTGGCCCCCATATAAGGCTCCATACGGAATACTGGCCCCCATATAAGGCTCCATATGGAACACTGGCCTCCATATAAGGCTCCATACGGAATACTGGCCCCCATATAAGGCTCCATACAGAATACTGGCCCCCATATAACGCTCCATACGGGATACCGGCCCCCATATAACGCTCCATACAGGATACTGGTCCCCTTATAGAGCTCCATACAGGATACTGGTCCCCTTATAAAGCTCCATACAGGATACTGGCCCCCATATAACGCTCCATACAGGATACAGGTCCCCTTATAACACTCCATACAGGATACTGGCCCCCATATAATGCTGCATGCAGGCTGTTACCCCCCACATAATGCCCCATACAGGCTGTCCCCCCCCTTATAATGCTCCATGCAGGCTGTTCCCCCAACATAATGCCCCATGCAGGCTGTCACCCCCTCTCTCTATAATGCCCCATGCAGGATGTCAGCAGCTCTCTCTATAATGCCCCATGCAGGATGTCACCCCCCTTTATTTATAATGCCCCATGCAGGATGTCACCCCCCCTCTCTTTATAATGCCCCATGCAGGATGTCACCCCCCCCTCTCTTTATAATGCCCCATGTAGGATGTCACCCCCCCCCATATTATGCCCCATGCCTCTATACATTAAAAAAAAAAAAAAAAATACTCACCTCCCTCCTCCTCACCTGCTGCCGATGCTTGGGTCCGGACTCCAGCGTTGTCGGTGTCTTCCCGCTCTGCGCTCCCTGTGACGGCTCAGGGGAGCGCGCGGTGGAAAGCCGTCACCGCGCCCTCTGACCTGAGACGTCACCGGGAGCGCAGAGCAGGAAGACAGCGGATCTGCGGAGGCACGGGGAGAGGTAAGTATCCGGCTGCCGGGCCCTGAGCAAGCGGGAGGGAGCGGGCGCTGACACCACTCTCCTCCGCCCATAGCCCAGCCTGGTGCGTGACCGCCAGTGGGCCCCCCTGCCTGCTCAGGGCCCCGGCACTTGCCCAGGTGCGCCGGGTGCTGACACCGGCCCTGGTATTAGGTAGTGTAGGGAGAAAAACCATACATTACACATATCCATCTTAACAAACAGTCCTTTTGAGGACTAACTAATCCATCTGCAGAGATATCAGGCAGGCAGTGTATATAGGCAGGCAGGCAGGGTATATAGCAGACTGCAGTGCATATAGCACAAGAGGCTCCATTCCAATTCTGCCTTCTGCTACTGTTAGATATTTCTATACAAAGACCCAGGTCTCAGGGGCCAGGAATACTTTTCTTTGGTTCTTAATCCTCATTATTTGCTTAAAAAGTAATCCAAAGAACACTGTTTTTCTGCGCCATTTGCTTGTTGGCACTGCAGAATATGGCCAGGTCCTTTCCATATTATAGCGCTAAAAATCCAGCTATTTAAAACTGTGTTTTCTCCGTCAAATGGATTACATATACGTTGTCAGAAAATACTGCCATTTCTGGCCTCCATTAAAAATTTCCTTTAGTGTGTTAGTGAAGCAATTCACAGCAGTTTGCTGAGCAAACTACTTACCTACAGGCCAGCTATTTGAAACTCTGTTTTCTCCGTCACACGGATCACATATAAGTTCGCTCCAAACTCAGTCATTTGTCGTGAGCGAGGGACGGAGAACTGGACGTAATGGTAATGGTGCATGCAAATGCCGAGGACAAGGCCGTGGGCAAGCTAAAATTGTGCCACAGCAAACACCCACATCTTCTCTCCTGACATTCCTGTCCCAATTTCTATGGGACTGCAGCACACCACTATTGAACCCAGAGCAGTGTCAAAAGGTTGTTGGTTGGATAGCGGATTATGCTTCCAGTCACTTAGCCACCACCACCCTGTCTTCCACACGGTCAAGTCTCAGTAGCCATGAGTCTGGACCGCATATTCCTCACCCTGATCCTCCTTCCTCCCACCATGCCGAGTAACCAGAGACAACTGATCCCACACTTGGACACTCTGAAGAGCTGTTCACTTTTCCATTTATAGATTCGAGCCTCTCGCCCGGTCCACTTGAAGCGGGGCAAGAGGAGATCACGTGTAGCGATGCCCAAATATTTGAGCAGCCACGGTCACAAGAAGGAGACGGTGGGAAAGTGTCACAAGAGGTGGACGATGATGAGACACAATTGCCAGAAAGTCAGGAGGAGGACCAGGGTGCGGAAGTGGAAGACGAGGTGGTAAATGATATAGTAACTGACCCAACCTGGCAGGAGGACATGCATAGTGAGGACAGCAGCACACAGTGGGAGGGAGGCAGAGCACCCCAACAGGCAGGAAGAAGCAGTGTGGTGGCCGCAGACAGAAGGCAGGCAACTGTTCCCCGTAACATCAACACGAAGGAAGTTGCCAGTACAACTGTTAGGTCTTCCCGAGTCTGGTTGTTTTTTAAAGACTCTGCCCATAACCCCAAAAAGGCCATTTGCACCACCTGCCAGGCCAGCATCAGCAGGGGTGGCAAAACGACCAGCCTGACCACCACCAGCATGATCAGGAACATGGCAGCAAAGCACCCAACTTTGTGGGCCAACCCCCGGGGTCCAGGAACAGTGTCTGCAGGTGGCACCATTGCTTCTTCCGCTGTTGTGCATGCAAGCCAATCCCCTGTCCATGGTGCATGCGAAAATGCCTCCTTCCCTGCACCTGTCATTGCACACTCTCAAGTAGCAGCATCAGGAAGCATGTCCATGTCCTTGTCCCAGCGCACCGTTCAGTTGTCCATACCCCAGTCCTTGGAACGCAAGCGCAAATATGCAGCAAACGCCCGACAGGCCACACAACTAAATTCTCACATTTCACGACTGCTTGCGCTCGAAATGTTGCCTTTTAGGCTTGTGGAGACGGAAGCATTCTGCAACTTGATGGCGGCGGCCGTCCCTCGGTACTCGGTCCCCAGCCGCCACAATTTCTCCCGGTGTGCCGTCCTCGCATTACACAAGCACGTGTCCCAAAACATTAGCCATGCCCTCAACAATGCAGTTACCGGAAAATTCCACCTAACCATGGACACGTGGACAAGTGCTTGTTGGCAGGGACGGTACATGTCACTGACAGCACACTGTGTTAACATAGTGGAAGCCGGGACCAAGTCGGACCTTGGAACGGAACTGTCATGGGTGTGTCGCCACGAAGATCGTCGCGACTACACAGCCTGACTTCTCGCAGCTGAGTTTTTTGTGCTTTGTGTTTTTTGGTTGTGAGGGAGTTAATTCTCTCTCTCTGTGCTTGACGAGGCTCAGCCTCGCCCAGCTGCAGTTAATGCTGCAGTATTGGGATTCCTTCAAATACCTGCTGGTCTGATAGGGAAGTTGTCGATGAAAGCATTTCTTGCAGACCTTCAGAGTGGATCGTTGTTTGGTGGAGTTTGGAGCGAGGAGTATGCGGTGTGGTTTGTTCCCTTCCTCCCTTTATCATTTATCTCCTAACCTGTTGTTGTTCCCTCTGTAATTGTGGTGTTAGTTTTTGTATGCAAGGTGGTTTTTGGTTTTCCCCTTGTACTGTCTCGTTTGTCTAGTACTGTGTTTTGGGCATTTTCTATCCTGTTCCCCATTGTTGTGATCGGGGTCCTTCTCAGGACTAGATTACTTAAGTTCAGGGATATTCAAGAGTTTAGGGTTACGCTGGCGTCCTGGACCTCTGTACCATTAACAGTACCTCCAGGTTGAGGGATTAGTCAGGGCCCCCGTCTAGGGTCAGCTCAGGCCCCTGACCCCCCTGTACGCTGAGACAGCGTGACATTTTCATCGACCGACAAAAAAAAAAAATAATAATAATTTTTTTTTTTCCAACCACCATGGATCCAGTAGCCAGTCTAGCTCGGCAGTTGCAGAGTTTGTCCATGGAGTTGGCGGACGTTAAGTCCAAGGTTTTGTGTCCTCTGGAGCAAGCCGGACCAGAACCTAAAGTAGCTCTCCCTGACAGGTTCACTGGGGGGCGGGACAAGTTTTTTGTTTTCCGGGAGGCATGCAAGTTGTACTTTCAGTTGCGAACTCGGTCATCGGGGAGTGAGGAGCAAAGGGTGGGAATTGTCATCTCGCTCCTACAAGGTGACCCACAATCTTGGGCGTTCTCTCTTCCCCCGGGCTCCCCGGCTCTCCAGTCAGTGGATAGGTTTTTCGCTGCCCTGGGACTCGTATATGATGACCCAGATCGGATCTCCCTTGCTGAATCTAAGTTACGTAGGATCCACCAGGGAGATCGTCCGGCGGAGGAATTCTGTTCGGAGTTCCGTAGGTGGGCCACGGACACCCAGTGGAATGACCCGGCTCTTAGGAGCCAGTTTTGTCAAGGGTTATCTGACAAATTAAAGGATGTGTTGGCACAGTATGATCCTCCCGCCTCACTGGAAGTCGCTATGGCCCTTGCTATTCGCACTGACAGACGGCTTCGGGAGAGGTGCGGGATAACTCCGCCCCCTGGGATGACTCTACCTCCTACAAGGTCCCCTCATATGGAGGTTCCCCTGGTCAGTCCAGAGGAGCCTATGCAGTTAGGAGGGACATCTTTTCGGGGGAGGGGACCGGCGGTGCACCACAAGACTGGAACGTGCTTCTTCTGCGGGAGAAAGGGCCATTTTATTGGGGGGTGTCCATCCCGTCCTTTGCAGAATAAAGAGTCGTCGGAAAACTATTGATCCCAGGTTGTGTGGTGGACGGCAATCTGGGACTAGGTATTTCGTCCCTAGGTTCGTCTCAGTTTCTCGTACCGGCGGAGGTGGTGGTGGGTACGAGAACTGAGAGGATATCTGTTCTTCTAGATAGTGGGGCCGGGGCTAATCTGGTGGACGCTCGGTTTGCCCGGGTTCAAGGTATGCTATTGAATATGTTGGCTAAACCCATCCCCATATTTTCGATCGACGCCATGCCTCTCGGTCAGGGAAGTTTTTTGCAAGTGGTGCATAACGTAAATCTTCAAGTGGGGGCGATACATAAAGAACTGTTGTCTTGTTACGTGTTGGAGGGTCTTCCCACTTCTATTGTGTTGGGCCTTCCTTGGTTAACTAAGCATAATCCGGTTATTAATTGGCAATCCAGGGAGATAAGCCAATGGAGTGAATTCTGTAATAAAAACTGCATGAATACGGTCATCGGTGCTGTCACTCCTAGGGTCTTACCTCCATTTCTGGCGGACTTTGAGGATGTATTCTCGGAGAAAGGGTGTCAGGAACTACCTCCTCATCGCGTGTATGACTGTTCTGTAAAATTGCTCCCTGGGGCCAAGTTACCTAAATCTAGGTTGTATAACCTATCTGGTCCGGAGAGGCAGGCCATGAAGGATTATATTTCTGAGAGTCTGGCTAAGGGGCATATTAGACCTTCATCTTCCCCGGTGGCCGCGGGGTTCTTCTTTGTGAAGAAGAAAGATGGAGGCCTACGCCCTTGCCTGGATTTCCGTGAACTTAATCGGATTACGGTCCGAGATCCGTATCCACTCCCACTTATCCCGGATCTCTTTAATCAGATCGTGGGCGCCAAATGGTTCTCTAAGTTGGATCTCAGGGGGGCGTACAATCTGATTAGGATAAAGGAGGGGGATGAGTGGAAGACGGCGTTTAACACTCCGGAGGGGCATTATGAGAACCTTGTCATGCCATTCGGTCTGACTAATGCCCCAGCGGTGTTCCAACACTTTGTTAATGACATTTTTCGCCGCCTGGTGGGTCAGTTTGTGGTCATAAATCTGGATGACATCTTAATTTACTCGCCTGATCTTGTGTCTCATCAGGAGCATGTTAGGCAGGTGTTACAGATCTTGCGGGATAATAAACTGTACGCCAAATGGGAGAAGTGTGTGTTCGCCGTACAGGAACTCCAGTTTTTAGGTTTCCTGGTGTCAGCGTCCGGTTTTCGTATGGACCCAGGGAAAGTGCGGGCAGTTCTTGAGTGGGATCTGCCAGAGAATCTTAAGGCACTACAACGTTTCCTGGGGTTTGCTAATTATTACCGGAAATTCATTCGTAATTTCTCATCCATGGTTAAACCTCTCACAGACATGACAAAAAAGGGGACGGATTTTTCTAGGTGGTCTGACAAGGCTTGTCAAGCATTCTCCTCCTTGAAAAAATGTTTTGCCTCAGCACCCATACTCATTCAACCTGATACGTCACAGCCGTTCATTGTAGAGGTAGACGCTTCTGAGGTAGGGGTGGGAGCAGTTTTGTCACAAGGTTCGTCCCCTGGTAAGTGGCGTCCGTGCGCTTTTTTCTCCAAAAAATTGTCGTCCGCTGAGAGGAATTACGATGTCGGCAATAGGGAACTCTTGGCTATTAAGATAGCTTTTGAGGAGTGGCGCCATTTTTTGGAGGGGGCAGTCCATCCGGTCACCGTCATCACTGATCACAAGAACCTGCTTTATCTGGAGTCCGCAAAACGTCTGAATCCCAGACAAGCCAGGTGGTCGTTGATTTTTACCAGGTTTAATTTTGTCGTTACTTATCGTCCTGGGTCAAAAAATGTGAAGGCGGATGCCTTATCTCGTAGTTTCCCTGGGGCCGGGAATACGGATGATCCGGTTCCTATCCTTCAAGAGGGGGTGGTGGTGTCGGCAGTATGCTCTGAGCTTGAGGAGGAGGTGTTGGAGGCTCAGGGGGACGCCCCTGTTGGACCTCCAGGGAGACTGTTTGTTCCAGATCAGCTACGACAAAAGGTGATCGAGGCACACCATAACTCAGCTTTGGCTGGACACCCAGGGAGTAAAGCAACTGTGGATCTCCTCTCGCGTCGGTTTTGGTGGCCTAACTTACATAAGGAGGTGGTAACTTTTGTTGCGTCCTGTGGGGTTGTGCGCGCTCTAAGACCCCACATACCTGTCCGTCTGGGGCCCTCTTACCTTTGAAGATCCCGGAGCGTCCTTGGACTCATCTGTCTATGGACTTCATTACGGACCTCCCGCCGTCCTCGGGTAAAACGGTCATACTCGTTGTAGTAGACAGGTTTAGCAAGATGGCACATTTTATCGCTCTTCCTGCTCTTCCTAATGCTAAAACTCTTGCGCAGGTGTTCATTGGAGAGATTGTGAGGCTTCACGGGGTACCCTCCGATGTTGTGTCGGATCGGGGGTCTCAGTTTGTGTCCAATTTCTGGAAGGCTTTTTGTACTCGGCGGGGGATGCATTTATCGTTCTCATCGGCTTTTCATCCTCAGACCAATGGTCAGACGGAACGTCTGAACCAGAGTTTGGAGACATATCTCCGGTGTTTTGTGTCAGAGAACCAGTAGGACTGGGCTTCTTTCTTACATCTGGCGGAGTTTGCTCTTAATAATAGGCGGAGCGAATCCACTGGTAAGTCCCCATTTTTTGGGGCATATGGTTTTCACCCCCAGTTTTGTACTTTCAGTAGAGGGGGCTCTTCGAGGGTTCCTGAGGAGGACCGATTTTCGTCATCACTCGCTTCAGTATGGAGAGGGGTACTGAATAATCTGAGTACTATGGGGAACCGATACAAACGTATGGCTGATAGGAGGAGACCTAAGTGTGAATGATCGGGTATGGTTGTCTACCAAGAATATAAAAATCAAGGTTCCCTCCTGGAAACTGGGTCCCAGGTTCATCGGGCCGTACAGGATCAGTTCTATAATTAATCCGGTGGCATTCCGTCTTGACCTCCCCCCTACGTTTAAAATTCATAACGTGTTCCACAGATCTTTGCTTAAGAGGTATGTGGCGCCAATGATACCGTCACCTTTACCTCCTCCTCCAGTGGTGGTCAATGGAAATTTGGAGTTTCAGGTATCGAAAGTCATCGATTCACGTTTTACTCGCCGGTCCCTTCAGTACCTGGTTCATTGGAAAGGGTATGGTCCTGAGGAGAGAATGTGGGTTCCTGCGTCAGATATTAACGCAGACCGGTTAATTCGGGCCTTTCACACGACTCACCCGGATAAACCTGGCCCTGAGGGTCCGGAGGCCCCTTGTAGAAGGGGGGGTACTGTCATGGGTGTGTCGCCACGAAGATCGTCGCGACTACACAGCCTGACGTCTCGCAGCTGAGTTTTTTGTGCTTTGTGTTTTTTGGTTGTGAGGGAGTTAATTCTCTCTCTCTGTGCTTGACGAGGCTCAGCCTCGCCCAGCTGCAGTTAATGCTGCAGTATTGGGATTCCTTCAAATACCTGCTGGTCTGATAGGGAAGATGTCGGTGAAAGCATTTCTTGCAGACCTTCAGAGTGGATCGTTGTTTGGTGGAGTTCGGAGCGAGGAGTATGCGGTGTGGTTTGTTCCTTCCTCCCTTTATCATTTATCTCCTAACCTGTTGTTGTTCCCTCTGTAATTGTGGTGTTAGTTTTTGTATGCAAGGTGGTTTTTGGTTTTCCCCTTGTACTATCTCGTTTGTCTAGTACTGTGTTTTGGGCATTTTCTATCCTGCTCCCCATTGTTGTGATCGGGGTCCTTCTCAGGACTAGATTACTTAGGTTCAGGGATATTCAGGAGTTTAGGGTTATGCTGGCGGCCTGGACCTCTGTACCATTAACAGTACCTCCAGGTTGAGGGATTAGTCAGGGCCCCCGTCTAGGGTCAGCTCAGGCCCCTGACCTTCCTGTACGCTGAGACAGCGTGACAGGAACACATTCTCCCGACGCCAAGGATTGCGGGCCCTAGGTCAATCAGGGTTGCCCCCACGGTCTACAGCTCCTGCACCTCATCCTCCTCAGCCTCCTCCTCCTCTTCAGCCTCCATCTCTGAAATGACCACATCAGTCACAATCTGGAAGCACTGCAGCACTTCCTCGGCCAAGCGGCAACAGGCTGTGCTGAAGCTAATATGCTAAGGTGACAAACCGCACAATGCTGAAGAGTTGTGGACAGCTCTGAAAAAGTAGACAGATCTGTGGCTCACACCGCTGAACCTACAGCCAGGCATGGTCATGTGTGGCAATGGGCGGAACCTGGTGGCAGCTCTGAGGCAAAGCGAGCTCACACACGTACCATGCCTGGCCCATGTGCTTAACCTCGTGGTTCAGCGGTTTCTCAAATATTACCCGGAGCTGCCGGATCTTCTTGTTAAAGTACGCTGCCTGTGTGCCCATTTTAGAAAGTCAGCTACAGCTTCCGCTGCCCTTGCCGTGTTTCAGCAGCGTTTGCAGCTTCCGGCTCACAGACTGGTGTGTAATGTCCCCACACGTTGGAACTCTACACTGCAGATGTTGGGAAGGATTTGTGAGCAGAAGAGGGCAGTTGTTGAGTACCAGCATCAACAAGGCCGTCGGTATTCAGTTCAGACTCCACACATAAGACCTCAGGAGTGGACATGGATGTCAGACATATGTACCATCCTCCAAAACTTTGAGGACTCCACCAAGATGGTGAGCAGCGATGACGCCATAATTAGTGTCACCATCCCACTTATCTGTCTTCTGAAACGCTCTGCTCACAATCAAAGAGGATGCATTGCAGGCGGAGCACAATGAGATGGAGCAAGGATCCATACAGGGTTATTACACACAGCCAAGCCTCATCTCATCCCAACGTGGATTGGGTGACAATGAGGAACAGGAGGAGGAGGAGGGACAGGAGCCAGTTTCATGCACTATAGACGGTACTACCTGCACAGCTGTCATACCGTCTGTTCAGCATGGATGGCCAGAGGACAAAGAGGAGGAGGAGGAGGAGAGCATGGCTGAGTTTATGTTACGCTGCCTTTCCCATGATCCTCGCGTTCTCAAAATTTTGGGTGACAGTCATTACTGGTTGGTGACACTTCTAGACCCATGCTACAAGGAGAACTTTATATCTCTTATTCCTGAGGCGGACAGGTCTACAAAAATGGGGCTGTACCAGAAGGCCCTTGTTGCGGAACTATTAAAAAAATTCCCATCTGAAAACGCTGGCGGCAGAGGGCACACTTCGTTGGACAACCAAGGAGTACAGGCGAGAGAGACACAACTAGAGATGAGCGTTGTTCTACTCGAACTGTTCGCCAATCTCAAATTCGAGCTGTTTTGGGCGGTGTTCGAGCCGTTCGGCGAACACGAACAATTTGAGAAAAATTCGGCTGTTCGAGGTTATGTTCGATAACTGTTCGTGCACCAAAATCATAACTGGATTTTTTCTCAGTAATGATGAAAATTAATGTTAATACGCAGTTTGAGTGTACAGCGGGGTGGGGGGAGGGGCAGGGGATGGATCTCTGCAGGAACAATGAAGATCTCCATTTTTTTTTTCTCTTTCCCGCATTTACAGTGGGGAGGTGCAATCTGTCAGCCTATCAGCAGCGCACACACGGAGCGAAGTGCTTTTTTTCACACAAGCAAGGGCATGTGTCATTGGCAGTGTATGTCACATGTCCTTGCCCTATAAGACCAAGCCATTTTCCCCGTCGCCACCATTTTCTCACTGCTGCAGCTGCGTGTTAGACGGCACCGCTGTTGCTGTGTGTGCTATACCTTGTTAATTTCAAGCCAATTTTCGCACAAATATACAGATAGCTTGGGAGTAGGGAATAGTTGTGATTGCAGTCCTTTTAAGGACTAGGTTACAGCATTTCCTACGACTTTTATCAGGCAGGTCTGTGCTCTTAAATAGATAGGTTGTGGGAGTAAAGACTAATTGTAATTGGAGTCCTTTTCAGGACTAGGTTACATCAGTTCCTATCAGTTTTTGCCAGGCAGGTCTGTGCCAGTGCTGTGCAAGTTTTTTTCACAGCATTTGGCTGAATCTAGCAAAGCTAATCCTTTTTGGCCTATTGCAGAGTGTGTTAGTCAGTGGAGTAGCCTATCTGTGTTGCAAGATATACCACCTGTGTATAGAATACCAATTTTTTTACTGCACCTAGTGAAGTAAAATCTTTTGGGCATAGCATCATTCTATTAGTCCATCTATACTGACCTCCATCAGGTTGCAAACTGAATCTAATTTTTTTCTGCATCTAGCTCTGAAAAAATATTTGGCCTTCTAGCAGTGTGTGGGACTTGTTCTATTAGTCCACCTATACTGACCTCCATCAGGATGCAAACTGAATATATTTTTTTCTGCATCTAGCTCTGAAAAAATATTGGGCATCTAGCTGTGTGTGGGACTTGTTGTATTAGTCCATCTATACTGACCTCCATCAGGTTGCAAACTGAATATATTTTTTTCTGCATCTACCTCTGAAAAAATATTGGGCTTCTAGCTGTGTGTGGGTCTTGTTCTATTAATCCATCTATACAGACCTCCATCAGGTTGCAAACTGAATATAATTTTTTTCTGCATCTAGCTCTGAAAAAATATTTGGCCTTCTAGTAGTGTGTGGGACTTTCTCTGTTAGTCCATCTATACTGACCTCCATCAGGTTGCAAACTGAATATATTTTTTTCTGCATCTACCTCTGAAAAAATATTGGGCTTCTAGCTGTGTGTGGGTCTTGTTCTATTAATCCATCTATACTGACCTCCATCAGGTTGCAAACTGAATATAATTTTTTTCTGCATCTAGCTCTGAAAAAATATTTGGCCTTCTAGTAGTGTGTCGGACTTTCTCTATTAGTCCATCTATACTGACCTCCATCAGGTTGCAAATTAAAAATAATTTTTATCTGCATCTACAGTACCTCTGAAAAAATATTTGGGCTTCTAGCTGTGTGTGGGACTTGTTGTATTAGTCCATCTATACTGACCTCCATCAGGTTGCAAACTGAATATATTTTTTTCTGCATCTACCTCTGAAAAAATATTGGGCTTCTAGCTGTGTGTGGGACTTGTTGTATTAGTCCATCTATACTGACCTCCATCAGGTTGCAAACTGAATTTATTTTTTTCTGCATCTACCTCTGAAAAAATATTGGGCTTCTAGCTGTGTGTGGGTCTTGTTCTATTAATCCATCTATACAGACCTCCATCAGGTTGCAAACTGAATATAATTTTTTTCTGCATCTAGCTCTGAAAAAATATTTGGCCTTCTAGCAGTGTGTGGGACTTGTTCTATTAGTCCACCTATACTGACCTCCATCAGGTTGCAAATTCAAAATAATTTTTTGTATGCATCTAGCTCTGAAAAAATATTTGGCCTTCTAGCAGTGTCTTGGACTTTCTCTGTTAGTCCATCTATACTGACCTACATCAGGTTGCAAATTAAAAATAATTTTTATCTGCATCTACAGTACCTCTGAAAAAATATTTGGGCTTCTAGCTGTGTGTGGGACTTGTTGTATTAGTCCATCTATACTGACCTCCATCAGGTTGCAAACTGAATATATTTTTTTCTGCATCTACCTCTGAAAAAATATTGGGCTTCTAGCTGTGTGTGGGACTTGTTGTATTAGTCCATCTATACTGACCTCCATCAGGTTGCAAACTGAATATATTTTTTTCTGCATCTACCTCTGAAAAAATATTGGGCTTCTAGCTGTGTGTGGGTCTTGTTCTATTAATCCATCTATACAGACCTCCATCAGGTTGCAAACTGAATATAATTTTTTTCTGCATCTAGCTCTGAAAAAATATTTGGCCTTCTAGCAGTGTGTGGGACTTGTTCTATTAGTCCACCTATACTGACCTCCATCAGGTTGCAAATTCAAAATAATTTTTTGTATGCATCTAGCTCTGAAAAAATATTTGGCCTTCTAGCAGTGTCTTGGACTTTCTCTGTTAGTCCATCTATACTGACCTACATCAGGTTGCAAATTAAAAATAATTTTTATCTGCATCTACAGTACCTCTGAAAAAATATTTGGGCTTCTAGCTGTGTGTGGGACTTGTTGTATTAGTCCATCTATACTGACCTCCATCAGGTTGCAAACTGAATATATATTTTTCTGCATCTACCTCTGAAAAAATATTGGGCTTCTAGCTGTGTGTGGGTCTTGTTCTATTAATCCATCTATATAGACCTCCATCAGGTTGCAAACTGAATATAATTTTTTTCTGCATCTACCTCTGAAAAAATATTGGGCTTCTAGCAGTGTGTGGGACTTGTTGTATTAGTCCATCTATACTGACCTCCATCAGGTTGCAACCTGAATATATTTTTTTCTGCATCTACCTCTGAAAAAATATTGGGCTTCTAGCTGTGTGTGGGACTTGTTCTATTAATCCATCTATACAGACCTCCATCAGGTTGCAAACTGAATATATTTTTTTCTGCATCTACCTCTGAAAAAATATTGGGCTTCTAGCTGTGTGTGGGACTTGTTGTATTAGTCCATCTATACTGACCTCCATCAGGTTGCAAACTGAATATATTTTTTTCTGCATCTACCTCTGAAAAAATATTGGGCTTCTAGCTGTGTGTGGGTCTTGTTCTAATAATCCATCTATACAGACCTCCATCAGGTTGCAAACTGAATATAATTTTTTTCTGCATCTAGCTCTGAAAAAATATTTGACCTTCTAGTAGTGTGTGGGACTTTCTCTGTTAGTCCATCTATACTGACCTCCATCAGGTTGCAAACTGAATATATTTTTTTCTGCATCTACCTCTGAAAAAATATTGGGCTTCTAGCTGTGTGTGGGTCTTGTTCTATTAATCCATCTATACTGACCTCCATCAGGTTGCAAACTGAATATAATTTTTTTCTGCATCTAGCTCTGAAAAAATATTTGGCCTTCAAGTAGTGTGTCGGACTTTCTCTATTAGTCCATCTATACTGACCTCCATCAGGTTGCAAATTAAAAATAATTTTTATCTGCATCTACAGTACCTCTGAAAAAATATTTGGGCTTCTAGCTGTGTGTGGGACTTGTTGTATTAGTCCATCTATACTGACCTCCATCAGGTTGCAAACTGAATATATTTTTTTCTGCATCTGCCTCTGAAAAAATATTGGGCTTCTAGCTGTGTGTGGGACTTGTTGTATTAGTCGATCTATACTGACCTCCATCAGGTTGCAAACTGAATTTATTTTTTTCTGCATCTACCTCTGAAAAAATATTGGGCTTCTAGCTGTGTGTGGGTCTTGTTCTATTAATCCATCTATACAGACCTCCATCAGGTTGCAAACTGAATATAATTTTTTTCTGCATCTAGCTCTGAAAAAATATTTGGCCTTCTAGCAGTGTGTGGGACTTGTTCTATTAGTCCACCTATACTGACCTCCATCAGGTTGCAAATTCAAAATAATTTTTTGTATGCATCTAGCTCTGAAAAAATATTTGGCCTTCTAGCAGTGTGTTGGACTTTCTCTGTTAGTCCATCTATACTGACCTACATCAGGTTGCAAATTAAAAATAATTTTTATCTGCATCTACAGTACCTCTGAAAAAATATTTGGGCTTCTAGCTGTGTGTGGGACTTGTTGTATTAGTCCATCTATACTGACCTCCATCAGGTTGCAAACTGAATATATTTTTTTCTGCATCTACCTCTGAAAAAATATTGGGCTTCTAGCTGTGTGTGGGACTTGTTGTATTAGTCCATCTATACTGACCTCCATCAGGTTGCAAACTGAATATATTTTTTTCTGCATCTACCTCTGAAAAAATATTGGGCTTCTAGCTGTGTGTGGGTCTTGTTCTATTAATCCATCTATACAGACCTCCATCAGGTTGCAAACTGAATATAATTTTTTTCTGCATCTAGCTCTGAAAAAATATTTGGCCTTCTAGCAGTGTGTGGGACTTGTTCTATTAGTCCACCTATACTGACCTCCATCAGGTTGCAAATTCAAAATAATTTTTTGTATGCATCTAGCTCTGAAAAAATATTTGGCCTTCTAGCAGTGTCTTGGACTTTCTCTGTTAGTCCATCTATACTGACCTACATCAGGTTGCAAATTAAAAATAATTTTTATCTGCATCTACAGTACCTCTGAAAAAATATTTGGGCTTCTAGCTGTGTGTGGGACTTGTTGTATTAGTCCATCTATACTGACCTCCATCAGGTTGCAAACTGAATATATTTTTTTCTGCATCTACCTCTGAAAAAATATTGGGCTTCTAGCTGTGTGTGGGTCTTGTTCTATTAATCCATCTATATAGACCTCCATCAGGTTGCAAACTGAATATAATTTTTTTCTGCATCTACCTCTGAAAAAATATTGGGCTTCTAGCTGTGTGTGGGACTTGTTGTATTAGTCCATCTATACTGACCTCCATCAGGTTGCAACCTGAATATATTTTTTTCTGCATCTACCTCTGAAAAAATATTGGGCTTCTAGCTGTGTGTGGGACTTGTTCTATTAATCCATCTATACAGACCTCCATCAGGTTGCAAACTGAATATATTTTTTTCTGCATCTACCTCTGAAAAAATATTGGGCTTCTAGCTGTTTGTGGGACTTGTTGTATTAGTCCATCTATACTGACCTCCATCAGGTTGCAAACTGAATATATTTTTTTCTGCATCTACCTCTGAAAAAATATTGGGCTTCTAGCTGTGTGTGGGTCTTGTTCTATTAATCCATCTATACAGACCTCCATCAGGTTGCAAACTGAATATAATTTTTTTCTGCATATAGCTCTGAAAAAATATTTGGCCTTCTAGTAGTGTGTGGGATTTTCTCTGTTAGTCCATCTATACTGACCTCCATCAGGTTGCAAACTGAATATATTTTTTTCTGCATCTACCTCTGAAAAAATATTGGGCTTCTAGCTGTGTGTGGGTCTTGTTCTATTAATCCATCTATACTGACCTCCATCAGGTTGCAAACTGAATATAATTTTTTTCTGCATCTAGCTCTGAAAAAATATTTGGCCTTCTAGTAGTGTGTCGGACTTTCTCTATTAGTCCATCTATACTGACCTCCATCAGGTTGCAAATTAAAAATAATTTTTATCTGCATCTACAGTACCTCTGAAAAAATATTTGGGCTTCTAGCTGTGTGTGGGACTTGTTGTATTAGTCCATCTATACTGACCTCCATCAGGTTGCAAACTGAATATATTTTTTTCTGCATCTGCCTCTGAAAAAATATTGGGCTTCTAGCTGTGTGTGGGACTTGTTGTATTAGTCCATCTATACTGACCTCCATCAGGTTGCAAACTGAATTTATTTTTTTCTGCATCTACCTCTGAAAAAATATTGGGCTTCTAGCTGTGTGTGGGTCTTGTTCTATTAATCCATCTATACAGACCTCCATCAGGTTGCAAACTCAATATAATTTTTTTCTGCATCTAGCTCTGAAAAAATATTTGGCCTTCTAGCAGTGTGTGGGACTTGTTCTATTAGTCCACCTATACTGACCTCCATCAGGTTGCAAATTCAAAATAATTTTTTGTATGCATCTAGCTCTGAAAAAATATTTGGCCTTCTAGCAGTGTGTTGGACTTTCTCTGTTAGTCCATCTATACTGACCTACATCAGGTTGCAAATTAAAAATAATTTTTATCTGCATCTACAGTACCTCTGAAAAAATATTTGGGCTTCTAGCTGTGTGTGGGACTTGTTGTATTAGTCCATCTATACTGACCTCCATCAGGTTGCAAACTGAATATATTTTTTTCTGCATCTACCTCTGAAAAAATATTGGGCTTCTAGCTGTGTGTGGGACTTGTTGTATTAGTCCATCTATACTGACCTCCATCAGGTTGCAAACTGAATATATTTTTTTCTGCATCTACCTCTGAAAAAATATTGGGCTTCTAGCTGTGTGTGGGTCTTGTTCTATTAATCCATCTATACAGACCTCCATCAGGTTGCAAACTGAATATAATTTTTTTCTGCATCTAGCTCTGAAAAAATATTTGGCCTTCTAGCAGTGTGTGGGACTTGTTCTATTAGTCCACCTATACTGACCTCCATCAGGTTGCAAATTCAAAATAATTTTTTGTATGCATCTAGCTCTGAAAAAATATTTGGCCTTCTAGCAGTGTCTTGGACTTTCTCTGTTAGTCCATCTATACTGACCTACATCAGGTTGCAAATTAAAAATAATTTTTATCTGCATCTACAGTACCTCTGAAAAAATATTTGGGCTTCTAGCTGTGTGTGGGACTTGTTGTATTAGTCCATCTATACTGACCTCCATCAGGTTGCAAACTGAATATATTTTTTTCTGCATCTACCTCTGAAAAAATATTGGGCTTCTAGCTGTGTGTGGGTCTTGTTCTATTAATCCATCTATATAGACCTCCATCAGGTTGCAAACTGAATATAATTTTTTTCTGCATCTACCTCTGAAAAAATATTGGGCTTCTAGCTGTGTGTGGGACTTGTTGTATTAGTCCATCTATACTGACCTCCATCAGGTTGCAACCTGAATATATTTTTTTCTGCATCTACCTCTGAAAAAATATTGGGCTTCTAGCTGTGTGTGGCACTTGTTCTATTAATCCATCTATACAGACCTCCATCAGGTTGCAAACTGAATATATTTTTTTCTGCATCTACCTCTGAAAAAATATTGGGCTTCTAGCTGTGTGTGGGACTTGTTGTATTAGTCCATCTATACTGACCTCCATCAGGTTGCAAACTGAATATATTTTTTTCTGCATCTACCTCTGAAAAAATATTGGGCTTCTAGCTGTGTGTGGGTCTTGTTCTATTAATCCATCTATACAGACCTCCATCAGGTTGCAAACTGAATATAATTTTTTTCTGCATCTAGCTCTGAAAAAATATTTGGCCTTCTTGTAGTGTGTGGGACTTTCTCTGTTAGTCCATCTATACTGACCTCCATCAGGTTGCAAACTGAATATATTTTTTTCTGCATCTACCTCTGAAAAAATATTGGGCTTCTAGCTGTGTGTGGGTCTTGTTCTATTAATCCATCTATACTGACCTCCATCAGGTTGCAAACTGAATATAATTTTTTTCTGCATCTAGCTCTGAAAAAATATTTGGCCTTTTAGTAGTGTGTCAGACTTTCTCTGTTAGTCCATCTATACTGACCTCCATCAGGTTGCAAATTAAAAATAATTTTTATCTGCATCTACAGTACCTCTGAAAAAATATTTGGGCTTCTAGCTGTGTGTGGGACTTGTTGTATTAGTCCATCTATACTGATCTTCATCAGGTTGCAAACTGAATATATTTTTTTCTGCATCTACCTCTGAAAAAATATTGGGCTTCTAGCTGTGTGTGGGACTTGTTGTATTAGTCCATCTATACTGACCTCCATCAGGTTGCAAACTGAATATATTTTTTTCTGCATCCACCTCTGAAAAAATATTGGGCTTCTAGCTGTGTGTGGGTCTTGTTCTATTAATCCATCTATACAGACCTCCATCAGGTTGCAAAGTGAATATAATTTTTTTCTGCATCTAGCTCTGAAAAAATATTTGGCCTTCTAGCAGTGTGTGGGACTTGTTCTATTAGTCCACCTATACTGACCTCCATCAGGTTGCAAATTCAAAATAATTTTTTGTATGCATCTAGCTCTGAAAAAATATTTGGCCTTCTAACAGTGTGTGGGACTTTCTCTGTTAGTCCATCTATACTGACCTCCATCAGGTTGCAAATTAAAAATAATTTTTATCTGCATCTACAGTACCTCTGAAAAAATATTTGGGCTTCTAGCTGTGTGTGGGACTTGTTGTATTAGTCCATCTATACTGACCTCCATCAGGTTGCAAACTGAATATATTTTTTTCTGCATCTACCTCTGAAAAAATATTGGGCTTCTAGCTGTGTGTGGGTCTTGTTCTATTAATCCATCTATACAGACCTCCATCAGGTTGCAAACTGAATATATTTTTTTCTGCATCTACCTCTGAAAAAATATTGGTCTTCTAGCTGTGTGTGGGACTTGTATTAGTCCATCTATACTGACCTCCATCAGGTTGCAAATTGAATATAATTTTTTTCTGCATCTAACCCAGCCAATAGTTTTGGCCTAATACCACAGTTTGGCCACTCAGCTCTGCTCGGTTACCATCCATTGTTTTTTTGTGCAAACAACTCCAGAGTTTTGAATTAGTTAACCACCAAAATGAGTGGAAAAAGGCCTGCTGCTGGTGGAAAGGGGAATAGGCGTGTTGGGAAGGGGAAAAAAGGTTGTGTCCGTGGGGCAGGTGTTAAAGCAACAGTAACATCTGCAGAAGAAAGACCATCTTCCAGCCAAACTAAAATGTCTACTTCTTTTAGCGGACAATGTGATAAGATCCCTTTCTTACGGCCACACCAATCGCTACAAATTCCAGATGAGGCACAAAAACAGCAGGTGCTTCAACGGATATCAAGTGCTCCTTTAAGTGGGCTCTCCTCCACATCAACTTCAACATCACAAATACTCCAGTCCTCAAAGGTGTCACCCAAATCGCACTTGCTTCCTCACAGCTCCCAAATCTCCAGCTGCCCGTCTGAGTATGAGGTAGAACAGATGGTTGAGTCTGCAGAGCTGTTTACTCATACTATAGCCTGGGAATCAGAGGTCGACTCCAGCGCTTCTGTGAATCCAGACGAGGAAATGATCTGCACTGATGCCCAGAATCTTTATGAGTCGGATCCAGGACCAGACGCAGAAGGTTCTGACCATAATGTAGACCCTCATTCCCAAACTGTTACTCCTGTTGGTGGAGACAATGAGGAAGACGATGATAAGACTCAAATACCTGATTGGAGCGACAACTTTAGTTTTTTGTCAGGGCAGGAACAGGTTGGCTCTGAGGACGACGGGTGTGATAACACACAGGGTGATGATGATGAGGTTGGAGATCCCACTTACTGTCAACCCACAGTCAGCTAAGAGATGAGGTCAGCAGAGGAGGTGGAGGAAGATGCTAGTGACGACGAGGTCAGGTTGCGCCTTCCTGGACAGAGACGTAGTACTGGAAGCACGTCAACAACTGCATCCTCAAACACAACTCTGCCTCTCACCACAAGTCGTGGTGGCTCTTCAGGTCGCAAGGGTGCTAAGCCTTGCATAGCCTGGGCATTTTTTCAGATCGATAAAGATGACCCAACTCGTGTTATCTGTAACATTTGTCAGCAAAAGCTAAGTAGAGGCCAAAAAATACATAGTTTGAGTACTTCATGCATGAACCGGCACATGGACATGAAGCATAAGTTGCAGTGGGAAGCTCAGTGTGCTACAATGCGGCCTAGCCGGCCGGGCCAACCACCGTCTGCCATATCTTGTGCATCCGCGGCCTCTTCATCCTCTGTGACTGGGGGGACAGCAGTCACACCTGTTTTGGGGCGCAGACCTGCCACCTCTTTACCCGCAACAGCCAGCGTGATTGGCAGGTCATCATTTTCTTTGGAGGTGGTAACACCAGCTGGTGTTGAGCGCTGTCCGACATCGATAGCACCACCTTTGGATCAAGGCAACCTAACATGTCCGCCTGCATCTTCCTCACAGACCGGCAGTTTGCCGGGGACACCCTTATCAACCCCGTCTAAGCACAATAGCCAGCCCTCGGTCCCTCAGATGTGGACAAGTAAAAGACCATTTCCTTCTAGCCATGAGAAAGCTAAGAGGTTGAATTTCACCATCTGCAAGCTCTTGGCTACAGAAATGCTGCCTTTCCTCCTGGTGAACACAGAGGATTTTCGAGACCTTATGTCCGTCGCAGTGCCCCAGTACCAGATGCCCAGTCGGCACTACTTCTCAAAGAAAGGTGTGCCTGCGCTCCACCAGCATGTCGCACACAACATCACCGCTTCTTTGAGAAACTCTGTGTGTGACAGGGTGCATTTCACCACAGACACTTGGACGAGTAGGCATGGACAGGGGCGTTACATGTCGCTGACTGGGCACTGGGTAACTATGGTGACAGCAGGACAAGGGGCTGCTGTCCAAGTCTTGCCGTCCCCACGAGTTGTGCGTCAATCCTCTTTATGTCAAAGTTCCTCCACTGCTTCTGCCTCCTCAACCTCCTCTCGGTCTTCCACCTGCACCCAAAGCCTGTCTGGTCATGCCACAAGCTTTCTAACTGCGCAGAAGGGATCCTGCACACCTCCTTACTATGCTGACAGTAGGGCTCAACGTCATCAGGCGGTTTTTACTTTGAAATGTCTGGGAAATGTGAGTCACACAGCTGAGGAGTTGTGGTCAGCTCTGGAGAACCAATTTCATGAATGGCTGTCTCCACTGGACCTGAAACCAGGGAAGGCCGTGTGCGACAATGCTGCAAACCTGGGTGCGGCCCTTCGCCGGGGCAATGTCACACACATGCCTTGTATGGCTCACGTGTTGAACCTGGTTGTCCAGCAATTTTTAGCCCACTATCCCAGACTAGATGGCCTTCTGCAGAGGGCACGGTCGCTGTGTGCTCACTTCCGCCGTTCGCATCCCACAGCTCAGCGACTTACATCTCTACAGAAGTCGTTGGGCCTGCCACTTCACCGGCTAAAATGCGATGTGCCTACCCGGTGGAATTCAACTCTGCACATGTTGCAGCGACTGTGGCAGCACCGACAAGCCCTGGTGCAATACGTTCTGACGTATAGCCTGGGCCAACGAGATCCAGAGGTGGGGCAAATCACGCTGGAGGAGTGGTCTCAGATCAGGGACCTATGCACCCTTCTGCACAGTTTTGAAATGGCGACGAAGATGTTTAGTGCTGATGATGCCATTATCAGCATGACTATTCCGGTGATTTACATGCTGGAGCACATGTTAAACAGAATTCGGAGTCAGGTGGTGGCACAAGAGGAGGTGGAGGAAGTAGAGGAGGAAGAGTTGTATGCGGAAGGGCTAACATCTGCAAGGTCCAGACGGTCGGCAGCACCAAGGCGGCAGGCATGTGAGGGTGGGGGAGATGGTTTTACCAGGGCGCATGGTAGCAGCCAAACTAGTGAGGAAGGTGCAGGAGCCCAGGAAGAAGTGGAGGACGAACTGATGGAAGACTCATCAGATGAGGGAGACCTTGATCACATTTCTGTTGTGCGAGGTTGGGGGGAGAGGACAGAGGAAGGAAGCATGATTGTTACCTCGCCACCAACACAACAGGGACTTGGTGCTCCTGGATGCGCAACACACATGAGTGTCTTCTTGCTGCACTACCTGCAACATGACCCTCGAATTGTGAGAATTAGAAATAATCCTGACTACTGGGTTGCCACACTGTTAGATCCCCGGTGCAAAAGTAAATTTGCCGAAATTATTCCTGCCATAGAAAGGGATGCACGCATGCAGGAGTATCAGCAGAGACTGTTGCAGAATCTTACATGTGCTTTTCCACAAAACACCAGTGGTGCACGTAGTGAATCTCACAGTTCCAACTTGCCAACCGTGGGACCGTCAAGTGTTCAGCACTCAAACCGTAACAGAACCACAGTATCTGCTGGTAACATCAATTTTGCGGAATCATTTCACCACTTTTTTAGCCCATCCTTTGCAAAGCCACAGGAGACAAGAAGTCTGACACATAGTCAACGCCTAGAGACGATGGTACAGGAGTATCTCCAAGTAAACATTGAAGCCACGACTGTGTCACTGGACCCTTGCTCTTTTTGGGCTTCCAATCTGGATAAATGGCCGGAGCTAGCCACTTACGCCTTGGAGATCTTGTCATGCCCCGCAGCCAGCGTTCTGTCTGAACGTGTGTTCAGCGCTGCTGGTGGTGTGCTGACAGATAAGCGCACGCGGCTCTCCACTGATAATGTAGACAGACTCACGTTCATAAAGATGAACAAATCATGGATCCGAAACGACTTTTCTACCCCTGTGTCATCCTGGGGAGAGTAAAAGCTTGATGATTGGTTAAAATCACCCTACCAACCGTTTTAAGCTTTCAAATTACTAATCATGTTTATCTGTATCTTGACTGGAAAATAATTTGGGCTTTGTAGCAGTGTGCAGCACTGATCCTATTAGGCCATCTATAATAAGCTCCACCAGATTTAAAATTAAAAATAATTTTTAGCTGCATCTAGCCCGGAAAATAATTTTGGGGCTCCGAGATGCGCAAGACACATAAGTGCCTTCTTGCTGCACTACCTGCAGCATGACCCTCATATTGTCAGAATTCGAAGTAATCATGACTACTGGGTTGCCACACTCTTAGATCCCCCAAACTTTTCGATCAACCTTTTCATTTTAATAAAGACCAAAAAAATGGTCATTTTTGAAATTATAAGCATTAGCAGGTTGTTAGAAACTGAAATCAAACAGTTTTCAACTCAAAACTTTATTCTAGGTGATGTTACATTTTCACATAGGACCCCTTGTTCGAAAGGAGCTTCTGAACTCTCTCGTCCATTGAATTTGTCAGGTTTTGGATGGTTTCTGCTTCAATTCTTTTGCATGAGGACAGAATACCCTCCCAGAGCTGTTGCTTAGATGTGAACTGCCTCCCGCCATCATAGACACTCCTTTTAATGATGCTCCAAAGGTTCTGAATGGGGTAGAGGTCAGGGGAGCATGGGGGTCACACCATAAGTTTGTCCCCTTTTATGCCCATATCAGCCAGAGATGCAGATGTTTTATGTGCAGCATGAGATGGTGCATTATCATGCAGAAAAATGATCTTGCTGTGAAATACACGGTTCTTCTTCTTGAACCATGGCAGGAAGTGCTGTTTGAGAAAATCCACATACATTATGGAGTTCATCTTTAGCGCCTTCAGGGATCCTAAAGGGGCCGACAATCTCTCTCCCCATGATTCCAGCCCAAAACATTACTCCACCTCCTCCTTGTTGGCGCTGTAGCCGTGTTTGCGTGGGGTGTCCATCAACCAGCCATCCTCCACTCCATCCATCTGGACCATCGAGCGCTGCACGGCACTCATCCGTGAACAAAACAGTTTTGAAATCAGTCTTCATGTAATGTTTGGCCCACTGGAGCCGTTTCTGCTTGTGTGAAGTGGATAGAGGAGGTCGACAGGATGGCATATGCACAGCTGCAAACCTCTGAAGGACCCTGCATCTTGTTGTTCGGGGGACGTTGGAGGCACAAGCAGCTTCAAAAACTTGTCTGCTGCTATGACAAGGCTTTTTTGCCGCTGCTCTTTCAACCTGACGTAATTGCCTGTAGGAAAGAGTCCTCAATTTGCCCTTATCAGCACGCACACGTGTGTACTGTGAATCAGCTACATACTTCTTGATTGCCAAGACACTTCATCCTGATCATCGCACAATGTTGATTGTAGTCATGCCTTGACCTAAACACTCCACAATTTGTTGCTTCTCAGCAGCCGACACATCCTTTTTCTTTCCCATTTTGGCAGAAAATGTAGGCTGCTTAATAATGTGAGAGCCTTCTTAAGTAGTCTTGCCTTTCATTGGACACATATGACAAACTAATTAGCACAGGTGTCTGCAATTGCTTACAGTGATATAAAGAGCCCTGACACACATCACCATCAATGAGTTTAACTGACAAACAAACAAATTCTTCCCTTATCACTCCTAAACACTTTTTGCATAATAATTTGGAACGCAGTGTACATGTGCTTTTCCACAAAACACCAGTGGATCACGTAGTGAATCTTACAGTTCTAACTTGCCAACCGTGGTCTGTATGGAATTGTTCAATAAAGGGCCCAAAATTAAGATAACATAGATGGGAGAGGTCTCTATGAATAGGAATTCCTAAGTATTTGATACCCTGTGAGGGCCAGGCAAAGGGAAAGTTGGACTGGATGGAATCCTATATGGATTTGGGGAGGGAGACATCGAGGGCCTCAGATTTCGCCTCATTGATTTTAAAATTTTACCATGTAACAAAGTGATCTATTTCAGCCATAACAGCAGGGATGGATATATGTGATTGAGTGATATATACTAGGACATCATCAGCAAATAGAGAGCACTTGTACTCGGTGCCTCCCACCTCAATCCACCTAATATTGGGGTTATGGCGAATTGATGAGAGCAGGTGCTCCGTCACTAGGATGTATAAGAGAGGGGACAGAGGACATCCCTGCCTTGTCCCATTGGTGATTGTGAAAGGTGATGAAAATGTTCTGACGCACCCCCTGGGCCTTGGGACACCCGGAGCCGGACCCTTTTTGGTGGATGCTGGTGGTTGTAGTCTTCGTGGCGGCGACCCGGTTCCGTGGCTCAGGGCGGTCAAACCAGTGGCGGAACTATTTATGTGGTTTTGATGTTTAAATGTCCGACTACGCCACCCGTGGATTGCGGTCAGAGTGAACCGCCGCTACAGGGCAGACCGCTGAGGCTGGTGTTGTGGGTGCAGCAGAGCGTAGCATAACTCCCCACGGGAGGAGTATAGCCTCAGGGCAGTGTATGCGGAGGATGGGGGTGATGGTGCAGGGCAGCAGCAGCAACGACACGGAGTCAGTGATGCAGTCCAGGGCCTTTACTCACAGTTCTTATTATCCAGACCACGTCTGCAGGTAACGGCTGCCCACGTCGTACTGTGCTCACCAGGTGAGGGGCTCAGACAACTCCCAGATAACTTTGGAGCACTTCACAGGACCCCCTTTGTGTGTCCTTTGTCTGGCCTTTCTTACCAACACTTCTGTCCGGCTGCCTCGGGCCTCCTCTTGGTTAACTTGGCGCCAGTTTCCCTGACCCTATGTGGTGCCTTCCTAGCGGGTGTAGCGAGGGGCTGCGCCACATAAAATGTCAGAGCCTCCGGTTTCTAGCTGAGGGTCGTTTCCTGCCTCCACTAGTTCGGGGACCGGTCTCCCTCTTTGGCCTGACCCCTCCACGCAGGTGGATTCGGGCGTGCGGTGGCGACTCGCCCGTCCGCACCCCTGGGATCCCTTCATTCCTCGTTCCTGGAGCCTTCTCCGCTCCTCTTCCTTCCTTCTCCCTCTTCCAGGCCTGGGCCTCTGTTACTAGGCCCGCCTCCGGAGCAGAGCTCATGCAGAGCCCCTGCTCCCTGCCACTTCTGCTCAGACTTCTCTGCACTGAACTAAGATGGTGCCCACCTTTTATACTCCCTTCTCAATGCACCCAGGAACTGCTTCCTCCCTGCTCCTGCACTACAGGGTTCCCCTTCCTCAGTGTTCCCTCCCCCTACTCCAGCCAGGGACAGGGACTGTCGTGCCCATCTCAGGGGCATATTGGTCGCCCTGCCCCACGGCAATGTGGTGTAATGCATGCAGGTGTCGGGTCCTGATCCACACTCCATCCTTACCTGAGAGTGAGATATCACACCTCTGGGTGAGGTGCAATACGTCTGTAGCAACCGAGCCCTCAGGGTGCTACAGTTCCATTTATCTTCAGCCTAGGTGACGTATTGCGATACAGGGCCGTGATTTTGGCTATAAAAGGGTCCCCTAGACCCCTACCCCAAGATTTTTAAGAGAATCATATATGGCGTGCCAGGATACTCTATGGAATGCTTTCTCAGCATCCAACGAGAGTATCTAATTACAAATTTTTAACTGCATCTAGCCCAGGAAATACTTTGTGCCTAGTAGCAGTGTCTGCTAGTCAGCGGATTATCCCGGCTGTTAAGCAAGCTACACCACCTGTAGTTTAGACACTTAATTTTTTCAAAGGAAATGCTTCGGGACCATGGGATACTTAGTGAAGAGCATCAGTAGGCACCCCAAGGCATAGGGGCTGGGACTGGCAGTAGGATGCCTTGCGGTGGACAGCCGAGCTCGATCCTTATAAAAGCTTTTTAACTGCAGCAGCTTTAGTGGACGCTACTGGAGCTGGAATTACCGCGGCTGCTGGCATGAGACTTGCCCTCCAATAGATCCTTGTAAATGGATTTAAAGTGTATTCATTCAAATTAGAGAGACAATTTAAATTAAAAAGCTTAGAGCTGCCTCCACCACAGGGGGGCTCGCTCGACCCACCAGCGGACAGGCACCAGTATTGGGAGAGGGGGGCTGGCCGTCAGGGTTCACCGCGGCTCTGGCACAAACCCGGCGACACGGAGGTGGCACGGGCAGGAGCGGACTGGCCGTGTCGGCTTCTCACTTTTTGGATTTTAGAAGGGCATGACATGCCTATATCTGTGTCTCCCCCTCCTTTTACTCCTCCACCTCTTTTATTTTCGCATGACTATATGTACTTGTCACTTTTCCATGTGTTAGTTATGTCTTCTGAGCAGTTTGTCAGCTTTTGGACACCTTTGAAGGTGTTTTCTATGTGTTTCTATGTGTTTTTGTTTGCCTGCCATTGGTTTTAACGGTGTTCGAAGGTGTTCGACGAACAGTTCGACGAACAGTTCAGCGAACACACGGGTGTTCGACGAACTGAACCGAACTCGAACACTATGGGGGTGGCTCAACACTAGACACAACTTCAATCCAGCAGAGGCAGAGGAACACTGTCAAAGTTCTGGGAGAGTTTTCTTAGCCTCTCCCATCGCACAGGCACTGAGACGCGGCGTACTCACACAAGGAGTGCAAAGTTTTGGAAGATGCTGAGGGAGTACCTTGCCGATTGTACCAACGTCCTCCGTGATTCCTCTGTGTCTTATAATTATTAGGTATCCATGCTGGATACGTGTAATGAAATGGCTCTCTATGCCTTGGAGGTCCTGGTCTGCCCTGCCATTAGCGTTTTATCAGAGTGGGTTTTTAGTTCCACTGGTGGAATTATAACTGACAAGCGCATCTGCCTGTCAACTGAAAATGCTGACAGGCTGACTCTTATAAAAATGAAGAAGGGCTGGATTGGGCCAGACTTCTCAACACCATCGAATGATAGCAGCGTAACATAAACTCAAATTCAGTGTCTTTTCTTGGGAGGTATATTCCCATGCACCTTTTCACACCCACACATGGGTATACGCTTCCTGATTTTGGCTATTTGCTCTTGCCCTCCTCCTTCTCCTCATCCTCCACCACCATATCACCAGGGTGACCGTGTTCCGTGATGCAACACCCACATAATTTTTTAAAGGATGTTTATGACGCCCGTAAAAAATTTTTTTTATACAATATGTTCATGTATACCCCCCAGGGGTAAATGTTTGTCAGCCTATACACTTGTGCATGGGCATTACAAGTATAGGAGGCCGGCTCCTTTCTAATGGGAACATTTTTTATGAATCCCTCCACCAAGTCTCCTCCAAGGGGCATTGAAGTGCCTCCAAATTTTTGGCAGCCCTTGCATTCACTGCATAGGCCAACACTATGGGAGACTCTCTCCTTTCTAATGGGAATTTGTCGTTACTGTGGCCCTGCTCTATGTGTCTTTAAATGCTTAGTGGGGTTTTTCCTAAAATTGGTTAGCCGTTGGACTCAATGCATATCCTATAACTGTATAGCAGACCCTCTCATTTCTAATGGGAACATGTCGTACTTGTTACTGTGGCTCTGCTCTATCTGTCTTTAAATTCTTAGTGGGGCTTTTCCTAAAATTGTTCAGCCGTTGAACTCACTGCATACCCTATAACTGTATAGCAGACCCTCTCCTTTCTAATGGGAACATGTCGTACTTGTTACTGTGGCCCTGTTCTGTGTGTCTTTAAATTCTTAGTGGGGTTTTTCCAAAAATTGGTCAGCCTTTGGACTCGCTGCATGCCCAATAACTGTATAGCAGACTCTTTCCTTTCTAATGGGAATTTGTTGTTACTGTGGCCCTTCTCTATGTGTCTTTAAATTCTTAGTGGGGCTTTTTCTAAAATTGTTCAGCCATAGGACTCACTGCATACCCTATAACTGCATAGCAGACTCTCTGATTTCTAATGGGAACATGTCGTACTTGTTACTGTGGCCCTGCTCTATTTGTCTTTAAATCCTTAGTGGGGTTTTTCCTAAAATAGGTCAGCCGTTGGACTCACTGCATACCCTATAACTGTATAGCAGAATCTCTCCTTTCTAATGGGAAATTATCATTACTGTGGCCCTGCTCTATGTGTCTTTAAATCCTTAGTGTGGTTTTCCTAAAATTGATTAGCCATTGGACTCAATGCATACCCTATAACTGTATAGCAGACCCTCTCCTTTCTAATGGGAACATGTCGTACTTGTTACTGTGGCCCTGCACTGTTTGTCTTTAAATTCTTAGTGGAGTTTTTCCTAAAATTGGTCAGCCATTGGACTCACTGCATATCTTATAACTATATAGCAGACTCTCTCCTTTCTAATGGGAATTTGTCGTTAATGTGGCCCTGCTCTATGTGTCTTTAAATTCTTAGTGGGGCTTTTCCTAAAATTGTTCAGCCATTGGACTCACTGCATACCCTATAACTGTATAGCAGACCCTCTCCTTTCTAATGGGAACATGTCGTACTTGTTACTGTGGCCCTGCACTGTGTGTTTTTAAATTCTTAGTGGGGTTTTTCCTAAAATTGGTCAGCCGTTGGACTCACTGCATAGCCTATAACTGTATAGCAGACTCTCTCCTTTCTAATGGGAATTTTTTGTTACTGTGGCCCTGCTCTATGTGTCTTTAAATTTGTAGTGGGGTTTTTCCCAAATTTTGGCAGCCCTTCCATTCACAGCATGGGCATTACCACTATAGGAGACCCGCTCCTTCATAATGGGAACATTTTTTTACTGAGACGCTCCTCTATGTCTTTTCAAAGGGGTATTGGGTTGCATCCAAATTTTTGGCAGCCCTTGCAGTCACTGGATACGCAATAACAGTATAGGAGAACAACAAAGCATAGCTGGCTGATGGCTTTCTAACAATAGTGAGGGCCGACAGCTGGCCTTTTAAGAATAGTAAGGGCCGTCTGATGGCCCTGTAAAAATAGGCTTTATGACTTTCAGAGTCCCTCCATCATAAATAAAACAGGATGTGTCTGATGATGTGTCACACACCACATTGCCAGATAAGGTTGTAAAATGTTTAAATTACATTTCCCGGTGAATGCATTTGTCTTAAAAAATAACGTAAAAAAAACAAAACAATAGGATCTTTCTTTAGTATAAAAAACAGCGTCACCAATTTAACCTCAGTGTAATCACATTGTTCAGCACCTGCACCTCCTCCTCCATCTCCGAAATGACTACATCAGTCACAAGCTGAAAGCACTGCAGCACTGCCTTGGCCAAGCGGCAACCGGCTGTGCTGAAGATAACATGCTTAATGCTTAATTGACAAACCGCCCAGCGCTGCAGAGTTGTGGAAAGCTGTAACACAGCAGCCTGATCTGTGGCTCTCACCGCTGAACATACAGCCAGGCATGGTCGTGTGTGACAATGGGCGGAACCTGGTGACGGAGAAAAAACACCCAGAGTAGATACAGTTTCCCTCTATGCCAGTCCTTTCACCGAGCTAAATACAACTCTTAGCAAAAAAAGCTGTGGACTGGCTCCATACCATCCCTGGCCACATTCACCTGTCCACGTGTTTGTGGTTAGGCGGACCTTCCCAGTAAGTGTACTGGGGAGGGCTTGGGTAATGTTGTGGGACCCGTGCTTGTGGAAGGCGGAGGCGATACCAGGAAATATAGTGGCGGCTGGGGACCGAGTATGGACACCCGGCAGCCGCCGGCATGAGGTTGTGAAAAGCTTCTGCCTCCACGAGCCTAAAAGGCCATATTTCAAGTGCAAGCAGCTGCCCAGAAATCTGGTAGTTTAGTGTTGCGGCCTGTGGGTGGGTGGGTGGCTGGCTGCATACTTGCGCTTGCATTCCAAGTAACAGAAAACTAAGCAGATGTTGGCCTCTATCATCGTCATGGCCTCACCTCGGCACTATGAACTCTCCTTAAAGAGAAGCTAGGGCCCACCGCAGGAGTCTCCGTTTCTCTGATGGGCCCGTCCAACCCTGCCGAGAAGCAGCCCTGGCTAAGAAAAGTGTGAGGAAAGGTTCCCGGACACTCTATGACTGTTTTTTTTTAATGTGGATCGGACATGCTTATGCATGTTATTTCTTAAACCACATTGCAGATCAGGCCATTGTCCAACTCTGCATTCATGAAATTAAATGCGCAAAGAAAGATGTTTGCGTGTCAAAGCACCACCGACAAGTGCGAGTTGATGTTTCACCGGCTGCCATTGCTTCTGCAACAAGCTGCATTAGAGGACTTCCTGGGAGAAATGATACCCAGGGTAGATATGGTTTACCTCTATGACAGTCCTTTCACCGAGCTAAATACAACTCTCATCAAAAAAAGCTGTGAACTGGCTCCGTACTGTCCCTGGTCACATTCACCTGTCCACGTGTTTGTGGTTAGGCGGTCCTTCCCAGTAAGTGCACTGGGGAGGGCATGGGTAATGTTGTAGGACCCATGCTTGTGAAAGGCAGAGGCAACACCAGGAGAAACAGTGGCGGCTGGGGACCAAGTATGGACACTCGGCCGCCGCCAGCATGAGGTTATGAAAAGCTTCCGCCTCCACGAGCTTAAAAGGCCACATTTCAAGTGAAAGCAGCTTTAGAGGACTTCCTGGGAGAAATGACAGCTGGGTAGATATGGTTTCCCAAGTCCTTTCACCAAGCTAAAGAATATGGCTGTGGTGAAATACAACTCAGCAAAAAAAGCTGTGGACTGGCTCCGTACCGTCCCTGGCCACATTCACCTGTCCACATGTTTGTGGTTAGGCGGTCCTTCCCAGTAAGTGCACTGGGGAGGGCAAGGGTAATGTTATGGGACCCATGCTTGTGGAAGGCGGAGACGACACCGGGAGAAACAGTGGCGGCTGGTGACTGAGTATGGAAACCCGGCCGCCGCCAGTGTAAGGCTATGAAAAGCTTCCACCTCCACGCGCCTAAAAGGCCACATTTCAAGCGCAAGCAGCTGTCAAAAAATTGGCAGTATAGTATTGCAGCCTGTGGGTGGGTGGCTGGCTGCATACTTGCACTTGCATTTCAAGGAATGAGGTAGGGACAACTGAACGCTGCAGTAGGACAAGGAAGTGGACGGTGATTGTTGCAAGTCTGCAACGACAGGTGCATGGCAGGAGGCATCTGCGCATGCACCAAGGATCACTTATGATGGGCACACTTTTAGGCAGTGACCTGGGAGTCAGAAATGCTTCCAGAGGTCTTCCCCATGCTGTTCCCATGTCTTTTCAGCACTGTATGCTTGTGTCTGATGATGTGTCACACACCACATGGCCAGATAAGGTTGCAAAATGTTAAAATGACGTTTCCCAGTGAATGCATTTGTTTTTGTTGAAAGCAAAGGAAAAGTGCAAAACCGCATCAAAAACGCTACGTGTGAACATAGCCCAATGTGTTGAGAAGTATTTTTGGTTTTGGTTTTTTATTTTGCCTTATATACAAGTCATTACCCTGGAAAGGATGTTCCTTAATATATTTCCCAGGAAAATCCATTTTGTTTTTGTTTTTGTATGTTTTATTGTGAGTCCATAAAAGTGCCGTAATACTCTGACAACGTTGTTCACAGCAGTGACCTGGGAGTCAGAAATGCTTCCAGGGGTCTTTCCCATGCTGTTTCCATGTCATTTGAGCACTGTTCCCATTGATTTTGGCAATTTTTAGGCCCTCTGCAGACCGACGGGGGTAGCCGCCTGAAAAATGCTCGAGTTTCCCATAGACTTTCATTGGGCTCGTTGCTCGGGTCGAGCACCCGAGTATTCCAATGTGCTCAACCCGAGCAACGAGTACCCGAGCAATTTAGTGCTCGCTCATCACTAATTCTGAAACTAGGGAGGGAAAATGGTTAATTGGGCAATTTTTGGCCATTTTCACTCAGGGGTGTACTCACTTTTATTGCCAGTGGTTTAGAACTTATTCGCTGTGTGTTGAGTTATTTAAAGGGCACATGGAATTTACACTGTTATACAAGCTGTACACTGACTGCTTTATATTGTATCAACTAGTCATATCTTCAGTGAAGTCCAATGAAAATATATAATAACATTTTTACAAAAATGTGAAGGGTATACTCACTGTTGTGATATACTGCTTATATTGTAAGAAAGCAGCTGTACATATCATGGATGGAGTATGTGTGTCACCGAAGTGCCTAGCCTCATTGATGTGAAACTTGGAGAATCATGCTTCACTATTTATAGTGCTGAGTAGTGTTGAGCCACCCCCGTAGTGTTCGAATTCGGTTCGGTTCGTCGAACACCCGTGTGTTCGCCAAACTGTTCGTCGAACACCTTCGAACACCGTTAAAACCAATGGCAGGCAAACAAAAACACATAGAAACACATAGAAAACACCTTCAAAGGTGTCCAAAAGCTGACAAACTGCTCAGAAGACACAACTAACACATGGAAAAGTGACAAGTACATATAGTCATGCGAAAAGAAAAGAGGTGGAGGAGTAAAAGGAGGGGGAGACACAGATATAGGCATTTCATGCCCTTCTAAAATCCAAAAAGTGAGAAGCCGACACGTTCAGTCCGCTCCTGCCCGTGCCACCTCCACGTCGCCGGGTTTGTGCCAGAGCCGCGGTGAACCCTGATGGCCAGCCCCCCTCTCCCAATACTGGTGCCTGTCCGCTGGTGGGTCGAGCGAGCCCCCCTGTGGTGGAGGCAGCTCTAAGCTTTTTAATTTAAATTGTCTCTCTAATTTGAATGAATACACTTTAAATCCATTTACAAGGATCTATTGGAGGGCAAGTCTCATGCCAGCAGCCGCGTAATTCCAGCTCCAGTAGCGTCCACTAAAGCTGCTGCAGTTAAAAAGCTTTTATAAGGATCGAGCTCGGCTGTCCACCGCAAGGCATCCTACTGCCAGTCCCAGCCCCTATGCCTTGGGGTGCCTCCTGATGCTCTTCACTGAGTATCCCGTGGTCCCGAAGCATTTCCTTTGAAAAAATTAAGTGTCCAAACTACAGGTGGTGTAGCTTGCTTAACAGCCGGGATAATCCGCTGACTAGCAGACTCTGCTACTAGGCACAAAGTATTTCCTGGGCTAGATGCAGTTAAAAATTTGTAATTAGATACTCTCGTTGGATGCTGAGAAAGCATTCCATAGAGTCTCCTGGCACGCCATATATCATTCTCTTAAAAAGCTTGGGGTAGGGGTCTAGGGGACCCTTTTATAGCCCAAATCACGGCCCTGTATCGCAATACGTCACCTAGGCTGGAGATAAATGGAACTGTAGCACCCTGAGGGCTCGGTTGCTACAGAGGTATTGCACCTCACCCAGAGGTGTGATATCTCACTCTCAGGTAAGGATATAGTGTGGATCAGGACCCGACACCTGCATGCATTACACCACATATGCCCCTGAGATGGGCACGACAGTCCCTGTCCCTGGCTGGAGTGGGGGGAGGGAACACTGAGGAAGGGGAACCCTGTAGTGCAGGAGCAGGGAGGAAGCAGTTCCTGGGTGCATTGAGAAGGGAGTATAAAAGGTGGGCACCATCTTAGTTCAGTGCAGAAAAGTCTGAGCAGAAGTGGCAGGGAGCAGGGGCTCTGCATGAGCTCTGCTCCGGAGGCGGGCCTAGTAACAGAGGCCCAGGCCTGGAAGAGGGAGAAGGAAGGAAGAGGAGCGGAGAAGGCTCCAGGAACGAGGAACGAAGGGATCCCAGGGATGCGGACGGGCGAGTCGCCACCGCACGCCCGAATCCACCTGCGTGGAGGGGTCAGGCCAAAGGGGGAGACTGGTGCCAGAAACTAGTGGAGGCAGGAAACGACCCTCAGCTAGAAACAGGAGGCTGTGACATTTTATGTGGCGCAGCCCCTCGCTACACCCGCTAGGAAGGCACCACATAGGGTCAGGGAAACTGGCGCCAAGTTTACCAAGAGGAGGCCCGAGGCAGCCGGACAGAAGGGTTGGTAAGAAAGGCCAGACAAAGGACACACAAAGGGGGTGCTGTGAAGCGCTCCAAAGTTATCTGGGAGTTGTCTGAGCCCCTCACCTGGTGAGCACAGTACGACGTGGGCAGCCGTTACCTGCAGACGTGGTCTGGATAATAAGAACTGTGAGTAAAGGCCCTGGACTGCATCACTGACTCCGTGTCGTTACTGCTGCTGCCCTGCACCATCACCCCCATCCTCCGCATACACTGCCCTGAGGCTATACTCCTCCCGTGGGGAGTTATGCTACGCTCTGCTGCACCCACAACACCAGCCTCAGCGGTCTGCCCTGGAGCGGCGGTTCACTCTGACCGCAATCCACGGGTGGCGTAGTCGGACATTTAAACATCAAAACCACATAAATAGTTCCGCCACTGGTTTGACCGCCCTGAGCCACGGAACCGGGTCGCCGCCACGGAGACTACAACCACCAGCATCCACCAAAAAGGGTCCGGCTCCGGGTGTCCCAAGGCCTAGGGGGCGCGTCAGAACATTTTCATCACCTTTCACAATCACCAATGGGGCAAGGCAGGGATGTTCTCTGTCCCCTCTCTTATACATCCTAGTGACGGAGCACCTGCTCTCATCAATTCGCCATAACCCCAATATTAGGTGGATTGAGGTGGGAGGCACCGAGTACAAGTGCTCTCTATTTGCTGATGATGTCCTAGTATATATCACTCAATCACATATATCCATCCATGCTGTTATGGCTGAAATAGATCACTTTGTTACATGGTCAAATTTTAAAATCAATGCAGCGAAGTCTGAGGCCCTCGATGTCTCCCTCCCCAAATCCATATAGGATTCCATCCAGTCCAACTTTCCCTTTGCCTGGCCCTCACAGGGTATCAAATACTTAGGAATTCCTATTCATAGAGACCTCTCCCATCTATGTTATCTTAATTTTGGGCCCTTTATTGAACAACTCCATACAGACCACGGTTGGCAAGTTAGAACTGTAAGATTCACTACGTGAACCACTGGTGTTTTGTGGAAAAGCACATGTACACTGTGTTCCAAATTATTATGCAAAAAGTGTTTAGGAGTGATAAGGGAAGAATTTGTTTGTCAGTTAAACTCATTGATGGTGATGTGTGTCAGGGCTCTTTATATCACTGTAAGCAATTGCAGACACCTGTGCTAATTAGTTTGGCAGGTGTGTCCAATGAACGGCAAGACTACTTAAGAAGGCTGTCTCACATTATTAAGCAGCCTACATTTTCTGCCAAAATGGGAAAGAAAAAGGATGTGTCGGCTGCTGAGAAGCAACAAATTGTGGAGTGTTTAGGTCAAGGCATGACTACAATCAACATTGTGCGATGATCAGGATGAAGTGTCTTGGCAATCAAGAAGTATGTAGCTGATTCACAGTACACACGTGTGCGTGCTGATAAGGGCAAATTGAGGACTCTTTCCTACAGGCAATTACGTCAGGTTGAAAGAGCAGCGGCAAAAAAGCCTTGTCATAGCAGCAGACAAGTTTTTGAAGCTGCTGGTGCCTCCAACGTCCCCCGAACAACAAGATGCAGGGTTCTTCAGAGGTTTGCAGCTGTGCATACGCCATCCTGTCGACCTCCTCTATCCACTTCACACAAGCAGAAACGGCTCCAGTGGGCCAAACATTACATGAAGACTGATTTCAAAACTGTTTTGTTCACGGATGAGTGCCGTGAAGCGCTCGATGGTCCAGATGGATGGAGTGGAGGATGGCTGGTTGATGGACACCCCACGCAAACACGGCTACAGCGCCAACAAGGAGGAGGTGGAGTAATGTTTTGGGCTGGAATCATGGGGAGAGAGATTGTCGGCCCCTTTAGGATCCCTGAAGGCGCTAAAGATGAACTCCATAATGTATGTGGATTTTCTCAAACAGCACTTCCTGCCATGGTTCAAGAAGAAGAACCGTGTATTTCACAGCAAGATCATTTTTTTGCATGATAATGCACCATCTCATGCTGCACATAAAACATCTGCATCTCTGGCTGATATGGGCATAAAAGGGGACAAACTTATGGTGTGACCCCCATGCTCCCCTGACCTCTACCCCATTCAGAACCTTTGGAGCATCATTAAAAGGAGTGTCTATGATGGCGGGAGGCAGTTCACATCTAAGCAACAGCTCTGGGAGGGTATTCTGTCCTCATGCAAAACAATTGAAGCAGAAACCATCCAAAACCTGACAAATTCAATGGACGAGAGAGTTCAGAAGCTCCTTTCGAACAAGGGGTCCTATGTGAAAATGTAACATCACCTAGAATAAAGTTTTGAGTTGAAAACTGTTTGATTTCAGTTTCTAACAACCTGCTAATGCTTATAATTTCAAAAATGACCATTTTTTTGGTCTTTATTAAAATGAAAAGGTTGATCGAAAAGTTTGGGGGATCTAAGAGTGTGGCAACCCAGTAGTCATGATTACTTCGAATTCTGACAATATGAGGGTCATGCTGCAGGTAGTGCAGCAAGAAGGCACTTATGTGTCTTGCGCATCTCGAAGCCCCAAAATTATTTTCCGGGCTAGATGCAGCTAAAAATTATTATTAATTTTAAATCTGGTGAAGCTTTAGTATAGATGGCCTAATAGGATCAGTGCTGCACACTGCTACAAAGCCCAAATTATTTTCCAGTCAAGATACAGATAAACATGATAAGTATTTTTAAATCTGGTGGAGCTTATTATAGATGGCCTAATAGAATCAGTGCTGCACACTGCTATAAAGCCCAAATTATTTTCCAGCCAAGATACAGATAAACATGATTAGTAATTTGAAAGCTTAAAATGGTTGGTAGGGTGATTTTAACCAATCATCCAGCTTTTACTCTCCCCAGGATGACACACGGGTAGAAAAGTCATTTTGGATCCATGATTTGTTCATCTTTATGAATGTGAGTCTGTCTACATTATCAGTGGAGAGCCGCGTGCGCTTATCTGTCAGCACACCACCAGCAGCGCTGAACACACGTTCAGACAGAACGCTGGCTGCGGGGCATGACAAGATCTCCAAGGCATAAGTGGCTAGCTCCGGCCATTTATCCAGATTTGAAGCCCAAAAAGAGCAAGAGTCCAGTGACACAGTCATGGCTTCAATGTTTACTTGGAGATACTCCTGTACCATCGTCTCTAGGCGTTGACTATGTGTCAGACTTCTTGTCTCCTGTGGCCTTGCAAAGGATGGGCTAAAAAAGTGGTGAAATGATTCCGCAAAATTGATGTTACCAGCAAATACTGTGGTTCTGTTACGGTTTGAGTGCTGAACACTTGACTGTCCCACGGTTGGCAAGTTGGAACTGTGAGATTCACTACGTGCACCACTGGTATTTTGTGGAAAAGCACATGTAAGATTCTGCAACAGTCTCTGCTGATACTCCTGCATGCGTGCATCCCTTTCTATGGCAGGAATAATTTCTGCAAATTTACTTTTGTACCGGGGATCTAACAGTGTGGCAACCCAGTAGTCAGGATTATTTCTAATTCTCACAATTCGAGGGTCATGTTGCAGGTAGTGCAGCAAGAAGGCACTCATGTGTGTTGCGCATCCAGGAGCACCAAGTCCCTGTTGTGTTGGTGGCGAGGTAACAATCATGCTTCCTTCCTCTGTCCTCTCCCCCGAACCTCGCACAACAGAAATGTGATCAAGGTCTCCCTCATCTGTTGAGTCTTCCATCAGTTCGTCCTCCACTTCTTCCTGGGCTCCTGCACCTTCCTCACTAGTTTGGCTGCTACCATGCGCCCTGGTAAACCATCTCCCCCACCCTCACATGCCTGCCGCCTTGGTGCTGCCGACCGTCTGGACCTTGCAGATGTTAGCCCTTCTGCATACAACTCCTCCTCCTCTACTTCCTCCACCTCCTCTTGTGCCACCACCTGACTCCGAATTCTGTTTAACATGTGCTCCAGCATGTAAATCACCGGAATAGTCATGCTGATAATGGCATCGTCAGCACTAAACATCTTCGTCGCCATTTCAAAACTGTGCAGAAGGGTGCATAGGTCCCTGATCTGAGACCACTCCTCCAGCGTAATTTGCCCCACCTCTGGATCTCGTTGGCCCAGGCTATACGTCAGAACGTATTGCACCAGGGCTTGTCGGTGCTGCCACAGTCGCTGCAACATGTGCAGAGTTGAATTCCACCGGGTAGGCACATCGCATTTTAGCCGGTGAAGTGGCAGGCCCAACGACTTCTGTAGAGATGTAAGTCGCTGAGCTGCGGGATGCGAACGGCGGAAGTGAGCACACAGCGACCGTGCCCTCTGCAGAAGGCCATCTAGTCTGGGATAGTGGGCTAAAAATTGCTGGACAACCAGGTTCAACACGTGAGCCATACAAGGCACGTGTGTGACATTGCCCCGGCGAAGGGCCGCACCCAGGTTTGCAGCATTGTCGCACACGGCCTTCCCTGGTTTCAGGTCCAGTGGAGACAACCATTCATGAAATTGGTTCTCCAGAGCTGACCACAACTCCTCAGCTGTGTGACTCACATTTCCCAGACATTTCAATGTAAAAACCGCCTGATGACGTTGAGCCCTACTGCCAGCATCGTAAGGAGGTGTGCATGATCCCTTCTGCGCAGTTAGAAAGCTTGTGGCATGACCAGACAGGCTTTGGGTGCAGGTGGAAGACTGAGAGGAGGTTGAGGAGGCAGAAGCAGTGGAGGAACTTTGACATAAAGAGGATTGACACACAACTCGTGGGGACGGCAAGACTTGGACAGCAGCCCCTTGTCCTGCTGTCACCATAGTTACCCAGTGCCCAGTCAGCGACAAGTAACGCCCCTGTCCATGCCTACTTGTCCAAGTGTCTGTGGTGAAAGGTAGTTGAGATGTAGTGCCGACTGGGCATCTGGTACTGGGGCACTGCGACGGACATAAGGTCTCGAAAATCCTCTGTGTCCACCAGGCGGAAAGGCAGCATTTCTGTAGCCAAGAGCTTGCAGATGGTGAAATTCAACCTCTTAGCTTTCTCATGGCTAGGAGGAAATGGTCTTTTACTTGTCCACATCTGAGGGACCGAGGGCTGGCTATTGTGCTTAGACGGGGTTGATAAGGGTGTCCCCGGCAAACTGCCGGTCTGTGAGGAAGATGCAGGCAGACATGTTAGGTTGCCTTGATCCAAAGGTGGTGCTATCGATGTCGGACAGCGCTCAACACCAGCTGGTGTTACCACCTCCAAAGAAAATGATGACCTGCCAATCACGCTGGCTGTTGCGGGTAAAGAGGTGGCAGGTCTGCGCCCCAAAACAGGTGTGACTGCTGTCCCCCCAGTCACAGAGGATGAAGAGGCCGCGGATGCACAAGATATGGCAGACGGTGGTTGGCCCGGCCGGCTAGGTCGCATTGTAGCACACTGAGCTTCCCACTGCAACTTATGCTTCATGTCCATGTGCCGGTTCATGCATGAAGTACTCAAACTATGTATTTTTTGGCCTCTACTTAGCTTTTGCTGACAAATGTTACAGATAACACGAGTTGGGTCATCTTTATCGATCTGAAAAAATGCCCAGGCTATGCAAGGCTTAGCACCCATGCGACCTGAAGAGCCACCACGACTTGTGGTGAGAGGCAGAGTTGTGTTTGAGGATGCAGTTGTTGACGTGCTTCCAGTACTACGTCTCTGTCCAGGAAGGCGCAACCTGACCTCGTCGTCACTAGCATCTTCCTCCACCTCCTCTGCTGACCTCATCTCTTGGCTGACTGTGGGTTGACAGTAAGTGGGATCTCCAACCTCATCATCATCACCCTGTGCGTTATCACACCCGTCGTACTCAGAGCCAACCTGTTCCTGCCCTGACAAAAAACTAATGTTGTCGCTCCAATCAGGTATTTGAGTCTTATCATCGTCTTCCTCATTGTCTCCACCAACAGGAGTTACAGTTTGGGAATGAGGGTCTACATTATGGTCAGAACCTTCTGCGTCTGGTCCTGGATCCGACTCATAAAGATTCTGGGCATCAGTGCAGATCATTTCCTCGTCTGGATTCACAGAAGCGCTGGAGTCGACCTCTGATTCCCAGGCTATAGTATGAGTAAACAGCTCTGCAGACTCAACCATCTGTTCTACCTCATACTCAGACGGGCAGCTGGAGATTTGGGAGCTGTGAGGAAGCAAGTGCGATTGGGGTGATACCTTTGAGGACTGGAGTATTTGTGATGTTGAAGTTGATGTGGAGGAGAGCCCACTTAAAGGAGCACTTGATATCCGTTGAAGCACCTGCTGTTTTTGTGCCTCATCTGGAATTTGTAGCGATTGGCGTGGCCGTAAGAAAGGGATCTTATCACATTGTCCGCTAAAAGAAGTAGACATTTTAGTTTGGCTGGAAGATGGTCTTTCTTCTGCAGATGTTACTGTTGCTTTAACACCTACCCCACAGACACAACCTTTTTTCCCCTTCCCACCAGCAGCAGGCCTTTTTCCACTCATTTTGGTGGTTAACTAATTCACAACTCTGGAGTTGTTTGCACAAAAAAACAATGGATGGGAACCGAGCAGAGCTGAGTGGCCAAACTGTGGTATTAGGCCAAAACTATTGGCTGGGTTAGATGCAGAAAAAAAATATATTCAATTTGCAACCTGATGGAAGTCAGTATAGATGGACTAATAGAACAAGTCCCACACACAGCTAGAAGCCCAAATATTTTTTCAGAGGTAGATGCAGAAAATTTTTTTATTCAGCTTGCAACCTGATGGAGGTCTGTATAGATGGATTAATAGAACAAGTTCCACACACAGCTACAAGCCCAATATTTTTTCAGAGGTAGATGCAGAAAAAAAATATATTCAGTTTGCAACCTGATGGAGGTCAGTATAGATGGACTAATAGAGAAAGTCCCACACACTGCTAGAAGGCCAAATATTTTTTCAGAGCTAGATGCAGACAAAAAATTATTTTGAATTTGCCACCTGATGGAGGTCAGTATAGGTTGACTAATACAACAAGTCCCACACACAGCTAGAAGCCCAATATTTTTTCAGAGGTAGATGCAGAAAAAAATATATTCAGTTTGCAACCTGATGGAGGTCAGTATAGATGGAGTAATAGAACAAGTCCCACACACAGCTAGAAGCCCAAATATTTTTTCAGAGGTAGATGCAGATAAAAATTATTTTTAATTTGCAACCTGATGGAGGTCAGTATAGATGGACTAATAGAGAAAGTCCCACACACTGCTAGAAGGCCAAATATTTTTTCAGAGCTAGATGCAGATAAAAATTATATTCAATTTGCAATCTGATGGAGGTCAGTATAGATGGACTAATAGAGAAAGTCCCACACACTGCTAGAAGGCCAAATATTTTTTCAGAGCTAGATGCAGATAAAAATTATATTCAATTTGCAACCTGATGGAGGTCAGTATAGATGGACTAATAGAACAAGTCCCACACACAGCTAGAAGCCCAAATATTTTTTCAGAGGTACTGTAGATGCAGATAGAAATTATTTTTAATTTGCAACCTGATAGAGGTCAGTATAGATGGACTAATAGAGAAAGTCCCACACACTGCTAGAAGGCCAAATATTTTTTCAGAGCAAGATGCAGATAAAAATTATTTTTAATTTGCCACTTGATGGAGGTCAGTATAGATGGACTAATAGAGAAAGTCCCACACACTGCTAGAAGGCCAAATATTTTTTCAGAGCTAGATGCAGATAAAAATTATATTCAATTTGCAACCTGATGGAGGTCAGTATAGATGGACTAATAGAACAAGTCCCACACACAGCTAGAAGCCCAAATATTTTTTCAGAGGTACTGTAGATGCAGATAAAAATTATTTTTAATTTGCAACCTGATGGAGGTCAGTATAGATGGACTAATACAACAAGTCCCACACACAGCTAGAAGCCCAATATTTTTTCAGAGGTAGATGCAGAAAAAAATATATTCAGTTTGCAACCTGATGGAGGTCAGTATAGATGGAGTAATAGAACAAGTCCCACACACAGCTAGAAGCCCAAATATTTTTTCAGAGGTAGATGCAGATAAAAATTATTTTTAATTTGCAACCTGATGGAGGTCAGTATAGATGGACTAATAGAGAAAGTCCCACACACTGCTAGAAGGCCAAATATTTTTTCAGAGCTAGATGCAGATAAAAATTATATTCAATTTGCAACCTGATGGAGGTCAGTATAGATGGACTAATAGAGAAAGTCCCACACACTGCTAGAAGTCCAAATATTTTTTCAGAGCTAGATGCAGATAAAATTTATATTCAATTTGCAACCTGATGGAGGTCAGTATAGATGGACTAATAGAACAAGTCCCACACACAGCTAGAAGCCCAAATATTTTTTCAGAGGTACTGTAGATGCAGATAAAAATTATTTTTAATTTGCAACCTGATGGAGGTCAGTATAGATGGACTAATAGAGAAAGTCCCACACACTGCTAGAAGGCCAAATATTTTTTCAGAGCTAGATGCAGAAAAAAATTATATTCAGTTTGCAACCTGATGGAGGTCAGTATAGATGGACTAATAGAGAAAGTCCCACACACTGCTAGAAGGCCACATATTTTTTCAGAGGTAGATGCAGAAAAAAATATATATTCAGTTTGCAACCTGATGGAGGTCTGTATAGATGGATTAATAGAACAAGTCCCACACACAGCTAGAAGCCCAATATTTTTTCAGAGGTAGATGCAGAAAAAAATATATTCAGTTTGCAACCTGATGGAGGTCAGTATAGATGGACTAATACAACAAGTCCCACACACAGCTAGAAGCCCAATATTTTTTCAGAGGTAGATGCAGAAAAAAATATATTCAGTTTGCAACCTGATGGAGGTCTGTATAGATGGATTAATAGAACAAGTCCCACACACAGCTAGAAGCCCAATATTTTTTCAGAGGTAGATGCAGAAAAAAATATATTCAGTTTGCAACCTGATGGAGGTCAGTATAGATGGACTAATACAACAAGTCCCACACACAGCTAGAAGCCCAATATTTTTTCAGAGGTAGATTCAGAAAAAAATATATTCAGTTTGCAACCTGATGGAGGTCTGTATAGATGGATTAATAGAACAAGTCCCACACACAGCTAGAAGCCCAATATTTTTTCAGAGGTAGATGCAGAAAAAAATAAATTCAGTTTGCAACCTGATGGAGGTCAGTATAGATGGACTAATACAACAAGTCCCACACACAGCTAGAAGCCCAATATTTTTTCAGAGCTAGATGCAGAAAAAAATTATATTCAATTTGCAACCTGATGGAGGTCAGTATAGATGGACTAATAGAATGATGCTATGCCCAAAAGATTTTACTTCACTAGGTGCAGTAAAAAAATGAGTATTCTATACACAGGTGGTATTACTTGCAACACAGATAGGCTACTCCACTGACTAACACACTCTGCAATAGGCCAAAAAGGATTAGCTTTGCTAGATTCAGCCAAATGCTGTGAAAAAAACTTGCACAGCACTGGCACAGACCTGCCTGGCAAAAATTGATAGGAACTGATGTAACCTAGTCCTGAAAAGGACTCCAATTACAATTAGTCTTTACTCCCACAATCTATCTATTTAAGAGCACAGACCTGCCTGATAAAAGTCGTAGGAAATGCTGTAACCTAGTCCTTAAAAGGACTGCAATCACAACTATTCCCTACTCCCAAGCTATCTGTAGATTTGTGCGAAAATTGGCTTGAAATTAACAAGGTATAGCGCACACAGCAACAGCGGTGCCGTCTAACACGCAGCTGCAGCAGTGAGAAAATGGTGGCGACAGGGAAAATGGCTTGGTCTTATAGGGCAAGGACATGTGACATACACTGCCAATGACACATGCCCTTGCTTGTGTGAAAAAAAGCACTTCGCTCCGTGTGTGCGCTGCTGATAGGCTGACAGATTGCACCTCCCCACTGTAAATGCGGGAAAGAGAAAAAAAAAATGGAGATCTTCATTGTTCCTGCAGAGATCCATCCCCTGCCCCTCCCCCCACCCCGCTGTACACTCAAACTGCGTATTAACATTAATTTTCATCATTACTGAGAAAAAATCCAGTTATGATTTTGGTGCACGAACAGTTATCGAACATAACCACGAACAGCCGAATTTTTCTCAAATTGTTCGTGTTCGCCGAACGGCTCGAACACCGCCCAAAACAGCTCGAATTTGAGATTGGCGAACAGTTCGAGTAGAACAACGCTCATCTCTAGTGCTGAGTGGTGTTTTAATAGGCCTAGATTTTGGGTTCAGGTTTTAGGAACGACTGGAATAGCTGGGCAGGACTGGTTTTTCCCATCCTCCAATCCAGGATGTGCAGCTGGAGTAAAAGGACAGCTAAACAGCTACTTAACAGCTCCTTCTGATGTGAGGCGCAATAATACGTCCCTGTGCCCTGGCCTTAGTGTACAGGTACCCATTATTACGCCTCGGCGATCGCGCCTGCACAGAGGCTGTGCGGGCACAATCGCCACCAGGTGTCAGCTGATTCTGACAGCGGACACCCACCACTCGGTGCCGGGAGCGGTCCCGCACCGCTCCCAGCACATTAACCCTCAAAATGCTGCGATCAAAGTCGATCGAAGCATTTCGGGAGCAGGTAATGGGACGACAGCCCCTCTAACCTTGAATTGGAGACCCCACGACGTCATCACAGAGTCTCGATCATTGCAATGGTGACCTGATGTCGTCATGACAACATCCGGGTCACCAGGCACCAGCAAGTTAGTTAGATCATGAGCAGTGAATGATCTATCTAACTTGTTTCAGTTCAGCGCTGACAGCCCGCATAGCATAGGGATACACCCAACAAGAGTGTAATAGAACAGTTCATTTAATTATTATGCTTTGCTTATATGGCGCCATCATATTCTGCAGAGTTTTACATACATTATCATCGCTATCCCCATTGTAACTCACAATATAATTCCCTATTAGTATGTCTTTGGAGTATGGGAGAAAACTGGAGAACTCAGAGGAAATGCACGCAAACACGGGTAGAACATACAAATTCGTTGCAGATGTTGTCCTTGGTGGCCCATTGTGAAAGAGTACCCCAGGGGTCTGGTTGCCACAGTAATAGAAATATTATGTCTGAGAGCAAGTGGGAGGTTTCTCTGGTCAGGAGCCCTAAGCATGCAACACGGCCCACCCAGACCTGGGAGGGGAGGAATCTGCCCTTATAAACTGGGTCTGGGGCGGGATTAGGGGAGACAGAGCCTGCAGAACAAGCAGAGCAGTCAGAGCCTGGAAAGGGAAAGTAAGAACCAGGAGCTCTGTAGGAGCAGGAGTGAATACCAGGGGCTGGAGCTGATCCAGGTCCAGCAGTAGAATCCAACCGGCAGGGGATTCCATGTCCTCTGGCCATAGAAGCCCGAAGGCACGGTCACAAGCAAGGAACCAGCACCGCCATCGTGAAGCGGAGGCTAAAAGAAGGCCCCAAGTCACCGGCCATACGGGTGAGCACCACTCGGTATACTCAGTGACGTGGGCTACTTCTACCCGCATAGAGCAAGGTAGCCAGGAAAGAGTGCAGATAGACGGGGAGGCCTACAACTCCACCTGCCCAGGGGGAGATCCTGCTTGCTCACAGACTGACCAGGCCCCTACTGCTAACCAGTTCTCCCGGGAGGGTCTGCTTATTACCATCAGTAAAGACCCTGAACTGCACCACATGTCTCTGTGTTTCATCTCCGCACCAGCACCATTAGTACTGGGACGCTCACACCATCACTCCCATCATCTCTCACATTAGCTGCCCTGAGGCAAAACTTCTCCAGTGGGGAGTTATCCCATACTCGGCTGCGCAAACAACATCAGCCTCAGCGGTCTGCAGCGCAGCAGCTGTCCCCACTGACTGTAATCCACGGGTGGCGTAGTCGGACATTGTTATTACCTAAGACTGCCACTGGTTTGACTGCCCTGGGCACGGACCGGGTCACCGCCACACTGAGACTACAACCCCCAGCGATCCGGCTCCGGGTATCCCCTGCACAGCACAGGCCCAGGGGGCGCGTCAGTACCTTCTCAAAGTGAAAGAGGCACAGTCCAGGTTGTGTGAAAGGTAGTGATGAGCGAGCACTAAAATGCTCGGGTACTCGTTGCTCGGGTCGAGCACATTGGAATACTCGGGTGCTCGACCCGAGCAACGAGCCCAATGTAAGTCTATGGGAAACTCAAGCATTTTTTAGGTGGCTCCTCACGGCGGTCTGCAGAGGGCCTAAAAATTGCCAAAATCGATGGGAACAGTGCTCAAATGACATGGGAACAGCATGGGGAAGACCCCTGGAAGCATCTCTGACTCCCAAATCACTGCTGTCAGCAAAGTGGTCAGAGTATTACGGCACTTTTATGGACTTACAATAAAACATACAAAAACAAAACCAAAATGGATTTTCCTGGGAAATATGTTAAGGAACATCCTTTCCAGGGTAATGACTTGTATATAAGGCAAAATAAATAACCAAAAACAAAAATTCTCCTCCACAACTTGGGCTATGTTCACACGTAGCGTTTTTGGTGCGTTTTTGCACTTTTGCATTGCTTTCAACCAAGACAAATGCATTCACCAGGAAATGTCATTTTAACATTTTGCAACCTTATCTGGCCATGTGGTGTGTGATACATCATCAGACACATACATACAGTGCTGAAAAGACATGGGAACAGAATGGGGAAGACCTCTGGAAGCATCTCTGACTCCCAGGTCACTGCCTAAAAGTGTGCCCATCATAAGTGATCCCTGGTGCATGCGAAGATGCCTCCCGCCATGCACCTGTCGTTGCAGACTTGCAACAATCACCGTCCACATCCTTGTCCCACTGCAGCGTTCAGTTGTCCCTACCCCATTTCTTGGAATGCAAGTGCAAGTATGCAGACAGACACCCATCCACCCACAGGCTGCAACACTATACTGCCATATTTTTGACAGCTGCTTGCACTTGAAATGTGGCCTTTTAGGCTCGTGGAGGTGGAAGCTTTTCATAATCTCATGCCGGCGGCGGCAGGGTGTCCATACTCGGTCCCCAGCCTCCACTATATTTCCCGGTATCTCCTCCACCTTCCACAAGCATGGGTCCCACAACATTACCCGTGCCCGCCCCAGTGCGCTTACTGGGAAGGACCGCCTGACCACAAACACGTGGACAGGTGAATGTGGCCAGGGACGGTACGGAGCCAGTCCACAACTTTTTTTGCTGAGAGTTGTATTTAGCTCGGTGAAAGGACTGGCATAGAGGGAAACCGTATCTACCCTGCGTGTCATTTCTCCCAGGAAGTCCTGTAATTGAGCTAGTTGCAGAAGCAATGGCAGCCCATCCAACATCAACTCGCACTTGTCGGTGGTGCTTTGACACACACACATCTTTCTTTGCGCATTTAATGTCTTGAATACAGAGTTGGACTTAGGCCTGATCTGTAATGCATTTTGAGAAATAACATGCATAAGCATGGCCGATCCACAATAAAAAAAGCAGCCATAGATTATCCGGAAACCATCCCCCACACTTTTCTTAGCCAGGGCTGCTTTTCGGCAGGGTTGGACGGGCCCACCAGAGAACTGGAGACTCCTCCGGCGGGCCCTGGCTTCTCCTTCAGGAGAGTTCATAGTGCCGAGGTGAGGCCATGATGATGATAGGGGCCACCATCTGTTTAGTTTTCTGTTACTTAGAATGCAAGTGCAAGTATGCAGCCAGCCACCCACCCACAGGCCGCAGCACTAAACTGCCAGATTTCTGGGCAGCTCTTTGCACTTGAAATATGGCCTTTTAAGCTCGTGGAGGCGAAAGCTTTTCACAACCTCAGGCCGGTGGCGGCCCGGTGTCCATACTCAGTCCCCAGCCGTCACTATATTTCCTGGTATCGCCGCCGCCTTCCACAAGCACGGGTCCCACAACATTACCCGTGCCCGCCCCAGTGCACTTATTGGGAAGGACTGCCTACCCACAAACATGTGGACAGGTGAATGTGACCCGGGATGGTACGGAGCCAGTCCACAACTTTTTTTGCTGAGAGTTGTATTTAGCTCGGTGAAAGGACTGGCATAGAGGGAAACCGTTTCTACCCTGTGTGTCATTTCTCCCAAGAAGTTCTCTAAAGCTGCTTGCACTTGAAATGTGGCCTGAATATTACTGCTGGTACTTTTCTGTGGGAATTTGCTTGCCTCCTACCAGTGTGGAATATTTCCAGCAAACTATGATACAACGCCATGGTATTAGCACTCCCCCCAGTACCAGTAGCGAAGCCATCCCCAATTTCCTTCTCAGAAATTTTATTTGGTAGACTGAGTGGCTGTCCAAATACATTTTCTCACAAAGGAGCTGAAGATAGAGTGGCAGTAGGTGCAAGTTTCTCCAGCCTGTTAAATATTATAGGGTGAACTGCAGCACATTGGATCAGTGGTTAGCACTAAAGCCTTGCAGTGCTGGGATCCTGGGTTCAAATCCCAGCAAGGACAACATCTGCAAGGACTTTGTATGTTCTCCCCGTGTTTGCGTGTGTTTCCTCTTCAGTAAAAATAGAGTGTCCGGGAACCTTCCCACACACTTTTCTTAGCAAGGACTGCTTCTCGGCAGGGTTGAACGGTCCCACCAGAGAATCTTCTGGTGTGCCTTGGCTTCTACCTCAGGAGAGTTGATGATCGCCCTAACGTTGCAGCTGCTATGTGGCTCTTGAGCGGGTGAAAAAGGTTATCCCTCAGAATTAAATCCTCTTGTGGGCACAATGTTTTTCAATCTGAAACAGCTTCTCAGTGGGAGTTGTACTTCACCACAGCCATATTCTTTAGCTCGGTGAAAGAACTGGCTTAGAGGGAAACCGTATCTACCCCGGCAGTCATTTCTCCGTCACCAGGTTCCGCCCATTGTCACACACGACCATGCCTGGCTGTATGTTCAGCGGTGAGAGCCACAGATCAGGCTGCTGTGTTATAGCTTTCAAAAACTCTGCAGCGCTGGGCGGTTTGTCAATTAAGCATTAAGCATGTTATCTTCAGCACAGCCTGTTGCCGCTTGGCTAAGGCAGTGCTGCAGTGCCGTCTGCTTGTGACTGATGTAGTCATTTCGGAGATGGAGGAGGAGGTGCATGAGCGGAACAATTTGATTACATTGAGGTTAAATTGGTGACGCTGTTTTTTATACTAAAGAAAGATCCTATTGTTTTGTTTTTTTTACGTTATTTTTTAAGACAAATGCATTCACCGGGAAATGTAATTTAAACATTTTACAACCTTATCTGGCAATGTGGTGTGTGACACATCATCAGACACATCCTGTTTTATTTATGATGGAGGGACTCTGAAAGTCATATGGCCTATTTTTATAGGGCTATCAGATGGCCCTTACTATTCTTAAAAGGCCAGCAGTCGGCCCTCGCTATTGTTAGAGAGCAATCAGCCTGCTATGCATTGTTGTTCCCATTATTAACAAGTGGGTCTCCTATACTGTTATTGCATTAGTGACTGCAAGGGCTGCCAAAAATTTGGACGCAACCCGATACTCCTTTGAAGAAACATAGAGGGTATCAGTAAAAAAAATGTTCCCATTATAAAAGAGCGGGAGGTAATACCCATGCTGTGACTGCAAGGGCTGCCAAAACTTGGGAAAAACCCCACTAAGAATTTAAAGACACATAGAGCAGGGACACAATAAAGTCAAATTCCATTTAGAAAGGAGAGAGTCTGCTATACAGTTATAGGGTATGCAGTGAGTCCAACGGCTGACCAATTTTAGGAAAAACCCCACTAAGAATTTAAAGACACACAGAGCAGGGCCACAGTAACAAGTACGACATGTTCCCATTAGAAAGGAGAGGGTCTGCTATACAGTTATAGGGTATGCAGTGAGTCCAACGGCTGACCAATTTTAGGAAAAACACCACTAAGAATTTAAAGACACATAGAGCAGGGTCACAGTAACAAGGTACGACATGTTCCCATTAGAAAGGAGAGGGTCTGCTATACAGTTATAGGGTATGCAGTGAGTCCAACGACTGACCAATTTTAGGAAAATCCCCACTAAGAATTTAAAGACACACGGAGCAGGGCCACAGTAACAAGGTACGACATGTTCCCATTTGAAAGGAGAGAGTCTGCTATACAGTTATAGAGTATACAGTGAGTCCAACGGCTGACCAATTTTAGGAAAAACCCCACTAAAAATTTAAAGACTCATAGAGCAGGGCCACAGTAACAAGGTACGACATGTTCCCATTAGAAAGGATACGGTCTGCTATACAGTTATAGGGTATGCAGTGAGTCCAACGACTGACCAAATTTAGGAAAAACCCCACTAAGAATTTAAAGACACATAGAGCAGGGCCACAGTAACAAGGTACGACATGTTTCCATTAGAAAGGAGAGGGTCTTCTATACAGTTATAAGGTATGCAGTGAGTCCATCGAATGACTAATTTTAGGAATAACCCCACAAAGAATTTAAAGAGAAAGGAGAGAGTCTCCCATAGTGTTGGCCTATGCAGTGAATGCAAGGGCTGCCAAAAATTTGGAGGCACTTCAATGCCCCTTGGAAGAGACGTGGAGGAGGGCCTCATAAAATAATGTTCCCATTAGAAAGGAGCGGCCTCCTATTCTTGTAATGCCCATTCACTAAGTGTATGGGCTGACAAACACTTACCCCTGGGGGGTATACATGAACATGCTGTATAATTTTTCTTTTTAAGGGCATCATAAACACCCTTTAAAAAAATGATGTGAGTGTTGCGTCACGGACCACGGTCACCCTGATGATATGATGGTGTAGGATGAGGAGAGGGAGGAGGACAAGAGCAAATAGCCAAAATCAGGAAGCGTATTCCCATGTGTGGGTGTGAAAAGGTGCATGGGAATACACCTCCCAAGAAAAGACACTCACTGGATTTGAGTTTATGTTACGTTGCTATTATTCGGTGATTTTGAGAAGTCTGGCCCAATCCAGCCCTTGTTCATTTTTATAAGAGTCAGCCTGTCAGCATTTTCAGTTGATGGACGGATGCGCTTATCAGTTATAATTCCACCAGCGGCACTAAAAAACCGCTCTGATAAAACGCTGGCGGCAGGGTAGGCCAGGATCTCCAAGGCATAGAGAGCAAATTCATTCCACGTATCCAGCTTGGATACCCAATAATTATAAGGCACACCGGAATCACGAAGGACGTTGGTACGGTCGGCAAGGTACTCCCTCAGCATCTTCCCAAACTTTGCACTCCTTGTGAGAGTACCCAGCGCCTCAGGGCCTGTGCGATGGGAGGGTCTGAGAAAACTCTCCAAGAACTTTGACAGTGTTCCTCTGCCTCTGCTGGATTGAAGTTGTGTCTCTTTCAGCTGTACTCCTTGGTTGTCCAACGAAGTGTGCCCTCTGCCACCAGCGTTTTCAGATGGGAATTTCTTTAATATTTCTGCAACAAGGGCCTTCTGGTACAGCCCTATTTTTGTAGACCTGTCCGCCTCAGGAATAAGAGATATAAAGTTCTCCTTGTAGCATGGGTCTAGCAGTGTCACCAACCAGTAATGACTGTCACACAAAATTTTGAGAATGCGAGGGTCATGGGAAAGGCAGCGTAACATAAACTCACCCATGCGTGCCAGACTACTAACAGGCAAGACTTCCGTGTCCTCACCAAAAGGATGACTGACCATGCTCTCCTTCTCCTCCTCTCTGTCCTCTGGCCATCCACGATGAACAGACGGTATGACAGCTGTGCAGGTAGTACCGCTTATAGTGCATGAAACTAGCTCCTGTCCTTCCTCCTCCTCTTCCTCATTGTCACCCAATCCACATTGGGATGAGCTGAGGCTGGGCTGTGTGTAATCACCCTGTATGGTTCCTTGCTCCATCTCATCGTGCTCTGCCTGCAATGCATCCTCTTTGATTGTGAGCAGAGAGCATCTCAGAAGACAGAGAAGAGGGATGGTGACACTAATTATGGCGTCATTGCCGCTCACCATCTTGGTGGAGTCCTCAAATTTTGGAGCATGGTACATATGTCTGACATCCATGTCCACTCCTGAGGTCTTATGTGTCTGAACTGACGGCCTTGTTGATGCTGGTACTCAACAACTGCCCTCTTCTGCTCACAAATCCTTCCCAACATCTGCAGTGTAGAGTTCCAACGCGTGGGGACATCACACACCAGTCTGTGAGCCGGAAGCTGCAAATGCTGCTGAAACACGGCAAGGACGGCGGAAGCTGTAGCTAACTTTCTAAAATGGGCACACAGGCAGCGTACTTTAACAAGCAGATCCAGCAGCTCTGGGTAGGATTTGAGAAACCGCTGAACCACGAGGTTAAGCACATGGGCTAGGCATGGTACGTGTGTGAGCTCGCCTCAGAGCCGCCACCAGGTTCCGGCCATTGTCACACTTGACCATGCCTGGCTGTAGGTTCAGCAGTGTGAGCCACAGATCTGCCTGCTCTGTCAGAGCTGTCCGCAACTCTTCAGCATTGTGCGGTTTTGTCACCTTAGCATATTAGCTTCAGCACAGCCTGTTGCCACTTGGCCGAGGCAGTGCTGCAGTTTTTCCAGCTTGTGACTGATGTGGTAATTTTGGAGATGGAGGCTGAAGAGGAGGGGGATGCTGAGGAGGATGAGGTGCAGGAGCTGTAGACCGTGGGGGCAGCCCTGATTGACCTAGGGCCCGCAAACCTTGGAGTCGGGAGGACGCGTTGCGCCCCAAGGTCCGACTGTTTCCCGGCTTCCACTATGTTAACCCAGTGTGCCGTCAGCTAGATGTACCATCCCTGCCCACAAGTACTTGTCCACGTGTCAGTGGTTAGGTGGACTTTACCGGTAACTGCGTTGTTGAGGGCATGGCTAATGTTTTGGGACACATGCTTGTGTAATGTGGGGACGGCACACCGGGAGAAATAGTGGCGGCTGGGGACCGAGTACCGAGGGACGGCCGCCGCCATCAGGTTGCGGAATGATTCCCTCTCCATGAGCCTAAAACGCAACATTTCAAGCACAAGCAGTCGTGAAATGTGAGAATTTAGTACTTGCATACCCTCGTAGAAATCTCAAACACCTTGACCTACACTCTCTCTCTGAATCCCTCCTCCCTCTTACAGACATTAGTTCCTTACATGATGCAGATGCTGCTGCCACTTTATACAACACCACAACAGCTGCAGCTCTCGATTCAGTTGCCCCCCTCACGCATACCAAGGCTCGCACAATCAACAGACAACCCTGGCACACCAGCCTAACTAAAGAACTGCGACGGGCCTCCAGGGTTGCTGAACGTAGATGGAAAAGGTCCCACTCCCATGAGCACTTCATCGCATTCAAACAGTCCCTCACTACCTTCAAGTCCACACTCACTGCAGCAAAACAAACATACTTCACATCTCTCATATCCTCCCTGTCTCACAACCCTAAACAACTATTCAACACCTTCAATTCTCTCCTCCGTCCCCCAGTGCCTCCTCCCTCTCCTCTTATTTCAGCCGAAGACTTTGCCTCATTCTTCAAGCAGAAGATTGACACCATCAGACAAAGCTTTTGCCTAAAGTCCCCACCACCCCTCCCCACACCTACTCAACCCTCCTCCTCCAAAACTACATTCTCCACCATTTCTGAAGATCAACTTTCCTCCTTACTCTCCAAATCACACCTCACCACCTGTAAACTTGACCCAATCCCGTCCCACCTCATCCCAAACCTTACCACGATCTTCATCCCAGCCCTAGCCCACCTCTTCAAACTGTCATTAACAACTGGTGTTTTCCCCTCATGCTTCAAACATGCCTCAATCACACCCATCCTCAAAAAGCCCTCCCTTGACCCATCCTCTGTGTCTAGCTATCGCCCCATATCACTTCTCCCCTATGCCTCAAAACTACTGGAACAACATGTCCATTCTGAGCTGTCCTCCCATCTCTCCTCCTGCTCCCTCTTTGACCGCCTACAATCTGGTTTCCGACCGCACTATTCTACTGAAACTGCACTGACTAAAGTCACAAACGACCTACTAACCGCCAAATCTAAGCGACACTACTCTGTCCTCCTCCTCCTAGACCTGTCATCTGCCTTTGACACAGTGGACCATTCCCTCTTACTACAGACTCTCTCATCTCTCGGCATCACAGACTTGGCCCTATCCTGGATCTCCTCATACCTAACAGACCAGACATTCAGTGTCTCCCACTCGCACACCACCTCTTCATCTCGCCCCCTATCTGTCGGTGTCCCCCAAGGTTCAGTTCTAGGACCCCTGCTCTTCTCCATCTACACCTTAGGCCTGGGACAGCTCATAGAGTCTCATGGCTTTCAGTATCACCTCTATGCCGATGACACACAGATCTACCTCTCTGGACCCGATATCACCTCCGTATTAACCAAAATCCCACAATGTCTGTCTGCTATTTCATCCTTCTTCTCTGCTAGATTTCTAAAACTTAACATGAACAAAACAGAATTCATCATCTTTCCGCCATCTCATTCAACCCTCCCAACTGACCTATCTATCAATGTCAATGGCTGCCCACTCTCCCCAGTCCCTCAAGCTCGCTTCCTTGGGGTAACCCTGGACTCGGAACTCTCCTTCAAACCACATATCCAAGCCCCTTCCACTTCCTGCCGACTCCAACTCAAAAATATCTCCCGCCGCACATTCCTAAACCATGAATCTGCAAAAACACTAACACTCTCGCACCCCTCCAAACTATCATAAACTCTGCTGCTCGACTAATCCACCTGTCCCCCCGCTATTCCCCGGCCTCTCCTCTCTGTCAATCTCTTCACTGGCTCCCCATTGCCCAGAGACTCCAGTTCAAAACCCTAACCATGACATACAAAGCCATTCACAACCTGTCTCCTCCATATATCTCCAACCTAGTCTCCCGTTACATACCTGCACGCAACCTCCGATCCTCACAAGATCTCCTTCTCTACTCCCCTCTTATCTCCTCCTCCCACAACCGTATACAAGATTTCTCCCGTGCTTCCGCCCTACTCTGGAACTCTCTACCCCAACGTATCAGACTCTCGCCTACCGTGGAAACCTTCTAAAGGAACCTGAAGACCCACCTCTTCCGACAAGCCTACAACCTGCAGTAACCACCACTCCACCATACCGCTGCACGACCAGCTCTACCCTCACCTACTGTATCCTCATCCATCCCTCGTAGATTGTGAGCCCTCGCAGGCAGGGTCCTCGCTCCTCCTGTACCAGTCGCTGTCACATTGTGTTCAAGATTATTGTAATTGTTCTTGTATTATACCCCTTTTTCACATGTAAAGCGCCATGGAATAAATGGCGCTATAATAATAAATAATAATAATAATAATAATAATAATAGTGTGGCCTGTGGGGTGTTGGCTGCATTTTTGCGCATGCGTTCCAAGGACTGGGGTATGGACAACTGAATGCTGCGCTGTAACAAGGACATGGACGTGCTTCCTGATGCTGCTACTTGAGAGTGCGCAACGACAGGTGCAGGGTAGGAGGCATCTTTGCATGCACCATGGACTGGGGATTGGCTTGCATGCACAACAGTGGAAAAAGCAATGGTGCCACCTGCAGACACTGTTCCTGGACCCTGGGGTTCGGCCCACAAAGTCGGGTGCTTTGCTGCCATGTGCCTGATCATGTTGGTGGTGGTCAGGCTGGTCGTTTTGCCACCCCTGCTGATGCTGGCCTGGCAGGTGGTGCAAATGGCCTTTTTGGGGTTATTGGCAGAGTCTTTAAAAAACAACCAGACTCGGGAAGACCTAACAGTTGTACTGGCAACTTCCTTCGTGTTGGTGTTACGGGGAACGGTTGCCTGCCTTCTGTCTGCGACCACCACACTGCTTCTTCCTGCCTGTTGGGGTGCTCTGGCTTCCTCCCCCTGTGTGCGGCTGTCCTCACTCTGCATGTTCTCCTGCCAGGTTGGGTCAGTTACTATATCATCCACCACCTCGTCTTTCACTTCTGCACACTGGTCCTCCTCCTGACTTTCTGGCAATTGTGTCTCATCATCGTCCACCTCTTGTGACATTTTCCCACAGTCGCCTTTGTGTTACCGTGGCTGCTCAAATATTTGGGCATCGCTACACGTGATCTCCTCTTGCCCCACTTCAAGTGGACCAGGCGAGAGGCCCGAATCTATAAATGGAAAAGTGAACAGCTCTTCAGAGTATCCAAGTGTGGGATCAGTTGTCTCCGGGCACTCGGCATGTTGGGAGGAAGGAGGATCAGGGTGAGGAATATGCAGTCCTCACTCACGGCTACTGAGACTTTACCGTGTGGAAGACAGGGTGGTGGTGGTGGTGGTGGCGGCTAAGTGACTGGAAGCATTATCCGCTATCCAACCAACAACCTTTTGACACTGCTCTGGGTTCAATAGTGGTGTGCTGCGGTCCCCTAGAAATTGGGACAGGAAGGTCGGGCGAGAAGATGTGGGTGTTTGTTGTGGCACAATTTCGGCTTGCCCACGGCCTTGTCCTCGGCCTCTGCATGCACCATTACCATCACATCCAGTTCCTCGTCCCTTGCCACGTGCCTTGCCCATTTTAAATGGAGGACAGTATCTTCCACGCTCACTGCAAATGACTGAGTTTGGAGCAAACTTATATGTGATCCATGTGACGGAAAAAACAGAGTTTTAAAGACCTGGCCTGTTGGTAACTAGTTTGAACAGCAAACTGGTGTGAATTGCTTCACTGACATACTAAAGGAAATTTTTAATGGAGGCCAGAAATGGCAGTATTTTCTGACAACGTATATGTGATCTGTGTGACGGAGAAAACAGAGTTTTAAATATCTTGCCTGTAGGTAAGTAGTTTGAACAGAAAACTGGTGTGAATTGATTCACTGACACACTAAAGGAAATTTTTTATGGAGGCCAGAAATGGCAGTATTTTCTGACAACGTATATGTGATTAGTTTGACAGAGAAAACAGAGTCTTAAATTCCTGGCCTGTAGGTAACTAGTTTGAACAGCAAACCGGTGTCAAAAATGTTGCTGACACAGTGAAACAAAATTGGAATGGAGGCCAAAAATGGCAGTATTTTCTGAAAACGTATATGTGATCCGTGTGACGGAGAAAACACAGTTTTGAATAGCTGGATTTCGAGCGCTGTAATATGGAAAGGACCTGGCTGTATTCTGCAGTGCCAACAAGCAAATGGCAAAGAAAAACAGTGTTCTCTGGATTGCTTTTTAAGCAAATAATGAGGATTAAGATCCAAAAAAAGTATTCCTGGCCCCTGAGACCTGGGCCTTTGTATAGAAATATCTAACAGCAGCAGAAGGCAGAATTTGAATGGAGCCTCTTGTGCTATATGCACTGCAGTCTGCTATATACCCTGCCTATATACACGGCCTTCCTGATATCTCTGCAGATGGATTAGTTAGTCCTCAAAAGGACTGTTTGTTAAGATGGATATGTGTAATGTACGGTTTTTCTCCCTACACTACCTAATACGCAAGTAAATCTCTCCCTGACGCAGCAGCACCTCTCCCTACTCTGCCTGATTCCGGAGTGACTGTGACGAGCACAGCGGCGCCAGGTCTGATATAGACCTGATGACGCTGTGTGGCCCTCCAATCACTGTAATGCCACAACCAACATGGCTGCGGCATTACAATGAGTGGCAGGCAATCCCTGCATGTTGATTGGCGCTCTAAAGAGCGCCAAACATGTAGGGAGGGAACCCGAGCTCCCGCCGAGCAACCCCGGAAATACTCGGCGAGCGCCAAGCATCTCGAGCAGTGAGATGCTCGGGCGAGCACCGAGCAGTAAGCGAGCATGCTCGCTCATCACTAGTAAGAGGTCAGATCAAGTGAGATAGTACAACCCTGGAGAACGGGTACTTGAGCTGTTGCCCACAGTGGAAAGCAATTTTCTGGTCAAGAGACAGGGACCATATGAAGTTGCGAAAAGGGTTGGTGAGGTAAATTATAAAGTTCACCAACCAGGGAGGAGGACTCCCTATCTGGTTGACCATATCAACTTTAACCACACCTTGGCAGGATAAGGAAATTCTGTACCTTGCTTGGTGGCTAAGTCCGACTCCAACGTGGAAGATGTCAAGGTGGCAGAAACGTTTCCGCGATCTCAGAAGTAGCAGTGCTGGGAGCTGTTGCAATGAAATAGAGATCTCTTCTCTGTATTAGCAGGCCTTACTCAGGTCATAGAGCATGGGTTTCTCACAGAGCCTCATGTTCGAATCAACCTGAAGCCCTATTGGATCCCAGAAGCCCGGAGAGATGTGATCTCGTCAGAGCTGAAACAGAGGCTGGCTTTGGGAGTTATCGAAGATTCCAAAAGTGGCTGGTCCAGTCCCATTGTGTTGGTGCCAAAGCCAGATGGTGTGTGGCACTTCTGTAATGACTACAGGAAGCTAAATGAGGTCTCTATGTTTGATGCCTGCCTAATGCCCTGGGTGTATGAACTCATTGACATGCTGGAACCAGCTAGGTACATCACCACCCTTGACCTCACAAAGAGTTATTGGCAGATCACCCTGTCCAAGGAAGCCAAGGAGAAGACAGCTTTCTTGACACCAGATGGATGTTACTAATATGTCTGTATGCCGTTTGGGTTACAGAGAGCTACCGGCAGCTTCCAAACAGCCATGGACTAGATATTAGCACCCCACATAAAGTATGCAGCAGCCTACCTAGATGACATTGTGGTATTCAGCCAGGATTGGGGAAGTCACTTGAACAAAGTCCAGCCAATACTTGATGCCCTAGAGAAGGTGGGCTTTACAATCAAATGATAAAAAGAAAAGAGATGCGCTGCAAACCACTCATAAAATACCAAGAGAGTGATTCCTACCTGTCTAAGAGAAAATGGTAGTCCAAATGAAGATATACGCTTGCAGCTTCCAGGGGTCCTTTGAAGAAGTCACAACTGCAACTAGAGGTGATAGACACGTGCCGGAGTCTGTAGGACAAGCCATGAGTGTTCTTCATTTGGACTACCATTTTCTCAGGTAGGAATCACTCTCTTGGTATTTTATGAGTGGTTTGCAGCGCATCTCTTTTCTTTTTATCATTTCATTATTATTTGCACCAGGGCATACGGTGCTTTGAGATTGCTACTCTTTGCCTATCTGATCATACTATAGCAGCAGCACTACTGCAGTTTTTTACATTTTACTTTAGGGCTTTACAATCAACTTGAAGAAATGTGCCACGAAGATGGAGAAAGCCAAGTACTTGGGCTATGGATTAGGCAGTGATGAGATTAAACCCCAGATAAATAAGGTAGAAGTGATTCAGAACTGGACATGCCCCCTCACAAAGAGAGAGGGCTATCACTGGAGATTTGTCCCCAACTTCTCCCTGATAGCAGCCCCTCTTACTGACCTCCAAAAAGGTACAAAAGTTGGCCATGGCTAAGTGGTCACTGGAAGCCAAGGGGGCCTTTTAGGAGTTGAAGATGGCCTTCTGTAGACAGCCAGTACTGATGCAAAGAAGTTCATAGTTCATACGGATGCGTCGGATTTAGGGCTGGGTACTGTCATGTCAAAGGAGGTAATTGGGGAGGATCACACATCATCTATCTGAGCAGAAAGTTGTTCCCCTGTGAGAAAAACTACTCAATCGTGGAGAAAAAGGCCTTGCCATAAAATGGGCAGTAGATGCCTTGAGATACTATCTGTTAGGTTGAAAGTTTATGTTGGTTTCAGACCATGCCCCACTAAGGTGGAGAGAAAAAAGGAAATGATGCCAGGGTGACTCAGTAGTTTTTGTCTCTGCAAGATATTTTATGTAGTACCCAAGAAACAGCCTGGGAATGTGGATACCCTACAACGGGTTCATTGTATGGTGCCCAGCCCCTTCTAGCCTTGGTGATGTGAAACCTAGAGATGCAGGTGCCAGAACGTATAGTGCTGAGAAGTGTTTTAATAAGCCCGTTGTTTGGGTCTGGTTTTAGGGACAACTGGAAGAGCTGGGCAGGACTAGTCATTTCCATCCTACAATCCAAGACGTGCAGCTGGTGTAAAAGGGCAGCTGAACTGCTCAATAATGGTCTGTGAGTCGAGGTGGAAAGACCTCTGGTGTTGTTTTGTTTTTTCCAGAGGCTAAGAGTGTGGACCTTAACCTGATTGGGTGAGCCCGCATTGCTTTATAGACTATTTTGCCTTTGTTATACATTTTATTCCAAGGAAAAGCTATTTTGCTCTGTGAGCTGTTTATGGATATTTAATAAAATGCTCACTGTTTGATACAAGGATCTTGTGCCTGTGTGAACGCTACCAGCCCCAGAGAGAGTGGATCCCCACAATATATTTATACATAAATACATAGTGCCTTGAAAAAGTGTTCATACCCCGCACTTTTTTTCACATTATACCCACAAACTTAAATGTGTTTTATTTGGATTATATGTGATATACCAAAACAAAGTAGCAAGTTTTTGTGAAGTGTAAAGGAAATGATACAGTGGGGATAAAAAGTATTTAGTCAGCCACCAATTGTGCAAGTTCTCCCACTTAAAAAGATGAGAGAGGCCTGTAATTGACATCATAGGTAGACCTCAACTATGAGAGACAAAATGAGAAAACAAATCCTGAAAATCACATTGTCTGATTTGGAAAGAAATTTTTTTTTAAATTTTGGTGGAAAATAAATATTTGATCAATTACAAAAGTTCATCTCAATACTTTGTTATATATCCTTTGTTGGCAATGACAGAGGTCAAACGTTTTCTGTAAGTCTTCACAAGGTTGGCACACACTTGCTGGTATGTAGGCCCATTCCTCCATGCAGATCTCCTCTAGAGCAGTGATGTTTTGGGGCTGTTGCTGGGCAACACAGACTTTCAACTCCCGCCAAAGGTTTTCTATAGGGTTTAGATCTGGAGACTGGCTAGGCCACTCAAGGACCTTGAAATGTTTCTTACGAAGCCACTCCCTTGCTGCCCTGGCGGTGTGCTTGGGAACATTGTCATGCTGAAAGACCCAGCCACGTTTCATCTTCAATGCCCTTACTGATGGAAGGAGGTTTGCACTCAAAATCTCACGATACATGGCCCCATTCATTCTTTCATGTACATGGAACAATCGTCCTGGTCTGTGAGAGCCAGAAATCTTGCTTGTTTGTAATTGACCAAATACTTATTTTCCACCGAAATTTGAAAAAAAATTCTTTCCAAATCAGACAATGTGATTTTCAGGATTTGTTTTCTCATTTTGTCTCTCATAGTTGAGGTCTACCTATGATGTCAATTACAGGCCACTCTCATCTTTTTAAGTGGAAGAACTTGCACAATTGGTGGCTGACTAAATATTTTTTTTCCCACTGTACATGCTTTTATCAATATTTTAAAAATAACCTAATTCATCTAATAGGTGCAGAAATGCAGCAGAAAATCTGCAACATCAAAAACTCTCTAAATCCTCATCGTTGTTACGTAGCCTTAATGCCCAGCCAACCCCTTGACTGCAGCATTATAGAGGCTTCCCTTTACTTAAAAGCTCCTCTTCTTTTACCAAACCCCTCATTCCCGGACTCTCCCAAATAAACAGACGAAATATAATTTTGTATTAAATTGGCCAAATTGGCTTTTATTACAACAAGCATAGCAGATAATAAATAACTTGGGGTAAGGAGGTTCTTGAAGCTCCAAAATAAAAAAATATATATATTACAACCGTCCAGCCTTACCCACAGCCGCGACCACAGGCTCGGGGGCACCTCAAGGCCAGAAAACATTTTCCATCCGCCGACTCCCAGGGACCCCACCCTGAGAGCCCCAAAATCCACCAGCCAATTACCATAATTCCAAAATCAATAGGAGGTTCCCATCTCCCCGATGTACAACCCCCACCACTATTTTGTCACCAACTCCAAGAACCCTCTCCCCTCCTCCTGCCTGCCAAAATGACACTAAAAACATGACCCATAATCCAAATAAAATCCACCTCTTTACCATTAACAATAATAATAACAACAGGGCGGATTGGTGGGACCTTTCTAAATGGTGACTAGTGCAGCATAGGTGTCCACCTTCCCTTCTACTTTTTATAGCCCTGCTCTTTGTCCCGCTGTAAACCCCACCTCCCATTCACTGCTCCAGTTAACCTTTTCGCCTCCACTTAAACTCCCCACAACAATGATTATTAACCGCTGCTCTGCCCTACTTAGCTGAGTCATGGGTCATTGCACCCATGGCTCTGCCAGGGCTATGTTTTCTCATTAACCTCTTAACAACTGCCAGTGCACAGTTAGTGATGGGCAAACCCTAACACTAAAGTTCGGGGTCCATACCGAACACCTACTATTCGGGCACGGACCTCGAACACGGACTTCCTCCTAATGTTCGGGTTCAGATGTTTCCCGCGCCACATGACGATAGATAGATATATGGATAGATATATGGAAATAGATAGATATATAGATAGATATGTAAGGTGCCCTAGCGAGGTGGTCGTGGGCGAGTTGTGGCCCCTGCTCGCTTTGGCACCTTTCAGACAATTCGTGTCCTCCCTCTGATGTGTGGCTGTGCGTGTGACATTCTTCACTTACTTCACACCATCCAGTTGTGGCTGTCTCCAGACATTTCTCTTCTGGGACCAGGGCAGTAATAATTTCAGAGGACACAAAGTTATTAACCATAGCTGGGGTTTTACTTGGGGGAAAGGAGTAATTACAATATTTACAGTCTGGTAGATTGGATAAGGCCCAACAGGTTCTTGTCTCCCATACAGGTGCTAAAATCATCTTCAGCCCTGGTGCCCTCTTTAGATGAAGTATCTCTCTGTTTCTATTCCTTAGCCTAAGAGACGGTTTCTCACCAGCGACAGTGTGTCCAGATCCTTTATCTACCTCACGGCTTATCCTGGAGTCCTATTTTCCTCTGCTACCTGCAGACTAGAAGTGCCCCGGGTCCTCAATACCTCCTTTGAGTTTCTCCGGCCAGCTAATGGGACTCCTGTGTGATGAGATATTCACACTACGGATTCACTGTCTAAGGGTAGAGAGCCCCCATCTACCCTAGCAGCCAATTTCCCTGGACATCAGCACGTAAGAGTTCCTGTCACATCCCTGACAGGGCTTCAACTCACTCAAAAATAATGGCTGCAGCTATTTTTAGCACACCCACAGGCTCCACCCACTAAGCCACCTGCTTAGCAACTGCCTTGCCTCTCACTGACAACTGTGCCCAGCTGTGGCATCTTGTGGCTGATAAAAAGTACAGCAGCCCCACAAGGAATTATATCTAACCTCTAGACATGCCCAATGTCTAGTCCCTGTCACTACATTTCCCCCTTACTCCACTGACTGCGCCACTGAAATTAACCCCGTTAGTTGACCTAATAACAGTTCAGAGAGTGCCTAACTATGGGGACATGTAATTCTAACTACTTCAGTCCCAGGGGAAGGTTACACCCTTCCTCACTATTACAGATAGATAGATAGATAGATAGATAGATAGATAGATAGATAGATAGATAGATAGATAGATAGATAGATTATAGATATATGGATAGATACATAGATAGATAGATAAATCGATAGATATATATGGATAGATAGATAGATAGTTAATAGATATATGGATAGATATATGGAAATAGATTGATATATTGATAGATAATATATATATGGATAGATTTATTGATAGATATATAGATAGATAATAGATATATGGACAGATAGATAATAGATATATGGACAGATAGATAGATAGATAATAGATATATGGATAGATAGATAGCTAGATATATAGATATATGCATAGATAATAGATAGATAAATAGACAATAGATAGATATATGGATAGATAAATAGATTTATAGATATATGGATAGATAGATATGAAAAAATAGTAGAAACAGCACTCCAAAATAGATGATTTATTGGCTCAGTAAGAGCTGTGGCAACGTTTTGGCTGAATACAGCCTTTTTCAAGCAAAGTGCAGAGTAAACAGGTGAGGTATATATCAGATCATCCATATATAGGACAATTACATTATAAAGTGCAAAAAGTTCAACGTGCAAAGTGCATAAGAACATACAGTACATATACATAAATAGATCACATTGTATAAAGATTTTTATGATTCATACAAACACATAAATATGATTTATTCACATAGTATAACTCAATTAATGATAAATTACATAATCGATGCAGGTGTTTAGAATCAAAGAAATCAGGATTAACTCACCGCATCAACATGTGAACAGCGCCGAAAAACGGCGTCCCCAGTGTTAAACTACGCATGTCAGAATTGCTGCTGGGATGGGCAGGGGACCACTCCATGAGGATCGACACTGCGCATGCACAAATGACGTCACTGGCGGATATGACGTTATACTAAGGGCGGAAATGCCATAGACGCCATCTTTAATGTGGTACATATACCCACTTATCCATTATGCAAGTATCTATATAGTTATGCTGCATTCGCGCCATTTTTATTAAGGTATGCCCACAAAAATCACATGTATTAGGCTATTACCATATGTCATAAAATAATAGGAGTCTGAGACCTAAATGTACATAGTGCATAGTAACAATGACGGACTATAAGGGCAAAAACAGGTAATAGTGCGATATTATATATTTTCATTTTCAAGATAGGAACATACTAGGATACTCTTGGGTAACACCCCCCATTAACTGGGGTTGGTGAACCCAATAACTGAGCAAAAGGGGGAGCCACTCACCCGTTGGGGGCGAGTTACTCAACCCACTATGCCTCACGCATCCGTTCCCATATTACATGCACATACCACGTTTCAACAATGCCCTTAATAGATGAACCGCATTGGCTATACACATTATAAAAAAATGTATAACAAGAGACTCCTATATATGATACTCAGTGTTGGTCCAAAAAATTGCAACAATATACATTGACATGCAAAAAAATATTTTTACACATATAGATCACACTGTCACATGATGATGTAGAGGTGAAACCTGTAGAAAATATAGTTCACTTTCTCCAGAGATCTATAAGAGATAAAAGAGTCACTATTAGTTAAAACTTAGCCTAAGAGACGGCTCCTCACCAGCGACAGTGTGTCCAGATCCTTTATCTCCCTCATGGCTTATCCTGGAGTCCTATTTTCCTCTGCTACCTGCAGACTAGAAGTGCCCCGGGTCCTCAATACCTCCTTTGAGTTTCTCCGGCCAGCTAATAGGACTCCTGTGTGAGGAGATATTCACACTACGGATTCACTGTCTGAGGGTAGAGAGCCCCCGTCTACCCTAGCAGCCAATTTCCCTGGATGTCCGCACCTGCTTAGCAACTGCCTTGCCTCTCACTGACAACTGTGCCCAGCTGTGGCATCTTGTGGCTGATAAAAAGTACTGCAGCCCCACAAGGAATTATATCTAACCTCTAGACATGCCCAATGTCTAATCCCTGTCACTACGTTTCCCCCTTACTCCACTGACTGCGCCACTGAAATTAACCCCGTAAGTTGACCTAATAACAGTTCAGAGACTGCCTAACTATGGGGATATGTGATTCTAACTACTTCAGTCCCAGGGGTAGGTTACACCTTTCCTCACTATTACAGATAGATAGATAGATAGATAGATAGATAGATAGATAGATAGATAGATAGATAGATAGATAGATAGATGAAAATAGATTGATATATTGATAGATAATATATATATATGGATAGATTTATTGATAGATATATAGATAGATAACACTGGTCAACAGCATTTTTGGTGCCAAAGATATTTCAACGAATTTAGGGTAACTTTGGGGTGCTGATTCTGAATATGTCATCAGTTTTGCCAGATTGGCTCTAGTTCTTGATATTTTCTGTAAAATGTGTAAAAAAATGATGTAATTTGCTACACGCGCATTAACTTTATTGATATTGTCATGAATACTATAAATTAAACAAAGTAAATGTTGATTATAGTTTATTTTAACTAGTTTTAGAAAGTAATCTTCAAAAATGAACAAGACATGAAAGATAGGAGACATTTAATCTCTGGAAAAGCGCTTTTTATATGATTTTCTTCTATGTGAGCTTTTCGGGCAGTCACGCTGTAGATTCCAGCAGTAATCAGCCATCATATGTCTGTCCCATCTGCCTTGGTACCTTTCCTCCATCACCATAATATCCTGATGAAATCTCTCCCCTTGTTCTTCGCTAAAATCTCCAAGATTTTCTGGAAATCTGTCCAAGTGACTGTGAAGATAATGCAATTTAATGCTCATGTGTACACCCAGATTTCTAAATCTCAATAGCATGTTTTGTACCAGTTCTTCATAATTGTCTGCCTTTTTATTTCCCAAGAAGTTCTTCACTACCAACACAAAACTACACCATGCAGCAGCTTCCATGTCATTAATTTCCTTAGGAAAATTTGAATCTTTAATGAGTTTCCGAATTTGAGGACCATCAAAGATTCCTGCCTTCAGTTTTTCGCTACTAAGACCAGGGAAAGATCTGCAGATGTACATGAAGCAATTACCATCTTTGTCTAATGCCTTGACGAACTGCTTCATTAATCCTAACTTTATGTGAAGTGGTGGTAGAATGATTTTTTCCCTGTCCACCAAAGGTTAGTTCACTATGTTTGATGATCCTACTGTCAAGGTGTCCCTTGGAGGCCAATTCACTTTCTCCCAGTGCTGATGTTTTGCTCTACTATCCCACATGCAGATGAAGCAAGGATACTTTGTGTATCCACTTTGCTGTCCAAGTAAAAAGTTTACCATTTTTAAATCAACACATATCAGCCACGAATGTTCATGGTAGCACAGTTTCTCCAAGACCATTTTGACATTTTTGTATTGTTCTACAAGTTTAGTTGAGTGAGCTACTGGAAGAGATGCACACTGATTGCCATTGTTCAACAAAACACATTTCAAACTCCTTTTAGAACTATCTATGAAAAGCCTCCAGTCTTCAGGACGATATACTTGTAAACCCATTTGCAGCATCAGGCCAGGAATATAATTACAATATACAAGTAGGTCATCTTCACAGAAAAATTGAAGAAGTGCTTCTTCTCTGGTCCTGTAAGATGTAATTTTAGTTCCAGGCGTCAGACAATTTTTCTCACTTAGCCTGGAAGCTAAAAGTTCGGATGCACTTTTTGAGAGGTTGAGGTCTCTTATTAGATCGTTGAGCTCTCCTTGGGTAAATTGCGTATGTGTTCGGAAACGTCCTTCATATTCTGGTTCACTTCCAGAACTAATGCTTAGCTCCATACCCTGCATTTCATCATCATCAGGTGGGGGAAGGTCAGGTAACATGGTAAACACAGGTACAGGCACATCTTCACAATGAGGGACAGGCCTTCTTGCAGATTCCATGTTAGGATTAGAGATGAGCGTTGTTCTACTCGAACTGTTCGCCAATCTCAAATTTGAGCTGTTTTGGGCGGTGTTCGAGCCGTTCGGCGAACACGAACAATTTGAGAAAAATTCGGCTGTTCGAGGTTATGTTCGATAACTGTTCGTGCACCAAAATCATAACTGGATTTTTTCTCAGTAATGATGAAAATTAATGTTAATACGCAGTTTGAGTGTACAGCGGGGTGGGGGGAGGGGCAGGGGATGGATCTCTGCAGGAACAATGAAGATCTCCATTTTTTTTTCTCTTTCCCGCATTTGCAGTGGGGAGGTGCAATCTGTCAGCCTATCAGCAGCGCACACACGGAGCGAAGTGCTTTTTTTCACACAAGCAAGGGCATGTGTCATTGGCAGTGTATGTCACATGTCCTTGCCCTATAAGACCAAGCCATTTTCCCCGTCGCCACCATTTTCTCACTGCTGCAGCTGCGTGTTAGACGGCACCGCTGTTGCTGTGTGCGCTATACCTTGTTAATTTCAAGCCAATTTTCGCACAAATATACAGATAGCTTGGGAGTAGGGAATAGTTGTGATTGCAGTCCTTTTAAAGGACTAGGTTACAGCATTTCCTACGACTTTTATCAGGGAGGTCTGTGCTCTTAAATAGATAGGTTGTGGGAGTAAAGACTAATTGTAATTGGAGTCCTTTTCAGGACTAGGTTACATCAGTTCCTATCAGTTTTTGCCAGGCAGGTCTGTGCCAGTGCTGTGCAAGTTTTTTTCACAGCATTTGGCTGAATCTAGCAAAGCTAATCCTTTTTGGCCTATTGCAGAGTGTGTTAGTCAGTGGAGTAGCCTATCTGTGTTGCAAGATATACCACCTGTGTATAGAATACCATTTTTTTTACTGCACCTAGTGAAGTAAAATCTTTTGGGCATAGCATCATTCTATTAGTCCATCTATACTGACCTCCATCAGGTTGAAAATTAAAACTAATTTTTATCTGCATCTACAGTACCTCTGAAAAAATATTTGGGCTTCTACCTGTGTGTGGGACTTGTTGTATTAGTCCATCTATACTGACCTCCATCAGGTTGCAAACTGAATATATTTTTTTCCTGCATCTACCTCTGAAAAAATATTGGGCTTCTAGCTGTGTGTGGGTCTTGTTCTATTAATCCATCTATACTGACCTCCATCAGGTTGCAAACTGAATATAATTTTCTTCTGCATCTAGCTCTGAAAAAATATTTGGCCTTCTAGTAGTGTGTCGGACTTTCTCTATTAGTCCATCTATACTGACCTCCATCAGGTTGCAAACTGAATATAATTTTTTTCTGCATCTAGCTCTGAAAAAATATTTGGCCTTCTAGTAGTGTGTCGGACTTTCTCTATTAGTCCATCTATACTGACCTCCATCAGGTTGCAAATTAAAACTAATTTTATCTGCATCTACAGTACCTCCGAAAAAATATTTGGGCTTCTAGCTGTGTGTGGGACTTGTTGTATTAGTCCATCTATACTGACCTCCATCAGGTTGCAAACTGAATATATTTTTTTCTGCATCCACCTCTGAAAAAATATTGGGCTTCTAGCTGTGTGTGGGACTTGTTGTATTAGTCCATCTATACTGACCTCCATCAGGTTGCAAACTGAATATATTTTTTTCTGCATCTACCTCTGAAAAAATATTGGGCTTCTAGCTGTGTGTGGGTCTTGTTCTATTAATCCATCTATACTGACCTCCATCAGGTTGCAAACTGAATATAATTTTTTTCTGCATCTAGCTCTGAAAAAATATTTGGCCTTCTAGTAGTGTGTCGGACTTTCTCTATTAGTCCATCTATACTGACCTCCATCAGGTTGCAAACTGAATATATTTTTTTCTACCTCTGAAAAAATATTTGGCCTTCTAGTAGTGTGTCGGACTTTCTCTATTAGTCCATCTATACTGACCTCCATCAGGTTGCAAATTAAAACTAATTTTTATCTGCATCTACAGTACCTCTGAAAAAATATTTGGGCTTCTAGCTGTGTGTGGGACTTGTTGTATTAGTCCATCTATACTGACCTCCATCAGGTTGCAAACTGAATATATTTTTTTCCTGCATCTACCTCTGAAAAAATATTGGGCTTCTTGCTGTGTGTGGGTCTTGTTCTATTAATCCATCTATACTGACCTCCATCAGGTTGCAAATTCAAAATAATTTTTTTCTGCATCTAACCCAGCCAATAGTTTTGGCCTAATACCACAGTTTGGCCACTCAGCTCTGCTCGGTTGCCATCCATTGTTTTTTTGTGCAAACAACTCCAGAGTTGTGAATTAGTTAACCACCAAAATGAGTGGAAAAAGGCCTGCTGCTGGTGGAAAGGGGAATAGGCGTGTTGGGAAGGGGAAAAAAGGTTGTGTCCGTGGGGTAGGTGTTAAAGCAACAGTAACATCTGCAGAAGAAAGACCATCTTCCAGCCAAACTAAAATGTCCACTTCTTTTAGCGGACAATGTGATAAGATCCCTTTCTTACGGCCACGCCAATCGCTACAAATTCCAGATGAGGCACAAAAACAGCAGGTGCTTCAACGGATATCAAGTGCTCCTTTAAGTGGGCTCTCCTCCACATCAACTTCAACATCACAAATACTCCAGTCCTCAAAGGTGTCACCCAAATCGCACTTGCTTCCTCACAGCTCCCAAATCTCCAGCTGCCCGTCTGAGTATGAGGTAGAACAGATGGTTGAGTCTGCAGAGCTGTTTACTCATACTATAGCCTGGGAATCAGAGGTCGACTCCAGCGCTTCTGTGAATCCAGACGAGGAAATGATCTGCACTGATGCCCAGAATCTTTATGAGTCGGATCCAGGACCAGACGCAGAAGGTTCTGACCATAATGTAGACCCTCATTCCCAAACTGTAACTCCTGTTGGTGGAGACAATGAGGAAGACGATGATAAGACTCAAATACCTGATTGGAGCGACAACTTTAGTTTTTTGTCAGGGCAGGAACAGGTTGGCTCTGAGGACGACGGGTGTGATAACGCACAGGGTGATGATGATGAGGTCGGAGATCCCACTTACTGTCAACCCACAGTCAGCCAAGAGATGAGGTCAGCAGAGGAGGTGGAGGAAGATGCTAGTGACGACGAGGTCAGGTTGCGCCTTCCTGGACAGAGACGTAGTACTGGAAGCACGTCAACAACTGCATCCTCAAACACAACTCTGCCTCTCACCACAAGTCGTGGTGGCTCTTCAGGTCGCATGGGTGCTAAGCCTTGCATAGCCTGGGCATTTTTTCAGATCGATAAAGATGACCCAACTCGTGTTATCTGTAACATTTGTCAGCAAAAGCTAAGTAGAGGCCAAAAAATACATAGTTTGAGTACTTCATGCATGAACCGGCACATGGACATGAAGCATAAGTTGCAGTGGGAAGCTCAGTGTGCTACAATGCGGCCTAGCCGGCCGGGCCAACCACCGTCTGCCATATCTTGTGCATCCGCGGCCTCTTCATCCTCTGTGACTGGGGGGACAGCAGTCACACCTGTTTTGGGGCGCAGACCTGCCACCTCTTTACCCGCAACAGCCAGCGTGATTGGCAGGTCATCATTTTCTTTGGAGGTGGTAACACCAGCTGGTGTTGAGCGCTGTCCGACATTGATACCACCACCTTTGGATCAAGGCAACCTAACATGTCCGCCTGCATCTTCCTCACAGACCGGCAGTTTGCCGGGGACACCCTTATCAACCCCGTCTAAGCACAATAGCCAGCCCTCGGTCCCTCAGATGTGGACAAGTAAAAGACCATTTCCTACTAGCCATGAGAAAGCTAAGAGGTTGAATTTCACCATCTGCAAGCTCTTGGCTACAGAAATCCTGCCTTTCCGCCTGGAGGACACAGAGCATTTTCGAGACCTTATGTCCGTCGCAGTGCCCCAGTACCAGATGCCCAGTCGGCACTACTTCTCAAAGAAAGGTGTGCCTGCGCTCCACCAGCATGTCGCACATAACATCACCGCTTCTTTGAGAAACTCTGTGTGTGACAGGGTGCATTTCACCACAGACACTTGGACGAGTAGGCATGGACAGGGGCGATACATGTCGCTGACTGGGCACTGGGTAACTATGGTGACAGCAGGACAAGGGGCTGCTGTCCAAGTCTTGCCGTCCCCACGAGTTGTGCGTCAATCCTCTTTATGTCAAAATTCCTCCACTGCTTCTGCCTCCTCAACCTCCTCTCGGTCTTCCACCTGCACCCAAAGCCTGTCTGGTCATGCCACAAGCTTTCTAACTGCGCAGAAGGGATCCTGCACACCTCCTTACTATGCTGGCAGTAGGGCTCAACGTCATCAGGCGGTTTTTACATTGAAATGTCTGGGAAATGTGAGTCACACAGCTGAGGAGTTGTGGTCAGCTCTGGAGAACCAATTTCATGAATGGTTGTTTCCACTGGACCTGAAACCAGGGAAGGCCGTGTGCGACAATGCTGCAAACCTGGGTGCAGCCCTTCGCCGGGGCAATGTCACACACGTGCCTTGTATGGCTCACGTGTTGAACCTGGTTGTCCAGCAATTTTTAGCCCACTATCCCAGACTAGATGGCCTTCTGCAGAGGGCACGGTTGCTGTGTGCTCACTTCCGCCGTTCGCATCCCGCAGCTCAGCGACTTACATCTCTACAGAAGTCGTTGGGCCTGCCACTTCACCGGCTAAAATGCGATGTGCCTACCCGGTGGAATTCAACTCTGCACATGTTGCAGCGACTGTGGCAGCACCGACAAGCCCTGGTGCAATACGTTCTGACGTATAGCCTGGGCCAACGAGATTCAGAGGTGGGGCAAATCACGCTGGAGGAGTGGTCTCAGATCAGGGACCTATGCACCCTTCTGCACAGTTTTGAAATGGCGACGAAGATGTTTAGTGCTGACGATGCCATTATCAGCATGACTATTCCGGTGATTTACATGCTGGAGCACATGTTAAACAGAATTCGGAGTCAGGTGGTGGCACAAGAGGAGGTGGAGGAAGTAGAGGAGGAGGAGTTGTATGCGGAAGGGCTAACATCTGCAAGGTCCAGACGGTCGGCAGCACCAAGGCGGCAGGCATGTGAGGGTGGGGGAGATGGTTTTACCAGGGCGCATGGTAGCAGCCAAACTAGTGAGGAAGGTGCAGGAGCCCAGGAAGAAGTGGAGGACGAACTGATGGAAGACTCATCAGATGAGGGAGACCTTGATCACATTTCTGTTGTGCGAGGTTGGGGGGAGAGGACAGAGGAAGGAAGCATGATTGTTACCTCGCCACCAACACAACAGGGACTTGGTGCTCCTGGATGCGCAACACACATGAGTGCCTTCTTGCTGCACTACCTGCAACATGACCCTCGAATTGTGAGAATTAGAAATAATCCTGACTACTGGGTTGCCTCACTGTTAGATCCCCGGTACAAAAGTAAATTTGCAGAAATTATTCCTGCCATAGAAAGGGATGCACGCATGCAGGAGTATCAGCAGAGACTGTTGCAGAATCTTACATGTGCTTTTCCACAAAATACCAGTGGTGCACGTAGTGAATCTCACAGTTCCAACTTGCCAACCGTGGGACCGTCAAGTGTTCAGCACTCAAACCGTAACAGAACCACAGTATCTGCTGGTAACATCAATTTTGCGGAATCATTTCACCACTTTTTTAGCCCATCCTTTGCAAGGCCACAGGAGACAAGAAGTCTGACACATAGTCAACGCCTAGAGACGGTGGTACAGGAGTATCTCCAAGTAAACATTGAAGCCACGACTGTGTCACTGGACCCTTGCTCTTTTTGGGCTTCCAATCTGGATAAATGGCCGGAGCTAGCCACTTACGCCTTGGAGATCTTGTCATGCCCCGCAGCCAGCGTTCTGTCTGAACGTGTGTTCAGCGCTGCTGGTGGTGTGCTGACAGATAAGCGCACGCGGCTCTCCACTGATAATGTAGACAGACTCACGTTCATAAAGATGAACAAATCATGGATCTGAAATGACTTTTCTACCCCTGTGTCATCCTGGGGAGAGTAAAAGCTTGATGATTGGTTAAAATCACCCTACCAACCGTTTTAAGCTTTCAAATTACTAATCATGTTTATCTGTATCTTGACTGGAAAATAATTTGGCCTTTGTAGCAGTGTGCAGCACTGATCCTATTAGGCCATCTATACTAAAGCTTCACCAGCTTTAAAATTAAAAATAATTTTTAGCTGCATCTAGCCCGGAAAATAATTTTGGGGCTCCGAGATGCGCAAGGCACATAAGTGCCTTCTTGCTGCACTACCTGCAGCATGACCCTCATATTGTCAGAATTCGAAGTAATCATGACTACTGGGTTGCCACACTCTTAGATCCCTCAAACTTTTCGATCAACCTTTTCATTTTAATAAAGACCAAAAAAATGGTCATTTTTGAAATTATAAGCATTAGCAGGTTGTTAGAAACTGAAATCAAACAGTTTTCAACTCAAAACTTTATTCTAGGTGATGTTACATTTTCACATAGGACCCCTTGTTCGAAAGGAGCTTCTGAACTCTCTCGTCCATTGAATTTGTCAGGTTTTGGATGCTTTCTGCTTCAATTGTTTTGCATGAGGACAGAATACCCTCCCAGAGCTGTTGCTTAGATGTGAACTGCCTCCCGCCATCATAGACACTCCTTTTAATGATGCTCCAAAGGTTCTGAATGGGGTAGAGGTCAGGGGAGCATGGGGGTCACACCATAAGTTTGTCCCCTTTTATGCCCATATCAGCCAGAGATGCAGATGTTTTATGTGCAGCATGAGATGGTGCATTATCATGCAGAAAAATGATCTTGCTGTGAAATACACGCTTCTTCTTCTTGAACCATGGCAGGAAGTGCTGTTTGAGAAAATCCACATACATTATGGAGTTCATCTTTAGCGCCTTCAGGGATCCTTCAGGGATCCTAAAGGGGCCGACAATCTCTCTCCCCATGATTCCAGCCCAAAACATTACTCCACCTCCTCCTTGTTGGCGCTGTAGCCGTGTTTGCGTGGGGTGTCCATCAACCAGCCATCCTCCACTCCATCCATCTGGACCATCGAGCGCTGCAGGGCACTCATCCGTGAACAAAACAGTTTTGAAATCAGTCTTCATGTAATGTTTGGCCCACTGGAGCCGTTTCTGCTTGTGTGAAGTGGATAGATTCTGGTACTTGGCCTCGCTCTTCCCACTGCCCTGTAGTGGTGGCAGTGGGGTAATAGGGCTGGGGTTCATGTCAGCTTTTAATGCCAGCTGACATCAAGCCCAGGTTAGTAATAGAGAGGCGTCTATAAGACACCCCCATTACTAACCCCATAATCAAAGTAAAAAAAAAACACACCCAGAATAAAGTCCTTTAATTGAAATAAACACACAATTCTTTATTGTTCTAAATTAAACCATACTTACCATCACGCCCATTCCAGCTGAAGCCAATGTCTTCTGCAATAAAAGTAAAATGATAAAACAACATCATCATTACCTCTCCATGGTTCCCACGACAGCTTCAGCTCTGCTACATTCACATGACCAGCTGGATCGCAGCCGAAAGCTGCCATCCAGCTTGCCATGCCGCAGACACTGAGAAGCACCGGCATGCTTGTGCTCCTCAGTGTCTCGCTGTGATGGCATAAAGATGAGCCGAGGTCATGTCCAATGAACTCAGCTCACCTCATGCACGTCACTGACAGCGTGGGATAATTCTCCTGCGCTTGCAGTCAGCGTGAGAGAATTTTCCTGCTGAAGCGCTGAGCGCAGGGGAATTTTCCCACGCTGTCAGTGACGTGCATGAGGTGAGCTCATGTCCAATGAACTCAGCTCACCTTATGCACGTCACTGACAGCGTGGGAGAATTCTCCTGCGCTCAGCGCTTGAGCAGGAGAATTCTCCCACGCTGGGATGGCATTGAGATGACAGGCTGCAGTGCGCTCTGCAGTGTCTATGAAGGATGGCATGCTGGATGGCAGCGCTCAGCTGCCATACAGCCTGTCATCTCAATGCCATCCTAGCGTGGGAGAATTCTCCTGCTCAAGCGCTGAGCGCAGGAGAATTTTCCCATGCTGTCAGTGATGTGCATGAGGTGAGCCGAGTTCATTGGACATGACCTCGGCTCATCTGGATGCCGTCACAGCGAGACACTGAGGAGCGCAAGCATGCCTGCGCTTCTCAGTGTCTGTCGCGTGGCAAGCTGGATGGCAGCTTTTGGCTGCCATCCAGTCTGTCATGTCAATGTAGCAGAGCTGAAGCTGTCGTGGGAACCATGGAAAGGTAAGGATGAGGTTGCTTTATTATTTTACTTTTATGGCAGGAGATCATTGGCTTTAGCTGGAATGGGCGTGATGGTAAGTATGGTTTAATTTAGAACATTCAAAAATTGTTTGTTTATTTCAATTAAAGGACTTTATTCTGGGTGCTGTGTTTTTTTAAATACTTTACTAGAAATTCATGGTGGTCATGTCTAATATTGGCGTGACCCCATGAATTTCAGGCTTAGGGCCAGCTGATAATGCCAAGCTGGCCCTAACCCCTTTATTACCCAGTGAGCCACCGCACCAGGGCCCCGGATGAGTTGGATACAGCGTCAGAAGATGGCGCTTCTATGAACGCGCCATTTTCTGGGGTGGCTGCGGACTGCAATTTGCAGCGTGGGGGGGCCCAGAAAGCTGGGGCCTCCCTGCACTGCGGATTCCAGCCCCCAGCTACCTAGATGTACCTGGCTGGACACAAAAGTAGGGCGAAGCGCCGCATATTTTTTTTTTTAATTTTTTCATGAAATTCATGAAATAATTTAAAAAAACAGGGCTTCCCTATATTGTTGTGTCCGGCCAGGTACAAATAGGCAGCTGGTGCTTGGGGGCAGCCCGCTCCTGCCTGCTCTACCTGGCTGGACCCAAAAATAGGGCGAAGCCCCACGGCAATTTTTTTAAAATTATTTCATGAAATTCATGAAATAATTAAAAAAAGGGCTTCCCTGTATTTTTGTTTTCAGCCAGGTACAAATAGGCATCTGGGGGTTGGGGGCAGCCCATTCCTGCCTGCTGTACCTGGCTGGACACAAAAATATGGCGAAGGCCACGTCAAATTTTTGGTGAAAAATTCAATACATTTTTAAAAAAAAAACACATTTAGGGACTGCATCTTTATTAACCCCTCCACGTGAGGGGTTAATAAAGATGCAGTCCCTAAATTATTATTTTTTTTTATTATTCTTTAATTAATTTTTCCCAAAAATTTTGACGTGGGCTTCGCCATATTTTTGTATGCCAGCCAGGTACAGCATCCAGGAACGGGCTGCCCCCAACCACCAGATGCCTATTTGTACCTGGCCGGACCCAACAATCTAGGTAACCCTTTTTTTTTTTTATTATTTCATGAATTTCATGAAATAATTTAAAAAAAAATATGTGGGGCTTCGCCCTATTTTTGTGTCCGGCCAGGTACAGCATGCAGGAACGGGCTGCCCCCAACCACCAGCTGCCTATTTGTATCTGGCCGGACACAACAATATAGGGAAGCCCTTTTTTTTAAATTATTTCATGAATTTCATGAAATAATTAAAAAAAAAATACGTGGGGCTTCGCCCTATTTTTGTGTCCAGCCAGGTAGAACTAGGCAGCTGGGGGCTGCAATCCGCAGCGCAGGGAGGCCCAAGCTTTCTGGGCCCCCCACGCTGCAAATTGCAGTCCGCAGCCACCCCAGAAAATGGCGCGTTCATAGAAGTGCCATCTTCTGGCGCTGTACCCAACTCATCCTGGGCCCTGGTGCGGTGGCTCATTGGGTAATAACGGGGTTAGGGCCAGCTAGGCATTATCAGCTGGCCCTAAGCCTGAAATTCATGGGGTCACGCCAATATTAGACATGACCGCCATGAATTTCTAGTAAAGTATTTAAAAAAACACAACACCCAGAATAAAGTCCTTTAATTGAAATAAACACACAATTTTTGAATGTTCTAAATTAAACCATACTTACCATCACGCCCATTCCAGCTGAAGCCAACGATCTCCTGCAATAAAAGTAAAATAATAAAGCAACCTCATCCTTACCTTTCCATGGTTCCCACGACAGCTTCAGCTCTGCTACATTGACATGACAGGCTGGATCGCAGCCGAAAGCTGCCATCCAGCTTGCCACGCCACAGACACTGAGAAGCGCAGGCATGCTTGCGCTCCTCAGTGTCTCGCTGTGACAGCATCCAGATGAGCCGAGGTCATGTCCAATGAACTCGGCTCACCTCATGCACATCACTGACAGCGTGGGAAAATTCTCCTGCTCTCAGCGCTTGAGCAGGAGACTTCTCCCACGCTGGGATGGCATTGAGATGACAGGCTGTATGGCAGCTGAGTGCTGCCATCCAGCATGCCATCCTTCATAGACACTGCAGAGCGCAGGCAATTCTCCCACACTGTCAGTGACGTGCATGAGGTGAGCTGAGTTCATTGGACATGAGCTCACCTCATGCACGTCACTGACAGCGTGGGAAAATTCTCCTGCGCTCAGCGCTTCAGCAGGAGAATTCTCTCACGCTGACTGCAAGCGCAGGAGAATTTTCCCACGCTGTCAGTGACGTGCATGAGGTGAGCTGAGTTCATTGGACATGACCTTGGCTCATCTTTATGCCGTCACAGCGAGACACTGAGGAGCACAAGCATGCCTGCGCTTCTCAGTGTCTGCGGCATGGCAAGCTGGATGGCAGCTTTCGGCTGGTATCCAGCCTGTCATGTGAATGTAGCAGAGCTGAAGCTGTCGTGGGAACCATGGAAAGGTAAGGATGATGTTGCTTTATTATTTTACTTTTATTGCAGAAGACATTGGCTTCAGCTGGAATGGGCGTGACGGTAAGTATGGTTTAATTTAGAACAATAAAGAATTGTGTGTTTATTTCAATTAAAGGACTTTATTCTGGGTGTTTGTGTTTTTTTTTAACTTTGACTATGGGGTTAGTAATGGGGGTGTCTTATAGACGCCTCTCCATTACTAACCTGGGCTTGATGTCAGCTGGCATTATAAGCTGACATCAACCCCAGCCCTATTACACCACTGCCACCGCTACAGGGCAGTGGGAAGAGCGAGGCTAAGTGCCAGAATTGGCGCATCCTATGGATGCGCCATTTCTGGGGCGGCTGACGGCTGGTGTTTCTAGCCTGGGAGGGGACCAATATTCATGGCACCCTTCCTTGGCTATTAATATCAGCCCCCAGCTGTCTGCCTAGCCTTTGCTAGCTATTAAAATAGGAGGGACCCCCATGTCATTTTTTTGGGGGTCCCCCATTTTAATAGCTAGTAAAGGCTAGGTTTTCAGCTGGGGGCTGATATTAGTAGCTTGGTAAGCTCCGTGGGTATTACCCCCTTCCCAGGCTTCAAACATCTGCCCCAGAAGTCTGCTTAACCTCCGCTAGAGACTAAAATTACGGGGAACCCCACGCCAATTTTTTTTTTAAATAAATCCTTTATTTTAACACTAAATGACAAGTACAGTAATCAACACTATCACTGTACTTCTTATATATGTGACTGACCTGTTTCTATGTATTTAATCTATGCGTGATGCTCTATTCTTTCTGTTCTAAATTGTCGGGAACCGGTGCATGCCGCTGCTGATTTGCCGGCTTTTCATGTTTCACTGTGAGCACTGTTCCCATCGATTTGGGCAACCACTGTAATGCCACAACCACCATGGCTGTGGCATTACAGTGAGTGGCAGACAATCCCTGCATGATTTGTGCTCTAAATAGCGCCAGACATGCAGGACACGCTTTTGGTGCACGAACAGTTATCGAACATAACCTCGAACAGCCGAATTTTTTGCAAATCTTTCGCGTTCGTCGAACTACTCGAACACCGCCCAAAACAGCTCGAATTTGAGATTGGCAAACAGTTCTAGTCGAACACCGCTCATCTCTAGTCACAAATAGATAATAGATCGATTGATAGATATATATATGGATAGCTAGATATATAGATAATAGATATATAATAGATATATATATATACAGATAGATATAAATATGTGATATATATATATATATATATATATATATATATATATATATATATATAATCCGTGCTTTGCGTGTGTACCTTACTGTTCATGTAATTTATTAATAAATGAGTACATTTCTGGGAAAAAAATGGCGTAGGGTCCCCTGTAATTTTATTAACTAGCAGAGGGAAAGCGGACAGCTGGGGCGGATGTTTTTAGCCTGGGAAGGGGGTAATACCCATGGAGCTTCCCAGGCTACTAATATCAACCCCCAGCTGTATACTTAGCCTTTACTGACTATTAAAATGGGCGACCCCCCCAAAAAAATGACGTGGGGTCCCCCTATGTTAACAGATAGCAAAGGCTATGAACACAGTTAGGGGCTGATATTAATAGCCTAAGAAGGGGCCATGAATATTGGCCCCCTCCGAGGCTAGAAACAGGAGCCCTCAGCCGCCCCAGAAATGGCACATCCATACGATGCGCCAATTCTGCCACTTAGCCTTGCTCTGCCCACTGCCCTGTAGCGGTGGCAGTGGGGTTATAGGGTTGAGGTTGATGTCAGCTGATAATGCCAGCTGACATCAAGCCCAGGTTAGTAATGGAGAGGCGTCTATAAGACGCCCCCATTACTAACCCCATAGTGGAAGTCAAATGTAAAATAATAATACCCACGCCGTGAATATAATATTTTATTTGAAATAAACACAGACACCTTTAATGTTCTAAATTAAACCATACTTACTGTCTCGCCCATTCCAGCTGAAGCCAGTGTACCCTGTAATAAAGGTAAAATAATAAAGCAATCTCATCCTCACCTGTCCAGCGCAGTCCAAATATCGAGGGTCCCACGATGATCCCATGAACAGAACGACCACCTTGTAAAATGTGACTGCTCTGTTCATTTGCCGGCAATACACTGATACTCAAATGAGATCAGCGCATGCGCGGTGAGTATTTTCCCACGCTTGCGTCAATGAGTTGAACTCAGATCAACTCATTGACGTCAGCGCAAGCGTAGGAAAATACTGGACCATTATAATATGTGGGGGTCCATTATGCTGTATGTAAGCAATTATACAGTGTGAAGGTTTGTGTAGGGTCCAACATACTGTGTGGGGGCCATTATAATGTTTGGAGGGCTAGTGTGGGCCATTATACTGTATGTAGGCCATTATACTGCATGGAGGGCTGTGAGGGGGTCACAGCTGGGGGATCATACTGTGTTGTGTCACCATACTTTGCCTTGGGAGTTGAGGTGGGGTACAGTAGGGTCATTATACTGTGCATGTGGAGGAGTTCACCATGGGAGTATCATGTACTGCGTCTGGGGGGGGGGGGCATTTTTGTTTGCATAAATACTTTATGGGGGCAATGAAAAAGGAATCTAGGACTTCAGCAGGAGGAAAATTACTATGTAAAGGCTGCAAAGTTGTGTGATTTGCTCTTCTGTGACCCCGACAATTATTTAATTTTTTTTGTTGGGGGGGCCCATTTAGAACTTCTGCTATGGGGCCCCATGATTTCTATGCATGCCCCTGCCACTACCATTTCCAAAGCAGGTAGAATTGTGCATTATGATGAGCTATTGGACTTGAAAAAGTCCATATATTGTTATTGCACAGGGGCCTTATTCTTTCCGTGGCCGCCTGTTTCTGATAAAGAATTATAATTAAAGCCATAGTAAACATATAAGACCACAAGAGGGCAGCAGACTGCAATAAAGTGCAACTTGCTAAAGCAGAGATAAATGACTGCCAAACAAGAACTATTAGATGGTAAATATAGAAAGAGGATTAAACATAGAGTAAGCACCAAAATGAGAAAGATATTTTCCTCTGGTATGGCTACACCTTGAGCAGCGTTTCAAGGTGTCTTTGTTAGGTACAGTACAGGTAGGTGCAAACACAGAAAGGAAAATGCAGAACAGCACACAGTATTGCCATGGGATGTACAGTTCCCAGAAAGGACATGATAATTTTCATTATTAAAATGTGTGAAAAAAAGTTTAAACTTTTTTTAACCCCTTCACGACATGCGCCGTACATGTATGGCACATGTCATGTCTCCTCCTTTGATGCTGATCAGCTGTTATGTGCCCCTAACAGCCGCGGGTGGAATCGCGATCCACCCGTGGCTGGTAACATGTTAAATGCTGCTGTCAATCTCCGACAGCAACATTTAACATGGCCGCGATGGAAGCGCGTCACGAAACTCGTCCATCAGTGCGCCCGTGACATGATGGCAGGCCACCGATGGGTTAGCATGACAACCCGGGGTCTGCTGGAGACCCCTGTCCTTGTCATAGCCAATATGCTATGAGCGCTGCCCAGCGGTCGGCATTCACAGCAGTTGAGCACTTTTGTTACACATAGTAGGGCTGAAGCCCTCCAATGTGTAGCACAGGCGATCAGATAATCGCAGCTTCTAGTCTCCCATGGAGACTATTGAAGCAAGTAAAAAGTTAAAAAAAAAGTTTTTAAAAATAATAATAAAAAAAAAATAAATATAAAAGTTCAAATCACCCCCCTTTCGCCCCATTCAAAATAAAACAATAAAAAAATAGATATATTTGGTATTGCCGAGTTCAGAATCTCCTGATCTATCAATATATAAAAATAATGAATCTGATTGGTAAACGGCATAACTAGTGATGAGCAAGCGTGCTTGCCACTGCTTGGTACTCTCCCGAGTATCTCACTGCTCGGCGAGTATTTCTGGGATTCTTGGGCAGGAACACGGGTCCCCACCCTGCATGTTTTGCACTCTTTAGACAGCCAATGAACATGCAGGGATTGTCTGCCATTCACTGTAATGCCGTAGTCATATTGGTTGTGGCATTACAGTGATTGGCTGGCTGCATAGTGTCATTGGGTCTATATAAGACCTGGTGGTGACCCTAAGCTCATCACAGTCTATCCCAGAAATAGACAGAGGAGGGAGAGGAGCTGCTGTGTGAGGGACAGAATTGGCAGTGTAATAGTTAGATATAGGTATTCCACAGTAAGATACATATCCATCTGAACTAACAGTCCTTCTGAGGACTAATCCAGCTGCATATATTCAATGATGCTAGCAGGAGTTAGGCAGACAAAGATTGTGTACACTATACAGCACAAGAAGGTCCATTGCACGTTCTGTCTGCTGCCTGTTACAGATAGCCATTGGACAAGATATCAGGGCTTTTTTTTTTGCTCTTAATCCTGATTATTTTCTTAAAAAGCAATACAGTCCAACATTTTACTGCTCCATTTGCTTGTTAGCACTGCAGAATACAGCCAGATCTTTTCCATCATCAGATGTGATCCCATATTACTGAAGTACAGATCCATAAATTTGTAGGGAACGTGTAAAATATTCTACTCCATTTAAAGTTTAGCAAAAGTGTGTTGGTGAACCTATTTGTCGCTGAGCAGTACTAAACTATAAGGGCAGTGCTTAAAACCTTGGGCGTCCGTCAGACATATCAGATATTACTGCGGTACAAATCCATCAATTTGTAGGGACCATGTAAGATATTATCTTCAATTTACCGTTTGAAGCAGTGTGGCAGTGAAGCTATTCACACGTGGTTGCTGACTAATAATAGTAAACTACAAGGCCGGTATTTAAAACCGTAGGCGTCCGTCAGATTTATCAGATATTGCTGAGGTACAAATTCATAAATTTCTAGGGAACGTGTAAAATATTCTACTCCATTTAAAATATAGCAAAAATTTGTTGGTGAAAATATTCACAAGTGGTCGCTGCCAATAATAGTAAACTACAAGGCCAGTATTTAAAACCATGGGCATCCATCAGACATATCAGATATTATCCTCCATTTACAGTTTGGCAGCAGTGTGTTCTATTCACACATGGTCGCTGCCAATAATAGTAAACTACACGGCCGGTGTTTAAAACCGTGGGCGTTCATCAGACGTATCAGATATTACTACGGTACAAATCCAGCAATTTGTAGAGATCGTGCAAGATATTATCCTCCATTTACAGTTCGGCAGCAATGTGGCAGTGAAGCTATTCACACGTGGTCACTGACCAATAATAGTAAACTACAAGGCCGGTATTTAAAACCGTGGGTATCCATCTGACGTATCACATATTACTGCGGTACAAATCCATTAATTTCTAGGGAACGTTTAAAATATTCTACTCCTTTTAAAGTTTAGCAAAAGTGTGTTGGTGAACCTATTCACACGTGGTTGCTGCCAATAATAGTAAACTACAAGGCCGGTGTTTAAAACAGTGGGCATCCGTCAGATGTATCAGATATTATCCTCCATTTACAGTTTGGCAGCAGTGTGGTAGTGAAGCTAATCACATGTGGTCGCTGCCAATAATAGTAAATTACAAGGCCGATGTTTAAATCCATGGGCATCCGTCAGATGTATCAGATATTGCTGTGGTACAAATCCAGCAATTTGTAGGGAACGTGTCAAACATTTTATTCCATTTCAAATGTGCAAGGTGCGTGGCAAGGGACGGGGAAGTGGACGTGATGGTGAGGAGGAGCCGAGGCCGTGGGTAAGCTGAAATTGTGCCACTACAAGTACCCACATCATGTCGCCCTAACTTCCTGTCCCAATAACTAGAGGACCGCAGCACACCACTATTGAACCCAGAGCAGTGTCAAAAAGGTTGTTGGTTGGATAGCAGATAATGCATCCAGTCACTTTGCCGCCACCACCACCAATCTTTCTTCCACAAGGTCAAGTCTCAGTAGCCATGAATCTGGACCGCATATTCCTCACCCTGATCCTCCTTCCTCTCACCATGCCGAGTGCCCGCAGACAACTGATCCCACACTTGGACACTCTAAAGAGCTGTTCACTTTTCCATTTATAGATTCGGGCCTCTCGCCTGGCCAGCTTCAAGTCGGGAAAGAGGAGATCGCATGTAGCGATGCCCAAATATTTGAGCAGCCATGGTCACACAATGGCAATGGTGGGAAAGTGCAATTACTGTTGCAAGAGATGGATGATGATGATGAGACACAATTGCCAGTGTGGCACCCCTGAGGGTTCAGTCGCCACAGAGGTACTGCACCTCACCCAGAGGTGTGGTGTCTCCCTTCTCTCAGGTAAGGTGGGAGTGTTGCACGGAACCCCAAAACACCTGCATCCAACACTACACTGCTCCAGGCCGGCTGGAGGGGCAACATGCAGAGCGCAGCTGCTGAGCCCTGACCCTGGCTGGAGTGGGGGGAACCCAAAGGTAGGGGGAACCAGTAGTGGGTGTGGGTGGAGGAAGTAGTCAGAGGGAGCACTTTAGTAGGAGTATAAATTGGGAAGCCATCTTAGGGTGGCAGTTCGGTTCTAGGGAGCAGTTCAGAAGAACAGCTCGGGACAGTTCAGAAGAACAGTCCGGGAGCAGAGTCTCATTAGGAGATCTGCTCCACAAGTAGGGCCAAGTCAGGAGGCCCAGGAGGGGAGCAGGGAGTAGGCTCCGTTCTAAGAAAGGATCCTAGGGGGTACGGCACGTGCAGGACGGCACCCGTACGCCCCGCATCTGTCAGAAGACAGAGGGATTGCAGCCGCATTCTAGTCCCCTGAGGGTCAAGCAAGTCTGTGTAACTCCGACGGACAGGAGGGACTTCAGAATACCCGAACAGGACTGAGAGTGGGCAGCGCAGAGCAGGAGGGAGAAAGACCAGTGTGAAGACGGTCAAAATAGGAACACGAGAAGGTGGGGTTCTGGCAGGTATTCCCAAGCCGCCTGAGGAAGGATTGAACCCCTGCCCGGTGAACGCAGCACGACGCGGGAGGCCTTCACCTGTACAGTGCACCTGTGGACTGCCTTAAGAACTGTGAGTAAAGACACGGATGACTGCACTGCACCGCCTCTGTCCAGTTATTTCGTCCATGCCATCATTCCCTCCCTGCACTACAATGCCCAGCGCAACCACCATTCCCCTACACTGCCCTGAGGCCTGCTCCACCTGTGGGGAGCAGTCCCATCACAAGCTGTCCTAACATCTGCCTCAGAGGACTGTTGCAGCGCTGGTGATCCTCACCAGACACCACGGGTGGCGTCACGAACTTTCCAAATCCTCTATATCTAATCCCCCCCTTTTGACTGACCGCCCTGGGTCACGGACCGGGCCAGCCACCGTGATATCCCCTGGCAACCAGAGGCCCGGCTGCCGAGTACCGCACGGCCCTGGGGGTGCGTCACCAGAAAGTTAGGAGGAGGACCAGAGTGCGGAAGTGGAAGAAGAGGTGCTGGATGATGAAGTCACTGACCCAACCTGGCAAGGTGACATGCAGAGTGAGGACAGCAGCACACAGGGGCAGGGAGGCGTAGCGCAACAGGCAGGAACAAGCAATGTGGTGGCCACAGACACAAGGTGGCCAACTGTTTCCCAGAATACCAACACAACGGAAATTGCCAGTCCAAATGTTAGGTCTTCCCGAGTCTGTTTTTTTTAAAAACTGTCCAGATAACTCCAAAAATGCCATTTTCAACATCTGCTAGGCCAGCATCAGCAGGGGCAGCAAAACTACCAGCCTGACCACCACCAGCATGCTCAGGCACATGACAGCAAAGCACCCGACTAGGTGGGCCGAATTACAGGGTCCAGAAACAGTGTCTGAGGGTGACACCACTGCCTGTTCCGCTGTTGTGTGTGCATGCCAATCCCCTGTCCATGGCGCAGGTGAAGATGCCACCCACCCTGCATCTGTCGTTGCACATTTACAACCGTCGCCGTCCACGTCCTTGTCCCAGTGCAGCGTTCAGTTGTCCCTACCCCAGTCCTTTGAATGCAAGTGCAAATACGCAGCCAACCACCCACAGACCACACTACTAAACTCCCACATTTCAAGAATGCTTGCACTTGAAATGTTGCCTTTTTTTAGAATCTTTCTGCAACCTCGGTACTCGGTCCCCAGCCGCCACTATTTCTCCCGGTGTGCTGTCCCCGCATTACACAAGCACGTGTCCCAGAACATTAGCCGTGCCCTCAACAACACAGTTACTAGGAAGGTCCACCTAACCACGGACACATGGACAAGTTCTTGTGGGCAGGGACGGTACATCTCGCTGACGGCATACTGGGTAGCACACATTTGTGGAAGCCGGGACCCAGTTGGACCTTGGGACAGAACACGTCCTCCCGACACCGAGGATTGCGGGCCCTGGGTCAATCCGGGTTGCCCCTATAATTTACAGCTCCTGCACCACCTCCTCCTCTTCAGCCTCCATCTTCGAAATGACCACATCAATTGTAAGCTGGAAGCACTGCAGCACTGCCTCGGCCAAGCGGCAACAGGCTGTGCTGAAGCTAATATGCTTAGGTGACAAACCGCACACCGCTGAAGAGTTGTTGACAGCTCTAAAAGAGCAGGCAGATTTGTGGCTGTCACCGCTGAACCTTTAGCCAGGCATGGTCGTGTGTGACAATGGCCGGAACCTGGTGGCAGCTCTGAAGCAAGGCAAGCTCACAAACGTACGATGCCTGGCCCATGTGCTCAACCTAGTGGTTCAGCAGTTTCTCAAAACCTACCCGGATCTGCCTGATCTGCATGTCAAAGTGCACCGCTTGTGTGCCCATTTTAGAAAGTCAGCTACAGCTTCCGCTGCCCTTGCCGTGCTTCAGCACCGCTTGCAGCTTCCAGCTCACCGACTGCTGTGCGATGTACCCACGCATTGAAACTCAACGTTGCAGATGTTGGGAAAGATTTGTGAGCAGCACAGAGCAGTTGTTGAGTACCAAATTCAAAACACCTGTCGGTATTCAGGTCAGCCTCCGCACATAAGAGCTCAAGTGTGGGCATGGATGTCAGACATCTGTGCCATCCTCCAAAGCTTTGAGGACTCCACCAAAAGGTGAGCGGTGATGACGCCATAATTAGCGTCACCATCCCACTTCTCTGTGTACTGAAAAGAGGAGGCATCGCAGGCAGAGCACGATGAGATGGAGCAAGGAACCATACAGGGTGATTCCACACATCCCAGACTCATCTCATTCCAATGTGGATTGGGTGACAGTGAGGAAGAAGAGGAGGATGAGGAAGAGCAGGAGCTAGTTTCCTGCGTTATAGACGGTACTACCACACAACTGTCATACCATCTGTTAAACGTGGATGGCCCGAGGAGAGGGAGAACGAGGAGGATAAGGAGGAGAGCATGGTCAGTCATCCTCTTGATGAGTACACAGAAATCTTGCCTGTTAGCAGTATGGCACACATGGCTGAGTTTATGTTACGCTGCCTTTCCTGTGACCCTCGTGTTGTCCAAATTTTGAATGACAGTCATTACTGGTTGGTGACACTTCTAGACTTAGCATTTTGTCAGAGTGGGTTTTTAGTGCCGCCGGGGGACATTATGACTGATAGGCGCATCCGCCTGTCAACTGAAAACGCTGACAGGCTGACTCTTATAAAAGTGAACAAGGGCTGGATTGGGCCAGACTTCTCAACACCACCGAATGATAGCAGCGGAACATAAACTCAAATCCAGCGGCTTTTTTTGGGAGGTCTATTCCCATGCACCTCTTCATACCCTGACATGGGTTTACTCTTCCTGTTATTGTCTATTTTCTGTTGTCCTCCTCCTTCTCTTCATCCTCATCCTCCACCACCATATCACCAGGGTGACCGTGATGCAACACCCACATCATTTTATTTAAGGGTGTTTATGATGCCTATAGGAAAATTTTGATATACAGTATGTTCATGTATACCCCCCAGGGGTAAATGTTTTTCAGCCCTTGCAGTCACTGCATGGGTATCACCACTATAGGAGACCCACTCCTTAATAATGGGGACAATTTTTTTAATGATGCCCTCTTCTGCATCTCTTCAAAGGGGTATTGGAGTGCGTCCTAATTTTTGGCAGCCCTTGCAGTCACTGCATGGGCATTGCCACTATAGAAGACCCACTCCTTAAAGGGATTGTATACTACTATTTAAAATATGCCAAAGCGTTTTTATGATGAAAAGCAACTTCTTTATAATTACCTCCCTCTGCCTTTTCTGCCTGTGAGTGGCGCTATCACTGGTCGCTCACAGGCAGCACATGACCCCCCAGCTGATGTCCCGTCTATTGAGGCGTGACTCAGCGCTGGGGTCCCCGCGGTGGCTGCTGGGTTGTGGGTGGGATTACCCCACCTCGTCACACCTAGCACCCAACTCGCGCTTTCCCAATGAATGGGGAGAGGGAGAGCACGCAGTGGATGCTGGGTATGATGCGCGGGCATAACCCTGCCCACAACCCAGCAGTCACTGTGGAACACGGAAGAGAGAGAGACCCCTGACTGCAGCCTGGACTTGTCGTGCCGTCAGCGGATGTCAGAGCCGGCTGCAGCTGGGGGTCACGTGATGCCTGTGAGCGGCCAGTGATAGCGCCGCTCACAGGCAGAAAAGGCAGAGGGAGGTAATTACAAAGAAACTTCTTTTCATCATAAAAATGCTTTGGCATATTTTAAATAGTAGTGGACAACCCCTTTAATAACACAGGTCTGCAAAAAATAAAATTTCAAGAGCTGTTTTGGTTATTCCATGTAATCTTTATGCTTTTTGGTGCACTGAATCCGAAAGTGACCTCTGCTTTGTCATAGGACATCATGTTTCCTGACAATTTAGGTAACTATGTTAAATAAGGCAATACCACGATATAAATGAAAATAGACTTATAAAATTAATTTTTTATTACAAATTTTTCATGAACGTCATTTTTGAACTGAAATGAGCTCACTAACACTCACTAAAATCAATTTTTTTCCCTGTGAGGCTCCTCTTGGTACATTTACGCTTGTGCGTAGCATCTAGAATGTCTCTCTGAAGCATCCAACAGTAGTCTGCCATCATTGTAATGCTCCATTTTCCCGAGTATCTTATTTCCATCTTTTTAATGTCCTTGTGGAATCGTTCACCTTGCTCTTCACTTACACCTCCCAAATTTTCAGGAAAGTAGTCAAGGTGGGAATGGAGGAATTGCACTTTCAAACTCATCAGGCAATCTAAAGCTTGAAATGCTTTCAGCATTCGTCCGCCGATCTTTTTGTAGTCAGGATCTTTTTTATTGCCTAAAATTCCTCTACTACCTCTTTAAATGCAATCCACTCTTCTTTTGAGGATCCGTCATGGTATTGAAAAATCTTTATCAGCTATAAGCCTTCTAATGTCTGGTCCGACGAACACACGTTTCTTCAATTTTGCCTCCGAGAGGCTTGGAAACTTGGTGACCAAGTATTTCAAGCATTCCCCATCTCTTGAAAGTGATTTTATGAATTGCTTCATCAAGCCCAATTTTATGTAGAGAGATGGTAGAAGAACTTTATAGGGAGGAACCAAAGTTTCTCGGAGGACATTTTTTTTACCGACTTTGAGCACCCTCGGCTGCCAACTCTTCTTGGTCCAGTGATTTTGTCGGTCTCCACTGTCCCACAGAAACAGAAAACAAGGGTATTTGGTATACCCAGCTTGTTGCTCGAGCAGCATGCACAAGATCTTCAAATCCCCACAGACTTGCCAAAAGTGGTCTTCATATTTCAGTTTGCAAGGAACCAATTCCAAGTTCTCGTAGGTTTCCTTCAAGTGTACGGAATGACCTACAGGGATGGAAGCGTAAAAACCGCCGTTGTGGAATAAAACTGCCTTGAGACTTCTTTTTGAAGAATCTATAAAAAGACGCCATTGAGCTGAATCATATTGGATTTTGAAATGACCCGTCAAATCTTCGACATCGATGCAATGAACCAATTTATCTTCCTGGGCAAAGTAAGGAACGAACTCCTTTTCATGTTGTTTAAACCATGAAAAAGACACTTCTGGTAACAATAAATTCCTGCTTTTTAGCCTTGATATGAGTAACTCAGTGGCATCTTTGGGAAAATTCAAGTCTCTTACTAAATCCTTCATTTCCTCCTGGAAAAAAAAGTTCCACCTTCATTTGAGCTAGGTATCTCTTCCAAGGTAGCAGGGGCCTTGGGTACTGGTATATCTGTGCCATGGGGGATGGGACAAATTGCTGAGTGAAGATTGGGGTATGAAATGGAATGCTTCCATTTGGAATTATACCCTTTCACATTGCATGAACAAAAGTAACAGTCATTACTATGGTTCTTTTGCTTTTGCCATACCATAGACTTTCCATAACGGAAAGCTTTTTTCTTACCCTTGAACCAATTTTGAAGGTCCTAAACACACCGTTTGCACACTTTGAGGAACCCAAATTTTATCTTCATCTCCAAGTTTTAGTCCGAAGTATGCAAAGTATACTTTTTTCACAAAGTCTGTAATATTCAGCTGTTGATTCAACACTGTATATTCACCACAAATGAAACAGAAATGGTCATGCAAATTAATGCACTTCCGCAGAGCCATAACGCTAATTTGTTGAAACACGGTTAATGAATGAAATTCCAATGCAAGTTTCTTGAAAGCATAAGGACCTTTCATTATGTCACTAACCACCTGACTGCCACCAGCCAATCACACAGTTCCTATTGATGTTAATGGGGAAAGAAAATAAGCAGCCTGCTGATGATTCACACCAGAGTTTGCAGAAGAACCTATAGGTTTGTGGCAAGTCTTGATGTTTAGGATGTTTTTCAATATTTGTTTCGTTATCAAAACACCAAAATACATGGAAATTATATGAAAATAATCAAACAGATCTTCAAAGGGGCTTTGGGGTGCGTCCACATATTTGGCAGCCTTTGCATTCTCTGCTTAGGCAATAACAGTATAGGAGACCCGCTCCTTTATAATGGGAACATTTTTTTAATGAGGCCCACTCTATGTCTCTTCAAAGGGGTATTGGGGTGCGTCCACATTTTTGGCAGCCCTTGCATTCACTGCATAGGCAAGAACAGTATAGGAGACCCACTCTTTAATAATGGGAACAACAAAGCATGCCCGGCTGATGGCCCTCTAACAATAGTAAGGGCCGCCTGATGGCCCAGTAAAAATAGGCTATGTGACTTTCAGAGTTCCTCCTTCATAAATGAAACAGGATGTGCCTGATCATGTCTCACACACCACATGGACAGGTTTACGTAGTAAAATGTTAAAATGAAATTTACTGGTGAATGTATTTTTAGTAGTTGAAAGCAATGCAAAAGTCAAAAACCGCATCAAAAATAGTACATGTGAACATAGCCCAAGGTGTGTTTTTTTTTTGCGTTATATACAAGTAATTACCCTGGAAAGAATGTCCTTTGATGTTTTTGACGCGCCCCCTGGGCCGTGGGGTACTCGGTGCCGGGCCGGTCGTTGCTAGGGGAGAAGTCACAGTGGCGGTGACCCGGTCCGTGACCCAGGGCAGTCAATCCAAAGGGGAATATTTACAGGGGATTTATAGCCCTTATATACAGTTTGTGACGCCACCTGTGGTATGCGGCTGTATGGAGCCGCCGCTGCGGAGCAGGTCCACTGGAGCTGGTGTGAATGCAGCAGAGTTGGTTTAGCTCTCCACAGGTAGAGCTTAGCTCCAGGGCAGTGTAGATGTTGTTGTTATGAAGTAGCACTCGGGGTGCAGTGTGGTGCAGGGTGTGATGGCGCAGCAGCAATAACTGACAGAGACGGTGGGGTGCAGTCTTCAGGGTTTTACTCACGGTTTTCAGACTCCAAGTTACCAGGACCAGGGTAACCCCCCACGTCGTCCTGTGCTTACTCAGGGAGAGGTTCAGCCAACCCTCAGGTACCTCCAGAGTACATAGCCGGGCCCCCTTCGGTGTGTTCCTTCTGGCCATCTCCCTGCACCTCACACCTAGTGTCCCAATCCAGTGACCGCGGGCCTTGTCGGGCGACGTCTTCTCTGTCCCCTGGGTCCTCTATGGCCACCTTCTTGGTGAGACAGATGTAGATTGTGGCTGCAGCACCTGAAATACTGCAGCCTCCTAGTTGAGGCTTAAAGAACTCTGCTAGTTTAGGGACCAGTCCCCTCTGTGCGACCTGACTCCTCCACCGCCAGGCAGATTGGGGCGTGCGGGTGGCCTCCAGCACTGCCCATACCCCTGAGGTCCTTTCCACGTTCCTGGAGCCTTTCCTGCTCCTCTCCTCCTCAGTCTGTCCTGGGCCTCTCTAGGCCCTCCTCCTGAGCAGAGCTCCTACAGAGCTCTTGCTCCTCTCACTGTCATCTTCTGACTGACTGGCCACACACCCAAGATGGCTTCCCTCTTTATACTACTCCTAACAAGTGCTCCCCTGTTCTTCTTCCTCCACCCACACCCACTACATGGTTCCCCCTACTTTGGTTCCCCCCACTCCAGCCAGGGACAGGGCTCAGCAGGAAGCGCAGTGCATCTTGCCCCTCCAGCAGCTGGTCTGGAGTAGTGTAGTGTTGGATGCAGGTGTTAGGGTCCCGGGCAGTACTCCTTCCTTACCTGAGAGTGAGGTACCACCCCTCTGGGTGAGATGCAGTACCTCTGTGGCGACCGAACCCTCAGGGGTGCCACATTTTTTCCAGGAAAATCCTTTTTGGCTTTGTTTTTGTATGTGTTATTGTGAGTCTGTAAAAGTGACGTAATACTCTGACAACATTGTACAAAAACAACAATGTTTACCGCACTAAATTCCACCTTGCTGCTAAAGAGTGTGCAGAAAAAAGGGAAAAAAGAAATGCTCTTTAGCAGCAAGGTGGAATTTAGCGCAGTAATCATTGTTGTTTTTGTACATTTCTTGATTTACTGGTAGGCATACACAGGACTTACCAAATTACCAGCAGCTTACTTGCTTTTCTCTTCTTTCCTTTCGTGAAAGCGCCAGTGTATATATCTGTTTTTTGTGAGTTTACTCTGACAACCTTGTTTACAGCAGTGACTTGGGAGTCTGAGATGCTTCCAGGGGTCTCGCCTATGCTGTTCCCATATTATTTGAGCACTGTTCCCATCGATTAGGCCAATTTTTAGGCCCCCTGCAAACGTCCTGGGGGGAGGGGCAGCCAGAAAAATGCTCAAGTTTCCCATTGACTTACATTGGTCTCATTGCTCGGGTCGAGCACCCGACCATTACGATTTGCTTGACCCGATCAACGTGCATTTTAGTGCTCGTTCATCACTAGTCGTAATGAGAAAAAAAAATCAAAGCGCTAGAATTATGTTGTTTTGGTCACCGCAACATTGCAATAAAATGCAATAGCAGGCGATCAAAACGTTGTTTCTACCCCAAAATGGTATCAATAAAAACATCAGCTTGACATGCAAAAAATGAGCCCTCACCCAGCTCTAGATCCCGAAAAAATGGGGATGCTACAGGTCTCGGAAAATGGCACCATTTTTTTTTAACAAACTTTGGATTTTTTTTCACCACTTAAATAAGACAGAACCTTCACATGTTTGATATCTGCAAACTCATAATGACCTGGAAAATCATAATGGCAGGTCAGTTTTAGCGTTTAGTGAACATGGTAAAAAAAAAAATAAAAAATTGTGGAATTGCACTTTGTTTTTGCAATTTCACCGCACTTTGAATTTTTTTTACTGTTTTCCAGTATACAATATGGTAAAACCAATGGTGTCATTCAAAAGTACAACTCATTCCACAAAAAAAAGCCCTCACATGGCCATATTGACTGAAATATAAAAAGTTATGGCTCTTGAAAGAAGGGGAGCAAAAAATGAAAGCGCAAGAACAAAATATGGCCGCGGCTTGAAGGGGTTAAAAGCAAGTTTCATGAGGTAGACAGTTGCATTTAAAGTTTTATAATGTTGGAATTTTCCTCCTATCCACCAATGTATCTCATGACATGTCACATAACCCCCTTTCATAGATCATGTGATAAGTCACGTGATTAACACAAAGGGGCTCTGGTGCACATCTGTAGACAAAAGAGATAGTGCCATGCAAATTTGCCCTTATGTACAGCGCTATATATAACATAGTGTTATATATACAGTAATAGAACAGAGGTGGGCAATTAATTTTCCCAAAGGGAAACATGAGAGACTATAACTATTGTCGAGGGCTGAACCAATAGGCTGGAATTAATTCTGCTCAATATTAATATTGACATATTAATTGTAATTATTATTTTATATTAATATTAATTAAATTACTTAATATTGAGAAGAATTAAGTATGCTGACATCCCAGTATGTACCATATGAACCTATACACAGCATCCCTATATACAGCATGAGCCCCCACATAGCCACTATATACAGTATGAGCCCATACACAGCATTACTAAATACAGTATTAGCCCTCACACAGCCCCCAATATACAGCATGAGCTCCCACATAGCCCTCATATACAATATGAGCTCCCACATAGCCTCTCTAGATACAATATGAGCTCTCACATAGCTCCTTATATACAATTGAACCCTCATATAGCCTCCTATATACAGTATGAATCACAAATAGCCTCCTAAATACAGTATGTGCCCTACATAGCATTCTAAATATAGTGTGATCCCACAATGTCTCTTATATACAGTATGAGCCCTCATATAGCCTCTCTACATGTATTATGAGCCCCCACATAGCTCTCTATATACAGTATGAGCCCCCACATAGCCTCCTATATACAGTATGGGCCCCCACATAGCCTCCTATGTACAGTAGGAGTCCCATCATAGCCCCCTATACACATGATGAGCCCTCACATAGCCTCTCTATATACAGGATGAGCCCCCACATAGCCTCCTATATACAGGCACCGTTCCCATACACATATTAAAAAAATAAAAACCACATGCTCACCTCGCTCACGTTCCCCCTGGCACTCTGCTTTCGTCTCCGGGACTCCACTTCTTCTTGTAGCTGGTGCGTACATGCTGGCATCATTGTGCTGCCACATCATAGAACAGTTGACAAGAGCTCCCCTGGAGCTGCACTGCAATTCTGTATTGCCAGAATCTGGGCTCCAGGAAAGCTCCCTGCCCAAATATTAGTGCTGTCGATGGTGGTGTACAAAAAATTATGATGGGATCAATCTGGCCATTGGCACCCCGGAGCCTTGGGCGCCGGGCAATTGCCCAGATTGCTCTCATTATAATCCAACTATTGCAGTATATCATGGCTCAATCATATGCTCTTCAATTTTAGGCCTCATCTAATGATTTGGTGCATTCACCGACCTCCTATTAATAAGCTGTAAATCCAAATGGCTACTGTTTTCACAATATCATCTTTTATAGTGGCTGTGACAGCCACCCTCCTGATTGGCTTCATTAGACCATGTGATATGATAACTGCAATTTATTACAGAGAAGTCTGCACAGCCAAAGCTGATAAAAAACAAACTGACCAAACAGAATAAAGAAAGCGTGAACAGGTGCAAACTGCCATGACTGTATAATATTCAAACTAATATTCAAACAGAAGAATAGAGCAGCATACTGTAAGCGCTAAGATGTATACAAACATGGAATATATGAGATTTGAACTGCATTCCTGCTATATAAAATATACTTAAAAAAATAAAGGTATTGTCCCATCTCCAGCAGGATCTGCTCTTGCTGCATCTGTTTCTGTTGCCAGGCTCCGCCGTATTCATTCTGCGGATGTCGTGGGTGATAGAAGAGACATCGGAACCAGAAGCACTGGACAGTGCAGGCTCTATCCAAGCACTAAGATTAGGGTTACTGGGACCTGCAATGTCATCCAGTCAGGCAGTATGGGTGTGTGTGCTGTCCAGCTCGAGTTCTCAGCTCCCTGATCCAGCGAGTTGGAAAGCAACACACCCTTCTTAAGCTTCCAGCTTACTGCTGGGGCTTGTGTGTCACCCAGGGGGAATATAGGGGACTCGGTACCCGGGCCTTTTACCTTGTTTAGGAGGTCACGGCAGTCGGCTCCCGGGCCCATACTCTTGGTCTCTCTTTAAGAAGGGGGTTTTAGTGTACAGTTTGTCTCGTGACGCCACCTGTGGTTTCCGGTAATGGTTACCGGTGCTGCTGCAGACCTCCGGGGGTGATAGGATGGCAGCTGGGATGTTCCTGCTCCCCACAGGTGGAGCGGGCCCCAGGAGCAGTGTAGGTGCAGATGGTGGTGATGCTGGGGCTTGTAGTGCAGGAGAGATGGCACAGCAGGAGTAACTGACAGAGACAGGGGATTCACTTCAGTACCTTTACTGGTGCGGATGTCAGGTACGGTCCAGGGTACTCGGTAGGAAGGGTGCACTTCAGGACTTCTCCCCAGTGAGCGGGTATAAGGCCTCCTGGTCCGTGTCTCCCTCTCTCTAAGATCCTGGCCAGCCTGCAACTGGGCCTAGCTTCTGTGTCGTGCTGTTCCTTCACCTGTCGCTTGGTAGTAGGACCTTTTTCTGGAAACCACTATCCCTGGACGCCTGGTCCTTCGTGGTTCCTGTCAAGGGTTTAGCTTCAGGTCGACCAGGGACTTGTAGTCCTCCTGGTATGCCGGTGATCCCTACTGGGTATAAAGGACCCTGTAGGCGCAGACCCGGTGTCCGGTTCGTGTCTTGGGGTGAGCCTATGATGCTCTTCTGCCCCCTCAACTCCTTTCTCCTCTCCTTACTGCATCCGGCCACACTCGGTGCCCTCAATACAGCAGCAGACGTGCTGCGGCTTCACTGCTCTCAGTGGCAGCACACTCTCTCTCTGACGGAGACTATCTGACTGCCTGGCTCCACCCTCCATATATATATATCCCTAACGGGCTCCCTCTGGTGGTTTGGGGTGGAAGGGTGGAGGTGTTTGTAATGAGGGCCTCTTGTGGAGAAGTCCATTCATGCACCCTTTTTGGTCCTGTGGTACCTGTGAACAGCAGGGTGCCACATTCCCCCCTAGTACAATTCAGTACTCCTGGACTGAAGCATTTTTAAACAGGTTACAACAATAACAATAATAATAACTATAATAAAGTTACAGTATGTCCCGTAACCAGGTGTCCATTTCACTGAAGATGTTATAACATGAGTTACATGAGGGACCCGTCCGAAAACCCTCAACGAAGGCCCTGGGCGTGGCTGCAGGGCATAAGTGATCCAGGTGTTGGACCACGTCTTCGGCCACGCCAAACGGGTTTTTGTTCAGTGGTCAAATAAGGGGGCACTTTTGATGAGTGCAACTATTTACAAGGACAGTTTTTGGCTGCTCACAGCCCTCAGCCTACAAGTCTCTGTACCCTGACGGGTAACTACAGGCACACATTAATTTCAGTTTACACAATAAACAATAGGTAATACCCAACTGGGTAACTATTTATACTTTAGGCATTTTGTATTTTAATCCCTAAACCTGGCAGGAATTTTGCCTTGTGTGATGCGTGTGGACATTCGTAGCACTGGGGTGATACTGGTGTCTGTGCATGCACTCTCTGTTAACATATCAGGTGTACGTGCTGGTAGATTATAAAACTGCCTCAATCTCTCTATGGGACTGGCAAGTGCACTGATTACTGGGCCTTCAGGCTCTGCTTCAACTTTTGATCCTCCTCTTACTGGGGACTCGTCCTGTTCCTGAGCAGGTTCTTCTAGGGCTCTTACAGGTTCTACTGGTGGTGGAGGTTCTTCTGGTTGCTGATAGAAGTGTATCACTGGTATGATAACTGCTCCATCAAGTTGAGGCCAGTCCGCAGGGAAATCTTCCTTGTATTCTTCCAGTGCTATAGGAGGTACTTCTTCCTCCGTTGTCTTCAGTCGACCTGGGCACACCTTCATGTGGTCTCTTGAGACTATTGTGGTTGTTTTACCTCCATCCTTACTAATCAGGCAGGTTTTACTGTTGTCAAATCTGGAGTTTAGCACAGTGTAGGGCTCTCTTTCCCACTGGTCATTGAGCTTGTGACCTCTTCTTTTCTGCTTTAGCACTATCTCTCCAGCTGCCAAGGGTTCTGCTGGTGCATGTTTGTTATACTGCTCTTCCTGTCTTTCCCTCACCTTGTTTAGACTGTCTTTGACACAGGCCTGTACCTTCCTGTACTGCTCTTGCCGACTTGTGTCCCAATCTTCAGTGGACGTATCTGCAGCAGGTTCTACCACTCCGAGCTCCAGATCCATGGGCAATTTTCCAGGTCTTGCTCTCATAAGGTACGCTGGGGTACAATTTGTAGAACTCACGGGTATGTGGTTATACAGGTCCACTAGGTCAGGTAGATTTTCTGGCCACTGGTTACTTTCTTCCAAAGGTAGGGTTTTCAACAGGTCTATAACGATGTTGTTCATTTTTTCCAACATACCGTTGGTTTGCGGATGATATGGCATAGTCCCGATCTTCTCGCATCCATACAGGTGGCAGAATTCCTTGAATAGCTCAGCTTCGAAAGCAGGGCCTTGATCTGTGAGCACCTTTTCTGGATATCCATGGGGCCAGCAGAAGTAGGCTTGGAACGTTCTTGCTGCAGTTTCTGCTGTCAGATCCTTGACAGGGGCTACCACCAGGAAAAGAGAATAGTGATCCACCATGGTCAGGGCATAGGAATAGCCTGATCTGCTGGGTGACAGTTTGACGTGATCCAGAGCGATAATCTCCAGGGGTTGAGTTGTTTTGATAGACTGCAAGGGTGCTTTCTGGCTGCCGTAGTCTATCCTTCTGAGGCTACAGGGTCCACAATTCCCCCACCACCTTTCCATGGAACTCCGCATTCCAACCCAATAAAACTGGTCCTTCAGCAGGGTTTCCAGCTTCTTCCAGCCAAAGTGACCTGCTTGGTTGTGGTAGGCCTCTAAACACCATCTGGATATCTGTCCCGGGTACAACAATCTGCCACACCATTTCATGGGTTTTGGGGTTGACATACCTTCTGCACAGCTTCTCTCTGTAGATGAACAGCCGGCTTCTCTCATTCCACAGGTTTTTGGCTTGTGGGGGAGCATCCTTCTCCAGGCGAAAACCTTCTTGGGTTATCCGTCTTTTGATGAGACTGACAACTGGGTCACTGTCCTGGGTCTCCTTCCAGCTGTGATGAGGTAGAGGGTTTGTCATCCTACCATGACATCTTCTGTAGGCGTGTTGCTCATGGACCACTCCACTTCTGTGGAAGGCAGGTAATTCAACTTCTTCTAGGTCATCCACTTCCACCCTGGCTCCACCCTCCATATACATATATCCCTAACGGGCTCCCTCTGGTGGTATGAGGTGGAAGGGTGGAGGTGTTTGTTTGTATTGAGGGCCTCTTGTGGAGAAGTCCATCCATACACCCTTTTGGGTCCTGTGGTACCTGTGAACAGCAGGGTGCCACACTTGCACTGAGCCTGTCTGTGGTAGCCATTTTAGATCTGCCAGGTGACTACTGACAGAGCCACATTAAAGTTATAAATTGACCAAGTCATAAGAGGCCACCAGCGGTGACTATTGAAGGTTTTGACTGCATTGTTTTCTGACTTATCACTTCTCCCTTTAGCTTAAGGCTATTTTTAATTAGTGCTGGATCCTACTTGTCCTTTAAATTTGTAGGCTTTTACTCTGGGAGAGGCGTGATATTAGGTTAAGGTCCCATCAAAAAAAGGTTGCCTTGTCATGGCTGGTGGGCTCTCATGGATTGTCCAGTTTATGCGCAAAGAAGGTACGTCATGTTCCCTTTAGAAAAGAGAAGGTCTGCTATACAGTTATAGGGTATGCAGTGAGTCCAACAGCTGACAATTTTAGTAAAAGCCCCACTAAGAATTTAAAGACACACAGAGCAGGGCCACAGTAACAACAAATTCCCATTAGAAAGGAGAGAGTCTCCAATAGTGTTGGCCTATGCAGTGAATGTAAGGGATGCCAAAAATTTGGAGGCACTTCAATGCTCCTTGGAAGAGACGTGGAGGAGGGGCTCATGAAAAATGTTCCCATTAGAAAGGAGCGGGCCTCCTATACTTGTAATGCCCATGCACTAAGTGTATGGGCTGACAAATATTTACCCCTGGTGGTATACATGAACATACTGTATAAAAAAAATTTTTTACAGTCATCATAAACACCCTTTAAAAAAATTATGTGGGTCTTGCAGCACGGACCACGGTCACCCTGGTGATATGGTGGTGGAGGATGAGGAGAAGGAGGAGGACAAGAGCAAATAGCCAAAATCAGGAAGCGTATACGCATGTGTGGGTGTGAAAAGGTGCATGGGAATACACCTCCCAAGAAAAGACAATGGATTGGAGTTTATGTTACGCTGCTATCATTCGGTGGTATTGAGAAGTCTGGCCAAATTTAGCCCTTGTTCATTTTTATAAGAGTCAGCCTGTCAGCATTTTTAGTTGACAGCAGATGCACTTATCAGTTATAATTCCACCAGCGGCACTAAAAACCCGCTCTGATAAAATGCTGGCAGCAGGGCAGGCCAGGACCTCCAAGGCATAGAGAGCCAGTTCATTCCACGTATCCAGCTTGGATACCCAATAATTATAAGGCACATCGGAATCACTGAGGACGTCGGTACGGTCGGCAAGGTACTCCCTCAGCATATTCCCAAACTTTGCACTCCTTGTGAGAGTACCCCGCGCCTCAGGGCCTGTCCGATGGGGGGGTCTGAGAAAACTCTCCCAGAACTTTGACAGTGTTCCCCTGCCTCTGCTGGATTGAAGTTGTGTCTCTCTCGCCTGTACTCCTTGGTTGTCCAACGAAGTGTGCCCTCTGCCACCAGCGTTTTCAGATGGGAATTTTTTTTAATAATTCCGCAACAAGGGCCTTATGGTACAGCCCCATTTTTGTAGACCTGTCCGCCTCAGGAATAGAGATGAGCGTTGTTCGACTCGAACTGTTCGTCAATCTCAAATTCGAGCTGTTTTGGGCGGTGTTCGAGCCGTTCGGCGAATACGAACGATTTGAGAAAAATTCGGCTGTTCGAGGTTATGTTCGATAACTGTTCGTGCACCAAAATCATAACTGGATTTTTTCTCAGTAATGATGAAAATTAATGTTAATACGCAGTTTGAGTGTACAGCGGGGCGGGGGGAGGGGCAGGGGATGGATCTCTGCAGGAATAATGAAGATCTCCATTTTTTTTTCTCTTTCCCGCATTTACAGTGTGGAGGTGCAATCTGTCAGCCTATCAGCAGCGCACACATGGAGCGAAGTGCTTTTTTTCACACAAGCAAGGGCATGTGTCATTGGCAGTGTATGTCACATGTCCTTGCCCTATAAGACCCAGCCATTTTCCCCGTCGCCACCATTTTCTCACTGCTGCAGCTGCGTGTTAGACGGCACCGCTGTTGCTGTGTGCGCTATACTTTGTTAATTTCAAGCCAATTTTCGCACAAATCTACAGATAGCTTGGGAGTAGGGAATAGTTGTGATTGCAGTCCTTTTAAGTACTAGGTTACAGCATTTCCTACGACTTTTATCAGGCTGGTCTGTGCTCTTAAATAGATAGGTTGTGGGAGTAAAGACTAATTGTAATTGCAGTTCTTTTCAGGACTAAGTTACATCAGTTCCTATCAGTTTTTGCCAGGCAGGTCTGTGCCAGTGCTGTGCAAGTTTTTTTCACAGCATTTGGCTGGATCTAGCAAAGCTAATCCTTTTCGGCCTATTGCAGAGTGTGTTAGTCAGTGGAGTAGCCTATCTGTGTTGCAGGATACACAACCTGTGTATAGAAAACCAATTTTTTTACTGCACCTAGTGAAGTAAAACCTTTTGGGCATAGCATCATTCTATTAGTCCATCTATACTGACCTCCATAAGGTTGCAAATTGAATATGATTTTTTTCTGCATCTAGCTCTGAAAAAATATTTGTCCTTCTAGCAGTGTGTGGGACTTGTTCTACTAGTCCATCTATACTGACCTCCATCAGGTTGCAAATTCAAAATAATTTTTTGTCTGCATCTAGCTCTGAAAAAATATTTGGGCTTCTAGCAGTGTGTGGGACTTGTTCTATTAGTCCATCTATACTGACCTCCATCAGGTTGCAAATTAAAAATATTTTTTTGTCTGCATCTAGCTCTGAAAAAATATTTGGCCTTCTAGCAGTGTGTGGGACTTGTTCTATTAGTCCATCTATACTGACCTCCATCAGGTTGCAAATTGAATATGATTTTTTCCTGCATCTAGCTCTTAAAAAAATATTTGTTCTTCTAGCAGTGTGTGGGACTTGTTCTACTAGTCCATCTATACTGACCTCCATCAGGTTGCAAATTAAAAATATTCTTTTGTCTGCATCTAGCTCTGAAAAAATATTTGGCCTTCTAGCAGTGTGTGGGACTTGGTCTATTAGTCCATCTATACTGACCTCCATCAAGTTGCAAATTAAAAATATTTTTTTGTCTGCATCTAGCTCTGAAAAAATATTGGGGATTCTAGCAGTGTGTGGGACTTGTTCTATTAGTCCATCTATACTGACCTCCATCAGGTTGCAAATAAAAAATAATATTTATCTGCATCTAGCTCTAAAAAAATATTTGGGCTTCTAGCAGTGTGTGGGACTTGTTCTATTAGTCCATCTATACTGACCTCCATCAGGTTGCAAATTAAAAATAATTTTTATCTGTATCTAGCTCTGAAAAATTATTTGACCTTCTAGCAGTGTGTGGGACTTGTTCTATTAGTCCATCTATACTGACCTCCATCAGGTTGCAAATTAAAAATAATTTTTTGTCTGCATCTAGCTCTGAAAAAATATTTGGCCTTCTAGCAGTGTGTGGGACTTGTTCTATTAGTCCATCTATACTGACCTCCATCAGGTTGCAAATTGAATATAATTTTTTTCTGCATCTAGCTCTGAAAAAATATTTGTCCTTCTAGCAGTGTGTGGGACTTGTTCTACTAGTCCATCTATACTGACCTCCATCCGGTTGCAAATTCAAAATAATTTTTATCTGCATCTAGCTCTGAAAAAATATTTGTCCTTCTAGCAGTGTGTGGGACTTGTTCTACTAGTCCATCTATACTGACCTCCATCAGGTTGCAAATTAAAAATATTTTTTTGTCTGCATCTAGCTCTGAAAAAATATTTGGCCTTCTAGCAGTGTGTGGGACTTGTTATAGACAGTATAGCTGGACTAATAGAACAAGTCCCACACACTGCTAGAAGCCCAAATATTTTTTCAGAGCTAGATGCAGACAAAAAATTATTTTGAATTTGCAACCTGATGGAGGTCAGTATAGATGGACTAGTAGAACAAGTCCCACACACTGCTAGAAGGACAAATATTTTTTCAGAGCTAGATGCAGAAAAAAATCATATTCAATTTGCAACCTTATGGAGGTCAGTATAGATGGACTAATAGAATGATGCTATGCCCAAAAGGTTTTACTTCACTAGGTGCAGTAAAAAAATTGGTATTCTATACACAGGTTGTGTATCCTGCAACACAGATAGGCTACTCCACTGACTAACACACTCTGCAATAGGCCAAAAAGGATTAGCTTTGCTAGATCCAGCCAAAATGCTGTGAAAAAAACTTGCACAGCACTGGCACAGACCTGCCTGGCAAAAACTGATAGGAACTGATGTAACTTAGTCCTGAAAAGAACTGCAATTACAATTAGTCTTTACTCCCACAACCTATCTATTTAAGAGCACAGACCAGCCTGATAAAAGTCGTAGGAAATGCTGTAACCTAGTACTTAAAAGGACTGCAATCACAACTATTCCCTACTCCCAAGCTATCTGTAGATTTGTGCGAAAATTGGCTTGAAATTAACAAAGTATAGCGCACACAGCAACAGCGGTGCCGTCTAACACGCAGCTGCAGCAGTGAGAAAATGGTGGCGACGGGGAAAATGGCTGGGTCTTATAGGGCAAGGACATGTGACATACACTGCCAATGACACATGCCCTTGCTTGTGTGAAAAAAAGCACTTCGCTCCGTGTGTGCGCTGCTGATAGGCTGACAGATTGCACCTCCACACTGTAAATGCGGGAAAGAGAAAAAAAAATGGAGATCTTCATTATTCCTGCAGAGATCCATCCCCTGCCCCTCCCCCCGCCCCGCTGTACACTCAAACTGCGTATTAACATTAATTTTCATCATTACTGAGAAAAAATCCAGTTATGATTTTGGTGCACGAACAGTTATCGAACATAACCTCGAACAGCCGAATTTTTCTCAAATCGTTCGTATTCGCCGAACGGCTCGAACACCGCCCAAAACAGCTCGAATTTGAGATTGACAAACAGTTCGAGTCGAACAACGCTCATCTCTATTCCTGAGGCGGACAGGTCTACAAAAATGGGGCTGTACCATAAGGCCCTTGTTGCGGAATTATTAAAAAAAATTACCATCTGAAAACGCTGGTGGCAGAGGGCACACTTCGTTGGACAACCAAGGAGTACAGGCGAGAGAGACACTCCATAAGGTTGCAAATTGAATATGAGTCTCATCATCGTCTTCCTCATTGTCTCCACCAACAGGAATTATAGTTTGGGAATGAGGGTCTACATTATGGTCAGAACCTTCAGCGTCTGGTCCTGGATCCGACTCATAAAGATTCTGGGAATCAGTGCAGATCATTTCCTCGTCTGGATTCACAGAAGCGCTGGAGCCGACCTCTGAGTCCCAGGCTATAGTATGAGTAAACAGCTCTGCAGACCCAACCAACTGTTCTACCTCATACTCAGACGGGCAGCTGGAGATTTGGGAGCTGTGAGGAAGCAAGTGCGATTGGGGTGACACCTTTGAGGACTGGAGTATTTGTGATGTTGAAGTTGATGTGGAAGAGAGCCCACTTAAAGGAGCACTTGATATCCGTTGAAGCACCTGCTGTTTTTGTGCCTCATCTGGAATTTGTAGCGATTGGCGTGGCCGTAAGAAAGGGATCTTATCACATTGTCCGCTAAAAGAAGTAGACATTTTAGTTTGGCTGGAAGATGGTCTTTCTTCTGCAGATGTTACTGTTGCTTTAACACCTATCCCACGGACACAACCTTTTTTCCCCTTCCCAACACGCCTATTCCCCTTTCCACCAGCAGCAGGCCTTTTTCCACTCATTTTGGTGGTTAACTAATTCACAACTCTGGAGTTGTTTGCACAAAAAAACAATGGATGGGAACCGAGCAGAGCTGAGTGGCCAAACTGTGGTATTAGGCCAAAACAATTGGCTGGGTTAGATGCAGAAAAAAATTATATTCAATTTGCAACCTGATGGAGGTCAGTATAGATGGACTAATAGAACAAGTCCCACACACAGCTAGAAGCCCAAATATTTTTTCAGAGGTAGATGCAGAAAAAAATTATATTCAGTTTGCAACCTGATGGAGGTCAGTATAGATGGACTAGTAGAACAAGTCCCACACACTGCTAGAAGGACAAATATTTTTTCAGAGCTAGATGCAGAAAAAAATCATATTCAATTTGTCATGCCCTTCTAAAATCCAAAAAGTGAGAAGCCGACACGTTCAGTCCGCTCCTGCCCGTGCCACCTCCGTGTCGCCGGGTTTGTGCCAGAGCCGCGGTGAACCCTGACGGCCAGCCCCCCTCTCCCAATACTGGTGCCTGTCCGCTGGTGGGTCGAGAGAGCCCCCCTGTGGTGGAGGCAGCTCTAAGCTTTTTAATTTAAATTGTCTCTCTAATTTGAATGAATACACTTTAAATCCATTTACAAGGATCTATTGGAGGGCAAGTCTCATGCCAGCAGCCGCATAATTCCAGCTCCAGTAGCGTCCACTAAAGCTGCTGCAGTTAAAAAGCTTTTATAAGGATCGAGCTCGGCTGTCCACCGCAAGGCATCCTACTGCCAGTCCCAGCCCCTATGCCTTGGGGTGCCTCCTGATGCTCTTCACTGAGTATCCCGTGGTCCCGAAGCATTTCCTTTGAAAAAATTAAGTGTCCAAACTACAGGTGGTGTAGCTTAACAGCCGGGATAATCCTCTGACTAGCAGACACTGCTACTAGGCACAAAGTATTTCCTGGGCTAGATGCAGTTAAAAATTTGTAATTAGATACTCTCGTTGGATGCTGAGAAAGCATTCCATAGAGTCTCCTGGCACGCCATATATGATTCTCTTAAAAAGCTTGGGGTAGGGGTCTAGGGGACCCTTTTATAGCCAAAATCACGGCCCTGTATCACAATACGTCACCTAGGCTGAAGATAAATAGAACTGTAGCACCCTGAGGGCTCGGTTGCTACAGAGGTATTGCACCTCACCCAGAGGTGTGATATCTCACTCTCAGGTAAGGATGGAGTGTGGATCAGGACCCGACACCTGCATGCATTACACCACATTGCCGTGGGTCAGGGCGACCAATATGCCTCTGAGATGGGCACGACAGTCCCTGTCCCTGGCTGGAGTGGGGGGAGGGAACACTGAGGAAGGGGAACCCTGTAGTGCAGGAGCAGGGAGGAAGCAGTTCCTGGGTGCATTGAGAAGGGAGTATAAAAGGTGGGCACCATCTTAGTTCAGTCCAGAGAAGTCTGAGCAGAAGTGGCAGGGAGCAGGGTCTCTGCATGAGCTCTGCTCCGGAGGCGGGCCTAGTAACAGAGTCCCAGGCCTGGAAGAGGGAGAAGGAAGGAAGAGGAGCGGAGAAGGCTCCAGGAACGAGGAATGAAGGGATCCCAGGGGTGCGGACGGGCGAGTCGCCACCGCACGCCCGAATCCACCTGCGTGGAGGGGTCAGGCCAAAGGGGGACACCGGTCCCCGAAACTAGTGGAGGCAGGAAACGACCCTCAGCTAGAAACCGGAGGCTGTGACATTTTATGTGGCGCAGTCCCTCGCTACACCCGCTAGGAAGGCACCACATAGGGTCAGGGAAACTGGCGCCAAGTTTACCAAGAGGAGGCCCGAGGCAGCCGGACAGAAGGGTTGGTAAGAAAGGCCAGACAAAGGACACACAAAAGGGGTCCTGTGAAGCGCTCCAAAGTTATCTGGGAGTTGTCTGAGCCCCTCACCTGGTGAGCACAGTACGACGTGGGCAGCCGTTACCTGCAGACGTGGTCTGGATAATAAGAACTGTGAGTAAAGGCCCTGGACTGCATCACTGACTCCGTGTCGTTACTGCTGCTGCCCTGCACCATTACCCCCAGCCTCCGCATACACTGCCCTGAGGCTATACTCCTCCCGTGGGGAGTTATGCTACGCTCTACTGCACCCACAACACCAGCCTCAGCGGTCTGCCCTGCAACGGCGGTTCACTCTGACCGCAATCCACGGGTGGCGTAGTCGGACATTTAAACATCAAAACCACATAAATAGTTCCGCCACTGGTTTGACCACCCTGAGCCACGGAACCGGGTCGCCGCCACGAAGACTACAACCACCAGCATCCACCAAAAAGGGTCCGGCTCCGGGTGTCCCAAGGCCCAGGGGGTGCATCAGAACATTTTCATCACCTTTCACAATCACCAATGGGACAAGGCAGGGATGTCCTCTGTCCCCTCTCTTATACATCCTAGTGACGGAGCACCTGCTCTCATCAATTCGACATAACCCCAATATTAGGTGGATTGAGGTGGGAGGCACCGAGTACAAGTGCTCTCTATTTGCTGATGATGTCCTAGTATATATCACTCAATCACATATATCCATCCATGCTGTTATGGCTGAAATAGATCACTTTGTTACATGGTCAAATTTTAAAATCAATGCAGCGAAGTCTGAGGCCCTCGATGTCTCCCTCCCCAAATCCATATAGGATTCCATCCAGTCCAACTTTCCATTTGCCTCGCCCTCACAGGGTATCAAATACTTAGGAATTCCTATTCATAGAGACCTCTCCCATCTATGTTATCTTAATTTTGGGCCCTTTATTGAACAACTCCATACAGACCACGGTTGGCAAGTTAGAACTGTAAGATTCACTACGTGAACCACTGGTGTTTTGTGGAAAAGCACATGTACACTGTGTTCCAAATTATTATGCAAAAAGTGTTTAGGAGTGATAAGGGAAGAATTTGTTTGTTTGTCAGTTAAACTCATTGATGGTGATGTGTGTCAGGGCTCTTTATATCACTGTAAGCAATTGCAGACACCTGTGCTAATTAGTTTGGCAGGTGTGTCCAATGAAAGGCAAGACTACTTAAGAAGGCTGTCTCACATTATTAAGCAGCCTACATTTTCTGCCAAAATGGGAAAGAAAAAGGATGTGTCGGCTGCTGAGAAGCAACAAATTGTGGAGTGTTTAGGTCAAGGCATGACTACAATCAACATTGTGCGATGATCAGGATGAAGTGTCTTGGCAATCAAGAAGTATGTAGCTGATTCACAGTACACACGTGTGCATGCTGATAAGGGCAAATTGAGGACTCTTTCCTACAGGCAATTACGTCAGGTTAAAAGAGCAGCGGCAAAAAGCCTTGTCATAGCAGCAGACAAGTTTTTGAAGCTGCTGGTGCCTCCAACGTCCCCCGAACAACAAGATGCAGGGTCCTTCAGAGGTTTGCAGCTGTGCATACGCCATCCTGTCGACCTCCTCTATCCACTTCACACAAGCAGAAACGGCTCCAGTGGGCCAAACATTACATGAAGACTGATTTCAAAACTGTTTTGTTCACGGATGAGTGCCGTGCAGCGCTCGATGGTCCAGATGGATGGAGCGGAGGATGGCTGGTTGATGGACACCCCACGCAAACACGGCTACAGCGCCAACAAGGAGGAGGTTGAGTAATGTTTTGGGCTGGAATCATGGGGAGAGAGATTGTCGGCCCCTTTAGGATCCCTAAAGGCGCTAAAGATGAACTCCATAATGTATGTGGATTTTCTCAAACAGCACTTCCTGCCATGGTTCAAGAAGAAGAACAGTGTATTTCACAGCAAGATAATTTTTTTGCATGATAATGCACCATCTCATGCTGCACATAAAACATCTGCATCTCTGGCTGATATGGGCATAAAAGGGGACAAACTTATGGTGTGACCCCCATGCTCCCCTGACCTCTACCCCATTCAGAACCTCTGGAGCATCATCAAAAGGAGTGTCTATGATGGCGGGAGGCAGTTCACATCTAAGCAACAGCTCTGGGAGGGTATTCTGTCCTCATGCAAAACAATTGAAGCAGAAACCATCCAAAACCTGACAAATTCAATGGACGAGAGAGTTCAGAAGCTCCTTTCGAACAAGGGGTCGTATGTGAAAATGTAACATCACCTAGAATAAAGTTTTGAGTTGAAAACTGTTTGATTTCAGTTTCTAATAACCTGCTAATGCTTATAATTTCAAAAATGACCATTTTTTTGGTCTTTATTAAAATGAAAAGGTTGATCGAAAAGTTTGGGGGATCTAAGAGTGTGGCAACCCAGTAGTCATGATTACTTCGAATTCTGACAATATGAGGGTCATGTTGCAGGTAGTGCAGCAAGAAGGCACTTATGTGTCTTGCGCATCTCGGAGCCCCAAAATTATTTTCTGGGCTAGATGCAGCTAAAAATTATTATTAATTTTAAATCTGGTGGAGCTTAGTATAGATGGCCTAATAGGATCAGTGCTGCACACTGCTACAAAGCCCAAATTATTTTCCAGTCAAGATACAGATAAACATGATTAGTAATTTTAAATCTGGTGGAGCTTATTATAGATGGCCTAATAGAATCAGTGCTGCACACTGCTACAAAGCCCAAATTATTTTCCAGCCAAGATACAGATAAACATGATTAGTAATTTGAAAGCTTAAAACGGTTGGTAGGGTGATTTTAACCAATCATCAAGCTTTTACTCTCCCCAGGATGACACAGGGGTAGAAAAGTCGTTTCAGATCCATGATTTGTTAATCTTTATGAACGTGAGTCTATCTACATTATCATTGGAGAGCCGCGTGCGCTTATCTGTCAGCACACCACCAGCAGCGCTGAACACACGTTCAGACAGAACGCTGGCTGCGGGGCATGACAAGATCTCCAAGGCGTAAGTGGCTAGCTCCGACCATTTATCCAGATTGGAAGCCCAAAAAGAGCAAGGGTCCAGTGACACAGTCATGGCTTCAATGTTTACTTGGAGATACTCCTGTACCATCGTCTCTAGGCGTTGACTATGTGTCAGACTTCTTGTCTCCTGTGGCCTTGCAAAGGATGGGCTAAAAAAGTGGTGAAATGATTCCGCAAAATTGATGTTACCAGCAGATACTGTGGTTCTGTTACGGTTTGAGTGCTGAACACTTGACGGTCCCACGGTTGGCAAGTTGGAACTGTGAGATTCACTACGTGCACCACTGGTGTTTTGTGGAAAAGCAAATGTAAGATTCTGCAACAGTCTCTGCTGATACTCCTGCATGCGTGCATCCCTTTCTATGGCAGGAATAATTTCTGTAAATTTACTTTTGTACCGGGGATCTAACAGTGTGGCAACCCAGTAGTCAGGATTATTTCTAATTCTCACAATTCGAGGGTCATGTTGCAGGTAGTGCAGCAAGAAGGCACTCATGTGTGTTGCGCATCCAGGAGCACCAAGTCCCTGTTGTGTTGGTGGCGAGGTAACAATCATGCTTCCTTCCTCTGTCCTCTCCCCGCAACCTCGCACAACAGAAATGTGATCAAGGTCTCCCTCATCTGATGAGTCTTCCATCAGTTCGTCCTCCACTTCTTCCTGGCTCCTGCACCTTCCTCACTAGTTTGGCTGCTACCATGCGCCCTGGTAAAACCATCTCCCCCACCCTCACAGGCCTGCCGCCTTGGTGCTGCCAACCGTCTGGACCTTGCAGATGTTAGCCCTTCCGCATACAACTCCTCCTCCTCTACTTCCTCCACCTCCTCTTGTGCCACCACCTGACTCCGAATTCTGTTTAACATGTGCTCCAGCATGTAAATCACCGGAATAGTCATGCTGATAATGGCATCGTCAGCACTAAACATCTTCGTCGCCATTTCAAAACTGTGCAGAAGGGTGCATAGGTCCCTGATCTGAGACCACTCCTCCAGCGTGATTTGCCCCACCTCTGGATCTCGTTGGCCCAGGCTATACGTCAGAACGTATTGCACCAGGGCTTGTCGGTGCTGCCACAGTCGCTGCAACATGTGCAGAGTTGAATTCCACCGGGTAGGCACATCGCATTTTAGCCGGTGAAGTGGCAGGCCCAACGACTTCTGTAGAGATGTAAGTCTCTGAGCTGCGGGATGCGAACGGCAGAAGTGAGCACACAGCGACCGTGCCCTCTGCAGAAGGCCATCTAGTCTGGGATAGTGGGCTAAAAATTGCTGGACAACCAGGTTCAACACGTGAGCCATACAAGGCACGTGTGTGACATTGCCCCGGCGAAGGGCCGCACCCAGGTTTGCAGCATTGTCGCACACGGCCTTCCCTGGTTTCAGGTCCAGTGGAGACAACCATTCATGAAATTGGTTCTCCAGAGCTGACCACAACTCCTCAGCTGTGTGACTCACATTTCCCAGACATTTCAAAGTAAAAACCGCCTGATGACGTTGAGCCCTACTGCCAGCATAGTAAAGAGGTGTGCAGGATCCCTTCTGCACAGTTAGAAAGCTTGTGGCATGACCAGACAGGCTTTGGGTGCAGGTGGAAGACCGAGAATAGGTTGAGGAGGCAGAAGCAGTGGAGGAACTTTGAGATAAAGAGGATTGACGCACAACTCGTGGGGACGGCAAGACTTGGACAGCAGCCCCTTGTCCTGCTGTCACCATAGTTACCCAGTGCCCAGTCAGCGACATGTAACGCCCCTGTCCATGCCTACTCGTCCAAGTGTCTGTGGTGAAATGCACCCTGTCACACACAGAGTTTCTCAAAGAAGCGGTGATGTTGTGTGCGACATGCTGGTGGAGCGTAGGCACACCTTTCTTTGAGAAGTAGTGCCGACTGGGCATCTGGTACTGGGGCACTGCGACGGACATAAGGTCTCGAAAATCCTCTGTGTCCACCAGGCGGAAAGGCAGCATTTCTGTAGCCAAGAGCTTGCAGATGGTGAAATTCAACCTCTTAGCTTTCTCATGGCTAGGAGGAAATGGTATTTTACTTGTCCACATCTGAGGGACCGAGGGCTGGCTATTGTGCTTAGACGGGGTTGATAAGGGTGTCCCCGGCAAACTGCCGGTCTGTGAGGAAGATGCAGGCGGACATGTTAGGTTGCCTTGATCCAAAGGTGGTGCTATCGATGTCGGACAGCACTCAACACCAGCTGGTGTTACCACCTCCAAAGAAAATGATGACCTGCCAATCACGCTGGCTGTTGCGGGTAAAGAGGTGGCAGGTCTGCGCCCCAAAACAGGTGTGACTGCTGTCCCCCCAGTCACAGAGGATGAAGAGGCCGCGGATGCACAAGATATGGCAGACGGTGGTTGGCCCGGCCGGCTAGGCCGCATTGTAGCACACTGAGCTTCCCACTGCAACTTATGCTTCATGTCCATGTGCCGGTTCATGCATGAAGTACTCAAACTATGTATTTTTTGGCCTCTACTTAGCTTTTGCTGACAAATGTTACAGATAACACAAGTTGGGTCATCTTTATCGATCTGAAAAAATGCCCAGGCTATGCAAGGCTTAGCACCCATGCGACCTGAAGAGCCACCACGACTTGTGGTGAGAGGCAGAGTTGTGTTTGAGGATGCAGTTGTTGACGTGCTTCCAGTACTACGTCTCTGTCCAGGAAGACGCAACCTGACCTCGTCGTCACTAGCATCTTCCTCCACCTCCTCTGCTGACCTCATCTCTTGGCTGACTGTGGGTTGACAGTAAGTGGGATCTCCAACCTCATCATCATCACCCTGTGCGTTATCACACTCGTCGTCCTCAGAGCCAACCTGTTCCTGCCCTGACAAAAAACTAAAGTTGTCACTCCAATCAGGTATTTGAGTCTCATCATCGTCTTCCTCATTGTCTCCACCAACAGGAGTTACAGTTTGGGAATGAGGGTCTACAATATGGTCAGAACCTTCTGCGTCTGGTCCTGGATCCGACTCAAAGATTCTGGGCATCAGTGCAGATCATTTCCTCGTCTGGATTCACAGAAGCGCTGGAGTCGACCTCTGATTCCCAGGCTATAGTATGAGTAAACAGCTCTGCAGACTCAACCATCTGTTCTACCTCATACTCAGACGGGCAGCTGGAGATTTGGGAGCTGTGAGGAAGCAAGTGCGATTGGGGTGATACCTTTGAGGACTGGAGTATGTGTGATGTTGAAGTTGATGTGGAGGAGAGCCCACTTAAAGGAGCACTTGATATCCGTTGAAGCACCTGCTGTTTTTGTGCCTCATCTGGAATTTGTAGCGATTGGCGTGGCCGTAAGAAAGGGATCTTATCACATTGTCCGCTAAAAGAAGTAGACATTTTAGTTTGGCTGGAAGATGGTCTTTCTTCTGCAGATGTTACTGTTGCTTTAACACCTACCCCACGGACACAACCTTTTTTCCCCTTCCCAACATGCCTATTCCCCTTTCCACCAGCAGCAGGCCTTTTTCCACTCATTTTGGTGGTTAACTAATTCACAACTCTGGAGTTGTTTGCACAAAAAAACAATGGATGGGAACCGAGCAGAGCTGAGTGGCCAAACTGTGGTATTAGGCCAAAACTATTGGCTGGGTTAGATGCAGAAAAAAATTATATTCAATTTGCAACCTGATGGAGGTCAGTATAGATGGACTAATAGAACAAGTCCCCCACACAGCTAGAAGCCCAAATATTTTTTCAGAGGTAGATGCAGAAAAAAATTGTATTCAGTTTGCAACCTGATGGAGGTCAGTATAGATGGACTAATAGAACAAGTCCTACACACAGCTAGAAGCCCAAATATTTTTTCAGAGGTAGATGCAGAAAAAAATTATATTCAGTTTGCAACCTGATGGAGGTCAGTATAGATGGACTAATAGAACAAGTCCCACACACAGCTAGAAGCCCAAATATTTTTTCAGAGGTAGATGCAGAAAAAAATTATATTCAGTTTGCAACCTGATGGAGGTCTGTATAGATGGATTAATAGAACAAGTCCCACACACAGCTAGAAGCCCAATATTTTTTCAGAGGTAGATGCAGTGAAAAAATATTTTCAGTTTGCAACCTGATGGAGGTCAGTATAGATGGACTAATAGAGAAAGTCCCACACACTGCTAGAAGGCCAAATATTTTTTCAGAGCTAGATGCAGACAAAAAATGATTTTTAATTTGCAACCTGATGGAGGTCAGTATAGATGGACTAATAGAGAAAGTCCCACACACTGCTAGAAGGCCAAATATTTTTTCAGAGCTAGATGCAGAAAAAAATTATATTCAGTTTGCAACCTGATGGAGGTCAGTATAGATGGACTAATAGAACAAGTCCCACACACAGCTAGAAGCCCAAATATTTTTTCAGAGGTAGATGCAGAAAAAAATTATATTCAGTTTGCAACCTGATGGAGGTCTGTATAGATGGATTAATAGAACAAGTCCCACACAAAGCTAGAAGCCCAATATTTTTTCAGAGGTAGATGCAGAAAAAAAATATATTCAGTTTGCAACCTGATGGAGGTCAGTATAGATGGACTAATTGAATGATTCTATGCCCAAAAGATTTTACTTCACTAGGTGCAGTAAAAAAATTGGTATTCTATACACAGGTGGTATATCTTGCAACACAGATAGGCTACTCCACGACTAACACACTCTGCAATAGGCCAAAAAGGATTAGCTTTGCTAGATTCAGCCAAATGCTGTGAAAAAAACTTGCACAGCACTGGCACAGACGTGCCTGGCAAAAACTCATAGGAACTGATGTAACCTAGTCCTATAAAGGACTGCAATTACAATTAGTCTTTACTCCCACAATCTATCTATTTAAGAGCACAGACCTGCCTGATAAAAGTCGTAAGAAATGCTGTAACCTAGTCCTTAAAAGGACTGCAATCACAACTATTCCCTACTCCCAAGCTATCTGTAGATTTGTGCGAAAATTGGCTTGAAATTAACAAGGTATAGCGCACACAGCAACAGCGGTGCCGTCTAACACGCAGCTGCAGCAGTGAGAAAATGGTGGCGACGGGGAAAATGGCTGGGTCTTATAGGGCAAGGACATGTGACATACACTGCCAATGACACATGCCCTTGCTTGTGTGAAAAAAAGCACTTCGCTCCGTGTGTGCGCTGCTGATAGGCTGACAGATTCCACCTCCCCACTGTAAATGCGGGAAAGAGAAAAAAAAATGGAGATCTTCATTATTCCTGCAGAGATCCATCCCCTGCCCCTCCCCCCACCCCGCTGTACACTCAAACTGCGTATTAACATTAATTTTCATCATTACTGAGAAAAAATCCAGATATGATTTTGGTGCACGAACAGTTATCGAACATAACCTCGAACAGCCGAATTTTTCTCAAATCGTTCGTGTTCGCCGAACGGCTCGAACACCGCCCAAAACAGCTCGAATTTGAGATTGGCGAACAGTTCGAGTCGAACAACGCTCATCTCTAGTGCTGACAGATAAGCGCACGCGGCTCTCCACTGATAATGTAGACAGACTCACGTTCATAAAGATGAACAAATCATGGATCCGAAACGACTTTTCTACCCCTGTGTCATCCTGGGGAGAGTAAAAGCTTTACGATTGGTTAAAATCACCTCACCAACCGTTTTAAGCTTTCAAATTACTAATCATGTTTATCTGTATCTTGGCTGGAAAATTATTTGGGCTTTGTAGCAGTGTGCAGTACTGATTCTATTAGGCCATCTATACTAAGCTCCACCAGATTTAAAATTACTAATCATGTTTATCTGTATCTTGGCTGGAAAATAATTTGGGCTTTGTAGCAGTGTGCAGTACTGATTCTATTAGGCCATCTATACTAAGCTCAACCAGATTTAAAATTAATAATTATTTTTAGCTGCATCTAGCCCGGAAAATAATTTTGGGGCTCCGAGATGCGCAAGACACATAAGTGCCTTCTTGCTGCACTACCTGCAACATGACCCTCAGATTGTCAGAATTCGAAGTAATCCTGACTACTGGGTTGCCACACTCTTAGATCCCCCACACTCTCCGATCAACCTTTTAATTTTAATAAAGACCAAAAAAATGGTCATTTTTGAAATGATAAGCATTAGCAGGTTATTAGAAACTGAAATCAAACAGTTTTCAACTCAAAACTTTATTCTAGGTGATGTTACATTTGCACATACGACCCCTTGTTCGAAAGGAGCTTCTGAACTCTCTCGTCCATTGAATTTGTCAGGTTTTGGATGGTTTCTGCTTCAATTGTTTTGCATGAGGACAGAATACCCTCCCAGAGCTGTTGCTTAGATGTGAACTGCCTCCCGCCATCATAGACACTCCTTTTGAAGATGCTCCAGAGGTTCTGAATGGGGTAGAGGTCAGGGGAGCATGGGGGTCACACCATAAGTTTGTCCCCTTTTATGCCCATATCAGCCAGAGATGCAGGTGTTTTATGTGCAGCATGATACGGTGCATTATCATGCATAAAAATGATCTTGCTGTGGAATACACGGTTCTTCTTCTTGAACCATGGCAGGAAGTGCTGTTTGAGAAACTCCACATACATTATGGAGTTCATCTTTACCCCTTCAGGGATCCTAAAGGGGCCAACAATCTCTCTCCCCATGATTCCAGCCCAAAACATTACTCCACCTCCTCCTTGTTGGCGCTGTAGCCGTGTTTGCATGGGGTGTCTATCAACCAGCCATCCTCCACTCCATCCATCTGGACCATCGAGCGTTGCACGGCACTCATCCGTGAACAAAACAGTTTTGAAATCAGTCTTCATGTAATGTTTGGCCCACTGGAGCCGTTTCTGCTTGTGTGAAGTGGATAGAGGAGGTCGACAGGATGGCGTATGCACAGCTGCAAACCTCGGGGGACGTTGGAGGCAACAGCAGCTTCAAAAACTTGTCTGCTGCTATGACAAGGCTTTTTTGCCGCTGCTCTTTTAACCTGACGTAATTGCCTGTAGGAAAGAGTCCTCAATTTGCCCTTATCAGCACGCACACATGTGTACTGTGAATCAGCTGCATACTTCTTGATTGCCAAGACACTTCATCCTGATCATCGCACAATGTTGATTGTAGTCATGCCTTGACCTAAACACTCCACAATTTGTTGCTTCTCAGCAGCCGACACATCCTTTTTCTTTCCCATTTTGGCAGAAAATGTAGGCTGCTTAATAATGTGGGACAGCCTTCTTAAGTAGTTTTGCCTTTCATTGGACACACCTGCCAAACTAATTAGCACAGGTGTCTGCAATTGCTTACAGTGATATAAAGAGCCCTGACACACATCACCATCAATGAGTTTAACTGACAAACAAACAAATTCTTCCCTTATCACTCCTAAACACTTTTTGCATAATAATTTGGAACACAGTGTACATGTGCTTTTCCACAAAACACCAGTGGTTCACGTAGTGAATCTTACAGTTCTAACTTGCCAACCGTGGTCTGTATGGAGTTGTTCAAAAAAGGGCTCAAAATTAAGATAACATAGATGGGAGAGGTCTCTATGAATAGGAATTCCTAAGTATTTGATACCCTGTGAGGGCCAGGCGAAGGGAAAGTTGGACTGGTTGGAATCCTGTATGGATTTGGGGAGGGAGACATCGAGGGCCTCAAACTTCGCTGCATTGATTTTAAAATTTGACCATGTAACAAAGTGATCTATTTCAGCCATAACAGCATGGATGGATATATGTGATTGAGTGATATATACTAGGACATCATCAGCAAATAGAGAGCACTTGTACTCGGTGCCTCCCACCTCAATCCACCTAATATTGGGGTTATGGCGAATTGATGAGAGCAGGTGCTCCGTCACTAGGATGTATAAGAGAGGGGACAGAGGACATCCCTGCCTTGTCCCATTGGTGATTATGAAAGGTGATGAAAATGTTCTGACGCGCCCCCTGGGCCTTGGGACACCCGGAGCCGAACCCTTTTTGGTGGATGCTGGTGGTTGTAGTCTACGTGGCGGCGACCCAGTTCCGTAGCTCAGGGCGGTCAAACCAGTGGCGGAACTATTTATGTGGTTTTGATGTTTAAATGTCCGACTATGCCACCCATGGATTGTGGTCAGAGTGAACCGCCGCTGCGGGGCAGACCGCTGAGGCTGGTGTTGTAGGTGCACCAGAGCGTAGCATAACTCCCCACAGGAGGAGTATAGCCTCAGGGCAGTGTATGCGGAGGATGGGGGTGATGGTGCAGGGCAGCAGCAGGAACGACACGGAGTCAGTGATGCAGTCCAGGGCCTTTACTCACAGTTCTTATTATCCAGACCACGTCTGCAGGTAACGGCTGCCCACGTCGTACTGTGCTCACCAGGTGAGGGGCTCAGACAACTCCCAGATAGCTTTGGAGCCCTTCACAGGACCCCCTTTGTGTGTCCTTTGTCTGGCCTTTCTTACCAACCCTTCTGTCCAGCTGCCTCGGGCCTCCTCTTGGTAAACTTGGCGCCAGTTTCCCTGACCCTATGTGGTGCCTTCCTAGCGGGTGTAGCGAGGGGCTGCCCACATAAAATGTCACAGCCTCCGGTTTCTAGCTGAGGGTCGTTTCCTGCCTCCACTAGTTTCGGGGACCGGTCTCCCCCTTTGGCCTGACCCCTCCACGCAGGTGGATTCGGGCGTGCGGTGGCGACTCGCCCGTCCGCACCCCTGGGATCCCTTCGTTCTTCGTTCCTGGAGCCTTCTCCGCTCCTCTTCCTTCCTTCTCCCTCTTCCAGGCCTGGTCCTCTATTACTAGGCCCGCCTCCAGAGCAGAGCTCATGCAGAGCCCCTGCTCCCTGTCACTTCTGCTCAGACTTCTCTGCACTGAACTAAGATGGTTCCTCCCTGCTCCTGCACTACAGGGTTCCCCTTCCTCAGTGTTCCCTCACCCTACTCCAGCCAGGGACAGGGACTGTCATGCCCATCTCAGGGGCATATTGGTCGCCCTGCCCCACGGCAATGTGGTGTAATGCATGCAGGTGTCGGGTCCTGATCCACACTCCATCCTTACCTGAGAGTGAGATATCACACCTCTGGGTGAGGTGCAATACCTCTGTAGCAACTGAGCACTCAGGGTGCTACAGCTCCATTTATCTTCAGCCTAGGTGACGCATTGCGATACAGGGCCGTGATTTTGGCTATAAAGGGGTCCCCTAGACCCCTACCCCAAACTTTTTAAGAGAATAATATATGGCGTGCCAGGAGACTCTATGGAATGCTTTCTCACAATCCAACGAGAGTATCTAATTTCAAATTTTTAACTGCATCTAGCCCAGGAAATACTTTGTGCCTAGTAGCAGTGTCTGCTAGTCAGCGGATTATCCCGGCTGTTAAGCAAGCTACACCACCTGCAGTTTGGACACTTAATTTTTTCAAAGGAAATGCTTCGGGACCACGGGATACTCAGTGAAGAGCATCAGGAGGCACCCCAAGGCATAGGGGTTGGGACTGGCAGTAGGATGCCTTGCGGTGGACAGCCGAGCTCGATCCTTATAAAAGCTTTTTAACTGCAGCAGCTTTAGTGGACGCTACTGGAGCTGGAATTATGCGGCTGCTGGCATGAGACTTGCCCTCCAATAGATCCTTGTAAATGGATTTAAAGTGTATTCATTCAAATTAGAGAGACAATTTAAATTAAAAAGCTTAAAGCTGCCTCCACCACAGGGGGGCTCGCTCAACCCACCAGCGGACAGGCACCAGTATTGGGAGAGGGGGGCTGGCCGTCAGGGTTCACCGCGGCTCTGGCACAAACCCGGCGACACGGAGGTGGCACGGGCAGGAGCGGACTGGCCGTTTCGGCTTCTCACTTTTTGGATTTTAGAAGGGCATGACATGCCTATATCTGGGTCTCTCCCTCCTTTTACTCCTCCACCTGTTTTCTTTTCGCATGACTATATGTACTTGTCACTTTTCCATGTGTTAGTTTTGTCTTCTGAGCAGTTTGTCAGCTTTTGGACACCTTTGAAGGTGTTTTCTATGTGTTTCTATGTGTTTTGTTTGCCTGCCATTGGTTTTAACGGTGTTCGAAGGTGTTCGACGAACAGTTCGACGAACAGTTCGGCGAACACACGGGTGTTCGATGAACCGAACCGAACTCGAACACTACGGGGGTGGCTCAACACTACTCAGGAATAAGAGATATAAAGTTCTCCTTGTAGCGTGGGTCTAGAAGTGTCACCAACCAGTAATGACTGTCACCCAAAGTTTTGAGAACGCGAGGGTCATGGGAAAGGCAGCGTAACATAAACTCGGCCATGCGTGCCAGACTACTAACAGCAAGACTTCCGTGTCCTCACCAAGAGGATGACTGACCATGCTCTCCTCCTCCTCCTCTCTGTCCTCTGGCCATCCACGTTGAACAGACGGTATGACAGCTGTGCTGGTAGTACCTTCTAAAGTGCATGAAACTAACTCCTGTCCTTCCTCCTCCTCCTCTTCCTCATTGTCACCCAATCCACGTTGGGATGAGATGAGGCTTGGCTTTGTGTAATCACCCTGTATGGTTCCTTGCTCCATCTCATTATGCTCTGCCTGCAATGCATCCTCTTTGATTGTGAGCAGACAGCGTTTCAGAAGACAGAGAAGCGGGATGGTGACGCTAATTATGGCGTCATCGCCGCTCACCATCTTGGTGGAGTCCTCAAAGTTTTGGAGGATGGTACATATGTCTGACATCCATGTCCACTCCTGAGGTCTTATGTGTGGAGTCTGATCTGAATACTGATGGCCTTGTTGATGCTGGAACTCAACAACTGCCCTCATCTGCTCACAAATCCATCCCAACATCTGCAGTGTAGAGTTCCAATGTGTGGGGACATCACACACCAGTCTGTGAGCTGGAAGCTGCAAACGCTGCTGAAACACTGCAAGGGCAGCGGAAGCTGTAGCTGACTTTCTAAAATGGGCACACAGGCGGCGTACTTTAACAAGAAGATCCGGCAGCTCCGGGTAGGATTTGAGAAACTGCTGAACCACGAGGTTAAGCACATGGGCCAGGCAAGGTACGTGTGTGAGCTCGCCTCCCCTCAGAGCCACCACTAGGTTCCGGCCATTGTAACACATGACCCTGCCTGGCTGTAGGTTCAGCAGTGTGAGCCACAGATCTGCCTGCTCTTTCAGAGCTGTCCACAACTCTTCAGCATTGTGTGGTTTGTCATGTAAGCATATTAGCTTCAGCACAGCCTGTTGCCGCTTGGCCGAGGCAGTGGTGCAGTGCTTCCAGCTCTTGACTGATGTGGTCATTTCGGAGATGGTGGCTGAAGAGGAGGAGGAGGCTGAGGAGGATGAGGTGCAGGAGCTGTAGACCGTGGGGGCAACCCTGATTGACATAGGGCCCGCAATCCTTGGAGTCGGGAGGACGTGTTCCGTCCCAAGGTCCGACTGGGTCCCGGCTTCTACTATGTTAACGCAGTGTGCCATCAGCGAGATGTACCATCCCTGAAACAAGCACTTGTCCACGTGGACTTTACCGGTAACTGCGTTGTTGAGAGCACGGCTAATGATTTGAGACATGTGCTTGTGTAATGTGGGGATGGCACACAGGGAGAAATAGTGGCGGCTGGGGACTGAGTACCGAGGGATGGCCACCGCCGTCAGTTTGCAGAATGCTTCCGTCTCCATGAGCCTAAAAGGCAACATTTCGAGCGCAAGCAGTCATGAAATGTGAAAATTTAGTAGTGGGGCCTGTGGGGCGTTGGCTGCATATTTGCGCTTGCGTTCCAAGGACTGGGGTATGGACAACTGAACGCTGCGCTGGGACAAGGACATGGACGATCTTCCTGATGCTGCTACTTGAGAGTGTTCAACGACAGGTGAAAGGCAGGAGGCGTCTTCGCATGCACCATGGACAGGGGATTGGCTTGCATGCACAACAGCGGAAGAAGCAATGGTGCCACCCGCAGACACTGTTCATGGACCCTGGGGTTCGGCCCACAAATTCAGGTGCCTTGCTGCCATGTGCCTGATCAGGCTGGTCGTTTTGCCACTCCTGCTGATGCTGGCCTGGCAGGTGGTGCAAATGGCCTTTTTGGGGTTATCGGCAGAGTCTTTAAAAAACAACCAGACTCGGGAAGACCTAACAGTTGTACTGGCAACTTCCTTCGTGTTGGTGTTACAGGGAACGGTTGCCTGCCTTCTGTCTGCGGCCACCACACTACTTCTTCCTGCCTGTTGGGGTGCTCTGCCTACCTCCCCCTGTGTGCTGCTGTCCTCGCTCTGCATGTCCTCCTGCCAGGTTGGGTCAGTTACTATATCATCCATCACCTCGTCTTCCACTTCTGCACCCAGGTCCTCCTCCTGACTTTCTGGCAATTGTGTCTCATCATCGTCCACCTCTTGGGACACTTTCCCACTGTCGCCTTCGTGTGACCGTGGCTGCTCAAATATTTGGGCATCGCTACATGCAATCTCCTCTTGCCCCGCTTCAAGTGGACTGGGCGAGAGGCCCGAATCTATAAATGGAAAAGTGAACTGCTCTTCAGAGTGTCCAAGTGTGGGATCAGTAGTCTCTGGGTACTGGGCATCGTGGGAGGAAGGAGGATCAGGGTGAGGAATATGCAGTACAGACTCATGGCTACTGAGACTTGACCGTGTGGAAGACAGGTTGGTGGTGGTGGTGGCTAAGTGACTGGAAGCATTATCCGCTATCCAACCAACAACCTTTTGACACTGCTCTGGGTTCAATAGTGGTGTGTTGCGGTCCCCTAGAAATTGGGACAGGAAGGTCAGGAGAGAAGATGTGGGTGTTTGTTGTGGCACAATTTCGGCTTGTCCACGGCCTTGTCCTCGGCCTCTGCATGCACCATTACCATCACATCCAGTTCCCCGTCCCTTGCCACGTGCCTTGCCCATTTTAAATGGAGGACAGTATCTTCCACGCTCACTACAAATGACTGAGTTTGGAGCGAATTTATATGTGATCCGTGTGACGGAGAAAACAGAGTTTTAAATACCTGGCCTATAGGTAAGTAGTTTGACCAGCAAACTGCTGTGAATTGCTTCACTGACACACTGAAATTTTTTTTTAATGGAGGCCACAAATGGCGGTATTTTCTGAAAACGTATATGTAATCCGTGTGATGGAGAAAACACAGTTTTAAATACCTAGCCTGTAGGTAACTGTTTTGAACAGCAAACTAGTGTCAAAAACTTTGCTGACACACTGAAAAAAATTTTTAATGGAGGCCAGAAATGGCAGTATTTTCTGAAAACGTATATGTAATCCGTGTGACGGAGAAAATGCGGTTTTAAATAGCTGGATTTGTAGCGCTGTAAATGTGGAAAGGACCTGGCTGTATTCTGCAGTGCCAACAAGCAAATGGCGCAGAAAAACCGTGTTCTCTGGATTGCTTTTTAAGCAAATAATGAGGATTAAGATGCAAAAAAAAATATTCCTGGCCCCTGAGACCTGGCTTATTTCCAGAAATATCTAACAGCAGCAGCCGACAGAACTGGAATGGAGCCTCTTGTGCTCTGTGCACTGCAGTCTGCTATATATACTGCCTGCCTATATACACTACCTGCCTGATATCTCTGCAGATGGATTAGTTAGTCCTCAAAAGGAATGCTTGTTAAGATGGATATGTGTAATGTACGGTTTTCTCCCTACTCTACCTAATACACAAGCAAATCTCTCCCTGACACAGCAGCAGCTCTCCCTACACTGTCTGATCCGGAGTGACTGTGACGAGCATGGCGGCGCCAGGTCTGATATACACCTGATGATGCTGTGCGGCCAGCCAATCACTGTAATGCCCACAACCAACACGGCTACGGCATTACAGTGCATGGCAGGCAATCCCTGCATGTTCATTGGCTCTCTAAAGAGCGCCAAACATGCAGGGAGGGGACCCGAGTTCCCGCCTGAGCAACCTGGAAATACTCGCCGAGCGCTGAGCTTGTCGAGCACCCTGATGCTCGGGCGAGTACCGAGTAGTGGCGAGCTCATCACTAGTCCCTATATTGGTATATATCCAAATTGCTTAGAGTTAGTCGATTCCAGACAAATGTGCACACGTCTTCTAACACCAGAGAGGAAGAAGTGCTACTCTTGCTCAAGCCTTCACAAGGAGTAATGAATATCTCCGGCACCTTCCTCTGGCACACAGAAGGTATTTATACACCCAGGCCAGGGTGTTATTTAGCCAGAGGAAGCTAGCTGCTGGGTCCTAGAGAGACATCTTCTAAGAAGTTGTCTGTAATGCCAAACAAAGAGATTTCCTGCAACCAACTGCAGGGCGACTGTCTGTCACTTCTGACACACCGACCATTTGGAAAAATCAGACCCCTTCTTAGTCATGTCAGTGAGGGGTTTCACAATTACTGAGTAATTTTGGGTGAATTTCCAGTAAAAATGAGTAAAGCACAGAAAACGCTGTAGAGCCTTCAGGTTACCGGGACAGTCTCAATCAACGACTGCACGGATCTTCTACGGATCCATCCGAAAACCCGAAGATGACAACAAGTACCCCAAAAACTGCACCTCCTGAACAGCGAAAACACATTTTTCCAGTATGGCATAGTTTGTTATCCCTTAATATCTGGAGCACCTGTTTAATGTGCCCCCAATGTGTCTTAATATCAGATAAGTAAACCAAAATATCGTCCAGATAGACCACCACAAACCTGCCCACCAAATGATGGAAAATATCATTTATGAAATGCTGGAATACCGCAGGTGCATTGGTCAACCCGAAAGGCATAACCAGACTCTTGAAATGCCCTTCTGGGGTTTTGAACGCTGTTTTCCATTTGTCCCCTTCTCTGATTCTAATCAGATTGTGGGCTCCCCTTAAATCTAACTTGGAGAATACCTTAGCTCCTACAACCTGGCTGAACAAATCAGGAATCAGAGGAAGAGGGTTTGGATCACGGATGGTAATTTGATTTAATTCCCGGAAATCTAAACAGGGAAGTAGATCGCCATCTTTTTTCTTCACAAAGAAGAACCCTGCCATCACGGGCGAGGATGAGGGTCTGATATGTCCCTTCTCCAGACTTTCCGCAATAAAATCATCCTTCATGGCTTGTCTCTCAGGGCCAGAAAGATTATACAGTCTGGACTTTGGTAGTTTAGCTGCGGGGGTCAGGTTAATAGAACAGTCATATGCACGGTGAGGAGGCAATTCCTGACACCCCCTCTCAGAAAAAACAACCTCAAAATCAAACAGAAAAGTGTAGCACCCTGAGGATTCGGCTGCTACAGGGGTATTGCACCTCAACCCAGAGGTGTGATATTCCACTCCCGGGTAAGGATGGAGTGTGGATCTGAGTTCGGTAGGCTGCATGCACTACATACATCCCATTTCCGAGGAACAGACCAACGGTACTCCCACTTAGAAATGTGCAGGTACGACCGAGTCTGTTCCTGGCTGGAGTGGGAGGGGGGTGGTACATCCCATGTAGTGTAGGGGCAGATAGGGGGAGCAGTCTGGGTAGTGATAGGAGCTCATTGGGTGCTGGTCACCTGAGCTCACACATAGAGGGATATATAAGGTGGGCACCAACTAGAATCAGGGTCAGATGCAGAGGACAAGCCAGCTGTAGAGAACAAGTCAGTTGGAGAGGAGCCTGTCTGATGCAGAGGACAAATCGGCAGAGAGAAGAAAACAGCAGCCCTGGAGAGAGAGTGGAGCAGAGAAAGACCCAGAGGGGGAAGACTGAAGGGACCCAAGAACCCAAATTAGAGCACCGGGTGAGGAGTCAGCAAAAGGGTACCGGAACCCAAACTGGTGGGGGTAAAAACAATCCCCAGCCAGAGACCGGAGGCCGTGGGCAGCATCTGCCACGGCCACCCACCACATTCACCCCGAAGGCACACCACATGAAGGGTCAGGGAACCCAAGGCCAAGGGTGTCCCAACAGAAGGCCCGAGGGAGCTGGACCTAGGTGGATCACTGGTGGGGACGGCTGAAGAAAGGACAGAGGGAGAGCTCAGGGCCACGCTCCGGACTTGTTTGGGGGTTGGCTGGATCCAGGACCTGGTGGACGCAGCACGGCTCGGGTGGTCACTAGCAGCTGGAGTGACCAGTACAACATCTGCAGTAAGTAAACACCCTTAACTGCACAACCCGACTCTGTCTTCACTGCCGTCTGCACTACACCACCACAACCCCCATCCTCTGCGCCTGTCCCCTCTGAGGCTATACCCCTCCCGTTGGGGGTTATCATCACAAGCTGCGCACCCACCATCAGCCTCAGCGGACCCTGCTGCAGCGGCGGCCACAGTGACCGCATCACAACGGGTGGCGTAGTCGACATAAAAGAACTCTTAATAACATCTGTAGGACTGCCACATACAACTGAGTTTGACACCCTGGGCACGGGGCCGGGTCACAGCCGCTCGGAGACTACAACCCCCCATCTGATCCGGTGCCGGGTATTCCCCTCAAAAAGGAATATGTCCCAGGGGGCGCGTCAAAAGCATCTAAACAGTTCTCATGGCAGTAATCTCCCCATTCAATGATCTCCATGGCTTGTCAATCCACTAACGGATTATGTTTCACCAGCCACGAAAGACCCAGTGCAATTGGTGTGGGAAGACTGTCCAGGACATAGCAAGGGATAACTTCACAATGAACCAATCCCACCCTTAGTTGTACATTATGTACAATCTGAGTAAATGCTTTCTGTGCAAGTGGCGCTGAGTCGATGGTGAAGATGGAAGTACGCTTAGCTAAAGAACAGCAAGCAAGGCCATGAGCTTTGGCAAACTCAGCATTAATCATGCTGACTCCCACACCACTGTCAAAAAGCACAGAAATTTTCTCAGTTTTGCTCTCAAGCACCACCTCTGCTGTCAGGACAAACAGGGAACTGCAGGTTGGCAACAAATGCACCCCTTGCTTATCCAACTCCAGACTACCAAGAGTTAATCGAGTCTCCTTTTGTTTAAGAATTGAAGGACAGGTCCCAATAAAATGTCCCTTTTTCCCACAAAAAAAACCATACACCTTTTTTCTTGCGGATCTCCGGGGAAATGTATGATGTCAAGGCAACCCCTAACTGCATGGGTTCCTCCACCTCCCCCAGTACTGGTTTACCGCCACACCACCCTCCCAGCAGAGGGACATAACCCCAACAAGAAGGCCCCAGAGAAGGTGGTCTCACACGCCTATCCTGAAGGTGTCTATCAAGACGTATGGCCAATGACATGACAGCTTCCAAGGACTGAGGGGTTTCATATACAGCCAAGGCATCTTTCAACCTTTCAGAAAGACCCTCGCAAAATTGGCTTCTAAGGGCTGAGTCATTCCATTTAGAATCCGTTGCCCATCTATGGAATTCAGAACAGTGCGTCTCCACTGACCGATTCTCCTGCTAAAGGCGACATAGCCTAGATTAAGCCAAGGCAACTCGGTCAGGGTCATCATAGATGAGGGCAAGAGCCCTCAAGAAACCCTCTACAGATTGGAGACAAATCAAATCCTGCGGTAAAGAAAACGCCCATGATTGAGAATCTCCCTGCAGTAGAGAGATCACAATTCCAACTTGTTATTCCTCATTTCTGGAGTAGTAGGGACAAAGTTTAACATTCAGTTTGCAGGCATCCTTGAATGCAAAAAACTTGTCCCTACCTCCTGAAAATCTGTCCAGGAGGGCAACCTTGGGTTCAGGCTTGATCTGCCTACCTGCAGAGACCCCCACATTGGTGACCTGTAGCCGCTGATGCTGCTCCTGAACCTCACAGTGGAGGTCATTCACTTCCAAGGACTGACTGTGCAGCCGCTCTGAGAGCTCTGCAACTGAGCCCATACCAATTAGAAAGGGAAAAAAAACACGCCCAAAAAACACACACACAAAAAAAAGCAAAGTGTCAGTTTTTTTTTTTCCTTTTCAAAATGTGCTCGGCCGGCGACAATGTCACACGAGGTGTGGGAAAGACTAAGTGCAACACAAAGAGAAGAGGGAAAGGAAACCCAGACTCTAGGGTAAGGGGGAGTGGAGACTTCCTAGGCTGATCTAATATCAACCGTTCTCCACTAACGTCCCTATATTTGTTCTTCACCAATCGCCGCACGCGTACCTCGCCCTGTCTTTCCCTGGCTAAGGAAGGGAGGGGATGAGCGCTAGTCGATCCCCACTGAACACTAAAGACAAAACAAGGGGGGAACTAACAAGGGAAAATCACTTAGCTTTAGTCGACTCCAGACAAATGTACACACGTCCTCTAGCATCAGAGAGGAAGAAGTGCTGCTCTTGCTCAAGCCTTCACAAGGAGTAATGAAAATCACTGGCATCTCCCTCTGGCACACAGAAGGTATTTATACACCCAGGCCAGGGTATTAATTAGCCAGAGGAAAGTAGCCACTGGGTCCTAGAGAGACAGCTTCTAAGAAGTTGTCTGTTATGCCAAACGAAGAGATCTCCTGCAACCAACTGCAGGATGACTGTCTGTCACTTCTGACACACCCGTGACAACATCTTAGCGCTTACAAAGGTTGCTGTATTCTTTTTATTTGTGTATCATACAACTACAACTGATGTCATCATGAGCCCACTCTTTGGCTGATGCAAACATAAATATAATGCATAAAATTGCACAGGGCGATTTTTTTTTTTTCCATAAATCAAATGGAAAATTGTTCAAAACAACAATTACTGCTTGAAATTTGTATGAATGCACACATATTTTAGAGTCAGAAGTAAGGAGTGGACTTCTGGATGTTCGGGTTCGTCAGGTTCAGCGAACTTTAGTCTAAAGTTTCGGGAACCAGAACTTGACCCTGAACCCGAATTCCGTATGGTGACCTGAACTTTGGTGCTGTAAAATGGATGTAAAATGGTCGTAATAAGGGCTAGGGGGCAGCTAAAAGAAGCAAAATGGGGATAAGAGCAGGACAATTGCCCTGCAAACAAATGTGGATAGAGAAATTACTTAAAATAAAACAGAATAAAAAAAAAATAAAAAATAATAATCTTGAACCAGGAGGTGGAGGTTCAAGTGGATGAGTGGAGCAGTGCCGGTTATGTCTCACAGACAACTGCGTCAGCCCGTGAGACATGACCATGAGTGACCTATGGAGCCTCGTTCTCATCATGTCTCACGAGCGATGACGACAATAACATCTAAGAACAACGCTCCATAGGTCACTCCCGGACATGTCTCACAAGCTATGACGTCAGTAACGTCATTGTCCATGAGACATGACTGGGATTCACCTATGGAGCTTCGAGAACCAATACTTGGCATAGCTGTGATGACTCCGGCATGGCTGTGATGACTCCGGAAGTGCCCACAGCCTAAAAGCTTGCTGATTGGCTACGCTGCAGCCTTTCAACAAACTTTCTTTGACACCAAACTCAAACAGTAAAACAGACTTCTTGGAAAAAGTCAGTGTTAGGAGTTTGGCACTGGACACTAGTTGTCTGGTACGAACTCCAATCTTTGCAGTTCTGGTTCGCTCATCCCTAGTCAGAAGCTCTACACTAGATATGAACTGTTTTGCCCTGTATTTTTGAGTAACCAGCAGTGTAGTAAGCGCAGAGCAATTGCTCATCAGAAGACCATATGATGGACAAGTCATGTCAGCTGGAGAGAGCTTCTGAATAATATTTACCAGATGGTCTGGACAGAGGTGGAACATATTTTTGCCATCGGACGATTGCAACTTCAAGTTTCCTAATAGAACTACTGAAGTCAGTAAAAAGTGTGAAAAAAAAGTTTTTAAAAATATGAAAAAAATTTAAAAACACAAAAGTTCAAATCACATCACTTTTTCCTCACTGAAAATAAAACAATAAAAAATAAAAGCTACACATATTTGATATTGAAAAACCAAAAACAAGCAAAATACCCAAATAACTGGAAGTAAATGGATAAATCGCACAGTGCAAAAATAATGATAAATAGTAAAGGGTATTTAGTTAGCATAATTTTGATCAAAATAATGTAAAATCCATCCCACCACGTCATGGTAACCCTTATGGGACAGTCCTAACTCTAATATTAAAACATTTAAAAAACATATTTGATAGTGTTACATTCAGAAATGTCCGATCTATCAAAATATAAAATAAATTAATCCGATCGGTAAATGGCGTAATGAGGAAAAAATCAAAATGCCATAATTTCTTTTTTTTGGCCACCGCAACATTGAAACAAAATGCAATAAGAGGCGATGAAAACACTATATCTACCCCAAAATGGTATCAATAAAAATGTCAGCTCATGACACAAAAGATAAGTGCTCACCCAGCTCCAGATCCTGAAAAATAAAAATGCTGCGGGTCTCAGAAAATGGTGACATAGGCAAAAAAAAGTTTCTTACAAATTTGGGATTTTTTTTTCACCACTTAACCCCTTTCCGACCTGTTCAGTAATAGTACGCACCAGGTCGGAAAAGCAGGTTCAGCAGAGGCTCCGGCGCTGAGCCCGCACTGAACCGGGCACATGTCAGCTGATTCTTACAGCTGACATGTGCCCGCAACAGCCACGGGTGGAATCGCGATCCACTCACGGCTGTTAACCAGTTAAATGCCGCTGTCAATCTCTAGACCCTGCCCATCGATTACCCCGTCACGTGATTGAAGGTCACCAATGGGTGGGCATGACAACCCAGGGACTGCAGCAGACCCCTGTGGTTGTCATGTCTCAATTGCTATGAGCGCCACACAGTGGTCGGCGCTCATAGCAAGTGAGCATTTCTGCTGCATACAAGCAATCTGCTCATCGCCTGTATGCAGTAGAAGCAATCAGTCAACTGCTGCTTCTAGTCTACTATGGAGACTATTGAAGCATGCAGTAAGTGTAAAAAAATGTTTTTAAAAATATTTTAAAAATTAAAAAATATAAAAGTTTAAATCACTCCCCTTTCAACCCATTCAAAATAAAATAATTTAAAAAAACAACAACATACACATATTTGGTATCGCCACGTTCAGAATCGCCCGATCTATCAATATAAAAAAATAATTAATCCAATCGGTAAACGGCGTAACGAGAAAAAAATTCTAAACACCAGAATTACATTTTTTTGGTCGCCGCAAGATTGCAATAAAATGCAATAACGGGCGATAAAAACATCGGATCTACCTCAAAATATTATCAATAAAATGTCAGCTCAGCATGCAAAAAATAAGCCATCACCCGGCCCCAGGTCCAGAAAAATGGAGATGCTACGGGTCTCAGTAAATGGTGCCATTTTTTTTTTTTTTTTTGGCAAACTTTGGATTTTTTTTTCACCACTTAAATAAAAAAGAACCTATACATGTTTGGTGTCTACTAGTGTTGAGCGAACACTAAAATGCTCGGGTACTCGAAGCTCGAGCCGAGCTCACCGTGATACTCGGGTGCTCGACCCGAGCAACGAGCCCAATGTTAGTCTATGGAAGACCCGAGCATTTTTGCGGCAGCACCCCCAGCAGTCTGTAGAAAGCCTAAAAAGTGCCCAAAATGATAGTGACAGTGCTCAAAAGACATGGGGACAGAATGGGCATCGCTCCAGGAAGCATTTCTGACCCCCAGGTCACTGCTGTCAACAACGTGGTCAGAGGTATTAAGCCACTTTTGTGGGCTCACAATAAAACGTTCAAAAACTAAACTGAAACGATTTTACTGTGAAATATGTTAAGGAACTTCCTTTCCACGGTAAAGACTTGTGTATAAGGTAAAATAAATAACCAAAAACAAAAATACTCCTCCACACCTTGGGCTATGTTCACAAGTAGCATTTTTTATGCGTTTTTGCACTTTTGTATTGCTTTCAACCGCGACTAAGGCTATGTGCACACGATGCAGAAATGCTCAAGATTTTTTCCTGAGCGTTTCTGCATCTCCCTGGCAGAAAAAAACGCATGCGGATTGTACATGCGTTTTCCTGCCAGGGACATGCGGAAATGGAGCGGTTACCCACTGACATTTCCGCATGTGGATTGACAAGCGCTTTCCAAGCGATTAGCATCACTTGGAAAGTGCTTGTGACAACTAGGTCACACTATATAAATCCATGCAAACAGCATGGATTTATATAGTGTGACCCGAGAGAGTGGTAAAAATAAAAAATAATGTATACTTACCCTCCGATGGCCCCCGGTGTCCCGCTCACTCCGTTCTCCCTTGCCGGCTACATTGAACTGAAAGACCTGCCGACGTCAGCGTCACGTGACCCGTCACATGACTCTGACGTCAGCGCAGGTCCTTCAACTCACTGCAAAGTGCCGGGAACCAAGCAGAAGCGGAGCGCGGGCCGACAGAAGGTAAGTATACATTTATTTTTTATTTTATTCTTTTTTCACAGATTTTTTAATGGTACCTGGGTGTGGATGAGACTCTCCTCTCCTCCACACCCGGGTACCATCTGCACATTAGAACACGTGGATTACGCATCTACATATACAGTGATGTGTAATCCATGCGGTCTAATGCAAGTCAATGGCGGCGAAAACGCCGCGTTTCCGCAAAATTAATGGACATGCTGCAGATTTTTGAGCGCAGCATAAACGCTGCGGAAAAATCCGCAGCATGGGCACAGCACATGCGGATTATCATTGGAGAACATTGCTGCCCTTCTACCATGCATTTTTAATGCATTTTTAATGCGTTTCCGCAGCTGCAAAAACGCTGCGGAAACGCATTAAAAACGCATCGTGTGCACACAGCCAAATGCATTCACCGGGAAATGTCATTTTAACATTTTACAATCTTATCTGGCCATGTGCTGTGTGACACATGCATACAGTGCTAAAAAGACATGGGAACAGCATGGGAAGGACCCCTGGAAGCATCTCTGACACCCAGGTCACTGCCTAAAAGTGTACCCATCAGAAGTAGTGTTGAGCCACCCCCGTAGTGTTCGAGTTCGGTTCGGTTCGTCGAACACCCGTGTGTTCGCCGAACTGTTCGTCGAACACCTTCGAACACCGTTAAAACCAATGGCAGGCAAACAAAAACACATAGAAACACATAGAAAACACCTTCAAAGGTGTCCAAAAGCTGACAAACTGCTCAGAAGACACAACTAACACATGGAAAAGTGAAAAGTACATATAGTCATGCGAAAAGAAAAGAGGTGGAGGAGTAAAAGGAGGGGGAGACACAAATATAGGCATGTCATGCCCTTCTAAAATCCAAAAAGTGAAAAGCCGACACGTTCAGTCCGCTCCTGCCCGTGCCACCTCCGTGTCGCCGGGTTTGTGCCAGAGCCGCGGTGAACCCTGACGGCCAGCCCCCCTCTCCCAATACTGGTGCCTGTCCGCTGGTGGGTCGAGTGAGCCCCCCTGTGGTGGAGGCAGCTCTAAGCTTTTTAATTTAAATTGTCTCTCTAATTTGAATGAATACACTTTAAATCCATTTACAAGGATCTATTGGAGGGCAAGTCTCATGCCAGCAGCCGCGTAATTCCAGCTCCAGTAGCGTCCACTAAAGCTGCTGCAGTTAAAATGCTTTTATAAGGATTGAGCTCGGCTGTCCACCGCAAGGCATCCTACTGCCAGTCCCAGCCCCTATGCCTTGGGGTGCCTCCTGATGCTCTTCACTGAGTATCCCGTGGTCCCGAAGCATTTCCTTTGAAAAAATTAAGTGTCCAAACTACAGGTGGTGTAGCTTGCTTAACAGCCGGGATAATCCGCTGACTAGCAGACACTGCTACTAGGCACAAAGCATTTCCTGGGCTAGATGCAGTTAAAAATTTGTAATTAGATACTCTCGTTGGATGCTGAGAAAGCATTCCATAGAGTCTCCTGGCACGCCTTATATGATTCTCTTAAAAAGCTTGGGGTAGGGGTCTAGGGGACCCTTTTATAGCCAAAATCACGGCCCTGTATCACAATACGTCACCTAGGCTGAAGATAAATGGAACTGTAGCACCCTGAGGGCTCGGTTGCTACAGAGGTATTGCACCTCACCCAGAGGTGTGATATCTCACTCTCAGGTAAGGATGGAGTGTGGATCAGAACCCGACACCTGCATGCATTACACCACATTGCCGTGGGGCAGGGCGACCAATATGCCTCTGAGATGGGCACGACAGTCCCTGTCCCTGGCTGGAGTGGGGGGAGGGAACACTGAGGAAGGGGAACACTGTAGTGCAGGAGCAGGGAGGAAGCAGTTCCTGGGTGCATTGAGAAGGGAGTATAAAAGGTGGGCACCATCTTAGTTCAGTGCAGAGAAGTCTGAGCAGAAGTGGCAGGGAGCAGGGGCTCTGCATGAGCTCTGCTCCGGAGGCGGGCCTAGTAACAGAGGCCCAGGCCTGGAAGAGGGAGAAGGAAGGAAGACGAGCGGAGAAGGCTCCAGGAACGAGGAATGAAGGGATCCCAGGGGTGCGGACGGGCGAGTCGCCACCGCACGCCCGAATCCACCTGCGTGGAGGGGTCAGGCCAAAGGGGGAGACCGGTCCCCGAAACTAGTGGAGGCAGGAAACGACCCTCAGCTAGAAACCGGAGGCTCTGACATTTTATGTGGCGCAGCCCCTCGCTACACCCGTTAGGAAGGCACCACATAGGGTCAGGGAAACTGGCGCCAAGTTTACCAAGAGAAGGCCCGAGGCAGCCGGACAGAAGGGTTGGTAAGAAAGGCCAGACAAAGGACACACAAAGGGGGTCCTGTGAAGCGCTCCAAAGTTATCTGGGAGTTGTCTGAGCCCCTCACCTGGTGAGCACAGCACGACGTGGGCAGCCGTTACCTGCAGACGTGGTCTGGATAATAAGAACTGTGAGTAAAGGCCCTGGACTGCATCACTGACTCCGTGTCGTTCCTGCTGCTGCCCTGCACCATCACCCCCATCCTCCGCATACACTTCCCTGAGGCTATACTCCTCCCGTGGGGAGTTATGCTACGCTCTGCTGCACCCACAACACCAGCCTCAGCGGTCTGCCCTGCAGCGGCGGTTCACTCTGACCGCAATCCACGGGTGGCGTAGTCGGACATTTAAACATCAAAACCACATAAATAGTTCCGCCACTGGTTTGACCACCCTGAGCCACGGAACCGGGTCGCCGCCACGAAGACTACAACCACCAGCATCCACCAAAAAGGGTCCGGCTCCGGGTGTCCCAAGGCCCAGGGGGTGCATCAGAACATTTTCATCACCTTTCACAATCACCAATGGGACAAGGCAGGGATGTCCTCTGTCCCCTCTCTTATACATCCTAGTGACGGAGCACCTGCTCTCATCAATTCGCCATAACCCCAATATTAGGTGGATTGAGGTGGGAGGCACCGAGTACAAGTGCTCTCTATTTGCTGATGATGTCCTAGTATATATCACTCAATCACATATATCCATCCATGCTGTTATGGCTGAAATAGATCACTTTGTTACATGGTCAAATTTTAAAATCAATGCAGCGAAGTCTGAGGCCCTCGTTGTCTCCCTCCCCAAATCCATATAGGATTCCATCCAGTCCAACTTTCCCTTTGCCTGGCCCTCACAGGGTATCAAATACTTAGGAATTCCTATTCATAGAGACCTCTCCCATCTATGTTATCTTAATTTTGGGCCCTTTATTGAACAACTCCATACAGACCACGGTTGGCAAGTTAGAACTGTAAGATTCACTACGTGAACCACTTGTGTTTTGTGGAAAAGCACATGCACACTGTGTTCCAAATTATTATGCAAAAAGTGTTTAGGAGTGATAAGGGAAGAATTTGTTTGTTTGTCAGTTAAACTCATTGATGGTGATGTGTGTCAGGGCTCTTTATATCACTGTAAGCAATTGCAGACACCTGTGCTAATTAGTTTGGCAGGTGTGTCCAATGAAAGGTGTAGCGCTGGCGTCCCTGCCCTCTGCTAGGCAGGGACGCTGCTCCCCTCACCGCTCTGCTCCGTGCCCGGCGTCCTCTCCCCGCTCTGCTGTCAGCGCTCGCTCCTTCCCGGCGTCCTCCTCCCGCTCTGCTCTCAGTGCGCGCTCCTTCCCGGCCCCTGTGCTTAGGGCGCGCGCGCGCGCGCTCCCCTCCTCTTAAAGGGGCCGCGCGCGCCGTCCTAAGGAGTCCCCGGCCAATGGCCGGAGGACTTCATCATATATAAGGCACCTCCTCCAAAATGGAGGTGCCCGAGCAATGTTGTTTGCACCTGTGTCTCACCTGTGCTTCAGCCCTCAGGTCCCGTTGCCAGTTACCTGCCAGTTTCCTGCCAGTTTCCTGCTAGTTACCTGCCAGTTACCTGCCTGATTCCTGCCTGAATACTTGTTACCTGTCTGCCAGTCTGAGGTCCGACGGTCTGCCTTACTACTCCTGTCAGTCTGTCTATGGACCAGCTTGCCCGCTCACCTGGGAGCGCTTCTCCGTTATCTGCCTGCTTGCCAGCCCGGAGGCTCCGTTGTCACGTGCTGTGACCACCAGCTATCTCAGAGACTCTTGCCCGCTCACCTGGGAGCGCATCTCCGTTACCTGCCTGCTTGCCAGCCCGGAGGTCCCGTTGTCACGTGCGGTGACCACCAGCTATTCCAGAGACTCTTGCCCGCTCACCTGGGAGCGCTTCTCCGTTACCTACCTGCCTGCCAGCCCGGAGGTTCCGCCGTCACGTGCCGTGACCACCTGCTATTCCAGAGACTCTCGCTTGCTCACCTGGGAGCACACATCTACCATCTGCCTGCTAGCCTACCCGGAGGCTCTGCCATCACAGGTCGTACCTACCCCTTACCCAGAGACTGCCCTGATCACTTGCCGTAACTCCCTGTCCGTTCACCCAGAGACTGCCACCCGCTCCCTTACAAGGGCCGCCCCCTTGTATAGTAGCTCAGAGGTTCCGCCTCCCGGACCCGTTACAGTTTGCTCGGGCCATGGAACCCGGTGGCACCCAAGCTCCCTCGCTCACGGACCTGTGTCATGAACTGTCCCGTCAAAGGTCCCAACAGGAGTCCATCCTGGGTCACCTGCGGAATGTCAATACTCGCCTGGACACTCTGACTGCACCACCTGCAGCCACTGCCAGTACCATGACTCGCAACCCGGCAGCTCCGCTACCCACTAATACCATGGTAACCTATCCCGGTCCCCGGCTGTCTGCACCTCCTCGCTTCGGAGGCGACTCCGTCCAGGCTCGGGGCTTCATAAATCAGTGCACCCTGCACTTTGAACTTTTGTCCCATCAGTTTAATTCCGACCGGGCCAAAATTGCCTTTATCATGTCCCATCTCACCGGGGAGGCCCTGGCCTGGCTAAATCCTCTATGGGAGAGAGGAGACCCCCTGGTGTCCAACTTGCCTGCTTTTCTCTCGGCTTTCCGGAAAGTCTTCGACGAACCCGGACGGAAGACCTCATCCGCATCCTCTCTGCTACGCCTCCGTCAGGAGGGTCTCACCGTGGGCCAATATGCCATACGGTTCCGCACCCTTGCCTCGGAGCTGGCCTGGGATAACGACGCTCTGGTATCCGTCTTCTGGGAGGGTCTGTCCGGTCGTATTAAAGATGAACTTGCTGGTCGGGACATTCCTACCTCTCTCGATGATCTAATAACCCTTGCCACCCGGATTGACCTACGGTTCCAGGAGCGTGCCAAAGAGGTCACCCGTGAGAGAAGGATTCCACGTTTAGCTCCTACTTTCCAGAAACCCGTCATTCCCTCCATCTCTCCCCAGGTACACTCTCCTGAGCCTATGCAGGTCGACCAGACCAAGATGGTCAAAACCCGTCAGGACTCACGCCGTGCCGAGGGGAGCTGCTTCTACTGTGGCAGTAAGGAGCACCGGATCCGTGCCTGCCCGGAGAGGTCGGGAAACGCCTGTGTCTAGGTTCGCTCAGAGAGGTCCACCTAGACAAGAATAAATCCTCTCCATCCCTGCTGTTGTCAGTTTCGATCATCTACGGGGAGAACCGTTATTTCGAACTAGCCCAACTTGACTCTGGAGCAGCCGGGAACCTTATTTCACAGTCCCTGGTTGAGAAATACCGCATCCCCACCAAACCTCTGGCTGTACCCTTGTCTGTCGCTGCCGTGGATGGGGGCCTCTTACCTCGCCCCATTCAACTCATCACCGAATCCATTACCCTGCAGGTGGGAATGCTGCATTCTGAAAGTATCTCCTTTCATGTTCTGCCTGGACTCTCTCACGCCCTCTTGCTAGGTCTGCCCTGGCTCCAGAGACATGCACCCGTGCTAGACTGGCAAACCGGAGAGGTCCTTCGCTGGGGACAAGACTGTCATAAAACCTGCCTGGTTCCCGTCCATCCCGTCCGTCCCTCTCCTACCCCAGCTAATCTACCTGGACTTCCGATTCCTTATTGGTCTTATGCAGATGTCTTTAATAAAAAGGAGGCAGAGACATTACCACCACATAGACCATACGACTGTCCCATCGATCTGCTACCCGGTACTACTCCTCCCCGTGGGCGTATCTATCCTTTATCCGCTGCTGAGACCCGGTCAATGTCCGAATATATTGAGGAGAATCTGGCCAGAGGATTCATCCGGAAATCTACCTCCCCGGCGGGAGCAGGCTTCTTTTTCGTCAAAAAGAAGGACGGCTCTCTCCGTCCCTGTATAGACTATAGAGGCCTAAACCTGATCACGGTGAAGAATAAGTACCCCCTTCCGCTCATTCCAGAATTATTTGATCGCCTGAGGGGGGCTAGGATCTTCACCAAACTGGACCTTCGTGGGGCGTACAACCTGGTTCGTATTCGTCAGGGGGATGAATGGAAGACGGCATTCAACACCCTGGACGGCCACTATGAATACCTGGTAATGCCCTTTGGTCTCTGTAACGCTCCCGCCGTCTTTCAAGAGTTGGTCAATGACATCTTCCGGGACCTTCTCTACTCCTGCGTAGTGGAGTACCTGGACGACATCTTGGTCTTCTCTCCGGATCTCCAGACTCACCGGAGGGACGTTCGTCAGGTCCTGCTCAGGCTAAGGCAGAACCATCTCTACGCTAAATTTGAGAAGTGCCTCTTTGAGCAGACCTCGCTTCCGTTTCTGGGCTACATTATCTCTCAGACCGGCCTACAAATGGATCCTGAGAAACTGTCTGCCATCGAGAAATGGCCCCGACCGGAGGGGTTGAAGGCCATTCAGCGATTCCTGGGCTTCGCCAACTACTACCGCCTCTTCATACCACACTTCTCTTCCCGGACGGCCCCAATTTCTGCGCTCACCCGTAAAGGTACTAATCCCAAAGAGTGGCCACCCGAAGCAGAGGAGGCCTTTCTTTCCCTTAAACAGGCCTTCTCTTCCGCCCCGGTGCTGCATCGCCCAGATGGCAACAAGCAGTTCTTCCTGGAAGTTGACGCCTCCTCCTCTGGAGCCGGAGCGGTACTTACTCAAAAATCATCTTCCGGGAGGATGGTAACTTGTGGCTTCTTCTCTAAACTCTTCTCCTCCTCTGAGCGCAACTATTCCATAGGAGACCGAGAGTTATTGGCCATCAAACTGGCATTGGAGGAGTGGCGTTACCTGCTCGAGGGGGCTCTTCACCCGGTAATAATTTACACTGACCACAAGAACTTGGCTTACCTCCAGCATGCCCAGAGACTTAACCCGCGCCAAGCCCGGTGGTCCTTGTTTTTTGCTCGTTTTGATTTTGTCCTTCATTTTCGCCCGGCTGACAAAAACGTCAAGGCGGACGCCTTGTCTCGGTCCTTTCTGGTGTCTGATCTCGAGGAGGATCCGAAACATATCATCGATCCTGCCAGAGTAATGCAGGTGGCTCCCGTGAGTCTAAATCGTCTTCCTCCTGGTAAGACGTTCGTACCAGTACCTGATCGGGAGAAGATCCTACACTGGGGTCATTCGTCTAAACTAGCTGGCCACGCCGGTCAGAAAAAGACCCTCCAGCTTATTACCCGGCACTACTGGTGGCCTAACCTGCACAAGGATGTAATAGACTTTGTTTCTGCCTGTGTGTCCTGCGCCCGCAACAAAGTTCCGAGACACCTGCCGGCCGGCCGCCTCCTACCTCTGCCAGTACCTGCTGCCCCCTGGCAGCATATAGCGATGGACTTCATTACTGATCTACCCGTCTCTGCCGGTTGTACGGTCATTTGGGTGGTCGCTGACCGCTTCTCCAAGATGGCTCACTTCATTCCACTGCCAGGTCTTCCGTCTGCACCCGAGCTGGCTAAAGACTTTATCCGCCACATCTTCCGTCTTCATGGCCTGCCCCGTCACATCGTGTCGGATCGTGGGGTACAGTTCACTTCCCGTTTCTGGAGAGCCACTTGTAAATTGCTGGACGTCACCCTGGACTTCTCCTCCGCTTACCACCCACAGTCTAATGGTCAAGTGGAGCGGATCAATCAGAACCTGACCAGTTACCTTCGGCACTTCGTTAATGCCCACCATTCTGACTGGGTGGATCTCCTGCCATGGGCCGAATTCTCGTACAACAATCACGAGAGCGAGTCTTCCTCCAAATCCCCGTTTTTTGTAGTCTACGGTCAGCATCCTCGGATCCCGTTTCCCGTCTCCACCTCGGCGGACAATCCGGCTGCGGAATCTCTTGTTAACAAATTTTCCTCCATATGGGAGAGTACCCGGTCCGCACTCCTTCTGTCATCCGAGCGTATGAAAAGACACGCTGACAAAAAACGTCTGGACCCTCCTCAATTCCGCCCTGGGGATAAAGTCTGGCTCTCGTCCAAATATGTCCGGCTCAAGATCCCTTCCTATAAGTTAGGGCCTCGGTTCATCGGCCCACTGGAGGTCATCAGTCAGATCAACCCGGTGGCCTATAAATTGAAACTCCCGGCCAACTTACGGATCCCTAACTCCTTCCATGTGTCTCTCCTCAAACCTGTGGTGCTTAACTCTTTTTCCAAGTCTACAGGTACGCCTCCTGCTCCGGTTTCTGCTGAGGACGAGTTTGAGGTAGAGAACATTCTTGCCACCAAAAGGGTAAGAGGAAAGACCTTTTTTCTGGTAGATTGGAAGGGGTTTGGTCCTGAGGAGAGAATGTGGGAGCCCCGGGAGAACATCCATGCCCCTCTCATCCTAGCTAAATTTCTGTCTGGCCTAAAAAAGGGGGGGCCTAAAGGGGGGGGTACTGTAGCGCTGGCGTCCCTGCCCTCTGCTAGGCAGGGACGCTGCTCCCCTCACCGCTCTGCTCCGTGCCCGGCGTCCTCTCCCCGCTCTGCTGTCAGCGCGCGCTCCTTCCCGGCGTCCTCCTCCCGCTCTGCTCTCAGCGCGCGCTCCTTCCCGGCCCCTGTGCTTAGGGCGCGCGCGCGCGCGCTCCCCTCCTCTTAAAGGGGCCGCGCGCGCCATCCTAAGGAGTCCCCGGCCAATGGCCGGAGGACTTCATCATATATAAGGCACCTCCTCCAAAATGGAGGTGCCCGAGCAATGTTGTTTGCACCTGTGTCTCACCTGTGCTTCAGCCCTCAGGTCCCGTTGCCAGTTACCTGCCAGTTTCCTGCCAGTTTCCTGCTAGTTACCTGCCAGTTACCTGCCTGATTCCTGCCTGAATACTTGTTACCTGTCTGCCAGTCTGAGGTCCGACGGTCTGCCTTACTACTCCTGTCAGTCTGTCTAAAGGACCAGCCTGCCCGCTCACCTGGGAGCGCATATCAGCTACCTGCCTGCTTGCCTGAGGTCCGACGGTCTACCTTACTACTCCGGTCAGTCTGTCTATGGACCAGCTTGCCCGCTCACCTGGGAGCGCTTCTCCGTTATCTGCCTGCTTGCCAGCCCGGAGGCTCTGTTGTCACGTGCTGTGACCACCAGCTATCTCAGAGACTCTTGCCCGCTCACCTGGGAGCGCATCTCCGTTACCTGCCTGCTTGCCAGCCCGGAGGTCCCGTTGTCACGTGCGGTGACCACCAGCTATTCCAGAGACTCTTGCCCGCTCACCTGGGAGCGCTTCTCCGTTACCTACCTGCCTGCCAGCCCGGAGGTTCCGCCGTCATGTGCCGTGACCACCTGCTATTCCAGAGACTCTCGCTTGCTCACCTGGGAGCACACATCTACCATCTGCCTGCTAGCCTACCCTTAGGCTCTGCCATCACAGGTCGTACCTACCCCTTACCCAGAGACTGCCCTGATCACTTGCCGTAACTCCCTGTCCGTTCACCCAGAGACTGCCACCCGCTCCCTTACAAGGGCCGCCCCCTTGTATAGTAGCTCAGAGGTTCCGCCTCCCGGACCCGTTACAAAAGGCAAGACTACTTAAGAAGGCTGTCTCACATTATTAAGCAGCCTACATTTTCTGCCAAAATGGGAAAGAAAAAGGATGTGTCGGCTGCTGAGAAGCAACAAATTGTGGAGTGTTTAGGTCAAGGCATGACTACAATCAACATTGTGCGATGATCAGGATGAAGTGTCTTGGCAATCAAGAAGTATGTAGCTGATTCACAGTACACACGTGTGCGTGCTGATAAGGGCAAATTGAGGACTCTTTCCTACAGGCAATTACGTCAGGTTAAAAGAGCAGCGGCAAAAAAGCCTTGTCATAGCAGCAGACAAGTTTTTGAAGCTGCTGGTGCCTCCAACGTCCCCCGAACAACAAGATGCAGGGTCCTTCAGAGGTTTGCAGCTGTGCATACGCCATCCTGTCGACCTCCTCTATCCACTTCACACAAGCAGAAACGGCTCCAGTGGGCTAAACATTACATGAAGACTGATTTCAAAACTGTTTTGTTCACGGATGAGTGCCGTGCAGCGCTCGATGGTCCAGATGGATGGAGTGGAGGATGGCTGGTTGATGGACACCCCACGCAAACACGGCTACAGCGCCAACAAGGAGGAGGTGGAGTAATGTTTTGGGCTGGAATCATGGGGAGAGAGATTGTCGGCCCCTTTAGGATCCCTGAGGGCGCTAAAGATGAACTCCATAATGTATGTGGATTTTCTCAAACAGCACTTCCTGCCATGGTTCAAGAAGAAGAACCGTGTATTTCACAGCAAGATCATTTTTTTGCATGATAATGCACCATCTCATGCTGCACATAAAACATCTGCATCTCTGGCTGATATGGGCATAAAAGGGGACAAACTTATGGTGTGACCCCCATGCTCCCCTGACCTCTACCCCATTCAGAACCTCTGGAGCATCATCAAAAGGAGTGTCTATGATGGCGGGAGGCAGTTCACATCTAAGCAACACCTCTGGGAGGGTATTCTGTCCTCATGCAAAACAATTGAAGCAGAAACCATCCAAAACCTGACAAATTCAATGGACGAGAGAGTTCAGAAGCTCCTTTCGAACAAGGGGTCCTATGTGAAAATGTAACATCACCTAGAATAAAGTTTTGAGTTGAAAACTGTTTGATTTCAGTTTCTAATAACCTGCTAATGCTTATAATTTCAAAAATGACCATTTTTTTGGTCTTCATTAAAATGAAAAGGTTGATCGAAAAGTTTGGGGGATCTAAGAGTGTGGCAACCCAGTAGTCATGATTACTTCGAATTCTGACAATATGAGGGTCATGTTGCAGGTAGTGCAGCAAGAAGGCACTTATGTGTCTTGCGCATCTCGGAGCCCCAAAATTATTTTCCGGGCTAGATGCAGCTAAAAATTATTATTAATTTTAAATCTGGTGGAGCTTAGTATAGATGGCCTAATAGGATCAGTGCTGCACACTGCTACAAAGCCCAAATTATTTTCCAGCCAAGATACAGATAAACATGATTAGTAATTTTAAATCTGGTGGAGCTTATTATAGATGGCCTAATAGAATCAGTGCTGCACACTGCTACAAAGCCCAAATTATTTTCCAGCCAAGATACAGATAAACATGATTAGTAATTTGAAAGCTTAAAACGGTTGGTAGGGTGATTTTAACCAATCATCAAGCTTTTACTCTCCCCAGGATGACACAGGGGTAGAAAAGTCATTTCGGATCCATGATTTGTTCATCTTTATGAACGTGAGTCTGTCTACTTTATCAGTGGAGAGCCGCGTGCGCTTATCTGTCAGCACACCACCAGCAGCGCTGAACACACGTTCAGACAGAACGCTGGCTGCGGGGCATGACAAGATCTCCAAGGCGTAAGTGGCTAGCTCCGGCCATTTATCCAGATTGGAAGCCCAAAAGGAGCAAGGGTCCAGTGACACAGTCATGGCTTCAATGTTTACTTGGAGATACTCCTGTACCATCGTCTCTAGGCGTTGACTATGTGTCAGACTTCTTGTCTCCTGTGGCCTTGCAAAGGATGGGCTAAAAAAGTGGTGAAATGATTCCGCAAAATTGATGTTACCAGCAGATACTGTGGTTCTGTTACGGTTTGAGTGCTGAACACTTGACGGTCCCACGGTTGGCAAGTTGGAACTGTGAGATTCACTACGTGCACCACTGGTGTTTTGTGGAAAAGCACATGTAAGATTCTGAAACAGTCTCTGCTGATACTCCTGCATGCGTGCATCCCTTTCTATGGCAGGAATAATTTTGGCAAATTTACTTTTGTACCGGGGATCTAACCGTGTGGCAACCCAGTAGTCAGGATTATTTCTAATTCTCACAATTCTAGGGTCATGTTGCAGGTAGTGCAGCAAGAAGGCACTCATGTGTGTTGCGCATCCAGGAGCACCAAGTCCCTGTTGTGTTGGTGGCGAGGTAACAATCATGCTTCCTTCCTCTGTCCTCTCCCCCCAACCTCGCACACCAGAAATGTGATCAAGGTCTCCCTCATCTGATGAGTCTTCCATCAGTTCGTCCTCCACTTATTCCTGGGCTCCTGCACCTTCCTCACTAGTTTGGCTGCTACCATGCGCCCTGGTAAAACCATCTCCCCAACCCTCACATGCCTGCCGCCTTGGTGCTGCCGACCGTCTGGACCTTGCAGATGTTAGCCCTTCCGCATACAACTCCTCCTCCTCTACTTCCTCCACCTCCTCTTGTGCCACCACCTGACTCCGAATTCTGTTTAACATGTGCTCCAGCATGTAAATCACCGGAATAGTCATGCTGATAATGGCATCGTCAGCACTAAACATCTTCGTCGCCATTTCAAAACTGTGCAGATGGGTGCATAGGTCCCTGATCTGAGACCACTCCTCCAGCGTGATTTGCCCCACCTCTGGATCTCGTTGGCCCAGGCTATACGTCAGAACGTATTGCACCAGGGCTTGTCGGTGCTGCCACAGTCGCTGCAACATGTGCAGAGTTGAATTCCACCGGGTAGGCACATCGCATTTTAGCCGGTGAAGTGGCAGGCCCAACGACTTCTGTAGAGATGTAAGTCGCTGAGCTGCGGGATGCGAACGGCGGAAGTGAGCACACAGCGACCGTGCCCTCTGCAGAAGGCCATCTAGTCTGGGATAGTGGGCTAAAAATTGCTGGACAACCAGGTTCAACACGTGAGCCATACAAGGCACGTGTGTGACATTGCCCCGGCGAAGGGCCGCACCCAGGTTTGCAGCATTGTCGCACACGGCCTTCCCTGGTTTCAGGTCCAGTGGAGACAAACATTCATGAAATTGGTTCTCCAGAGCTGACCACAACTCCTCAGCTGTGTGACTCACATTTCCCAGACATTTCAAAGTAAAAACCGCCTGATGACGTTGAGCCCTACTGCCAGCATAGTAAGGAGGTGTGCAGGATCCCTTCTGCGCAGTTAGAAAGCTTGTGGCATGACCAGACAGCCTTTGGGTGCAGGTGGAAGACCGAGAGGAGGTTGAGGAGGCAGAAGCAGTGGAGGAACTTTGACATAAAGAGGATTGACGCACAACTCGTGGGGACGGCAAGACTTGGACAGCAGCCCCTTGTCCTGCTGTCACCATAGTTACCCAGTGCCCAGTCAGCGACATGTAACGCCCCTGTCCATGCCTACTCGTCCAAGTGTCTGTGGTGAAATGCACCCTGTCACACACAGAGTTTCTCAAAGAAGCGGTGATGTTGTGTGTGACATGCTGGTGGAGCGCAGGCACACCTTTCTTTGAGAAGTAGTGCCGACTGGGCATCTGGTACTGGGGCACTGCGACGGACATAAGGTCTCGAAAATCCTCTGTGTCCACCAGGCGGAAAGGCAGCATTTCTGCAGCCAAGAGCTTGCAGATGGTGAAATTCAACCTCTTAGCTTTCTCATGGCTAGGAGGAAATGGTCTTTTACTTGTCCACATCTGAGGGACCGAGGGCTGGCAATTGTGCTTAGACGGGGTTGATAAGCGTGTCCCCGGCAAACTGCCGGTCTGTGAGGAAGATGCAGGCGGACATGTTAGGTTGCCTTGATCCAAAGGTGGTGCTATCGATGTCGGACAGCGCTCAACACCAGCTGGTGTTACCACCTCCAAAGAAAATGATGACCTGCCAATCACGCTGGCTGTTGCGGGTAAAGAGGTGGCAGGTCTGCGCCCCAAAACAGGTGTGACTGCTGTCCCCCCAGTCACAGAGGATGAAGAGGCCGCGGATGCACAAGATATGGCAGACGGTGGTTGGCCCGGCCGGCTAGGCCGCATTGTAGCACACTGAGCTTCCCACTGCAACTTATGCTTCATGTCCATGTGCCGGTTCATGCATGAAGTACTCAAACTATGTATTTTTTGGCCTCTACTTAGCTTTTGCTGACAAATGTTACAGATAACACGAGTTGGGTCATCTTTATCGATCTGAAAAAATGCCCAGGCTATGCAAGGCTTAGCACCCATGCGACCTGAAGAGCCACCACGACTTGTGGTGAGAGGCAGAGTTGTGTTTGAGGATGCAGTTGTTGACGTGCTTCCAGTACTACGTCTCTGTCCAGGAAGGCGCAACCTGACCTCGTCGTCACTAGCATCTTCCTCCACCTCCTCTGCTGACCTCATCTCTTGGCTGACTGTGGGTTGACAGTAAGTGGGATCTCCAACCTCATCATCATCACCCTGTGCGTTATCACACCCGTCGTCCTCAGAGCCAACCTGTTCCTGCCCTGACAAAAAACTAAAGTTGTCGCTCCAATCAGGTGTTTGAGTCTCATCATCGTCTTCCTCATTGTCTCCACCAACAGGAGTTACAGTTTGGGAATGAGGGTCTACATTATGGTCAGAACCTTCTGCGTCTGGTCCTGGATCCGACTCAAAGATTCTGGGCATCAGTGCAGATCATTTCCTCATCTGGATTCACAGAAGTGCTGGAGTCGACTTCTGATTCCCAGGCTATAGTATGAGTAAACAGCTCTGCAGACTCAACCATCTGTTCTACCTCATACTCAGACGGGCAGCTGGAGATTTGGGAGCTGTGAGGAAGCAAGTGCGATTGGGGTGACACCTTTGATGACTGGAGTATTTGTGATGTTGAAGTTGATGTGGAGGAGAGCCCACTTAAAGGAGCACTTGATATCCGTTGAAGCACCTGCTGTTTTTGTGCCTCATCTGGAATTTGTAGCGTGGCCGTAAGAAAGGGATCTTATCACATTGTCCGCTAAAAGAAGTAGACATTTTAGTTTGGCTGGAAGATGGTCTTTCTTCTGCAGATGTTACTGTTGCTTTAACACCTACCCCACGGACACAACCTTTTTTCCCCTTCCCAACACGCCTATTCCCCTTTCCACCAGCAGCAGGCCTTTTTCCACTCATTTTGGTGGTTAACTAATTCACAACTCTGGAGTTGTTTGCACAAAAAAACAATGGATGGGAACCGAGCAGAGCTGAGTGGCCAAACTGTGGTATTAGGCCAAAACTATTGGCTGGGTTAGATGCAGAAAAAAATTATATTCAATTTGCAACCTGATGGAGGTCAGTATAGATGGACTAATAGAACAAGTCCCACACACAGCTAGAAGCCCAAATATTTTTTCAAAGGTAGATGCAGAAAAAAATTATATTCAGTTTGCAACCTGATGGAGGTCTGTATAGATGGATTAATAGAACAAGTCCCACACACAGCTAGAAGCCCCAATATTTTTTCAGAGCTAGATGCAGAAAAAAAATTATTTTTAATTTGCAACCCGATGGAGGTCAGTATAGATGGACTAATAGAGAAAGTCCCACACACTGCTAGAAAGCCAAATATTTTTTCAGAGCTAGATGCAGAAAAAAAATATATTCAGTTTGCAACCTGATGGAGGTCAGTATAGATGGAGTAATAGAACAAGTCCCACACACAGCTAGAAGCCCAAATATTTTTTCAGAGGTAGATGCAGATAAAATTTATTTTTAATTTGCAACCTGATGGAGGTCAGCATAGATGGACTAATAGAGAAAGTCCCACACACTGCTATAAGGCCAAATATTTTTTCAGAGCTAGATGCAGATAAAAATTATTTTTAATTTGCAACCTAATGCAGGTCAGTATAGATGGACTACTAGAGAAAGTCCCACACACTGCTAGAAGGCCAAATATTTTTTCAGAGCTAGATGCAGATAAAAATTATTTTTAATTTGCAACCTGATGGAGGTCAGTATAGATGGACTAATAGAGAAAGTCCCACACACTGCTAGAAGGCCAAATATTTTTTCAGAGCTAGATGCAGAAAAAAATTATTTTCAGTTTGCAACCTGATGGAGGTCAGTATAGATGGACTAATAGAACAAGTCCCACACACAGCTAGACGCCCAAATATTTTTTCAGAGGTAGATGCAGATAAAAATTATTTTTAATTTGCAACCTGATGGAGGTCAGTATAGATGGACTAATAGAGAAAGTCCCACACACTGCTAGAAGGCCAAATATTTTTTCAGAGCTAGATGCAGATAAAAATTATTTTTAATTTGCAATCTGATGGAGGTCAGTATAGATGGACTAATAGAGAAAGTCCCACACACTACTAGAAGGCCAAATATTTTTTCAGAGCTAGATGCAGAAAAAAATTATATTCAGTTTGCAACCTGATGGAGGTCAGTATAGATGGACTAATAGAACAAGTCCCACACACAGCTAGACGCCCAAATATTTTTTCAGAGGTAGATGCAGATAAAAATTATTTTTAATTTGCAACCTGATGGAGGTCAGTATAGATGGACTAATAGAGAAAGTCCCACACACTGCTAGAAGGCCAAATATTTTTTCAGAGCTAGATGCCGATAAAAATTATTTTTAATTTGCAACCTGATGGAGGTCAATATAGATGGACTAATAGAGAAAGTCCCACACACTGCTAGAAGGCCAACTATTTATTCAGAGCTAGATGCAGAAAAAAATTATATTCAATTTGCAACCTGATGGAGGTCAGTATAGATGGACTAATAGAACAAGTCCCACACACTGCTAGAAGCCCAAATATTTTTTCAGAGCTAGATGTAGAAAAAAATTATATTCAATTTGCAACCTGATGGAGGTCAGTATAGATGGACTAATAGAATGATGCTATGCCCAAAAGATTTTACTTCACTAGGTGCAGTAAAAAAATTGGTATTCTATACACAGGTGGTATATCTTGCAACACAGATAGGCTACTCCACTGACTAACACACTCTGCAATAGGCGCTGTGTGCGCTATACCTTGTTAATTTCAAGCCAATTTTCGCACACATCTACAGATAGCTTGGGAGTAGGGAATAGTTGTGATTGCAGTCCTTTTAAGGACTAGGTTACAGCATTTCCTACGACTTTTATCGGGCAGGTCTGTGCTCTTAAATAGATAGGTTGGGAGTAAAGACTAATTGTAATTGCAGTCCTTTTCAGGACGAAGTTACATCAGTTCCTATCAGTTTTTGCCAGGCAGGTCTGTGCCAGTGCTGTACAAGTTTCTTTCACAGTATTTGGCTAAATCTAGCAAAGCTAATCCTTTTTGGCCTATTGCAGAGTGTGTTAGTCAGTGGAGTAGCCTATCTGTGTTGCAAGCTACAGCACCTGTGTATAGAATACCAATTTTTTTACTGCACCTAGTGAAGTAAATGTTATGTTCTGCTACCAGAGCTAAGGAAAGAGAGGAGATCTGTCCCTACGATAGAACTCAGCTGAATCCCTGCGATGTAACAGGGAACCTGATCCTGCGATCAGACCTGCTAAAGTCCTAAGCTAGTCTGTACGGAGACCTATAGATGTGGGGAAGGAATCCCTACAAGTACTAAGGACTGGGAGGAAAATGGGACACCTCCTAACAGAAATAGTAGCAGACAGACGAACAAACAAAATATATAGAACATAGAGGTCCATAGACCAAGCAAACTAACAGAGTTAGATACAGAGCACAGGCTAGCTAGAAAGTAGTTATACAATGAAGTCCAGCAAAGCCAGAAGGGCGGAGCAGGATTAAATAGGCCAACAAGGTCATGTGACCAGCAAAGGAAAAAACCTAAGAGCAAGGTTCTAACAGTACCCTCCCTTCTAAAAGGATCCTCCGGATACCCTAGGACCAGGCTTATCAGGAAATCTCCTGTGAAACGCTCTGATAAGTCTGGACGCGGAAACATCATCTGACCTCACCCAAGAGTTATCCTCGGGTCCGAAACCTTTCCAGGCCACAAGATACTACAAACTACCTCTATACCGTCTAGAGTTAAGGATGCGAGAAATTTCATATTCCCCGTCCTCCACCACCGGAGGAACAGAGGCAGAGGCGTCACCATCCGACACAACAGCTTTTTTTTAACAGAGAGACATGAAATACCGGATTAATTCTCCAGGAGGTAGGAACCTCCAACCTAACAGCAGATTGGTTGACAACCTGAAGCACCTTAAAGGGCCCTACAAACTTGGGACCCAATTTCTTAGAAGGAATCCTCAACCGCAGATTCCTAGAGGACAACCAGACCATGTCACCAACAGCGAACAAAACCTCCTGTCGTTTCCTATCAAAGTAGTCTTTAGATTTTCTGTTGGCCTCCTGAAGATTACCACGCACATCCGTCCAAACTCTCTCCAAATCACCGGAAAAATTCTCCTCCTCAGGCACGGCAGATCCCAACTTGGAGAACGACCCAAATGACGGATGTCTCCCAGAACAACAAAAAAAAGGCGAACAACCAGCAGAAGAAGATGTATGATTGTTTAGAGCAAATTCAGCAAGTGGCAGAAACTCAGACCACCCCTCTTGATTGTCTGCCACAAAACAACGCAAGAACTGCTCAACATCCTGGTTTATCCTTTCTGTCTGGCCATTAGATTCAGGATGATATCCGGACGAGAACGACAAATGAACTCCCAACCTGTCACAAAAGACACGCCAAAAACGAGCCACGAACTGAGGACCCCTATCAGAAACAATGTCAGTAGGAACGCCATGAAGTCTGACAATTTCCTTGACAAAGGCCTTAGCGAGAGTTTTAGCGCAGGGCAGTTTGACGAAGGGAACCAAGTGACACATCTTGCTAAAACGGTCCACGACCACCCAGATGACAGTAAAACCCTCAGAGGGGGGAAGGTCAGTTATAAAGTCCATAGCCAAATGTGTCCAAGGAGCACTGGGAACCTCCAAAGGACAAAGCAACCCCGCAGCAGGAGTATGTGAGGACTTAGATCTAGCACATATAGTACATTGACGCACCCACTTAATGACTTCCTTCTGCCATCCAGGCCACCAAAAACTGCGACCCACCAGTCTCTTGGTCTCAGAGATTCCGGGATGACCTGCCAAACGAGATTCGTGACACTCAACAAACAAATCTCTCCTAAAGGTCCCAGGCACAAACAACCTCCCATGAGGAGTGTTAGATGGGGCATTCTCCTGTGCTTTAAGAATCTCATCTTCCAAAACGGAGTCCAAAGCAGCTATCACAACACCTTCTTGTAAAATGTTCTCCTCTTTCTCAGCACCGACTATGGGAGAAAAACTGCGAGACAAGGCATCCGCCTTAACATTCTTAGTACCAGGGATGTAAGTAACGGAGAAATTAAACCGCGAGAAAAACAGTGCCCACCTAGCCTGACGGGCATTCAGGCGCTTGGCAGCATCAAGATATATCAGATTTTTATGATCCGTAAGAACCTGAACGGGAAATTCCGCACCTTCCAAGAAGTGGCGCCAGTGTTCAAATGCGAGTTTAATAGCCAATAATTCCCGATTACCAATGTCGTAATTCAGTTCAGTCTCCGAAAATTTTTTTGAAAAAAAGGCACAGGGATGTAATCCATCCCCGTTATCCTGAGACAATACTGCGCCAACCCCCACAGAGGAAGCATCAACCTCAACCAAAAACGGCTTAGTCACATCAGGCTGCATAAGGATGGGAGCAGAGGTGAACCTCTCCTTGAGATACACAAAAGCTTCAATGGCCTCAGAAGACCACTGAACCGCATCAGCACCTTTCCTGGTGAGATCGGTCAGAGGTTTGACAATACTAGAAAAAATTTTTATGAATTTTCTGTAATAATTGGCGAAACCCAAAAACCTCTGTATCGATTTCAAACCAATAGACCTAGGCCATTCCTGTACAGCTTGAACTTTAACCGGGTCCATCTCAAAACCTTCGCTGGAGATAATGTAACCCAAAAAACTAATTCTCTGTACAGCGAACTCACATTTCTCCAGCTTAGCAAAAAGTGAATTGTCCATTAATAACTGTAATACCTCACGTACGCTCCGCCAATGAGACTCCAGATCCGGCGAATAAATCAAAATGTCATCCAAATACACAACCACATTTTTGCCGATCAAAGGTCTAAGGATGTCATTAATAAGATTCTGAAAAAATGCAGGAGCATTAGTAAGACCAAAAGGCATAACCAGGTTCTCAAAATGACCCACAGGAGTGTTAAAAGCAGTCTTCCATTCATCACCCTCCTTCATGCGCAACAGATTGTATGCCCCCTTAAGGTCAATTTTAGAGAACCACTTGGCCCCCATTAACTGGTTAAACAGATCAGGAATCAATGGCAGTGGGTAAGGATTGCGTACAGTAATTTTGTTAATCTCACGAAAATCCTGACAAGGACGTAAACCGCCGTCCTTTTTTTTTACAAAAAAAAATCCAACCGCCACAGGAGACTTAGAGGGCCTAATGTGACCGGCGGCCAAACTTGTCTGTATGTATTCCTCCAAAGCCTTCCTCTCAGGAATAGTAAGGTTAAATAAACGACTTTTAGGAAGAGTCGCTCCAGGGACAAATTCAATAGAACAATCATAGTCTCTATGGGGAGGCAAAACCTGCGATTCCTTCTCAGAAAAAACTCTCCAAAAATCCTGAATAGGAACAGGCAATTCTCCCCTATCCAAAGCTGCAATACGCCCGTTACAACACTTGTCATAACATTTATGGCTCCAGGATTTAATTTCACTGGTAGACCAATCCAGTACAGGATTGTGAAATTTTAACCAGGGCAATCCCATTATTACTGGAGAAGGCAAGTTATTCAAAACTACCAAATCCAATTTCTCATGGTGAACACCATTAATAGTGAGAGGAAATTCACAGACCTTGAGAGTAATATTCTTCAAAGGGGAACCATCCACAGAAACCACAGCAATGGGGGATGATAAAGGTTCGGGTTTTAAATTGAGTCTTTCCAAGAATCCCCCATCAATTACATTCAGAGTAGACCCACAATCAACAAACACCCGAAATTCCATTAATTTTCCTGAGCAATCGTGGAAGCAGCTAAAAATACACCCTTGGAATTTAAACAGGCAATACGGGCATGACTGACCATTTTTTTTTCTTTCTTCATACGAAGCTCACAGCCTTTAATCAAATGACCAGATTTTCCGCAATAGAAACACAAGCCTTCAGAAAATCGACGGTCTTTTTCTTGAGAGCGAGGTGCCACCGATCCAATCTCCATCGGTTCACCACTGTTAGTACACACATTCTCATAACCAGAAACTGACATAGCAGAGGATTTGCTCTCATTAACCCTTGCACGCAGTCTCCTATCCACCCGTATAGCTAATTGCATAGCCTGTTGCAAATCTTCAGGTGTAGGATAAGCAATTAGCAGGTCTTTAACCCTTTCATTGAGCCCAGCAAGAAATAGACTTTTCAGAGCAGAATCGTTCCACCCTGTTTGAGTAGACCATCGACGGAAATGAGTACAATATTTTTCCACATTACCTGATCCCTGTTTCAAACATCTCAACTCAGTCTCAGCTGATGTGACACGGTCAGGATCATCATATAATAGTCCCAAAGCAGAAAAAAAACTATCCACTGATCTGAAGCATGTATCACTAGGTTGCAAAGAAAAGGCCCACTCCTGAGGCTCTTTGCGCAAAAGTGACATTATGAACCCTATGCGCTGGGATTCATCCCCAGAGGACTTGGGTCTCAAACGAAAATACAATAAGCAAGCATTTTTAAATGAAAAAAATTCTTGGTGTTCACCAAAAAATAAATCCGGCAAACATACCTTAGGCTCCAAGAAATGTGCTCCAGGACAGTTACTCACGTGCTGACGGAGCTCGGCCACCTCCAGAGAGAGTCCCTGCAGGCGATGAGCCAAATCCTGAACCGACACCATGATGGAACAGAAAAATCTTTCCTTAGAGAATTTGCAGGCTGGACTTACTGTTATGTTCTGCTACCAGAGCTAAGGAAAGAGAGGAGATCTGTCCCTACGATAGAACTCAGCTGAATCCCTACGATGTAACAGGGAACCTGATACTGCGATCAGACCTGCTAAAGTCCTAAGCTAGTCTGTACGGAGACCTATAGATGTGGGGAAGGAATCCCTACAAGTACTAAGGACTGGGAGGAAAATGGGACACCTCCTAACAGAAATAGTAGCAGACAGACAAACAAACAAAATATATAGAACATAGAGGTCCGTAGACCAAGCAAACTAACAGAGTTAGATACAGAGCACAGGCTAGCTAGAAAGTAGTTATACAATGAAGTCCAGCAAAGCCAGAAGGGCGGAGCAGGATTAAATAGGCCAACAAGGTCATGTGACCAGCAAAGGAAAAAACCTAAGAGCAAGGTTCTAACAGTAAAAGCTTTTGGGCATAGCATCATTCTATTAGTCCATCTATACTGACCTCCATCAGGTTGCAAATTGAATATAATTTTTTTCTGCATCTAGCTCTGAAAAAATATTTGGCTTCTAGCAGTGTGTGGGACTTGGTCTATTAGTCCATCTATACTGACCTCCATCAGGTTGCAAATTGAATATAATTTTTTTCTGCATCTAGCTCTGAAAAAATATTTGGGCTTCTAGCAGTGTGTGGGACTTGGTCTATTAGTACATCTATACTGACCTCCATCAGGTTGCAAATTAAAAGTAATTTTTTTCTGCATCTAGCTCTGAAAAAATATTTGGGCTTCTAGCAGTGTGTGGGACTTGTTCTATTAGTCCATCTATACTGACCTCCATCAGGTTGCAAATTGAATATAATTTTTTTCTGCATCTAGCTCTGAAAAAATATTTGGGCTTCTAGCAGTGTGTGGGACTTGGTCTATTAGTCCATCTATACTCACCTCCATCAGGTTGCAAATTAAAAATATTTTTTTTCTGCATCTAGCTCTGAAAAAATATTTGGGCTTCTAGCAGTGTGTGGGACTTGTTCTATTAGTCCATCTATTCTGACCTCCATCAGGTTGCAAATTGAATATAATTTTTTTCTGCATCGAGCTCTGAAAAAATATTTGGGCTTCTAGCAGTGTGTGGGACTTGGTCTATTAGTCCATATATACTGACCTCCATCAGGTTGAAAATTGAATATATTTTTTTCTGCATCTAGCTCTGAAAAAATATTTGGGCTTCTAGCAGGGTGTGGGACTTGTTCTATTAGTCCATCTATACTGACCTCCATCAGGTTGCAAATTGAATATAATTTTTTTATGCATCTAGCTCTGAAAAAATATTTGGGCTTCTAGCAGTGTGTGGGACTTGGTCTATTAGTCCATCTATACTGACCTCCATCAGGTTGCAAATTAAAAATGTTTTTTTCTGCATCTAGCTCTGAAAAAATATTTGGGCTTCTAGCAGTGTGTGGGACTTGGTCTATTAGTACATCTATACTGACCTCCATCAGGTTGCAAATTAAAAATAATTTTTTTCTGCATCTAGCTCTGAAAAAATATTTGGGCTTCTAGCAGTGTGTGGGACTTGTTCTATTAGTCCATCTATACTGACCTCCATCAGGTTGCAAATTGAATATCATTTTTTTCTGCATCTAGCTCTGAAAAAATATTTGGGCTTCTAGCAGTGTGTGGGACTTGGTCTATTAGTCCATCTATACTCACCTCCATCAGGTTGCAAATTAAAAATATTTTTTTTCTGCATCTAGCTCTGAAAAAATATTTGGGCTTCTAGCAGTGTGTGGGACTTGTTCTATTAGTCCATCTATTCTGACCTCCATCAGGTTGCAAATTGAATATAATTTTTTTCTGCATCGAGCTCTGAAAAAATATTTGGGCTTCTAGCAGTGTGTGGGACTTGGTCTATTAGTCCATATATACTGGCCTCCATCAGGTTGAAAATTGAATATATTTTTTTTCTGCATCTAGCTCTGAAAAAATATTTGGGCTTCTAGCAGTGTGTGGGACTTGTTCTATTAGTCCATCTATACTGACCTCCATCAGTTGCAAATTGAATATAATTTTTTTCTGCATCTAGCTCTGAAAAAATATTTGGGCTTCTAGCATTGTGTGGGACTTGGTCTATTAGTCCATCTACAGTGACCTCCATCAGGTTGCAAATTGAATATAATTTTTTTCTGCATCTAGCTCTGAAAAAATATTTGGGCTTCTAGCATTGTGTGGGACTTGGTCTATTAGTCCATCTACACTGACCTCCATCAGGTTGCAAATTGAATATAATTTTTTTCTGCATCTAGCTCTGAAAAAATATTTGGGCTTCTAGCAGTGTGTGGGACTTGGTCTATTAGTCCATCTATACTGACCTCCATCAGGTTGCAAATTAAAAATATTTTTTTTCTGCATCTAGCTCTGAAAAAATATTTGGGCTTCTAGCAGTGTGTGGGACTTGTTCTATTAGTCCATCTGTACTGACCTCCATCAGGTTGCAAATTGAATATAACTTTTTTCTGCATCTAGCTCTGAAAAAATATTTGGGCTTTTAGCAGTGTGTGGGACTTGGTCTATTAGTCCATCTATACTGACCTCCATCAGGTTGCAAATTGAATATCATTTTTTTCTGCATCTAGCTCTGAAAAAATATTTGGGCTTCTAGCAGTGTGTAGGACTTGGTCTATTAGTCCATCTATACTGTACTCCATCAGGTTGCAAATTGAATATAATTTTTTTCTGCATCTAGCTCTGAAAAAATATTTGGGCTTCTAGCAGTGTGTGGGACTTGGTCTATTAGTCCATCTATACTGACCTCCATCAGGTTGCAAATTAAAAATGTTTTTTTCTGCATCTAGCTCTGAAAAAATATTTGGGCTTCTAGCAGTGTGTGGGACTTGGTCTATTAGTACATCTATACTGACCTCCATCAGGTTGCAAATTAAAAATAATTTTTTTCTGCATCTAGCTCTGAAAAAATATTTGGGCTTCTAGCAGTGTGTGGGACTTGTTCTATTAGTCCATCTATACTGACCTCCATCAGGTTGCAAATTGAATATCATTTTTTTCTGCATCTAGCTCTGAAAAAATATTTGGGCTTCTAGCAGTGTGTGGGACTTGGTCTATTAGTCCATCTATACTCACCTCCATCAGGTTGCAAATTAAAAATATTTTTTTTCTGCATCTAGCTCTGAAAAAATATTTGGGCTTCTAGCAGTGTGTGGGACTTGTTCTATTAGTCCATCTATTCTGACCTCCATCAGGTTGCAAATTGAATATAACTTTTTTTCTGCATCGAGCTCTGAAAAAATATTTGGGCTTCTAGCAGTGTGTGGGACTTGGTCTATTAGTCCATATATACTGGCCTCCATCAGGTTGAAAATTGAATATATTTTTTTTCTGCATCTAGCTCTGAAAAAATATTTGGGCTTCTAGCAGTGTGTGGGACTTGTTCTATTAGTCCATCTATACTGACCTCCATCAGGTTGCAAATTGAATATAATTTTTTTCTGCATCTAGCTCTGAAAAAATATTTGGGCTTCTAGCAGTGTGTGGGACTTGGTCTATTAGTCCATCTATACTGACCTCCATCAGGTTGCAAATTAAAAATGTTTTTTTTCTGCATCTAGCTCTGAAAAAATATTTGGGCTTCTAGCAGTGTGTGGGACTTGGTCTATTAGTCCATCTATTCTGACCTCCATCAGGTTGCAAATTGAATATAATTTTTTTCTGCATCTAGCTCTGAAAAAATATTTGGGCTTCTAGCAGTGTGTGGGACTTGGTCTATTAGTCCATCTATACTAACCTCCATCAGGATGCATATTAAAAATATTTTTTTATGCATCTAGCTCTGAAAAAATATTTGGGCTTCTAGCAGTGTGTGGGACTTGTTCTATTAGTCCATCTGTACTGACCTCCATCAGGTTGCAAATTGAATATAACTTTTTTCTGCATCTAGCTCTGAAAAAATATTTGGGCTTCTAGCAGTGTGTGGGACTTGGTCTATTAGTCCATCTATACTGACCTCCATCAGGTTGCAAATTGAATATCATTTTTTTCTGCATCTAGCTCTGAAAAAATATTTGGGCTTCTAGCAGTGTGTAGGACTTGGTCTATTAGTCCATCTATACTGTCCTCCATCAGGTTGCAAATTGAATATAATTTTTTTCTGCATCTAGCTCTGAAAAAATATTTGGGCTTCTAGCAGTGTGTGGGATTTGGTCTATTAGTCCATCTATACTGACCTCCATCAGGTTGCAAATTGAATATCATTTTTTTCTGCATCTAGCTCTGAAAAAATATTTCGGCTTCTAGCAGTGTGTGGGACTTGGTCTATTAGTCCATCTATACTGACCTCCATCAGGTTGCAAATTGAATATCATTTTTTTCTGCATCTAGCTCTGAAAAAATATTTCGGCTTCTAGCAGTGTGTGGGGCTTGGTCTATTAGTCCATCTATACTGACCTCCATCAGGTTGCAAATTGAATATAATTTTTTTCTGCATCTAACCCATCCAATAGTTTTGGCCTAATACCACAGTTTGGCCACTCAGCTCTGCTCGGTTCCCATCCATTGTTTTTTTGTGCAAACAACTCCAGAGTTGTGAATTAGTTAACCACTAGAGATGAGCGGTGTTCGACTAGAACTGTTTGCCAATCTCAAATTCGAGCTGTTTTGGGCGGTGTTCGAGTTGTTCGACGAACCCGAACGATTTGCAAAAAATTCGCTGTTCGAGGTTATGTTCGATAACTGTTCGTGCACCAAAAGCGTGTCCTGCATGTCTGGCGCTATTTTGAGCACCAATCATGCAGGGATTGCCTGCCACTCACTGTAATGCCACAGCCATGGTGGTTGTGGCACTACAGTGATTGCCCAAATCGATGGGAACAGTGCCAACAGTGAAACATGAAAAGCGGCAATTCAGCAGCGGCATAGACCGGTACCCGACAATTTAGAACAGAAAGAATAGAGCATCACACATAGATTAGATAGATAGAAACAAGTCAGCCACATATATACGAAGTACAGTGACAGTGTTGCTTACTGTACTTGTCATTTAGTGTAAAGGATTTATCAAAAAAAATAATAGTGTTTTCATGCACCGTCTCTTTAAAAAAGCCGGCCGCCAATTCAGCAGCGGTACCCGACAATTTAGAAGAGAAAGAATAGAGAATCACACATAGATTAGATAGACAGAAACATGTCAGTCACATATATGAAGTACAGTGACAGTGTTGCTTACTGTACTTGTCATTTAGTGTAAAGGATTTATTAAAAAAAATAATAGTGTTTTCATGCACTGTCTCTTTAAAAAAGCCGGCCGGCAATTCAGCAGCTGTACCCGACAATTTAGAATAGAAGGAATAGAGAATCACACATAGATTAGATAGATAGAAACATGTCAGTCACATATATATGAAGTACAGTGACAGTGTTGCTTACTGTACTTGTCATTTAGTGTTAAAATAAAGGATTTATTTTAAAAAAAATTGGCGTGGGGGTCCCCATAATTTTAGGCTCTAGCGGAGGTTAAGCAGACGGCTGGGGCAGATGTTTGAAGCCTGGGAGGGGGGTAATACCCACGGAGCTTCCCAGGCTACTAATATCAGCCCCCAGCTGAATACCTAGCCTTTACTAGCTATTAAAATGGGGGACCCCCCAAAAAAAATGACGTGGGGTCCCCCCTATTTTAATAGCTAGCAAAGGCTAGGCAGACAGCTGGGGGCTGATATTAATAGCCCAGGAAGGGTGCCATGAATATTGGCCCCCTCCCAGGCTAGAAACACCAGCCGTCAGCCGCCCCAGAACTGGCGCATCCTATGGATGCGCCAATTCTGGCACTTAGCCTCGCTCTTCCCACTGCCCTGTAGCGGTGGCAGTGGGGTAATAGGGCCGGGGTTGATGTCAGCTTATAATGCCAGCTGACATCAAGCCCAGGTTAGTAATGGAGAGGCGTCTAAAAGACACCCCCATTACTAATCCCATAGTCAAAGTTAAAAGAAAACACAAACACCCAGAATAAACTCCTTTAATTGAAATAAAGACACGTTCCTTTATTGTTCTAAATTAAACCATACTTACCACCACGCCCATTCCAGCTGAAGCCAACGATCTCCTGCAATAAAAGTAAAATAATAAAGCAACATCATCCTTACCTTTCCATGGTTCCCACGACAGCTTCAGCTCTGCTACATCGAGATGACAGGCTGGACCGCAGCAGAACGCTGCCATCCAGCTTGCCATGCCGCGGACACTGAGAAGCGCAGGCATGCTTGCGCTCCTCAGTGTCTCGCTGTGACGGCATAAAGATGAGACGAGTTCATGTCCAATGATCTCAGCTCACCTCATGCACGTCACTGACAGCGTGGGAGAATTCTCACGCTGTAGCGCTGAGTGCAGGAGAATTTTCCCACGCTGTCAGTGACGTGCATGAGGTGAGCTGAGATCATTGGACATGAACTCGTCTCATCTTTATGCCGTCACAGCGAGACACTGAGGAGCGCAAGCATGCCTGCCCTTCTCAGTGTCTGCGGGATGACAGGCTGGATGGCAGCGTTCTGCTGCGGTCCAGCCTGTCATCTCGATGTAGCAGAGCTGAAGCTGTCGTGGGAACCATGGAAAGGTAAGGATGAGGTTGCTTTATTATTTTACTTTTATTGCAGAAGACATTGGCTTCAGCTGGAATGGGCGTGACGGTAAGTATCGCTTAATTTAGAACAATAAAGAATTGTGTGTTTATTTCTATTAAAGGACTTTATTCTGGGTGTTGTGTTTTTTTTAAATACTTTACTAGAAATTCATGGCGGTCATGTCTAATATTGGCGTGACCCCATGAATTTCAGGCTTAGGGCCAGCTGATAATGCCAAGCTGGCCCTAACCCCTTTATTACCCAGTGAGCCACCGCACCAGGGCCCTGGATGAGTTGGGTACAGCGCCAGAAGATGGCGCTTCTATGAACGCGCCATTTTCCGGGGTGGCTGCGGACTGCAATTTGCAGCGGGGGGGACCCAGAAAGCTTGGGCCTCCCTGCGCTGCAGATTCCAGCCCCCAGCTGCCTAGTTGTACCTGGCTGGAGACAAAAATAGGGCGAAGCCCCACGTTTTTTTTTTTTTAATTATTTCATGAAATTCATGAAATAATTAAGAAAAAAAGGGCTTCCCTATATTGTTGTGTCCAACCAGGTACAAATAGGCAGCTGGTGGTTGGGGGCAGCCCGTTCCTGCCTGCTGTACCTGGCTGGACACAAATATAGTGCGAAGCCCCACGTCAATTTTTTTTTTAATTATTTCATGAAACTAGTTGGTGGCCCGATTGTAACGCATCGGGTATTCTAGAATTTGTATGCGGCAGACCCGGCACAATCAGCAGAGCGGTGTTTAAATTTGCCGACTATATCGCTGATTGGTCACGGCCGGCAACCGTGACCAATCAGCAAAGCGGTGTTGAAATTTGGCGACTATATCGCTGATTGGTCACGGCCGGCGGTTGCGACTAATCAGCAGAGCGGGGTTTAAATTTTGCGCCAATAATGCTGATTGGTCGCGGTCGCGACCAATCAGCAAAGCGGTGTTTAAATTTTGCGCCAATAATGCTGATTGGTTGCGGTTGCGACCAATCAGCAAAGCGGTGTTTAAATTTGGCGCCAATAACTGTGATTGGTCACGACCATTCAGCAAGGCGGTGTTTAAATTTGGCGGCAACAATGTTGATTAATCGCGGCCGGCGGTCGCGACCAATCAGCAGAGCGGTTTTTAAATTTGGCGCCAAAAATGCTGATTGGTCGCAATCGCCGGCCGCGACCAATCAGCAAAGCGGTGTTTCAATTTGGCGCCAAAATCGCTGATTGGTCGCTGCCGGCACCCGTGACCCATCAGCAGAGTGGGGTTTAAATTTGGCGCCAATACTGCTGATTGGTCACGGTTGCCGGCCGCGACCAATCAGCCAAGCAGGGTTTAAATTTGGCGCCAATACTGCTGATTGGTTGCGGACGGCGACCGCGATCAATCAGCAGAGCGGTGTTTAAATTTGGCGCCAATAATGCTGATTAGTCGCGGCTGGCATCCGTGACCAATTAGCAGAGCGGGGTTTAAATTTGGCGCCAATCTCGCTGATTGGTCGCAGCTGGAGTCCGCGACCAATCAGCAGAGCATTGTTTAAATTTGGCGCCAATCTCACTGATTGGTCGCGGCCGCTATTTAAATGTGGCGCCCAAATCGGTGATTGGTCGCGGGCAGTTTCCGCGACCAATCAGCAGAGCGGTGTTTAACTTTAGCGCCAAGATCACTGATTGGTCGCGTGCGGAGAGAGCGACCAATCAGCGAATTGTATTGGTGAGGACCGGGGAGCGCTGCTGCCTGGTCGGATATTTCCGCTGCGAGAAGCCGGGAGATGAGCGACTGCTCGCAGCAGATGTATCCCGACCCGCAGCTCCGCTCCCCGGTCCTCCCTTGACACCCTAGCCGCTGATCTCCCCACAATATCCGCATGGTGTTACAAAGATCCGGACATTTGTGTTAAAAATCGCTGATTGGTCGCTGGCGCTGCCCGCGACCAATCACCGATTTGGTCGCCAAATTTAAATATCGGCCACAACCAATCACCGATCTTGGCTCCACATTTAAACACCGCTGTGCTGATTGGTCGCCGACGCTGGGCGCGACCAATCACCGATTTTGGCGCCACATTTAAATAGCGTCCGCGACCATTCAGTACAGCGGTGTTTAAATGTGGAGCCAAGATGGGTGATTGGTCGCGGCTGATATTTAAATTTGGCGCCCAAATCGGTGATTGGTCGCGGGCAGCGCCAGCGACCAATCAGCGATTTTTAACACAAATGTCCGGACCTTTGTAACACCATGCGGATACTGTGGGGACATCAGCAGCTAGGGTGTGAAGGGAGGACCGGGGAGCGGCGCTGCGGGTCGGGATACTTCTGCTCCGAGCGCCCGCTCATGTCACGGGTTCTCGCAGTGGAAGTATCCGCACAGGCAGCGCCGCTGACATCCATGCGGCTAGGGCGTGAAGGGAGGACCGGGGAGCGGCGCTGACATCCAATTGGTCGCGGCCGCTATTTAAATGTGCCGCACAAATCGGTGATTGGTCGCCGTCTTGACCGCGACCAATCACTGATCTTGCCGCCAAAGTTAAACACTACTGTGCTGATTGGTCGCGGACGCTGCCCGCGACCAATCACCTATTTGTGCGCCAAATTTAAATATCAGCCTCATGCATGTCACTGACAGCGTGGGAAAATTCTCCTGCACTCAGCGCTTCAGCGTGAGAACTCTCCCACGCTGTCAGTGACGTGCATGAGGTGAGCCGAGCTCATTGGACATGACCTCGGCTCATCTTTATGCCGTCACAGCCAGACACTGAGGAGCGCAAGCAAGCCTGCGCTTCTCAGTGTCTGTGGGATGACAGGCTGGATGGCAGCGTTCTGCTGCGGTCCAGCCTGTCATCTCGATGTAGCAGAGCTGGAGCCGTCGTGGGAACCATGGAAAGGTAAGGATGATGATGGTTTATTATTTTACTTTTATTGCAGGAGATCGTTGGCTTCAGCTGGAATGGGCGTGATGGTAAGTATGGTTTAATTTAGAACAATAAAGAATTGTGTGTTTATTTCAATTAAAGGACTTTATTCTGGGTGTTTGTGTTTTCTTTTAACTTTGACTATGGGGTTAGTAATGGGGGTGTCTTATAGACGCCTCTCCATTACTTACCTGGGCTTGATGTCAGCTGGCATTATAAGCTGACATCAACCCCAGCCCTATTACCCCACTGCCACCGCTACAGGGCAGTGGGAAGAGCGAGGCTAAGTGCCAGATTTGGCGCATCCTACGGATGCGCCATTTCTGGGACAGCTGACGGCTGGTGTTTCTAGCCTGGGAGGGGGCCAATATTCATGGCACCCTTCCTAGGCTATTAATATCAGCCCCCAGCTGTCTGCTTAGCCTTTGCAAGCTATTTAAATAGGGGGGACCCCACGTAATTTTTTTGGGGGGGTCCCCCATTTTAATAGCTAGTAAAGGCTAGGTATTCAGCTGGGGGCTGATATTAGTAGCCTGGGAAGCTCCGTGGGTATTACCCCCTTCCCAGGCTTCAAACATCTGCCCCAGCCGTCTGCTTAACCTCCGCTAGAGACTAAAATTACGGGGAACCCCACGCCAATTTTTTTTTTTATAAATCCTTTATTTTAACACTAAATGACAAGTACAGTGATCAACACTATCACTGTACTTCTTATATATGTGACTGACATGTTTCTATCTATCTAATCTATGTGTGATGCTCTATCTTTCTGTTCTAAATTGTCGGGTACCGAGGCTGAATTGCCGGCCAGCTTTTTTAAAGAGACGGTGCATGAAAACACTATTTTTTTAAATAAATCCTTTATACTAAATGACAAGTACAGTAACCAACACTGTCACTGTACTTATTATATATGTGATTGGCATGTTTATATCTATCTATGTGTGATGCTCTATTCTTTCTGTTATAAATTGTCGGGTACCGCTGCTGAATTGCCGGCCGGCTTTTTTAAAGAGACGGTGCACGAAAACACTATTATTTTTTTTAATAAATCCTTTACACTAAATGACAAGTACAGTAAGCAACACTGTCACTGTGCTTCTTATATGTGTGATTGACATGTTTCTATCTATCTAATCTATGTGTGATGCTCTATTCCTTCTTGTCTAAATTGTCGGGTACCGGTGTATGCCGCTGCTGAATTGCCGGCCGGCTTTTTTAAAGAGAGCGTCTTCTGAGCAGTTTGTCAGCTTTTGGACACCTTTGAAGGTGTTTTCTATGTGTTTCTATGTGTTTTTGTTTGCCTGCCATTGGTTTTAACGGTGTTCGACGGTGTTCTAAGGTGTTCGACGAACAGTTCGACGAACAGTTCCTCGAACATCCCGGTGTTCGACGAACCGAACCCGAACACTACGGGGGTGGCTCAACACTATTAACCACCAAAATGAGTGGAAAAAGGCCTGCAGCCGGTGGAAAGGGGAATAGGCGTGTTGGGAAGGGGAAAAAAGTTTGTGTCCGTGGGGTAGGTGTTAAAGCAACAGTAACATCTGCAGAAGAAAGACCATCTTCCAGCCAAACTAAAATGTCTACTTCTTTAAGCGGACAATGTGATAAGTTCCCTTTCTTACGGCCACGCCAATCGCTACAAAATCCAGATGAGGCACAAAAACAGCTGGTGCTTCAACGGATATCAAGTGCTCCTTTAAGTGGGCTCTCCTCCACATCAACTTCAACATCACAAATACTCCAGTCCTCAAAGGTGTCACCCCAATCGCACTTGCTTCCTCACAGCTCCCAAATCTCCAGCTGCCCGTCTGAGTATGAGGTAGAACAGATGGTTGAGTCTGCAGAGCTGTTTACTCATACTATAGCCTGGGAATCAGAGGTCGGCTCCAGCGCTTCTGTGAATCCAGACGAGGAAATGATCTGCACTGATGCCCAGAATCTTTATGAGTCAGATCCAGGACCAGACGCTGAAGGTTCTGACCATAATGTAGACCCTCATTCCCAAACTGTAACTCCTGTTGGTGGAGACAATGAGGAAGACGATGATGAGACTCAAATACCTGATTGGAGCGACAACTTTAGTTTTTTGTCAGGGCAGGAACAGGTTGGCTCTGAGGACGATGGGTGTGATAACGCACAGGGTGATGATGATGAGGTTGGAGATCCCACTTACTGTCAACCCACAGTCAGCCAAGAGATGAGGTCAGCAGAGGAGGTGGAGGAGAATGCTAGTGACGACGAGGTCAGGTTGCGCCTTCCTGGACAGAGACGTAGTACTGGAAGCACGTCAACAACTGCATCCTCAAACACAACTCTGCCTCTCACCACAAGTCGTGGTGGCTCTTCAGGTCGCATGGGTGCTAAGCCTTGCATAGCCTGGGCATTTTTTCAGATCGATAAAGATGACCCAACTCGTGTTATCTGTAACATTTGTCAGCAAAAGCTAAGTAGAGGCCAAAAAATACATAGTTTGAGTGCTTCATGCATGAACCGGCACATGGACATGAAGCATAAGTTGCAGTGGGAAGCTCACTGTGCTACAATGCGGCCTAGCCGGCCGGGCCAACCACCATCTGCCATATCTTGTGCATCCGCGGCCTATTCATCCTCTGTGACTGGGGGGACAGCAGTCACACCTGTTTTGGGACCCAGACCTGCCACCTCTTTACCCGCAACAGCCAGCGTGATTGGCAGGTCATCATTTTCTTTGGAGGTGGTAACACCAGCTGGTGTTGAGCGCTGTCCGACATCGATAGCACCACCTTTGGATCAAGGCAACCTAACTTGTCCGCCTGCATCTTCCTCACAGACCGGCAGTTTGCCGGGGACACCCTTATCAAGCCCGTCTAAGCACAATAGCCAGCCCTCGGTCCCTCAGATGTGGACAAGTAAAAGACCATTTCCTCCTAGCCATGAGAAAGCTAAGAGGTTGAATTTCACCATCTGCAAGCTCTTGGCTACAGAAATTCTGCCTTTTCGCCTGGTGGACACAGAGGATTTTCGAGACCTTATGTCCGTCGCAGTGCCCCAGTACCAGATGCCCAATCGGCACTACTTCTCAAAGAAAGGTGTGCCTGCGCTTCACCAGCATGTCGCACACAACATCACCGCTTCTTTGAGAAACTCTGTGTGTGACAGGGTGCATTTCACCATAGACACTTGGACGAGTAGGCATGGACAGGGGCGTTACATGTCGCTGACTGGGCACTAGGTAACTATGGTGACAGCAGGACAAGGGGCTGCTGTCCAAGTCTTGCCGTCCCCACGAGTTGTGCGTCAATCCTCTTTATCTCAAAGTTCCTCCACTGCTTCTGCCTCCTCAACCTCCTCTCTGTCTTCCACCTGCACCCAAAGCCTGTCTGGTCATGCCACAAGCTTTCTAACTGTGCAGAAGGGATCCTGCACACCTCCTTACTATGCTGGCAGTAGGGCTCAACGTCATCAGGCGGTTTTTACTTTGAAATGTCTGGGAAATGTGAGTCACACAGCTGAGGAGTTGTGGTCAGCTCTGGAGAACCAATTTCATGAATGGTTGTCTCCACTGGACCTGAAACCAGGGAAGGCCGTGTGCGACAATGCTGCAAACCTGGGTGCGGCCCTTCGCCGGGGCAATGTCACACACGTGCCTTGTATGGCTCACGTGTTGAACCTGGTTGTCCAGCAATTTTTAGCCCACTATCCCGGACTAGATGGCCTTCTGCAGAGGGCACGGTCACTGTGTGCTCACTTCCGCCGTTCGCATCCCGCAGCTCAGCGACTTACATCTCTACAGAAGTCGTTGGGCCTGCCTCTTCACCGGCTAAAATGCGATGTGCCTACCCGGTGGAATTCAACTCTGCACATGTTGCAGCGACTGTGGCAGCACTGACAAGCCCTGGTGCAATATGTTCTGACGTATAGCCTGGGCCAACGAGATCCAGAGGTGGGGCAAATCACGCTGGAGGAGTGGTCTCAGATCAGGGACCTATGCACCCTTCTGCACAGTTTTGAAATGGCGACGAAGATGTTTAGTGCTGACGATGCCATTATCAGCATGACTATTCCGGTGATTTACATGCTGGAGCACATGTTAAACAGAATTCGGAGTCAGGTGGTGGCACAAGAGGAGGTGGAGGAAGTAGAGGAGGAGGAGTTGTATGCGGAAGGGCTAACATCTGCAAGGTCCAGACGGTCGGCAGCACCAAGGCGGCAGGCATGTGTGGGTGGGGGAGATGGTTTTACCAGGGCGCATGGTAGCAGCCAAACTAGTGAGGAAGGTGCAGGAGCCCAGGAAGAAGTGGAGGACGAACTGATGGAAGACTCATCAGATGAGGGAGACCTTGATCACATTTCTGTTGTGCGAGGTTGGGGGGAGAGGGCAGAGGAAGGAAGCATGATTGTTACCTCACCACCAACACAACAGGGACTTGGTGCTCCTGGATGCGCAAGACACATGAGTGCCTTCTTGCTGCACTACCTGCAACATGACCCTCGAATTGTGAGAATTAGAAATAATCCTGACTACTGGGTTGCCACACTGTTAGATCCCCGGTACAAGAGTAAATTTGCAGATTTTATTCCTGCCATAGAAAGGGATGCACGCATGCAGGAGTATCAGCAGAGACTGTTGCAGAATCTTACATGTGCTTTTCCAAAAAACACCAGTGGTGCACGTAATGAATCTCACAGTTCCAACTTGCCAACCATGGGACCGTCGAGTGTTCAGCACTCAAACCGTAACAGAAACACAGTATCTGCTGGTAACATCAATTTTGCGGAATCATTTCACCACTTTTTTAGCCCATCCTTTGCAAGGCCACAGGAGACAAGAAGTCTGACACATAGTCAACGCCTAGAGACGATGGTTCAGGAGTATCTCCAAGTAAACATTGAAGCCATGACTGCGTCACTGGACCCTTGCTCTTTTTGGGCTTCCAATCTGGATAAATGGCCAGAGCTAGCCACTTACGCCTTGGAGATCTTGTCATGCCCCGCAGCCAGCGTTCTGTCTGAACGTGTGTTCAGCGCTGCTGGTGGTGTGCTGACAGATAAGCGCACGCGGCTCTCCACTGATATTGTAGACAGACTCACGTTCATAAAAATGAACAAATCATGGATCCGAAATGACTTTTCTACCCCTGTGTCATCCTGGGGAGAGTAAAAGCTTGATGATTGGTTAAAATCACCTCACCAACCGTTTTAAGCTTCCAAATTACTAATCAGGTTTATCTGTATCTTGGCTGGAAAATAATTTGGGCTTTGTAGCAGTGTGCAGCACTGGTTCTAATAGGCCATCTATACTAAGCTCCACCAGATTTAAAATTACTAATCATGTTTATCTGTATCTTGGCTGGAAAATAATTTGGGCTTTGTAGCAGTGTGCAGTACTGATTCTATTAGGCCATCTATACTAAGCTCCACCAGATTTAAAATTACTAATCATGTTTATCTGTATCTTGGCTGGAAAATAATTTGGGCTTTGTAGCAGTGTGCAGCACTGATTCTATTAGGCCATCTATACTAAGCTCCACCAGATTTAAAATTAATAATAATTTTTAGCTTCATCTAGCCCGGAAAATAATTTTGGGGCTCCGAGATGCGCAAGACACATAAGTGCCTTCTTGCTGCACTACCTGCAACATGACCCTCAGATTGTCAGAATTCGAAGTAATCCTGACTACTGGGTTGCCTCACTCTTACATCCCCCACACTCTTCGATCAACCTTTTCATTTTAATAAAGACCAAAAAAATGGTCATTTTTGAAATTATAAGCATTAGCAGGTTATTAGAAACTGAAATCAAACAGTTTTCAACTAAAAACTTTATTCTAGGTGATGTTACATTTTCACATAGGACCCCTTGTTCGAAAGGAGCTTCTGAACTCTCTCGTCCATTGAGTTTGTCAGGTTTTGGATGGTTTCTGCTTCAATTGTTTTGCATGAGGACAGAATACCCTCCCAGAGCTGTTGCTTAGATGTGAACTGCCTCCCGCCATCATAGACACTCCTTTTGACGATGCTCCAGAGGTTCTGAATGGGGTAGAGGTCAGGGGAGCATGGGGGTCACACCATAAGTTTGTCCCCTTTTATGCCCATATCAGCCAGAGATGCAGATGTGTTATGTGCAGGATGAGACGGTGCATTATCATGCATAAAAATGATCTTGCTGTGGAATACACGGTTCTTCTTCTTGAACCATGGCAGGAAGTGCTGTTTGTGAAACTCCACATACATTATGGAGTTCATCTTTACCCCTTCAGGGATCCTAAAGGGGCCGACAATCTCTCTCCCCATGCTTCCAGCCCAAACCATTACTCCACCTCCTCCTTGTTGGCGCTGTAGCCGTGTTTGCGTGGGGTGTCCATCAACCAGCCATCCTCCACTCCATCCATCTGACCATCGAGAGTTGCACGGCACTCATCCGTGAACAAAACAGTTTTGAAATCAGTCTTCATGTAATGTTTGGCCCACTGGAGCCATTTCTGCTTGTGTGAAGTGGATAGAGGAGGTCGACAGGATGGCGTATGCACAGCTGCAAACCTCTGAAGGACCCTGCATCTTGTTGTTCGGGGGACGTTGGAGGCACCAGCAGCTTCAAAAACTTGTCTGCTGCTATGACAAGGCATTTTTGCCGCTGCTCTTTTAACCTGACGTAATTGCCTGTAGGAAAGAGTCCTCAATTTGCCCTTATCAGCACGCACACGTGAGTACTGTGAATCAGCTACATACTTCTTGATTGCCAAGACACTTCATCCTGATCATCGCACAATGTTGATTGTAGTCATGCCTTGACCTAAACACTCCACAATTTGTTGCTTCTCAGCAGCCGACACATCCTTTTTCTTTCCCATTTTGGCAGAAAATGTAGGCTGCTTAATAATGTGGGACAGCCTTCTTAAGTAGTCTTGCCTTTCATTGGACACATCTGCCAAACTAATTAGCACAGGTGTCTGCAATTGCTTACAGTGATATAAAGAGCCCTGACACACATCACCATCAATGAGTTTAACTGACAAACAAACAAATTCTTCCCTTATCACTCCTAAACACTTTTTGCATAATAATTTGGAACACAGTGTACATGTGCTTTTCCACAAAACACCAGTGGTTCACGTAGTGAATCTTACAGTTCTAACTTGCCAACCGTGGTCTGTATGGAGTTGTTCAATAAAGGGCCCAAAATTAAGATAACATCGACGGGAGAGGTCTCTATGAATAGGAATTCCCAAGTATTTGATACCCTGTGAGGGCCAGGCAAAGGGAAAGTTGGACTGGATGGAACCCTGTATGGATTTGGGGAGGGAGACAACGAGGGCCTCAGACTTCGCTGCATTGATTTTAAAATTTGACCATGTAACAAAGTGATCTATTTCAGCCATAACAGCAGGGATGGATATATGTGATTGAGTGATATATACTAGGACATCATCAGCAAATAGAGAGCACTTGTACTCGGTGCCTCCCACCTCAATCCACCTATTATTGGGGTTATGGCGAATTGATGAGAGCAGGTGCTCCGTCACTAGGATGTATAAGAGCGGGGACAGAGGACATCCTTGCCTTGTCCCATTGGTGATTATGAAAGGTGATGAAAATGTTCTGACGCGCCCCCTGAGCCTTGGGACACCCGGAGCCGAACCCTTTTTGGTGGATGCTGGTGGTTGTAGTCTCCGTGGCGGCGACCCGGTTCCGTCGCTCAGGGTGGTCAAACCAGTGGCGGAACTATTTATGTGGTTTTGATGTTTAAATGTCCGACTACGCCACCCGTGGATTGCGGTCAGAGTGAACCGCCGCTGCAGGGCAGACCGCTGAGGCTGGTGTTGTGGGTGCAGCAGAGCGTAGCATAACTCCCCACGGGAGGAGTATAGCCTCAGGGCAGTGTATGCGGAGGATGGGGGTGATGGTGCAGGGCAGCAGCAGGAACGACACGGAGTCAGTGATGCAGTCCAGGGCCTTTACTCACAGTTCTTATTATCCAGACCACTTCTGCAGGTAACGGCTGCCCACGTCGTACTGTGCTCACCAGGTGAGGGGCTCAGACAACTCCCTGATAACTTTGGAGCGCTTCACAGGACCCCCTTTGTGTGTCCTTTGTCTGGCCTTTCTTACCAACCCTTCTGTCCAGCTGCCTCGGGCCTCCTCTTGGTAAACTTGGCGCCAGCTTCCCTGACCCTATGTGGTGCCTTCCTAGCGGGTGTAGCGAGGGGCTGGGCCACATAAAATGTCACAGCCTCCGGTTTCTAGCTGAGGGTCGTTTCCCGCCTCCACTAGTTTCGGGGACCGGTCTCACCCTTTGGCCTGACCCCTCCACGCAGGTGGATTCGGGCGTGCGGTGGCGACTCGTCCGTCCGCACCCCTGGGTTCCCTTCGTTCCTCGTTCCTGGAGCCTTCTCCGCTCCTCTTCCTTCCTTCTCCCTCTTCCAGGCCTGGGCCTCTGTTACTAGGCCCGCCTCTGGAGCAGAGTTCATGCAGAGCCCCTGCTCCCTGTCACTTCTGCTCAGACTTCTCTGCACTGAACTAAGAAGGTGCCCACATTTTATACTCCCTTCTCAATGCACCCAGGAACTGCTTCCTCCCTGCTCCTGCACTACAGGGTTCCCCTTCCTCAATGTTCACTCACCCCACTCCAGCCAGGGACAGGGACTGTCATGCCCATCTCAGGGGCATATTGGTCGCCCTGCCCCACGGCAATGTGGTGTAATGCATGCAGGTGTCGGGTCCTGATCCACACTCCATCCTTACCTGAGAGTGAGATATCACACCTCTGGGTGAGGTGCAATACCTCTGTAGCAACTGAGCCCTCAGGGTGCTACAGTTCATTTTATCTTCAGCCTAGGTGATGTATTGCGATACAGGGCCGTGATTTGGGCTATAAAAGGGTCCCCTAGACCCCTACCCCAAGCTTTTTAAGAGAATCATATATGGCGTGCCAGGAGACTCTATGGAATGCTTTCTCAGCATCCAACGAGAGTATCTAATTACACATTTTTAACTGCATCTAGCCCAGGAAATACTTTGTGCCTAGTAGCAGTGTCTGCTAGTCAGCGGATTATCACGGCTGTTAAGCAAGCTACACCACCTGTAGTTTGGACACTTAATTTTTTCAAAGGAAATGCTTCGGGACCACGGGATACTCAGTGAAGAGCATCAGGCGGCACCCCAAGGCATAGGGGCTGGGACTGGCGGTAGGATGCCTTGCGGTGGATAGCCAAGCTCGATCCTTATAAAATCTTTTTAACTACAGCAGCTTTAGTGGACTCTACTGGAGCTGGAATTACGCGGCTGCTGGCATGAGACTTGCCCTCCAATAGATCCTTGTAAAAGGATTTAAAGTGTATTCATTCAAATTAGAGAGACAATTTAAATTAAAAAGCTTAGAGCTGCCTCCACCACAGGGGGGCTCGCTCGACCCACCAGCAGACAGGCACCAGTATTGGGAGAGGCGGGCTGGCCATCAGGATCCACCGCGGCTCTGGCACAAACCCGGCGACACGGAGGTGGCACGGGCAGGAACGGACTGGCCGTGTCGGCTTCTCACTTTTTGGATTTTAGAAGGGCATGACATGCCTATATCTGTGTCTCCCCCTCCTTTTACTCCTCCACCTCTTTTCTTTTTGCATGACTCTATGTACTTGTCACTTTTCCATGTGTTAGTTATGTCTTCTGAGCAGTTTGTCAGCTTTTGGACACCTTTGAAGGTGTTTTCTATGTGTTTCTATGTGTTTTTGTTTGCCTGCCATTGGTTTTAACGGTGTTCGAAGGTGTTCGACGAACAGTTCGACGAACAGTTCGGCGAACACACGGGTGTTCGACGAACCGAACCGAACTCGAACACTACGGGGGTGGCTCAACAGTACTAAAAACCTTCTACTGATTATTTGGGAGTGGGTCTCCCTTAGTGTTCGCCTATGCATTGAAAAGGAAAAGCTGACTAAAATTAGGAGGAAATGCAATGCCCATTGGAAGAATGGTGGAGTTCGCAGTGGAATAAAAAGACAATATCAATGCCCCTTGAAAAAGTGGTGGAGGTCGCAGTAGCTTAACAAGACGGTTTAAATGCCCTTTGGAAGAATGGTGGAGGTCGCAGTAGCTTAACAAGACGATTTTAATGCCCCTTGAAAGAGACGTGGAGCTCGCAATGGAATAAAAAGACAATATCAATGCCCCTGGGAAAAGTGGTGGAGGTCGCAGTAGCTTATCAAGATGGTTTTAATGCCCCTGTGAAAAGTGATGGAGGTCGCAGTAGCTTAACAAGACGGTTTTAATGCCCCTTGGAAGAGACGTGGAGGTCGCAGTAGCTTAACAAGACGGTTTTAATGCCCCTTAGAAGAGATGTGGAGGTCGCAGTAGCTTAACAAGACTGTTTTAATGCCACTTGGAAGAATGGTGGAGGTCGCAGTAGCTTAACAAGATGGTTTCAATGCCCCTGGGAAAAGTGGTGGAGGTCGCAGTAGCTTAACAAGACAGTTTTCATGCCCCTTGGAAGAATGGTGGAGTTCGCAGTGGAATAAAAAGACAATATCAATGCCCCTTGAAAAAGTGGTTTAGGTCGCAGTATCTTAACAAGACGGTTTTAATGCCCCTTGGAAGAGACGTGGAGGTCGCAGTAGCTTAGCAAGACGGATTTAATGCCCCTTGGAGGAGACGTGGAGGTCGCAGTAGCTTAACAAGACGTTTTTAATGCCCCTGGGAAAAGTGGTGGAGGTCGCAGTGGAATAAAAAAAAAATATCAATGCCCCTGGGAAAAGTGGTGAAGGTCGCAGTAGCTTAACAAGACGGTTTTCATGCCCCTTGGAAGAATGGTGGAGTTCGCAGTAGCTTAACAAGACGGTTTTAATGCCCCTGGGAAAAGTGGTGGAGGTCGCAGTAGCTTAACAAGATGGTTTTAATGCCCCTTGGAAGAGACGTGGAGGTCGCAGAAGCTTAACAATACGGTTATAATGCCGCTTGGAAGAGACTTGGAGGTCGCATTAGCTTAACAATACGGTTTTAATGCCCCTTGGAAGAGACGAGGAGTTCGCAATAGCTTAGCAAGACGTTTTAATGCACCTTGGAAGAGACGTGGAGGTCGCAGCAGCTTAACAAGATGGTTTTTATGCCCCTGGGAAAAGTGGTGGAGGTCGCAGTGGAATGAAAAGACAATATCAATGCCCCTGGGAAAAGTGGCGAAGGTCGCAGTAGCTTAACAAGATGGTTTTAATGCCCCTTGGAAGAGACGTGGAGGTCGCAGGAGCTTAAGACGGTTTTAATGCCCCTTGGAAGAGACGTGGCGGTCGCAGTAGCTTAACAATATGGTTTTAATGCCCCTTGGAAGAGACGTGGAGGTCGCAGGAGCTTAAGACGGTTTTAATGCCCCTTGGAAGAGACGTGGAGGTCGCAGTAGCTTAACAAGACGGTTTTAATGCCCCTTGGAAGAGACGTGGAGGTCGCAGTAGCTTAGCAAGACGGTTTTAATGCCACTTGGAAAAGTGGTGGAGGTTGCAGTAGCCTAGCAAGATGGTTTTAATGCCCCTTGGAAAAGTGGTGGAGGTTGCAGTAGCTTAACAAGATGGTTTTAATGCCCCTTGGAAGAATGGTGGAGTTCGCAGTGGAATAAAAAGACAATATCAATGCCCCTTGAAAAAGTGGTGGAGGTCGCAGTATCTTAACAAGACGGTTTTAATGCCCCTTGGAAGAGACGTGGAGGTCGCAGTAGCTTAGCAAGATGGTTTTAATACCCCTTGGAAGAGACGTGGAGGTCGCAGTAGGTTAACAAGATGGTTTAATGCCCCTGGGAAAAGTGGTGGAGGTCGCAGTGGAATAAAAAAAAAATATCAATGCCCCTGGGAAAAGTGGTGAAGGTCGCAGTAGCTTAACAAGACGGTTTTCATGCCCCTTGGAAGAATGGTGGAGTTCGCAGTAGCTTAACAAGACGGTTTTAATGCCCCTGGGAAAAGTGGTGGAGGTCGCAGTAGCTTAACAAGCTGGTTTTAATGCCCCTTGGAAGAGACGTGGAGGTCGCAGTAGCTTAACAATACGGTTTTAATGCCCCTTGGAAGAGACGTGGAGGTCGCAATAGCTTAGCAAGACGGTTTTAATGCCCCTTCGAAGAGACGTGGAGTTCGCAGTAGCTTAACAAGACGGTTTTAATGCCCCTGGGAAAAGTGGTGGCGGTCGCAGTGGAATGAAAAGACAATATCAATTCCCCTGGGAAAAGTGGTGAAGGTCGCAGTAGCTTAACAAGACGGTTTTCATACCCCTTGGAAGAATGGTGGAGTTTGCAGTAGCTTAACAAGACGGTTTTAATGCCCCTGGTAAAAGTGGTGGAGGTCGCAGTAGCTAAACAAGACGGTTTTAATGCCCCTTGGAAGAGACGTGGAGGTCGCAGTAGCTTAACAAGATGGTTTTAATGCCCCTTGGAAGAGACATGGAGGTCGCAGTAGCTTAAAAAGACAGTTTTAATGCCCCTTGGAAGAGACGTGGAGGTCGCAGTAGCTTAACAAGACGGTTTTAATGCCACTTGGAAAAGTGGTGGAGGTCGCAGTAGCTTAGCAAGATGGTTTTAATGCCCCTTAGAAATGTGGTGGAGGTTGCAGTAGCTTAACAAGATGGTTTTAATGCCCCTTGGAAGAATGGTGGAGTTCGCAGTGGAATAAAAAGAAAATATCAATGCCCCTTGAAAAAGTGCTGGAGGTCGCAGTAGCTTAAGAAGATGGTTTTAATGCCTCTTGGAAGAGACGTGGAGGTCGCAGTGGAATAAAAATACAATATCAATGCCCCTGGGAAAAGGGGTGGAGGTCGCAGTAGCTTAACAAGACGGTTTTAATGCCCCTTGGAGAAGACGTGGAGGTCGCAATAGCTTAACAAGACAGTTTTAATGCCCCTTTGAAGATACGTGGAGGTCGCAGTAGCTTAACAAGACTGTTTTAATGCCCCTTGGAAGATTGGTGGAGGTCGCAGTAGCTTAACAAGACGGTTTTAATGCCCCTGGGAAAAGTGGTGGAGTTCGCAGTGGAATAAAAAGTCAATATCAATGCCCCTGGGAAAAATGGTGGAGGTCGCAATAGCTTAACAAGATGGTTTTCATGCCCCTTGGAAGAATGGTGGAGGTCGCAGTGGAATAAAAAGACAATATCAATGCCCCTGGGAAAAGTGGTGGAGGTCGCAGTAGCTTAACAAGATGGTTTTCATGCCCCTTACAAGAGCCATGCAGTACAGTATATTAAAAACATTATTCCCATTATTGGGGAGTGAGTCTCCCATAGTCTTTGCCTATGCCTTCCAAGCAAAAGCTGCCAAAAATTAGGACGGAGGAACTTGCAATGCTGGCATCACAGACCACGGTCACCCTGGTGATATAGTGGTGGTGGAGGCTGAGGATAAGGAGAAGAACAAAATACAGCCGAAATGAGGAAGCGTATACCCATGTGTGGGTGTGAAGCAGTGCATGGGAATACACCTCCCAAAATAACACAGAGGATTTGACTTTATGTTACTCTGCTGTCATTTGGTGGTGATGAGAAGTCTGGCCCAATCCAGCCCTTGTTCATTTTGATAAGGGTCAGCTTGTCAGCATTGTCAGTTGACAGGTGAGTGCGCTTATCAGTGATAATTCCCCCAGCGGCACTAAAAACATGCCCTGATAACACGCCAGCGGCAGGGCAGGCCATGACCTCCAACGCGTACAGAGCGAGTTCATTCCAAGTGTCCAGCTTGGATACCCAATAATTAAAAGGCACAGAGGAATCACGGAGGACGCTGGTACGGTCGGCAAGGTACTCCCTCACCATCTTTTGAAACTTTCCACTCCTTGTGAGAGTACCCCACGCCTCAGGGCCTGTAAGCTGGGCGGGTCTCAGAAAACTGTCCCAGAATGTTGACAGTGTTCTCCTGCCTCTGCTGGATTGGAGTTGCGTCTCTCTCGCCTGCACGCCTTGGTTGGTCAATGAACTGTGACCTCTGCCGCTAGCGTGTTCAGATAGGAAGTTTTTTAACAGTTCTGCAGCAAGGGCCTTCTGGTATTGCCCCATTTTTGTAGACCTCTCCACTTCAGGAATAAGAGACTAAAAGTTCTCCTTGTAGCGGGGGTCTAAAAGTGTCACCAACCAGTAATGACTGTCACCCAACATTTTGACAATGGCAGGGTCACGGTTAAGGCAGCGGAACATAAAGTCAGCCATGCGTGCCAGACTAGTAACGGGCAAGGCTTCCGTGTCCTCACCAAGATGATGACTGACCATGCTCTCCTCCTCCACCCCCATGTCCTCTGGCCACCCACTCTGAACCGACTGTATGACAGTTGTACAGGTACTACCGTCTACAGCGCATGATACCAGCTCCTGTTCTTCCTCCTCCTCCTCCTCCTCTCCCTCATTGTCCCCCAATGCACGTTGGGATGAGATGAGGCTGGGCTGTGTGTAATCGCCCATTATGAGTTCTTGATCCATCTCATCATACTCTGGCTGCAATGCCTCCTCTTTAATTCTCTGCAGAGAGCGTTGCAAAAGACAGACAAGTGGGATGCTGACGCTAATGATGGTGTCATAACCATTCACCATCTTGGTGGACTCCTCAAAGTTTGTCAGGATGGTATATATGTCAGACATCCAGGTCCACTCCTGAGGTCTTATGTGTGGAGTCTGACCTGAATATTGACGGCCTTGTTGCAGCTGGTACTCCACAACTGCTCTCTTCTGCTCACAAATCTTTTGCAACATGTGGAGGGTAGAGTTCCAACGTGTGGGGACATCACACACCAGTCGGTGTGCCGGAAGCTGCAAACGCTGCTGCTACACAGCAAGGGCAGCGGAAGCTGTAGCCAACTTGCGAAAATGAGCTGACAGGCAGAGTACTTTGACGAGCAGATCTGGCAACTCGGGGTACGATTTAAGAAACCGCTGAACCACGAGGTTAAGCACATGAGCCAGGCATGGGACGTGTGTGATCTCGCCTCGCCTCAGAGCCGCCACCAGGTTACGGCCATTGTCACACACGACCATGCCTGGACCACAGATCTGCCTGCTCTTTCACAGCTGTCCACAACTCACAAGCAGTGTGAGGTTTATCACCTAAGCTTATGAGTTTCAACACAGCCTGTTGCCGCTTGAGGCAGTACTGCAGTGCTTCCAGCTTGTAACTGATGTGGTGATATCTGAGATGGAGGCTGAACAAGAGGAGGAGGAGGATGATGCGCAGGAGCTGTACACTGTGGGGGCAACTCTGACTGACATAGAGCCCGCAATCCTCAGTGTGAGGAGGATGTGTTCCGTCCCAAAGTCCGACAGGGTCCTGGCTTCCACTGTGTTTACCCAGTGTGTCATCAGGGAGATGTACCGTCCCTGGCAACAAGCACTTGTCCACGTGTCCGTTGTCAGGTGGACTCTCCCAGTAACTGCGTTGTTGAGGGCACGGCAGATATTTTGGGACACGTGCTTGTGTAGTGCGGGGATGGCACACCGGGCAAAATAGTGTCGGCTGGAGACCGAGTACCAAGGGACGGCCACCGCCATAAGCTTGTGGAAGGATTCCGTCTTCACCAGCCTAAAAGGCAGCATTTCCAATGCAAGCAGTCGTGAAATGTGCGAATTTAGGACTGTGGCCTGTGGGGCATTGGCTGTGAATTTGCGCTTTCATTCAAAGCTCTGGAATATGGCCAATTGAATGCTGCAGTGGGACGTGGACGTTGATGCTGTTTCTTGAGAAACTGCCAGAGCAAGTGAAGACTAAGAGGAGAGGGCATCTTTGCATGCAGTATGGACAGGGGATTGCCTTGGGGTTCTATTACACGCACTACAGCGGAAGAAGCAGTGGTGACACCCGCTGACACTGGTCGTGGACCCAGAGGTTGCCCCATTAAGTCGGGTGCTTTGCTGCCATGTGCCTGATCATGCTGTTGGTCAGGCTGGTAGTTTTGTCACCCCTGCTGATGCTGGTAGGGCAGGTGGTACAAATGGCCTTTTTGGGGTTATCAGCCGAGTCTTTAAAAAAATTCCAGACTCTGGAAGACCTACCGGTTGTACTGGCAACGTCCCTCGTGTTGGTGTTACGGGGAACTGTTGCCCGCCTTCTGTGTGCGGCCACCACACTGCTTCTTCCTGCCTGTTGGGGTACTCTGCCTCCCTCCCCCTGTGTGCTGCTGGCCTCACTCTGCGTGTCCTCCTGCCACGTTAAGTCAGTTACTAGATCATCCACCACCTCCTCCTCTTCCACGTGTGCACCACAATCCTCTTCCTCACTTCGTGGCAATTGTGTCTCGTCATCGTCAACCTCTTATGACAATTTGCCAGTGTCGACTTCCTGTGGCTGTGGCTGTTCAAATATTTGGGCATCGCTACATGGGAACTCCTTTTCCACTACTTCAAGCGGAGCAAGCGAGGGGCACAAATATGGATAAGGACTAGTGAACAGCTCTTCAGAGTGTCCAAGTGTGGGATCAGTTGCTGTCTGACGACACTCGGCATGGTGGGAGGAAGGAGCATTAGGGTGAGGAGGAGTATGCGGTCGAGACTCACGGCTACTAAAACTTGACCGTGTGGAAGACAGACAGGAGATGGTGGTGCCCAGGTAACTGGAAGTATTATCTGCTATCCAAATAATAACCTGTTCACACTGATCAGTTCGCAATACTGGTGTTGTAGTGTGCTTCCCTAGTAATTCGGTCAAGAAGTGGGAGCGAGAAGATGTGGCTGTTGGTTGTGGCACATTTTCACCTTGGCCACGGCCCCGTCCTCTACACGCATCATCACCAGAATGTCCAGTTCCATGTCTCTTGCCACGCGCCTTGCCCATTGTAAATGAAGTAAAATAGATTACACTCGCACTATCAATGGAAAAAGAGAAACAAGAAGGAGATTAGTACCGTGGAAGAGGAAAACCACAGTTCTATTCCTCTGGCCTACACCAGACTCTTTTAAACAGATATATTGGGATCTGACCAGTCAGGGAGACACTACTGCAGTTTTTTTTATGGCAAAAAATGCCAAAAACAGGATAATACAGAGATTTGACCCGCGGAACTGCAAAACCCTAGTTCTATTTCTCTGGCCTACACCAGACTCTTTTAAACAGATATATTGGTGTCTGACCAGTCAGGGAGACACTATTACAGTTTTTTTTACGGCAAAAAATGCCAAAAACAGGATACTACAAAGATGTGACCCGTGGAACTGCAAAACCACAGTTATAGTTATGTGGCGTACACCAGAGTCTTTTAAACAGATATATTGGTGTCTGACCAGTCAGGGAGACTCTATTACAGTTTTTTTTTAACGGCAAAAAATGCCAAAAACAGGATAATACAGAAATTTGACCTGTGGAACTGCAAAACCACAGTTCTATTTCGCTGGCCTACACGAGACTCTTTTAAACAGATATATTGGTGTCTGACCAGTCAGGGAGACACTATTACAGTTTTTTTTACGGCAAAAAATGCCAAAAACAGGATAATACAAAGATGTGACCCGTGGAACTGCAAAACCACAGTTATTGTTATGTGGCGTACACCAGAGACTTTTAAACAGATATATTGGTGTCTGACCAGTCAGGGAGACTCTATTACAGTTTTTTTTTAACGGCAAAAAATGCCAAAAACAGGATAATACAGAAATTTGACCTGTGGAACTGCAAAACCACAGTTCTATTTCTCGGGCCTACAACAGAATCTTTTAAACAGATATATTGGTGTCTGACCAGTCAGGGAGACACTATTACAGTTTTTTTTTACGGCAAAAAATGCCAAAAGCAGGATAATACAGAGATTTGACCCATGGAACTGCAAAACCACAGTTCTATTTCTCTGGCCTACACCAGACTCTTTTAATCAGATATATTGGTGTCTGACCAGTCATGGAGACACTATTACAGTTTTTTTTATGGCAAAAAATGCCAAAAACTGGATCATTTAGATATTTGACCTGTGGAACTGCAAAACCACAGTTCTATTTCGCTGGCCTACACGAGACTCTTTTAAACAGATATATTGGTGTCTGACTAGTCAGGGAGACACTATTACAGTTTTTTTACATCAAAAAATGCAAAAAGAAGGATAATACATAGATGTGACCCGTGGAACTGCAAAACCACAGTTCTATTTCTCTGGCCTACACCAGACTCTTTTAAATAGATATATTGGTGTCTGATCTGTCAGGGAGACACTATTACAGTTTTTTTACGGCAAAAAATGCAAAAAGAAGAATAATATAGTGATTTGACCCGTGGAACTGCAAAACCACAGTTCTATTTCTCTGGCCTACACCAGACTCTTTTAAACAGATATATTGGTGTCTGACCAGTCAGGGAGACACTATTACAGTTTTTTTTACGGCGAAAAAGGCCAAAAGCAGGATAATACAGAGGTTTGACCCCTGGAACTGCAAAACCACATTTATAGTTATGTGGCGTACACCAGAATCTTTTAAACAGATATATTGGTGTCTGACCAGTCAGGGAGACACTAGTATAGTTTTTTTTACGGCAAAAAATGCCAAAAACAGGATAATACAGAGATTTGACCCATGGAACTGCAAAACCACAGTTCTATTTATCTGGCCTACACCAGATTCTTTTAAACAGATATATTGGTGTCTGACCAGTCAGGGAGACACTATTACAGTTTTTTTAATGGCAAAAAATGGCAAAAGCAGGATATTACAGAGATTTCACTTGTGGAACTGCAAAACCACAGTTATAGTTATGTGGCGTACACCAGAATATTTTAAACAGATATATTGGTGTCTGACCAGTCAGGGAGACACTATTACAGTTTTTTTTATGGCAAAAAATGCCAAAAGCAGGATGAAACAGATTTGACGGGTGGAACTGCAAAACCACAGTTATAGTTATGTGGCGTACACCAGAATCTTTTTAACAGATATATTGGTGTCTGACCAGTCAGGGAGACACTATTACAGTTTTTTTTACGGCAAAAAATGCCAAAAACAGGATAATACAGAGATTTGACCCGTGGAACTGCAAAACAACAGTTCTATTTCTCTGGCCTACATCAGAATATTTTAAACAGATATATTGGTGTCTGACCAGTCAGGGAGACACTATTGCAGTTTTTTTTATGGTAAAAAATGCCAAAAACAGGATAATACAGAGATTTGTCCCGTGGAACTGCAAAACCAAAGTTATAGTAATGTGGCCTACACCAGACTCTTTTAAACAGATATATTGGTGTCTGACCAGTCAGGGAGACACTATTGCAGGTTTTTTTATGACAAAAAATGCCAAAAAGAAGATAATTCAGATATTTGACCTGTGGAACTGCAAAACCACGGTTCTATTTCTCTGGCCTACACCAGACTCTTTGAAACAGATATATTGATGTCTGACCAGTAAGGGAGACACTATTATACTTTTTTTAACGGCAAAAAATGCAAAAAGCAGGATAATACAGAGATTTGACTCTTTCAACTGCAAAACCACACTTCTATTACTCTGGCCTACACCAGACTCTTTTAAACAGATATATTGGTGTCTCATCAGTCAGGGAGACTATTACTGTTTTTTTTACAGAAAAAAATGCCAAAAACAGGATAATACAGAGATTTGACCCATGCAACTGCAAAACCACTGCTCTATTTCTCTGGCCTACACCAGACTCTTTTAAACAGAAATATTGGTGTCTGACCAGTCAGGGAGACACTATTACAGTTTTTTTTTATGGCAAAAAATGCCAAAAGCAGGATAATACAGAGATTTGATGGGTGAAACTGCAAAACCACAGTTATAGTTATGTGGCGTACACCAGAATCTTTTAAACAGATATATTGGTGTCTGACCAGTCAGTGAGACACTATTACTGTTTTTTTTTACATCAAAAAATGCCAAAAACAGGATAATACAAAGATTTGACCCGTGGAACTGCAAAACCACAGTTCTATTTCTCTGGCCAACACCAGACTCTTTTAAACATATATATTGGTGTCTGACCAGTCAGGGAGACACTATTACAGTTTTTTTTACGGGAAAAAATGCCAAAAGCAGGATAATACAGAGATTTGACCCGTGGAACTGCAAAACCAAATTTATAGTAATGTGGCCTACACCAGACTCTTTTAAAAAGATATATTGGTGTCCGAGCAGCCAGGGAGACACTATTACAGTCTTTTTTATGGCAAAAAATGCCAAAAAGAGCATAATTCAGATATTTGACCCGTGGAACTGTAAAACCACAGTTTTATTTCTCTGGGCTACACCAGACTCTTTTAAACAGATATATTGGTGTCTGACCAGTCAGGGAGACACTATTATAGTATTTTTTTTATGGCAAGAAATGCCTAAAGCAGGATAATACAGATATTTGAACCGTGGAACTGCAAAACCACAGTTATAGTTATTTGGCGTACACCAGAATTTTTAAACAGATATATTGGTATCTGACCAGTCAGGGAGACACTATTACAGTTTTTTTTTACGGCAAAAAATGGAAAAAGCAGGATAATACAGAGATTTGACCTGTGGAACTGCAAAACCACAGTTCTATTTCTCTGGCCTACACCAGACTATTTTAAACAGATATATTGGTGTCTCACTGTTCAGGGAGACACTATTACAGTTTTTTTTACGGCAAACTATGGCAAAAGCAGGATAATACAGAGATTTGACCCATGGAACTGCAAAACCACAGTTATAGTTATGTGGCGTACACCAGAATCTTTTAAACAGATATATAGGTGTCTGACTAGACAGGGAGACTCTATTACAGTTTTTTTTTACAAAAAAAAAATGCCAAAAGCAGGATAATACAGAGATTTGACCCATGGAATTGCAAAACCACAGTTCTATTTCTCTGGCCTACACCAGACTCTTTTAAACAGAAATATTGGTGTCTGACCAGTCAGGGAGACACTATTACAGTTTTTTTTATGGCAAAAAATGCCAAAAGCACGATAATATAGAGATTTGACGGGTGGAACTGCAAAACCACTGTTATAGTTATGTGGCGTACACCAGAATCTTTTCAACAGATACAGTTATATGAAAAAGTTTGGGCACCCCTATTAATCTTAAGCTTAATGTTTTCTTAAAATTGGTGTTTTTGCAACAACTATTTCAGTTTGATATATGTAATAACTGTTGGACACAGTAATGTTTCTGCCTTGAAATCAGGTTTATTGTACTAACGGAAAATGTGAAATCTGCATTCAAACAAAATTTGACAGGTGCATAAGTATGGGCACCTCACCAGAAAAGTGACATTAATATTTAGTAGATCCTCCTTTTGCAAAAATAACAGCCTCTAGTCACTTCCTGTAGCTTTTAATGAGTTCCTGGATCCTGGATGAAGGTATTTTTGACTATTCCTCTTTACAAAACAATTCCAGTTCAGTTAAGTTTGATGGTCGCCGAGCATGGACAGCCCTCTTCAAATGATCCCACAGATGTTCAATGATATTCAGGTCTGGGCACTGGAATGGCCATTCCAGAACATTGTAGTTGTTCCTCTGCATGAATGCCTGAGTAGATTTGGAGCGGTGTTTTGGATCATTGTCTTGCTGAAAGATCCATCCCCTGCGTAACTTCAACTTTGTCACTGATTCTTGAACATTATTGTCAAGAATCTGCTGATACTGAGTGGAATCCATGCGTCCCTCAACTTTAACAAGATTCCCGGTTCCGGCATTGGCCACACAGCCCCAAAGCATGATGGAACCTCCACCAAATTTTACTGTGGGTAGCAAGTGTTTTTCTTGGAATGCTGTGTTTTTTTGCCGCCATGCATAATGCCTTTTTGTATGACCAAACAACTCAATCTTGGTTTCATCAGTCCACAGGACCTTCTTCCAAAAACAAATTGGCTTCTCCAAATGTGCTTTTGCATACCTCAGCCGACTCTGTTTGTGGCGTGCTTGTAGAAACGGCTTCTTTCGCATCACTCTCCCATACAGCTTCTCCTTGTGCAAAATGCGTTGTATAGTTGACCGATGCACAGTGACACCATCTGCAGCAAGATGATGCTGCAGCTCTCTGGAGGTGGTCTGAGGATTGTCCTTGACTGATCTCACCATTCTTCTTCTCTGCCTTTCTGATGTTTTTCTTGGCCTGTCACTTCTGGCCTTAACAAGAACTGTCCCTGTGCTCTTCCATTTCCTTACTATGTTCCTCACAGTGGAAACTGACAGGTTAAATCTCTGAGACAGCTGTTTGTATCCTTCCCCTGAACAACTATGTTGAATAATCTTTGTTTTCAGATCATTTGACAGTTGTTATGAGGAGCCCATGATGCCACTCTTCAGAGGAGATTCAAACAGGAGAACAACTTGCAAGTGGAAACTTTAAGTAGCTTTTCTCATGATTGCATACACCTGGCTATGAAGTTCAAAGCTCAATGAGGTTACAAAACCAAAAAAAGTGCTTTAGTAAGTCAGTAAAAAGTAGGTAGGAGTATTAAAAAAAAGAAAATGATAAGGGTGTCCATACTTATTGTAACGGGTCCGGGAGGCGGAACCTCTGAGCTACTATACAAGGGGGCGGCCCTTGTAAGGGAGCGGGTGGCAGTCTCTGGGTGAACGGACAGGGAGTTACGGCAAGTGATCAGGGCAGTCTCTGGGTAAGGGGTAGGTACGACCTGTGATGGCAGAGCCTCCGGGTAGGCTAGCAGGCAGATGGTAGATGTGTGCTCCCAGGTGAGCAAGCGAGAGTCTCTGGAATAGCAGGTGGTCACGGCACGTGACGGCGGGACCTCCGGGCTGGCAAGCAGGCAGGTAACGGAGATGCGCTCCCAGGTGAGTGGGCAAGAGTCTCTGAGATAGCTGGTGGTCACAGCACGTGACAACGGAGCCTCCGGGCTGGCAAGCAGGCAGGTAGCGGAGAAGCGCTCCCAGGTGAGCGGGCAAGCTGGTCCATAGACAGACTGACCGGAGTTGTAAGGCAGACCGTCGGACCTCAGGCAAGCAGGCAGGTAACAAGTATTCAGGCAGGAATCAGGCAGGTAACTAGCAGGAAACTGGCAGGAAACTGGCAGGTAACTGGCAGGTAACTGGCAACGGGACCTGAGGGCTGAAGCACAGGTGAGACACAGGTGCAAACAACATTGCTCGGGCACCTCCATTTTGGAGGAGGTGCCTTATATATGATGAAGTCCTCCGGCCATTGGCCGGGGACTCCTTAGGGCAGCGCGCGCGGCCCCTTTAAGAGGAGGGGAGCGCGCGCGCGCGCGCCCTAAGCACAGGGGCCGGGAAGGGGCGCGCGCTGAGAGCAGAGCGGGAGGAGGACGCCGGGAAGGAGCGCGCGCTGACAGCAGAGCGGGGAGAGGACGCCGGGCACGGAGCAGAGCGGTGAGGGGAGCAGCGTCCCTGCCTAGCAGAGGGCAGGGACGCCAGCGCTACAGTACCCCCCCCTTTAGGCCCCCCCTTTTTTAGGCCAGACAGAAATTTAGCTAGGACGAGAGGGGCATGGATGTTCTCCCGGGGCTCCCACGTTCTCTCCTCAGGACCAAACCCCTTCCAATCTACCAGAAAAAAGGTCTTTCCTCTTACCCTTTTGGTGGCAAGAATGTTCTCTACCTCAAACTCGTCCTCAGCAGAAACCGGAGCAGGAGGCGTACCTGTAGACTTGGAAAAAGAGTTAAGTACCACAGGTTTGAGGAGAGATACATGGAAGGAGTTAGGGATCCGTAAGTTGGCCGGGAGTTTCAATTTATAGGCCACCGGGTTGATCTGACTGATGACCTCCAGTGGGCCGATGAACCGAGGCCCTAACTTATAGGAAGGGATCTTGAGCCGGACATATTTGGACGAGAGCCAGACTTTATCCCCAGGGCGGAATTGAGGAGGGTCCAGACGTTTTTTGTCAGCGTGTCTTTTCATACGCTCGGATGACAGAAGGAGTGCGGACCGGGTACTCTCCCATATGGAGGAAAATTTGTTAACAAGAGATTCCGCAGCCGGATTGTCCGCCGAGGTGGAGACGGGAAACGGGATCCGAGGATGCTGACCGTAGACTACAAAAAACGGGGATTTGGAGGAAGACTCGCTCTCGTGATTGTTGTACGAGAATTCGGCCCATGGCAGGAGATCCACCCAGTCAGAATGGTGGGCATTAACGAAGTGCCGAAGGTAACTGGTCAGGTTCTGATTGATCCGCTCCACTTGACTATTAGACTGTGGGTGGTAAGCGGAGGAGAAGTCCAGGGTGACGTCCAGCAATTTACAAGTGGCTCTCCAGAAACGGGAAGTGAACTGTACCCCACGATCCGACACGATGTGACGGGGCAGGCCATGAAGACGGAAGATGTGGCGGATAAAGTCTTTAGCCAGCTCGGGTGCAGACGGAAGACCTGGCAGTGGAATGAAGTGAGCCATCTTGGAGAAGCGGTCAGCGACCACCCAAATGACCGTACAACCGGCAGAGACGGGCAGATCAGTAATGAAGTCCATCGCTATATGCTGCCAGGGGGCAGCAGGTACTGGCAGAGGTAGGAGGCGGCCGGCCGGCAGGTGTCTCGGAACTTTGTTGCGGGCGCAGGACACACAGGCAGAAACAAAGTCTATTACATCCTTGTGCAGGTTAGGCCACCAGTAGTGCCGGGTAATAAGCTGGAGGGTCTTTTTCTGACCGGCGTGGCCAGCTAGTTTAGACGAATGACCCCAGTGTAGGATCTTCTCCCGATCAGGTACTGGTACGAACGTCTTACCAGGAGGAAGACGATTTAGACTCACGGGAGCCACCTGCATTACTCTGGCGGGATCGATGATATGTTTCGGATCCTCCTCGAGATCAGACACCAGAAAGGATCGAGACAAGGCGTCCGCCTTGACGTTTTTGTCAGCCGGGCGAAAATGAAGGACAAAATCAAAACGAGCAAAAAACAAGGACCACCGGGCTTGGCGCGGGTTAAGTCTCTGGGCATGCTGGAGGTAAGCCAAGTTCTTGTGGTCAGTGTAAATTATTACCGGGTGAAGAGCCCCCTCGAGCAGGTAACGCCACTCCTCCAATGCCAGTTTGATGGCCAATAACTCTCGGTCTCCTATGGAATAGTTGCGCTCAGAGGAGGAGAAGAGTTTAGAGAAGAAGCCACAAGTTACCATCCTCCCGGAAGATGATTTTTGAGTAAGTACCGCTCCGGCTCCAGAGGAGGAGGCGTCAACTTCCAGGAAGAACTGCTTGTTGCCATCTGGGCGATGCAGCACCGGGGCGGAAGAGAAGGCCTGTTTAAGGGAAAGAAAGGCCTCCTCTGCTTCGGGTGGCCACTCTTTGGGATTAGTACCTTTACGGGTGAGCGCAGAAATTGGGGCCGTCCGGGAAGAGAAGTGTGGTATGAAGAGGCGGTAGTAGTTGGCGAAGCCCAGGAATCGCTGAATGGCCTTCAACCCCTCCGGTCGGGGCCATTTCTCGATGGCAGACAGTTTCTCAGGATCCATTTGTAGGCCGGTCTGAGAGATAATGTAGCCCAGAAACGGAAGCGAGGTCTGCTCAAAGAGGCACTTCTCAAATTTAGCGTAGAGATGGTTCTGCCTTAGCCTGAGCAGGACCTGACGAACGTCCCTCCGGTGAGTCTGGAGATCCGGAGAGAAGACCAAGATGTCGTCCAGGTACACCACTACGCAGGAGTAGAGAAGGTCCCGGAAGATGTCATTGACCAACTCTTGAAAGACGGCAGGAGCGTTACAGAGACCAAAGGGCATTACCAGGTATTCATAGTGGCCGTCCCGGGTGTTGAATGCCGTCTTCCATTCATCCCCCTGACGAATACGAACCAGGTTGTACGCCCCACGAAGGTCCAGTTTGGTGAAGATCCTAGCCCCCCTCAGACGATCAAATAATTCTGGAATGAGCGGAAGGGGGTACTTATTCTTCACCGTGATCAGGTTTAGGCCTCTATAGTCTATACAGGGACGGAGAGAGCCGTCCTTCTTTTTGACGAAAAAGAAGCCTGCTCCCGCCGGGGAGGTAGATTTCCGGATGAATCCTCTGGCCAGATTCTCCTCAATATATTCGGACATTGACCGGGTCTCAGCAGCGGATAAAGGATAGATACGCCCACGGGGAGGAGTAGTACCGGGTAGCAGATCGATGGGACAGTCGTATGGTCTATGTGGTGGTAATGTCTCTGCCTCCTTTTTATTAAAGACATCTGCATAAGACCAATAAGGAATCGGAAGTCCAGGTAGATTAGCTGGGGTAGGAGAGGGACGGACGGGATGGACGGGAACCAGGCAGGTTTTATGACAGTCTTGTCCCCAGCGAAGGACCTCTCCGGTTTGCCAGTCTAGCACGGGTGCATGTCTCTGGAGCCAGGGCAGACCTAGCAAGAGGGCGTGAGAGAGTCCAGGTAGAACATGAAAGGAGATACTTTCAGAATGCAGCATTCCCACCTGCAGGGTAATGGATTCGGTGATGAGTTGAATGGGGCGAGGTAAGAGGCCCCCATCCACGGCAGCGACAGACAAGGGTACAGCCAGAGGTTTGGTGGGGATGCGGTATTTCTCAACCAGGGACTGTGAAATAAGGTTCCCGGCTGCTCCAGAGTCAAGTTGGGCTAGTTCGAAATAACGGTTCTCCCCGTAGATGATCGAAACTGACAACAGCAGGGATGGAGAGGATTTATTCTTGTCTAGGTGGACCTCTCTGAGCGAACCTAGACACAGGCGTTTCCCGACCTCTCCGGGCAGGCACGGATCCGGTGCTCCTTACTGCCACAGTAGAAGCAGCTCCCCTCGGCACGGCGTGAGTCCTGACGGGTTTTGACCATCTTGGTCTGGTCGACCTGCATAGGCTCAGGAGAGTGTACCTGGGGAGAAACGGAGGGAATGACGGGTTTCTGGAAAGTAGGAGCTAAACGTGGAATCCTTCTCTCACGGGTAACCTCTTTGGCACGCTCCTGGAACCGTAGGTCAATCCGGGTGGCAAGGGTTATTAGATCATCGAGAGAGGTAGGAATGTCCCGACCAGCAAGTTCATCTTTAATACGACCGGACAGACCCTCCCAGAAGACGGATACCAGAGCGTCGTTATCCCAGGCCAGCTCCGAGGCAAGGGTGCGGAACCGTATGGCATATTGGCCCACGGTGAGACCCTCCTGACGGAGGCGTAGCAGAGAGGATGCGGATGAGGTCTTCCGTCCGGGTTCGTCGAAGACTTTCCGGAAAGCTGAGAGAAAAGCAGGCAAGTTGGACACCAGGGGGTCTCCTCTCTCCCAAAGAGGATTTAGCCAGGCCAGGGCCTCCCCGGTGAGATGGGACATGATAAAGGCAATTTTGGCCCGGTCGGAATTAAACTGATGGGACAAAAGTTCAAAGTGCAGGGTGCACTGATTTATGAAGCCCCGAGCCTGGGCGGAGTCACCTCCGAAGCGAGGAGGTGCAGACAGCCGGGGTCCGGGATAGGTTACCATGGTATTAGTGGGTAGCGGAGCTGCCGGGTTGCGAGTCATGGTACTGGCAGTGGCTGCAGGTGGTGCAGTCAGAGTGTCCAGGCGAGTATTGACATTCCGCAGGTGACCCAGGATGGACTCCTGTTGGGACCTTTGACGGGATAGTTCATGACACAGGTCCGTGAGCGAGGGAGCTTGGGTGCCACCGGGTTCCATGGCCCGAGCAAACTGTAACGGGTCCGGGAGGCGGAACCTCTGAGCTACTATACAAGGGGGCGGCCCTTGTAAGGGAGCGGGTGGCAGTCTCTGGGTGAACGGACAGGGAGTTACGGCAAGTGATCAGGGCAGTCTCTGGGTAAGGGGTAGGTACGACCTGTGATGGCAGAGCCTCCGGGTAGGCTAGCAGGCAGATGGTAGATGTGTGCTCCCAGGTGAGCAAGCGAGAGTCTCTGGAATAGCAGGTGGTCACGGCACGTGACGGCGGGACCTCCGGGCTGGCAAGCAGGCAGGTAACGGAGATGCGCTCCCAGGTGAGCGGGCAAGAGTCTCTGAGATAGCTGGTGGTCACAGCACGTGACAACGGAGCCTCCGGGCTGGCAAGCAGGCAGGTAGCGGAGAAGCGCTCCCAGGTGAGCGGGCAAGCTGGTCCATAGACAGACTGACCGGAGTTGTAAGGCAGACCGTCGGACCTCAGGCAAGCAGGCAGGTAACAAGTATTCAGGCAGGAATCAGGCAGGTAACTAGCAGGAAACTGGCAGGAAACTGGCAGGTAACTGGCAGGTAACTGGCAACGGGACCTGAGGGCTGAAGCACAGGTGAGACACAGGTGCAAACAACATTGCTCGGGCACCTCCATTTTGGAGGAGGTGCCTTATATATGATGAAGTCCTCCGGCCATTGGCCGGGGACTCCTTAGGGCGGCGCGCGCGGCCCCTTTAAGAGGAGGGGAGCGCGCGCGCGCGCGCCCTAAGCACAGGGGCCGGGAAGGGGCGCGCGCTGAGAGCAGAGCGGGAGGAGGACGCCGGGAAGGAGCGCGCGCTGACAGCAGAGCGGGGAGAGGACGCCGGGCACGGAGCAGAGCGGTGAGGGGAGCAGCGTCCCTGCCTAGCAGAGGGCAGGGACGCCAGCGCTACACTTATGCACCTGTCAAATTTTTTTTGAATGCAGATTGCACATTTTCTGTTAATACAATAAACCTCATTTCAAGGCAGAAACATTACTGTGTCCAACAGTTATTACATATATCAAACTGAAATAGCTGTTGCAAAAACACCAATTTTTATAAAACATTAAGCTTAAGATTAATAGGGGTGCCCAAACTTTTTCATATAACGGTAAATTGGTGTCTGACCAGTCAGGGAGACACTATTACTGTTTTTTTTTTACATAAAAAAATGCCTAAAACAGGATAATACAGAGATTTGATCCGTGGAACTGCAAAACCACAGTTCTATTTCTCTGGCCAACACCAAACACTTTTAAACAGATATATTGGTGTCTGACCAGTCAGGGAGACACTATTACAGTTTTTTTATAGCAAAAAATGGCAAAAGCAGGATAATACAGAGATTTGACCCATGGAACTGCAAAACCAAAGTTATAGTAATGTGGCATACACCAGATTCTTTAAACAGATATATTGGTGTCTGACCAGTCAGGGAGACACTATTACAGTTTTTTTATAGCAAAAAATGGCAAAAGCAGGATATTACAGTATTTTCACCTGTGGAACTGCAAAACCACAGTTATTGTTATGTAGCGTACACCAGAATATTTTAAACAGATATTTTGGTGTCTGACCAGTCAGGGAGACACTATTACAGTTTTTTTTATGGCAAAAAATGCCAAAAACAGGATAATACAGAAATTTGACCCATGGAACTGCAAAACCACAGTTCTATTTCTCTGGCCTACACAAGACTCTTTTAAACAGATATATTGGTATCTGACCAGTCAGGGAAACACTATTACAGTTTTTTTTTATGGCAAAAAATGCCAAAAGCAGGATAATACAGAGATTTGACCCTTGGAACTGCAAAACCACAGTTCTATTTCTCTGGCCTACACCAGACTCTTTTAAACAGATATATTGGTGTCTCACTGTTCAGGAAGACACTATTACAGTTTTTTTTACGGCAAAAAATGGCAAAAGCAGGATAATACAGAGATTTGACCCATGGAACTGCAAAACTACAGTTATAGTTATGTGGCGTACACGAGAATCTTTTAAACAGATATATTGGTGTTTGACCAGACGGAGACTCTATTACAGGTTTTTTTAGCAAAAAATGGCAAAAGCAGGATATTACAGAGTTTTCACCTGTGGAACTGCAAAACCACAGTTATTGTTATGTGGCGTACACCAGAATCTTTTAAACAGATATAATGGTGTCTGACAAGTTAGGGAGACACTATTACTGTTTTTTTTTACAGCAAAAAATGCCAAATACAGGATAATACAGAGATTTGACCCGTGGAACTGCAAATCCACAGTTCTATTTCTCTGGCCTACAACAGACTCTTTTAAACAGATATATTGGGGTCTGACCAGTCAGGGAGACACTATTACAGTTTTTTTAATGGCAAAAAATGCCAAAAGCAGGATAATACAGAGATTTGACCCGTGGAACTGCAAAACCACAGTTATAGTTATGTGGCGTACACCAGAATCTTTCAAACAGATATATTGGTGTCTGACCAGTCAGGGAGACACTATTACAGTTTTTTTTTATGTCAAAAAATGCCAAAAACAGGATAGTACAGAGATTTGACCCGTGGAACTGCAAAACCACAGTTCTATTTCTCTGGCCTACACCAGACTCTTTTAAGCAGATATATTGGTGTCTCACTGTTCAGAGAGACACTATTACAGTTTTTATTATGGCAAAAAATGGCAAAAGCAGGATAATACAGAGATTTGACCCATGGAATGGCAAACCCACAGTTATAGTTATGTGGCGTACACCAGAATCTTTTAAACAGATATATTGGTGTCTGACCTGACAGGGAGACTCTATTACAGTTTTTTTTAGCAAAAAATGGCAAAAGCAGGATATTACAGAGTTTTCACCTGTGGAACTGCAAAACCACAGTTATTGTTATGTGGCATACACCAGAATATTTTAAACAGATATATTGGTGTCTGACCAGTCAGGGAGACACTATTACATTTTTTTTTTACGGCAAAAATGCCAAAAGCAGGATAATACAGAGATTTGACTTGTGAGACTGCAAAACCGCAGTTATAATTATGTGGCGTACACCAGAATCTTTTAAACAGATATATTGGTGTCTGAACAGTCAGGGAGACACTATTACAGTTTTTTTTACGGCAAAAAATGCCAAAAGCAGGATAATACAGAGATTTCTCCCGTGGAACTGCAAAGCCACAGTTATAGTTATGTGGCGTACTCCAGAATCTTTTAAATAGATATATTGGTGTCTGACCAGTCAGGGAGACACTATTACAGTTTTTTTTTGCGACAAAAAATGACAAAAACAGGATAATACAGAGATTTGACCTGTGGAACTGCAAAACCACAGTTCTATTTCTCTGGCCTACACCAGACACTTTTAAACAGATATATTGGTGTCTGACCAGTCAGGGAGACACTATTACAGTTTTTTTTTACGGCAAAAAATGCCAAAAACAGGATAATACAGAGATTTGACCCGTGGAACTGCAAAACCACAGTTCTATTTCTCTGGCCTACACCAGACTCTTTTAAACAGATATATTGGTGTCTGACCAGTCAGGGAGACACTATTACAGTTTTTTTTTTGCGGAAACAAATGCCAAAAGCAGGATAATACAGAGATTTGACCCGTGGAACAGAAAAACCACAGTTATAGTTATGTGGTGTACACCAGAATCTTTTAAACAGATATATTGGTGTCTGACCAGTCAGGGAGACACTATTGCAGTTTTTTTAATGGCAAAAAACAGGATAATACAGAGATTTGACCCGTGGAACTGCAAAACCACAGTTCTATTTCTCTGGCCTACACCAGACTCTTTTAAACAGTTAGATTGGTGTCTGACCAGTCAGGGAGACACTATTACAGTTTTTTTTTACGGCAAAAAATGCAAAAAGCAGGATAATACAGAGATTTGACCATTGGAACTGCAAAACCACAGTTATAGTTATGTAGCGTACACCAGAATCATTTAAACAGATATATTGGAGTCTGACCAGTCAAGGAGACACTATTGCAGTTTTTTTTAATGGCAAAAAATGCAAAAAACAGGATAATACAGAGATTTGACCCGTGGAACTGCAAAACCACAGTTCTATTTCTCTGGCCTACACCAGACTCTTTTAAACAGTTAGATTGGTGTCTGACCAGTCAGGGAGACACTATTACTGTTTTTTTATGGCAAAAAATCCCAAAAGCAGTCTAACACAGAGATTTGACCCGTTGAACTGCAAAACCACAGTTCTATTTCTCTGGCCTACACCAGACTCTTTTAAACAGATATATTGATGTCTGACCAGTCAGGCAAACACTATTACAGTTTTTTTTATGGCAAAAAAAGGCAAAAACAGGATAATACAGAGATTTGACCCGTGGAACTGCAATACCACAGTTATAGTTATTTGGTGTACACCAGACCCTTATAAACAGATATATTGGTGTCTGACCAGTCAGGGAGACGTTATTACTGGTGTTTATACGGCAAAAAATGCCAAAAGCAGGATAATACAGAGATTTAACGGGTGGAACTGCAAAACCACACTTCTAGTTATGAGGCATACACCAGAATCTTTTAAACAGATATATTGGTGTCTGACCAGTCAGGGAGACACTATTACGGTTTTTTTTATGGCTAAAAATGCCAAAAAGAGGATAATTCAGATATTTTACCTGTGGAACTGCAAAACCCCAGTTCTATTCCTCTGGCCTACACCAGACTCTTTTAAACAGATATTTTGTTGTCTGACCAGTCAGGGAGACACTATTACAGTTTTTTTTACGGCAAGAAATGCCTAAAGCAGGATAATGCAGAGATTTGAACCGTGGAACTGCAAAACCACAGTTGTAGTTATTTGGCGTACACCAGAATCTTTTAAACAGATATATTGGTATCTGACAAGTCAGGGAGACACTATTACAGTTTTTTTTAATTGCAGAAAATGCCAAAAACAGGATAAAACAGAGATTTAACCCGTGGAACTGCAAAACCACAGTTCTATTTCTCTGGCCTACACCAGACTCTTTTAAACAGATATATTGGTGTCTGACCAGTCAGGGAGACACTATTACAGTTTTTTTTTACGCCAAAAAATGCAAAAAGCAGGATAATACAGAGATTTGACCCTTGGAACTGCAAAATCACAGTTCTATTTATCTGGCCTACACCAGACTCTTTTAAACAGATATATTGGTGTCTGACCAGTCAGGGAGACACTATTACAGTTTTTTTTTACACCAAAAAATGCAAAAAGCAGGATAATACAGAGATTTGACCCGTGGAACTGCAAAACCACAGTTGTAGTTATGTGGCATACACCAGAATGTTTTATATAGATATATTGGTGTCTCACCAGTCAGGGAGACACTATTACAGTTTTGTTTATGGCAAAAAATGCCAAAAACAGGGTAATAAAGAGATTTGACCCGTGGAAATGCAATACCACAGTTATAGTTATTTGGCGTATACCAGACCCTTATAAACAGATATATTGGTGTCTGACCAGTCAGGGAGACGTTATTACAGGTTTTTTTATGGCAAAAAATGCCAAAAGCAGGATAATACAGAGATTTGACGGGTGGAACTGCAAAACCACACTTATAGTTATGAGGCATACACCAGAATCTTTTAAACAGATATATTGGTGTCTGACCAGTCAGGGAGAAACTATTGCAGTTTTTTTTTATGACAAAAAATGCAAAAAACAGGATAATACAGAGATTTGACACGTGGAACTGCAAAACCACAGTTCTATTTCTCTGGCCTACACCAGACTCTTTTAATCAGATATATTGGTGTCTGACCAGTCAGGGAGACACTATTACAGTTTTTTTTACGGCAAAAAATGCCAAAAGCAGGATAATACAGAGATTTGACGGGTGGAACTGCAAAACCACAGTTATAGTTATGTGGCGTACACCAAAACCTTATAAACAGATAGATTGGTGTCTGACCAGTCAGGGAGACGCTACTACAGTTTTTTTTATGGCAAAAAATTCCAAAAGCAGGATAATACAGAGATTTGACGGGTGGAACTGCAAAACCACAGTTATAGTTATGTGGCGTACACCAGAATCTTTTAAACAGATATATTGGTGTCTGACCAGTCAGGGAGACACTGTTACAGTTTTTTTTACGGCAAGAAATGCCAAAAGCAGGATAATACAGAGATTTGAACCATGGAACTGAAAAATCACAGTTATAGTTATATGGCGTACACCAGAATCTTTTAAACAGATATATTGGTGTCCGACCAGTCAGGGAGACACTATTACAGTGTTTTTTAAGGCAAAAAATGCCAAAAACAGGATAATACAGAGATTTGACCCGTGGAACTGTAAAACCACAGTTCTAATTCTCTGGCCTACTCCAGACTCTTTTAAACAGATATATTGGTGTCTGACAAGTCAGGGAGACACTATTACAGTTTTTTTATGGCAAAAAATGCCAAAAACAGAATAATACAGAGATTTGACCCGTGGAACTGCAGAACCACTGTTCTATTTTCCTGGTCTACTCCAGACTCTTTTAAACAGATATATTGGTGTCTGACCAGTCATGGAGACACTATTACAGTTCTTTTACGGAAAAAAATGCCAAAAGCAGGATAATACAGAGATTTGAGCCGTGGAACTGCAAAACCACAGTTATAGTTATGTGGCGTACACCAGAATCTTTTAAATAGATATATTGGTGTCTGACCAGTCAGGAAGACACTATAACATTTTTTTTTACGGCAAAAAATGCCAAAAACAGGATAATACAGAGATATGACCCATGGAACTGCAAAACCACAGTTATATTTCTCTGGTCTACACCAGACTCTTTTAAACAGATATATTGGTGTCTGGCCAGTCAGGGAGACACTATTACAGTTTTTTTTATGGCAAGAAATGCCAAAAGCAGGATAATACAGAGATTTGAACCTTGGAACTGGAAAAACACAAATATAGTTATGTGGCGTACACCAATATCTTTTAAACAGATATACTGGTGTCTGACCAGTCAGGGAGACACTATTACTGTTTTTTTAAGGAAAAAAATGCCAAAAGCAGGATTATACAGAGTTTTTTCCAATGAACTGCAAAACCACAGTTATAGTTATGTGGCTTACACCAGAATCTTTTAAATAGATATATTGGTGTCTGACCAGTCAGGGAGACACTATTACAGTTTTTTTTTACAGCAAAAAATGCCAAGAGCAGGATAATACAGAGATTTGATGGGTGGAACTGCAAAACCACAGTTATAGGTATGTGGCGTACACCAGAATCTTTTAAACAGATATATTGGTGTCTGACAAGTCAGGGAGACTTTATTACAGTTTTTTTTTCCTGAAAAAAATGCCAAAAACAGGATAATACAGAGATTTGACCCATGTAACTGCAAAACCACAGTTCTATTTCTCTGGCCTACACCAGACTCTTTTAAACAGAAATATTGGTGTCTGACCAGTCAGGCAGACACTATTACAGTTTTTTTTATGGCAAAAAATGCCAAAAGCAGGATAATACAGAGATTTGACGGGTGGAACTGCAAAACCACAGTTATAATTATGTGGCGTACACCTGATTCTTTTAAACAGCTATATTGGAGTCTGACCAGTCAGGAAGAACCTATTACAGTTTTTTTTACATCAAAAAATGCCAAAAACAGGATAATACAGAGATTTGATCCATGGAACTGCAAAACCTCAGTTATATTTCTCTGGCCTACACCAGACTCTTTTAAACAGATATATTGGTGTCTGACCAGTCAGGGAGACACTATTACAGTTTTTTTACGGCAAAAAATGCCAAAAGCAGGATATTACAGAGATTTGACGAGTGGAACTGCAAAACCACAGTTAGCGTTATGTGGCGTGCACCAGAATCTTTTAAAAAGATATATTGAAGTCTGACCATTCAGGGAGACACTACTACGTTTTTTTTTACGGCAAACAATGTCAAAAGCAGGATAATACAGAGATTTGACCTTTTGAACTGCAAAACCACAGTTCTATTTCTCTGGCCTTCACCAGATTCTTTTAAACAGATATATTGGTGTCTGACCAGTCAGGGAGACAATATTACAGTTTTTTTATGGCAATAAATGCCAAAAGCAGGATAATACAAAGATTTTACCCGTGGAACTGGAAAACCACAGTTATAGTTATGTGGCGTACACCAGAATCTTTTAAACAGATATATTGGTGTCTGACAAGTCAGGGAGACTCTATTACAGTTTTTTTTTCCAGAAAAAAATGCCAAAAACAGGATAATACAGAGATTTGACCCATGTAACTGCAAAACCACAGTTCTATTTCTCTGGCCGACACCAGACTCTTTTAAACAGAAATATTGGTGTCTGACCAGTCAGGGAGACACTATTACAGTTTTTTTTTACGGCAAAAAATGCCAAAAGCAGGATAATACAGAGATTTGTCACGTGGAACTGCAAAACCACAGTTATAGTTATGTGGCGTACACCAGAAACTTTTAAATAGATATATTGGTGTCTGACCAGCCAGGGAGACACTATTACAGTTTTTTTTACGGCAAAAATGTCAAAAGCAGGATAATACAGAGGTTTGACCCGTGGAACTGCAAAACCACAGTTATAGTTATGTGGCGTACACCATAATCTTTTAAGCAGATATATTGGTGTCTGACCAGTCAGGGAGACACTATTACAGTTTTTTTTTTTCGGCAAAAAATGACAAAACAGGATAATACACAGATTTGATCCGTGGAACTGCAAAACCACAGTTATAGTTATGTGGCGTACACCAGAATCTTTTAAACAGATATCTTGGAGTCTGACCAGTCAGGGAGACACTATTACTGTTTTTTTTTTATGGCAAAAAATGCCAAAAGAAGGATAATACAGAGATTTGACCCGTTGAAGTGCAAAACCACAGATCTATTTCTCTGGCCTACACCAGACTCTTTTAAACAGATATATTGGTGTCTGACCAGTCAGGGAGACACTATTACAGTTTTTTTTTACGGCAAGAAATGCCAAAATCAGGATAATACAGAGATTTGAACAATGGAACTGGAAAACCACAGATATAGTTATGTGGCGTACACCAGACTTTTTAAAACAGATATATTGGTGTCTGACCAATCAGGGAGACACTATTACAGTTTTTTCTACGGCAAAAAATGCCAAAAGCAGGTTAATACAGAGATTTGAACCGTGGAACTGCAAAACCACAGTTATAGTTATGTTGCGTACACCATACTCTTTTAAAAAGATATATTGGTGTCTGACCAGTCAGGAGACACTATTGCAGTTTTTTTATGGCAAAAAATGCTCAAAACAGGATAATACGGAGATTTGACCCATGGAACTGCAAAACCACAGTTCTATTTCTCTTGCCTACACCATACTCTTTTAAACAGATATATTGGCGTCTGACCAGTCAGGGAGACACTATTACTGTTTTTTTTTACGGCAAGAAATGCCAAAAGCAGGATGATACAGAGATTTGAACCGTGGAACTGCAAAACCACAGTTATAGTTATGCGGTGTACACCAGAATCTTTTAAACAGATATATTGGTGTCTGACCAGTCAGGGAGACACTATTACTGTTTTTTTTTACGGCAAAAAATGACAAAAGCAGGATAATACGGAGTTTTGACCCGTTGAACTGCAAAACCACAGTTCTATTTCTCTGGCCTACACCAGACCCTTTTAAACAGATATATTGTGTCTGACCAGTCAGGGAGACACTATTACAGTTATTTTTACGACAAGAAATGCGAAAAGCAGGATAATACAGAGATTTGAACCATGGAACTGGAAAACCACAGTTCTATTTCTCTGGCCTACACCAGACCCTTTTAAACAGATATATTGGTGTCTGACCAGTCAGGGAGACACTATTACAGTTTTTTTACGGCAAAAAATGCCAAAAGCAGGATAATACAGAGATTTGAACCATGGAACTGCAAAACCACAGTTATAGTTACGTGGCATACACCAGAATCTTTTAAACATGTATATTGGTGTCTCACCAGTCAGGGAGACACTATTACAGTTTTTTTATGGCAAAAAATGCCAAAAGCAGGATAATACAGAGATTTGACCCGTGGAACAGCAAAACCACAGTTATAGTTATGTGGCGTACACCAGAATCTTTTAAACAGATAAATTGGTGTCTGACCAGTCAGGGAGACTCTATTACAGTTTTTTTTTCCAGAAAAATATGCCAAAAACAGGATAATACAGAGATTTGACCCATGGAACTGCAAAACCACAGTTCTATTTCTCTGGCCTACACCAATCTCTTTTAAACAGAAATATTGGTGTCTGACCAGTCAAGGAGACACTTTTACAGTTTTTTTTTATGGCAAAAAATGCCAAAAGCAGGATAATACAGAGATTTGACGGGTGGAACTGCAAAACCACAGTTATATTCATGTGGCGTACACCAGAATCTTTTAAACAGATATATTGGTGTCTGACAATTCAGGGACACTCTATTACAGTATTTTTTGCCAGAAAAAATGCCAAAAACAGGATAATACAGAGATTTGACCCATGGAACTACAAAACCACAGTTCTATTTCTCTGGCATACACCAGAATCTTTTAAACAGAAATATTGGTGTCTGACCAGTCAGGGAGACACTATTATAGTTTTTTTTTATGGCAAAAAATGCCAAAAGCAGGATAATACAGAAATTTGACGGGTGGAACTGAAAAACCACAGTTATAGTTATGTGGCATACACCAGAATCTTTTAAACAGATATATTGGAGTTTGACCAGTCAGGGAGACACTATTACTGTTTTTTTTACATCAAAAAATGCCAAAAACAGGATAATACAGATATTTGAACCATGGAACTGCAAAACCACAGTTATAGTTAAGTGGCGTACACCAGAATCTTTTAAACAGATATATTGGTGTTTCACCAGTCAGGGAGACACTATTACAGTTTTTTTATGGCAAAAAATGCCAAAAGCAGGATAATACAGAGATTTGACCCGTGGAACAGCAAAACCACAGTTATAGTTATGTGGCGTACACCAGAATCTTTTAAACAGATATATTGGAGTCTGACCAGTCAATGAGACACTATTACAGTTTTTATATGGCAAAAAATGCTAAAAACAGGATAATGCAGAGATTTGACCAGTGGAACTGTAAAACCACGGTTCTTTTTCTATAGTTTACACCAGAATTTTTTAAACAGATATATTGGTGTCTGATCAGTCAGTGAGAAACTATTACAGTTTTTTTATGGCAAAAAATGCCAAAAACAGGATATTACAGAGATTTGACCCGTGGAACTGCAAAACCACAGTTCTATTTTCCTGGTCTACACCAGACTCTTTTAAACAGATATATTGGTGTCTGACCAGTCAGGGAGACACTATTACAGTTTTTTTTACGGCAAAAAATGCCAAAAGCAGGATAATACTGAGATTTGTCCCGTGGAACTGCAAAACCACAGTTACAGTTATGTGGCGTACACCAGAATCTTTTAAATAGATATATTGGTGTCTGACCAGTCAGGGAGACAGTATATCAGTTTTTTTTTTTCGGCAAAAAATGCCAAAAACAGGATAATACAGAGATTTGACCCATGGAACTGCAAAACCACAGTTCTTTTTCTCTGGCCTACACCAGACTCTTTTAAACAGATATATTGGTGTCTGGCCAGTCAGGGAGACACTATTACAGTTTTTTTTACGGCAAGAAATGCCAAAAGCAGTATAATACAGAGATTTGAACCATGGAACTGGAAAACCACAGATATAGTTATGTGGCGTACACCATTATCTTTTAAACAGATATATTGGTGTCTGACCAGTCAGGGAGACAATATTAACAGTTTTTTTTTACGGCAAGAAAAGCCAAAAACAGGATAATACAGAGATTTGACATGTGGAACAGCAAAACCACAGTTATAGTTATGTGGCGTACACCAGAATCTTTTAAACAGATATATTGGAGTCTGACCAGTAAGGGAGACCCTATTACTGTTTTTTTTTTACATCAAAAAATGCCAAAAACAGGATAATACAGAGATTTGATCCGTGGAACTGCAAAACCACAGTTCTATTTCTCTGGCCTACACCAGACTATTTTAAACAGATATATTGGTGTCTGACCAGAGAGGGAGACACTATTACAGTTTTTTTTATGGCAAAAAATGCCAAAAACAGGATAATGCAGAGATTTGACCAGTGGAACTGTAAAACCACGGTTCTTTTTCTATAGTATACACCAGACTTTTAAACAGATATATTGGTGTCTGATCAGTCAATGAGACACTATTACAGTTTCTTTATGGCAAAAAATGCCAAAAACAGGATAATACAGATATTTGACCCGTGGAACTGCAAAACCACAATTCTATTTTCCTGGTCTACACCAGACTCTTTTAAACTGATATATTGGTGTTTGACCAGTCAGGGAGACAATATTACAGTTTTTTTTTTACGGCAAAAAATGCCAAAAGCAGGATAATACAGAGATTTGACGGGTGGAACTGCAAAACCACAGTTATAGTTATGTGGCGTACAACAGAATCTATTGAACAGATATATTGGTGTCTGACCAGTCAGTGAGACACTATTACTGTTTTTTTTACAGCAAAAAATGCCAAAAACAGGATAATACACAGATTTGAGCCGTGGAACTGCAAAACCACAGTTCTATTTCTCTGGCCTACACCAGACTATTTTAAACAGATATATTGGTGTCTGACCAGTCAGGGAGACACTATTGCAGGTTTTTTTTTTACGGCAAAGAATGCCAAAAACAGGATAATACATAGATTTGACCCATGGAACTGCAAAACCACAGTTCTTTTTCTCTGGTATACACCAGACATTTTAAAACAGATATATTGGTGTCTGACCAATCAGTGAGACACTATTACAGTTTTTTCTGCGGCAAAAAATGCCAAAAGCAGTATAATTCAGAGATTTGTCCCGTGGAACTGCAAAACCACAGTTATAGTTATGTTGCGTACACCAGAATCTTTTAAACTGATATATTGGTGTCTGACCAGTCAGGGAGACACTATTACAGTTTTTTTATGGCAAAAAAGCCAAAAGCAGGATAATACAGAGATTTGTCCCGTGGAACTGCAAAACCACAGTTAAAGTTATGTGGCGTACACCAGAATCTTTTAAATAGATATATTGGTGTCTGACCAGTCAGCGAGACACTATTACAGTTTTTTTATGGCAAAAAATGCCAAAAACAGGATAATACAGAGATTTAACCCGTAGAACTGCAAAACCACAGTTCTATTTTCCTGGTCTACACCATACTCTTTTAAACAGATATATTGGTGTCTGACCAGTCAGGGAGACACTATTAGTTTTTTTTACGGCAAAAAATGTCAAAAGCAGGATAATACAGAGATTTGTCCCGTGGAATGGCAAAACCACAGTTATAGTTATGTGGTGTACACCAAAATCTTTAAATAGATATATTGGTGTCTGATCAGTCAGGGAGACACTATTAGTTTTTTTTATGGCAAAAAATGCCAAAAACAGGATAATACAGAGATTTCACGGGTGGAACTGCAAAACCACAGTTATAGTTATGTGGCGTACACCAGAATCTATTGAACAGATATATTGGTGTGTGACCAGTCAGAGAGACACTATTACAGTTTTTTTTTACGGCAAAGAATGCCAAAAACAGGATAATACAGAGATTTGACCCATGGAACTGCAAAACCACAGTTCTTTTTCTCTCGTATACACCAGACATTTTAAAACAGATATATTGGTGTCTGGCCAGTCAGGGAGACACTATTACAGTTTTTTTTACAGCAAAAAATGCCAAAAGCTGGATAATACAGAGATTTGTCCCATGGAACTGCAAAACCACAGTTAAAGTTATGTGGCGCACACCAGAATCTTTTAAACTGATATATTGGTGTCTGACCTGTCAGGGAGACACTATTACAGTTTTTTTACGGCAAAATATGCCAAAAGCAGGATAATACAGAGATTTGTCCCGTGGAACTGCAAAACCACAGTTATAGTTATGTGGCGTACACCAGAATCTTTTAAATAGATATATTGGTGTCTGACCAGTCAGGGAGACACTATTACAGTTTTTTTTACGGCAAAGAATGCCAAAAACAGGATAATACAGAGATTTGACCCATGGAACTGCAAAACCACAGTTCTATTTCTCTGGCCTACACCAGACTCTTTTAAACAGATATATTGGTGTCTTGTCAGTCAGGGAGACACTATTACAGTTTTTTTTACGGCAAGAAATGCCAAAAGCAGGATAATACAGAGATTTGACATGTGGAACAGCAAAACCACAGTTATAGTTATGTGGCGTACACCAGAATCTTTTAAACAGATATATTGGAGTCTGACCAGTCAGGGAGACCCTATTACTGTTTTTTTTTTACATCAAAAAATGCCAAAAACAGGATAAAACAGAGATTTCATCCGTGGAACTGCAAAACCACAGTTCTATTTCTCTGGCCTACACCAGACTATTTTAAACAGATATATTGGTGTCTGACCAGACAGGGAGACACTATTACAGTTTTTTTTTACGGCAAAAAATGCCAAAAACAGGATAATGCAGAGATTTGACCAGTGGAACTGTAAAACCACGGTTCTTTTTCTACAGTATACAACACACTTTTATACAGCAAAAAATGCCAAAAACAGGATAATACACAGATTTGAGCCATGGAACTGCAAAACCACAGTTCTTTTTCTCTGGTATACACCAGACTTTTTAAAACAGATATATTGGTGTCCGACCAGTCAGTGAGACACTATTACAGTTTTTTCTACGGCAAAAAATGCCAAAAGCAGAATAATTCAGAGATTTGAACCGTGGAACTGCAAAACCACATTATAGTTATGTTGCGTACACCAGAAACTTTTAAACTGATATATTAGTGTCTGACCAGTCAGGGAGACACTATTACAGTTTTTTTTACGGCAAAAAATGCCAAAAGCAGGATACTACAGAGATTTGTCCCGTGGAACTGCAAAACCACAGTTATAGTTATGTGGCGTACACCAGAATCTTTTAAATAGATATATTGGTGTCTGACCAGTCAGGGAGACACTATATCAGTTTTTTTTTACAGCAAAAAATGCCAAAAACAGGATAATACAGAGATTTGACCCATGGAACTGCAAAACCACAGTTCTATTTCTCTGGCCTACACCAGACTCTTTTAAACAGATATATTGGTGTCTTGTCAGTCAGGGAGACACTATTACAGTTTTTTTACGGCAAGAAATGCCAAAAGCAGGATAACACAGAGATTTGAACCATGGAACTGGAAAACCACAGATATAGTTATGTGGCATACACCAGTATCTTTTAAACAGATATATTGGTGTCTGACCAGTCAGGGAAACACTATTACAGTTTTTTTTACGGCAAAAAATGCCAAAAGCAGGATAATACAGAGATTTGTCCCGTGAAACTGCAAAACCTCAGTTATAGTTATGTGGCTTACACCAGAATCTTTTAAATAGATATATTGGTGTCTGACCAGTCAGGGAGACACTATTAACAGTTTTTTTTTACGGTAAAAAATGGGAAAAACAGGATAATACAGAGATTTGACCCGTGGAACTTCAAAACCACAGTTCTATTTCTCTGGCCTACACCAGACTCTTTTAAACAGATATATTGGTGTCTGACCAGTCAGGGAGACACTATTGCAGTTTTTTTACGGCAAAAAATGCCAAAAGCAGGATAATACAGATATTTGACATGTGGAACAGCAAAACCACAGTTATAGTTATGTGGCGTACACCAGAATCTTTTAAACAGATATATTGGTGGCCGACAAGTCAGGGAGACTCTATTACAGTTTTTTTTCCAGAAAAAAATGCCAAAAACAGGATAATACAGAGATTTGACCCATGGAACTGCAAAATCACACTTCTATTTATGTGGCGTACACCAGAATCTTTTAAACAGATATATTGGAGTATGACCAGTCAGGGAGACCCTATTACTGTTTTTTTTTTACATCAAAAAATGCCAAAAACCGGATAATACAGAGATTTGATCCGTGGAACTGCAAAACCACAGTTCTATTTCTCTGGCCTACACCAGACTATTTTAAACAGATATATTGGTGTCTGACCAGACAGGGAGACACTATTACAGTTTTTTTTTACGGCAAAAAATGTCAAAAACAGGATAATGCAGAGATTTGACCAGTGGAACTGCAAAACCACGGTTCTTTTTCTACAGTATACAACAGACTTTTTTAAACAGATATATTGGTGTCTGACCAGTCAGGGAGACACTATTACAGTTTTTTTACGGCAAAAAATGCCAAAAGCAGGATAATACAGAGATTTGATGGGTGGAACTGCAAAACCACAGTTATAGTTATGTGGCGTAAACCAGAATCTATTGAACAGATATATTGGTGTCTGACTAGTCTGTGAGACACTATTACTGTTTTTTTTACAGCAAAAAATGCCAAAAACAGGATAATACACAGATTTGAGCCGTGGAACTGCACAACCACAGTTCTATTTCTCTGGCCTACACCAGACTCTTTTAAACAGATATATTGGTGTCTGACCAGTCAGGGAGACACTATTACAGTTTTTTTTTTACGGCAAAGAATGCCAAAAACAGGATAATACAGAGATTTGACCCATGGAACTGCAAAACCACAGTTCTTTTTCTCTGGTATACACCAGACTTTTTAAAACAGATATATTGGTGTTATGTTCTGCTACTAAAGCTAAGGAAAGAGAGGAGATCTGTCCCTACTATAAGACTCAGCTGAATCCCTACGATGTAACAGGGAACCTGATCCTGCGATCAGACCTGCTAAAGTCCTAATCTAGTCTGTACGAAGACCTATAGATGTGGGGAGGGAATCCCTACAAGTACTAAGGACTGGGAGGAATATGGGACACCTCCTAACAGAAATAGTAGCAGACAGACGAACAAACAAAATAGATAGAACATAGAGGTCCGAAGACCAAGCAAACTAACAGAGTTAGATACAGAGCACAGGCTAGCTAGAAAGTAGATATACAATGAAGTCCAGCAAAGCCAGAAGGGCGGAGCAGGATTAAATAGGCCAACAAAGTCATGTGACCAGCAAAGGAAAAAAAACCTAACAGCAAGGTTCTAACAGTACCCCCCCTTCTAAGAGGATCCTCCGGATCCCCTAGGACCAGGCTTATCAGGAAATCTCCTGTGAAACGCTCTGATAAGTCTGGACGCGGAAACATCATCTGACCTCACCCAAGAGTTATCCTCGGGTCCGAAACCTTTCCAGGCCACAAGATACTGCAAACTACCTCTATACCGTCTAGGGTCAAGGATGCGAGAAATTTCATATTCCCCGTCCTCCACCACCGGAGGAACAGAGGCAGAGGCGTCACCATCCGACACAACAGCTTTTTTTAACAGAGAGACATGAAAGACCGGATTAATTCTCCAGGAGGTAGGAACCTCCAACCTAACAGCAGATTGGTTGACAATCTGAAGCACCTTAAAGGGCCCTACAAACTTGGGACCCAATTTCTTAGAAGGAATCCTCAACCGCAGATTCCTAGAGGACAACCAAACCATGTCACCAACAGCGAACAAAACCTCCTGTCGTTTCCTATCAAAGTAGTCTTTAGATTTTCTGTTGGCCTCCTGAAGATTACCACGCACATCCGTCCAAACTCTTTCCAAATCACCGGAAAAATTCTCCTCCTCAGGCACGGCAGATCCCAACTTGGAGAACGACCCAAACGACGGATGTCTCCCAGAACAACAAAAAAAAGGCGAACAACCAGCAGAAGAAGATGTATGATTGTTCAGAGCAAATTCGGCAAGTGGCAGAAACTCAGACCACCCCTCTTGATTGTCTGCCACAAAACAACGCAAGAACTGCTCAACATCCTGGTTTTTCCTTTCTGTCTGGCCATTAGATTCAGGATGATATCCGGACGAAAACGACAAATGAATTCCCAACCTGTCACAAAAGGCACGCCAAAAACGAGCCACGAACTGAGGACCCCTATCAGAAACAATGTCAGTAGGAACGCCATGAAGTCTGACAATTTCCTTGACAAAGGCCTTAGCGAGAGTTTTAGCGCAGGGCAGTTTGACGAAGGGAACCAAGTGACACATCTTGCTAAAACGGTCCACGACCACCCAGATGACAGTAAAACCCTCAGAGGGGGGAAGGTCAGTTATAAAGTCCATAGCCAAATGTGTCCAAGGAGCACTGGGGACCTCCAAAGGACAAAGCAACCCCGCAGCAGGAGTATGTGAGGACTTAGATCTAGCACATATAGTACATTGGCGCACCCACTTAATGACTTCCTTCTGCCATCCAGGCCACCAAAAACTGCGACCCACCAGTCTCTTGGTCTCAGAGATTCCGGGATGACCTGCCAACCGAGATTCGTGACACTCAACAAACAAATCTCTCCTAAAGGTCCCAGGCACAAACAACCTCCCATGAGGAGTGTTAGATGGGGCATTCTCCTGAGCTTTAAGAATCTCATCTTCCAAAACGGAGTCTAAAGCAGCTATCACAACACCTTCTTGTAAAATGTTTTCCTCTTTCTCAGCACCGACTATGGGAGAAAAACTGCGAGATAAGGCATCCGCCTTAACATTCTTAGTACCAGGGATGTAAGTAACGGAGAAATTAAACCGCGAGAAAAACAGTGCCCACCTAGCCTGACGGGCATTCAGGCGCTTGGCAGCATCAAGATATATCAGATTTTTATGATCCGTAAGAACCTGAACGGGAAATTCCGCACCTTCCAAGAAGTGGCGCCAGTGTTCAAATGCGAGTTTAATAGCCAATAATTCCCGATTACCAATATCGTAATTCAGTTCAGTCTCCGAAAATTTTTTTGAAAAAAAGGCACAGGGATGTAATCCATCCCCGTTATCCTGAGACAATACTGCGCCAACTCCCACAGAGGAAGCATCAACCTCAACCAAAAACGGCCTAGTAACATCAGGCTGCATAAGGATGGGAGCAGAGGTGAACCTCTCCTTGAGATACACAAAAGCTTCAATGGCCTCAGAAGACCACTGAACCGCATCAGCACCTTTCCTGGTGAGATCAGTCAGAGGTTTGACAATACTAGAAAAATTTTTTATGAATTTTCTGTAGTAATTGGCGAAACCCAAAAACCTCTGTATCGATTTCAAACCAATAGGCCTAGGCCATTCCTGCACAGCCTGAACCTTAACCGGATCCATCTCAAAACCTTTGCTGGAGATAATGTAGCCCAAAAAACTAATTCTCTGTACAGCGAACTCACATTTCTCCAGCTTAGCAAAAAGCGAATTGTCCATTAATAACTGTAATACCTCACGCACGCTCCGCCAATGAGACTCCAGATCTGGCGAATAAATCAAAATGTCATCCAAATACACAACCACATTTTTACCGATCAAAGGTCTAAGGATGTCATTAATCAGATTCTGAAAAAATGCAGGAGCATTAGTAAGACCAAAAGGCATAACCAGATTCTCAAAATGACCCACAGGAGTGTTAAAAGCAGTCTTCCATTCATCACCCTCCTTCATGCGCAACAGATTGTATGCCCCCTTAAGGTCAATTTTAGAGAACCACTTGGCCCCCAATAACTGGTTAAACAGATCAGGAATCAATGGCAGTGGGTAAGGATTGCGTACCGTAATTTTGTTAATCTCACGAAAATCCAGACAAGGACGTAAACCGCCGTCCTTTTTTTTTACAAAAAAAAATCCAACCGCCACAGGAGACTTAGAGGGCCTAATGTGACCGGCGGCCAAACTTGTCTGTATGTATTCCTCCAAAGCCTTCCTCTCAGGAATGGTAAGGTTAAATAAACGACTTTTAGGAAGAGTCGCTCCAGGGACAAATTCAATAGAACAATCATAGTCTCTATGGGGAGGCAAAACCTGCGATTCCTTCTCAGAAAAAACTCTCCAAAAATCCTGAATAGGAACAGGCAATTCTCCCCTATCCAAAGCTGCAATACGCCCATTACAACACTTGTCATAACATTTATGGCTCCAGGATTTAATTTCACTGGTAGACCAATCCAGTACAGGATTGTGAAATTTTAACCAGGGCAAACCCAATATTACTGGAGAAGGCAAGTTATTCAACACTACCAAATCCAATTTCTCATGGTGAACACCATTAATAGTGAGAGGAAATTCACTGACCTTGAGAGTAATATTCTTCAAAGGGGAGCCATCCACAGAAACCACAGCAATGGGGGATGATAAAGGTTCAGGTTTTAAATTGAGTTTTTCCACGAATCCCCCATCAATTACATTTAGTGTAGACCCGCAATCAACAAACACCCGAAATTCCATTAATTTTTTCTGAGCAATCGTGGAGGCAGCTAAAAATATACCCTTGGAATTTAAACAGGCAATACGGGCGTGACTGACCATTTTTTTTTCTTTCTTCATCCGAAGCTCACAGCCTTTAATCAAATGACCAGATTTTCCACAATAGAAGCACAAGCCTTCCGAAAAACGACGGTCTTTTTCTTGAGAGCGAGGTGCCACCGATCCAATCTCCATCGGTTCACCACTGTTAGTACACACATTATCATAACCAGAAACTGACATAGCAGAGGATTTGCTCTCATTAACCCTAGCACGCAGTCTTCTATCCACCCGTATAGCTAATTGCATAGCCTGTTGCAAATCCTCAGGTGTAGGATAAGCAATTAGCAGGTCTTTAACCCTTTCACTGAGCCCAGCAAGAAATAGACTTTTCAGAGCAGAATCGTTCCACCCTGTTTGAGTGGACCAACGACGAAAATGTGTACAATATTTTTCCACATTACCCGATCCTTGTTTTAGATGTCTCAACTCAGTCTCAGCTGATGCGACACGGTCAGGATCATCATATAATAGTCCCAAAGCAGAAAAAAAACTATCCACTGATCTGAAGCATGAATCACTAGGTTGCAAAGAAAAGGCCCACTCCTGAGGCTCTTTGCGCAAAAGTGACATTATGAACCCTACGCGCTGGGATTCATCCCCAGAGGACTTAGGTCTCAAACGAAAATACAATAAGCAAGCATTTTTAAATGAAAAAAATTCTCGGTGTTCACCAAAAAATAAATCCGGCAAACATACCTTAGGCTCCAAGAAATGTGCTCCAGGACAGTTACTCACGTGCTGACGGAGTTCGGCCACCTCCAGAGAGAGTCCCTGCAGGCGATGAGCCAAATCCTGAACCGACACCATGATGGAACAGAAAAATCTTTCCTTAGAGAATTTGCAGGCTGGACTTACTGTTATGTTCTGCTACTAAAGCTAAGGAAAGAGAGGAGATCTGTCCCTACTATAAGACTCAGCTGAATCCCTACGATGTAACAGGGAACCTGATCCTGCGATCAGACCTGCTAAAGTCCTAATCTAGTCTGTACGAAGACCTATAGATGTGGGGAGGGAATCCCTACAAGTACTAAGGACTGGGAGGAATATGGGACACCTCCTAACAGAAATAGTAGCAGACAGACGAACAAACAAAATAGATAGAACATAGAGGTCCGAAGACCAAGCAAACTAACAGAGTTAGATACAGAGCACAGGCTAGCTAGAAAGTAGATATACAATGAAGTCCAGCAAAGCCAGAAGGGCGGAGCAGGATTAAATAGGCCAACAAAGTCATGTGACCAGCAAAGGAAAAAAAACCTAACAGCAAGGTTCTAACAATTGGTGTCCGGCCAGTCGGTGAGACACTATTACAGTTTTTTCTACGGCAAAAAATGCCAAAAGCAGTATAATTCAGAGATTTGAACCGTGGAACTGCAAAACCACAGTTATAGTTATGTTGCGTACACCAAAATCTTTTAAACTGATATATTAGTGTCTGACCAGTCAGGGAGACACTATTACAGTTTTTTTTACAGCAAAAAATGCCAAAAGCTGGATAATACAGAGATTTGTCCCGTGGAACTGCAAAACCACAGTTATAGTTATGTGGCGTACACCAGAATCTTTTAAACTGATATATTGGTGTCTGACCAGTCAGTGAGACACTATTACAGTTTTTTTTACGGCAAAAAATGCCAAAAGCAGGATAATACAGAGATTTGTCCCGTGGTACTGCAAAACCACAGTTATAGTTATGTGGCGTACACCAGAATCTTTTAAATAGATATATTGGTGTCTGACCAGTGAGGGAGACACTATTACTGTTTTTTTTACGGAAAAAAATGCCAAAAGCAGGATAATACACAGATTTGACCCGTGGAACTGCAAAACCACAGTTATAGTTATGTGGCTTACACCATAAACTTTTAAGCAGATATATTGGTGTCTGACCAGTCAGGGAGACACTATTACTGTTTTTTTTACAGCAAAAAATGCCAAAAGCAAGATAATACAGAGATTTGACCCGTTGTACTGCAAATCCACAGATCTATTTCTCTGGCCTACACCTGACTCTTTTAAACAGATATATTGGTGTCTGACCAGTCAGGGAGACACTATTACAGTTTTTCTTTTACGGCAAGAAATGCCAAAAGCAGGATAATACAGAGATTTGAACCGCGGAACTGCAAAACCACAGTTATAGTTATGCGATGTACACCAGAATCTTTTAAACAGATATATTGGTGTCCGACCAGTCAGGGAGACACTATTACAGTTTTTTTATGGCAAAAAATGCCAAAAACAGGATAATACAGAGATTTGACCCATTGAACTGAAAAACCACAGTTCTATTTCTCTGGCCTACACCAGACTCTTTTAAACAAATATATTGGTGTCTGACCTGTCAGGGAGACACTTTTGCAGTTCTTTTATGGCAAAAATTGCCCAAGACAGGATAATGCAGAGATTTGACCCGTTGAACTGAAAAACCACAGTTTTAATTCTCTGGCCTTCACCAGACTCTTTTAAACAGATATATTGGTGTCTGACAAGTCAGGTAGACACTATTACAGTTTTTTTTACGGCAAAAAAATGCCAAAAGCAGGATAAGACAAACATTTGTCCCGGGGAACTGCAAAACCACAGTTATAGTTATGTGGCGTACACCAGAATCTTTTAAACAGATAAATTGGAGTCTGACCTGTCAGGGAGACACTATTACTGTTTTTTTTTACGGCAAAAAATGCCAAAAGCAGGATAGTACGGAGTTTTGACCCGTTGAACTGCAAAACCACAGTTCTATTTCTCTTGCCTACACCAGACCCTTTTAAACAGATATATTGGTGTCAGACCAGTCAGGGAGACACTATTACAGTTATTTTTACGACAAGAAATGCGAAAAGCAGGATAATACAGAGATTTGAACCATGGAACTGGAAAACCACAGTCCTATTTCTCTGGCCTACAGCAGACACTTTTATCCAGATATATTGGTGTCTGACCAGTCAGGGAGACACTATTACAGTTTTTTTATGGCTAAGAATGCCAAAAACAGGATAATACAGAGATTTGATCAATGGAACTGGAAAACCACAGATATAGTTATGTGGCGTACACCAGAATCTTTTAAACAGATATATTGGTGTCTGACCAGTCAGGGAGACACTATTACAGTTTTTTTATGGCTAAGAATGCCAAAAACAGGATAATGCAGAGATTTGACCCGTGGAACTGCAAAACCACAGTTCTATTTCTCTGGCCTACATCAGACTCTTTTAAACAGATATATTGGTGTCTGACCAGTCAGGGAGACACTATTACAGTTTTTTTTTTATGGCAAGAAATGTCAAAAGCAGGATAATACAGAGATTTGATCCCTGGGACTGCAAAACCGCAGTTATAGTTATGCGGCGTACACCAGAATCTTTTAAATAGACATATTGGTGTCTGACCTGTCAGGGAGACACTATTACAGTTTTTTTTTCGGCAGAAAATGTCAAAAACAGGATAATACACAGATTTGACCCGTGAAATTGCAAAACCACAGTTATAGTTATGTGGCGTACACCAGAATCTTTTAAACAGATATATAGGTGTCTGACCAGTCAGGGAGACACTATTTCAGTTTTTTTTACGTCAAAATATGCCAAAAGCAGGATAATACAGAGAGTTAACCTGTGGAACTGCAAAACCACAGTTATAGTTATGTGGCTTACACCAGAATCTTTTAAACAGATATATTGGAGTCTGACCAGTCAGGGAGACACTATTACAGTTTTTTTTTACGGCAAAATATGCCATCAGCAGGATAATATAGAGATTTGACCCGTTGAACTGCAAAACCACAGTTCTATTTCTCTGGCCTACACCAGACTCTTTTAACCAGATATATTGGTGTCTGACAAGTCAGGGAGACACTATTGCTGCTTTTTTTTAAGGCATAAAATGCCAAAAACAGGATAATACAGAGATTTGACCCGTTGAACTTCAAATCCACAGTTCTATTTCTCTGGCCTACACCAGACTCTTTTAAACAGATATATTGGTGTCTGACCAGTCAGGGAGACACTATTACAGGTTTTTTTTGGGCAAGCAATGCCAAAAGCAGGATAATACAGAGATTTGACCCGTGGAACTGCAAAACCAAAGTTTTAGTAATGTGGCCTACACCAGACCCTTTTAAACAGATATATTGGTGTCTGACCAGTCAGGGAGACACTATTACAGTTTTTTTTACGGCAAAAAATGTCAAAAGCAGTCTAATACAGAAATTTGAACTGTGGAGCTGCAAAACCACAGTTATAGTTTTGTGGCGTACACCAGAATCTTTCAAACAGATATATTGGTGTCTGAACAGTCAGGGAGACAATATTACAGTTTTTTACGGCAAAAAATGCCAAAAGCAGGATAATACAGAGATTTGTCCAGTGGAACTGCAAAACCACAGTTATAGTTATGTGGCGTACACCAGAATCTTTTAAACAGATATATTGGTGTCTGACCAGTCAGGGAGACACTATTACTGTTTTTTTTACAGCAAAAAATGCCAATAACAGGATAATACACAGATTTGACCCATGGAACTGCAAAACCACAGTGCTTCTTCTCTGGCCAACACCAGACTCTTTTAAACAGATATATTGATGTCTGACCAGTCAGGGAGACACTATTACAGTTTTTTTATGGCAAAAAATGCCAAAAGCAGTCTAATACAGAAATTTGAACCGTGGAAGTGCAAAACCACAGTGATAGTTATGAGGTGTACACCATATCTTTCAAACAGATATATTGGTGTCTGAACAGTCAGGGAGACAATATTACCATTTTTTTACGACAAATAATTCCAAAAGCAGGATAATACAGAGATTTGTCCCGTGGAACTGCAAAACCACAGTTATAGTTATGTGGCGTACACCAGAATCTTTTAAATAGATATATTGGTGTCTGACCCGTCAGGGAGACACTATTACAGTTTTTTTTACAGCAAAAAATGCCAAAAACAGGATAATACAGAGATTTGAGCCGTGGAACTGCAAAACCACAGTTCTATTTCTCTGGCCTACACCAGACTCTTTTAAACAGATATATTGGTGTCTTACCAGTCAGAGAGACACTATTACAGATATCTTTAAGGCAAAAAAATCCAAAAGCAGGATAATACAGAGATTTGACACGTGGAACTGCAAAACCACAGTTATATTTATGTGGCGTACACCAGAATCTTTTAAACAGATATATTGGAGTCTGACCAGTCAGGGAGACACTATTACAGTTTTTTTTTACGGCAACAAATAACAAAAGCAGGATAATACAGAGATTTGAACCATGGAACTGGAAAACCACAGAAATAGTTATGTGGCGTACACCAGAATCTTTTAAACAGATATATTGGTGTCTGACCAGTCAGGGAGACACTATTACTGTTTTTTTTACAGCAAAAAATGCCAAAAACAGGATAATACATAGATTTGACCCGTGGAACTGCAAAACCACAGTTCTATTTCTCTGGCCTACACCAGACTCTTTTAAACAGATATATTGGTGTCTGACCAGTCAGGGAGACACTATTACAGTTTTTTTTTATGGCAAGAAATGCCAAAAGCAGGATAATACAGAGATTTGAACCATGGAAATGGAAAACCACAGTTCTATTTCTCTGGCCTACACCAGACTCTTTTAAAGAGATATTTTGGTGTCTGACCAGTCAGGGAGACACTATTTCAGTTTTTTTTACGGCAAAATATGCCAAAAGCAGGATAATACAGAGATTTAACCTGTGGAACTGCAAAACCACAGTTATAGTTATGTGGCTTACACCAGAATCTTTTAAACAGATATATTGGAGTCTGACCAGTCAGGGAGACACTATTACAGTTTTTTTTACGGCAAAAAATGTCATCAGCAGGATAATACAGAGATTTGACCCGTTGAACTGCAAAACCACAGTTATAGTTTTGTGGCGTACACCAGAATCTTTTAAACAGATATATTGGTGTCTGAACAGTCAGGGAGACAATATTACAGTTTTTTACGGCAAAAAATGCCAAAAGCAGGATAATACAGAGATTTGTCCAGTGGAACTGCAAAACCACAGTTATAGTTATGTGGCGTACAACAGAATCTTTTAAACAGATATATTGGTGTCTGACCAGTCAGGGAGACATTATTACTGTTTTTTTACAGCAAAAAATGCCAATAACAGGATAATACACCGATTTGACCCTTGGAACTGCAAAACCACAGTGCTACTTCTCTGGCCAACACCAGACTCTTTTAAACAGATATATTGATGTCTGACCAGTCAGGGAGACACTATTACAGATTTTTTTAAGCCACAAAATGCCAAAAACCGGATAATACAGAGATTTGACCCTGTGGAACAGCAAAACCACAGTTCTATTTCTCTGGCCTACACCAGACTCTTTTAAACAGATATATTGGTGTCTGACCAGTCAGGGAGACACTATTACAGTTTTTTTTACGGCAAGAAATGCCAAAAGCAGGATAATACAGAGATTTGAACCATGGAAAAGGAAAACCACAGTTCTATTTCTCTGGCCTACACCAGACTCTTTTAAAGAGATATTTTGGTGTCTGACCAGTCAGGGAGACACTATTTCAGTTTTTTTAACGGCAAAATATGCCAAAATCAGGATAATACAGAGATTTAACCTGTGGAACTGCAAAACCACAGTTATAGTTATGTGGCTTACACCAGACTCTTTTAACCAGATATATTGGTGTCTGACAAGTCAGGGAGACACTATTACAGTTTTTTTTACGGCAAAAAATGTCAAAAGCAGTCTAATACAGAAATTTGAACCGTGGAGCTGCAAAACCACAGTTATAGTTTTGTGGCGTACACCAGAATCTTTTAAACAGATATATTGGTGTCTGAACAGTCAGGGAGACAATATTACAGTTTTTTACGGCAAAAAATGCCAAAAGCAGGATAATACAGAGATTTGTCCAGTGGAACTGCAAAACCACAGTTATTGTTATGTGGCGTACACCAGAATCTTTTAAACAGATATATTGGTGTCTGACCAGTCAGGGAGACACTATTACTGTTTTTTTTACATCAAAAAATGCCAATAACAGGATAATACACAGATTTGACCCGTGGAACTGCAATACCACAGTGCTACTTCTCTGGCCAACACCAGACTCTTTTAAACAGATATATTGATGTCTGACCAGTCAGGGAGACACTATTACAGATTTTTTTACGCCACAAAATGTCAAAAACCGGATAATACAGAGATTTGACCCGTGGAACAGCAAAACCACAGTTCTTTTTCTCTGGTATACACCAGACTTTTTTAAACAGATAAATTGGTGTCTGACCAGTCAGGGAGACACTATTACAGTTTTTTTACGGCAAAAAATGGCAAAAACAGGATAATACAGAGATTTGACCCATGGAACTGCAAAACCACAGTTCTATTTTCCTGGTCTACACCAGACTCTTTTAAACAGATATTTTGGTGTCTGACCAGTCAGGGAGACACTATTTCAGTTTTTTTTATGGCAAAATATGCCAAAAGCAGGATAATACAGAGATTTAACCTGTGGAACTGCAAAACCACAGTTATAGTTATGTGGCTTACACCAGAATCTTTTAAACAGATATATTGGAGTCTGACCAGTCAGGGAGACACTATTACAGTTTTTTTTACGGCAAAAAATGCCATCAGCAGGATAATACAGAGATTTGACTCGTTGAACTGCAAAACCACAGTTCTATTTCTCTGGCCTACACCAGACTCTTTTAACCAGATATATTGGTGTCTGACAAGTCAGGGAGACACTATTACAGTTTTTTTATGGCAAAAAATGCTAAAAGCAGGATAATACAGAGATTTGACCTGTGGAACTGCAAAACCACAGTTATAGTTATGTGGCGTACACCAGAATCTTTTAAACAGATATGTTGGAGTCTGATTAGTTAGGGAGACACTATTACTGATTTTTTTTACGGCAAATATGCCAAAAGCAGGATAATACAGAGATTTGACCCGTTGAACTGCAAAACCACAGTTCTATTTCTCTGGCCTACACCAGACTCTTTTAAACAGATATATTGGTGTCTGCCCTGTCAGGGAGACACTATTGCAGCTTTTTTTTATGGCATAAAATGCCAAAAACAGGATAATACAGAGATTTGACCCGTTGAACTGCAAAACCACAGTGCTACTTCTCTGGCCAACACCAGACTCTTTTAAACAGATATATTGGTGTCTGCCCTGTCAGTGAGACACTATTGCAGCTTTTTTTTATGGCATAAAATGCCAAAAACAGGATAACACACAGATTTCACCCGTGGAACTGCAAAACCACAGTGCTACTTCTCTGGCCAACACCAGACTCTTTTAAACAGATATATTGGTGTCTTACCAGTCAGAGAGACACTATTACAGATTTTTTTACGCCACAAAATGCCAAAAACCGGATAATACAGAGATTTGACCCGTGGAGCAGCAAAACCACAGTTCTTTTTCTCTGGTATACACCAGACTTTTTTAAACAGATATATTGGTGTCTGACCAGTCAGGGAGACACTATTACAGTTTTTTTATGGCAAAAAATGCCAAAAGCAGTCTAATACAGAAATTTGAACCGTGGAACTGCAAAACCACAGTGATAGTTATGTGGCGTACACCAGAATCTTTTAAACAGATATATTGGTGTCTGAACAGTCAGGGAGACAATATTACAGTTTTTTTACGGCAAATAATGCCAAAAGCAGGATAATACAGAGATTTGTCCCGTGGAACTGCAAAACCACAGTTATAGTTATGTGGCGTACACCAGAATCTTTTAAATAGATATATTGGTGTCTGACCCGTCAGGGAGACACTATTACAGTTTTTTTAACAGCAAAAAATGCCAAAAACAGGATAATACAGAGATTTGACCCGTGGAACTGCAAAACCACAGTTCTATTTCTCTGGCCTACACCAGACTCTTTTAAACAGATATATTGGTGTCTTACCAGTCAGAGAGACACTATTACAGTTATCTTTAAGGCAAAAACATCCAAAAGCAGGATAATACAGAGATTTGACCCGTGGAACTGCAAAACCACAGTTATGTTTATGTGGCGTACACCAGAATCTTTTAAACAGATATATTGGTGTCTGACCAGTCAGGGAGACACTATTACTGGTTTTTTACAGCAAAAAATGCCAAAAACAGGATAATACATAGATTTGAACCATGGAAATGGAAAACCACAGTTCTATTTCTCTGGCCTACACCAGACTCTTTTAAAGAGATATTTTGGTGTCTGACCAGTCAGGGAGACACTATTTCAGTTTTTTTTACGGCAAAATATGCCAAAAGCAGGATAATACAGAGATTTAACCTGTGGAACTGCAAAACCACAGTTATAGTTATGTGGCTTACACCAGAATCTTTTAAACAGATATATTGGAGTCTGACCAGTCAGGGAGACACTATTACAGTTTTTTTCACGGCAAAAAATGCCATCAGCAGGATAATACAGAGATTTGACCCGTTGAACTGCAAAACCACAGTTCTATTTCTCTGGAATACACCAGACTCTTTTAACCAGATATATTGGTGTCTGACAAGTCAGGGAGACAATATTACAGATTTTTTATGGCAAATAATGCCAAAAGCAGGATAATACAGAGATTTGTCCCGTAGAACTGCAAAACCACAGTTATAGTAATGTGGCATACACCAGAATATTTTAAATAGATATATTGGTGTCTGACCAGTCAAGGAGACACTATTACAGTTTTTTTTTTACGGCAAAAAATGCCAAAAACAGGATAATACAGAGATTTGACCCGTGGAACTGCAAAACCACAGTTCTATTTCTCTGGCCTACACCAGACTCTATTAAACAAATATATTGGTGTCTGACCAGTCAGGGAGACACTATTACAGTTATCTATAAGGCAAAAAATGCCAAAAGCAGGATAATACAGAGATTTGACCCGTGGAACTGCAAAACCACAGTTATATTTAAGTGGACTACACCAGAATCTTTTAAACAGATATATTGGAGTCTGACCAGTCAGGGAGACACTATTACAGGTTTTTTTTTACGGAAAAAAATAACAAAAGCAGGATAATACAGAGATTTGAACCATAGAACTGGAAAACCACAGATATAGTTATGTGGCGTACACCAGAATCTTTTAAAGAGATTTATTGGTGTCTGACCAGTCAGGGAGACACAATTACTGTTTTTTTATGGCAAAAAATGCCAAAAACAGGATAATACAGAGATTTGACACATGGAACTGCAAAACCACAGTTATAGTTATGTGGCGTACACCAGAATCTTTTACATAGTTATATTGGTGTCTGACCAGTCACGGAGACACTATTACAGTTTTTTTTTTTATGGCAAAAAATGCCAAAAACAGGATAATACAGAGATTTGACCCGTGGAACTGCAAAACCACAGTTCTATTTCTCTGGCATACACCAGACTCTCTTAAACAGATATATTGGTGTCTGACCAATCAGGGAGACACTATTAGTTTTTTTTTATGGCAAAAAATGCCAAAAACAGGATAATACAGAGATTTGACCCGTGGAACTGCAAAACCACAGTTATAGTTATGTGGCGTACACCAGAATCTTTTAAACAGATGTATTGGTCTCTGAACAGTCAGGGAGACAATATTACAGTTTTTTGATGGCAATAAATGACAAAAGCAGGATAATACAGAGATTTGTCCCGTGGAACTGCAAAACCACAGTTATAGTTATGTGGCGTACACCAGAATCTTTTATATAGATATATTGGTGTCTGACCAGTCAGAGGGACACTATAACAGTTTTTTTTACGGCAAAAAATGCCAAAAACAGGAAAATACTGATATTTCTCCCATGGAACTGCAAAACCACAGTTATAGTTATGTGGCCTACACCAGACTCTTTTAAACAAATATATTGGTGTCATACCAGTCAGGGAGACACTATTACAGTTATCTATAAGGCAAAAAATGCCAAAATCAGGATAATACAGAGATTTGACCAGTGGAACTGCAAAACCACAGTTCTATTTCTCTGGCCTACACCAGAATCTTTTAAACAGATATATTGGAGTCTGACCAGTCAGGCAGACACTATTACAGTTTTTTTTTTACGGCAAAAAATAACAAAAGCAGGATAAAACAGAGTTTTCAACCATGGAAATGGAAAACCACAGATATAGTTATGTGGCATACACCAGAATCTTTTGAAGAGATATATTGGTGTCTGACCAGTCAGGGAGACACTATTACAGTTTTTTTATGGCAAAAAAATGGCAAAAGCAGGATAATACAGAGATTTCTCCCATTGAACTGCAAAACCACAGTTATAGTTATGTTGCGGACACCAGAATATTTTAAATAGTTATATTGGTGTCTGACCAGTCAGGGAGATACTATTGCAGTTTTTTTTTTACGGCAAAAAATGCCAAAAACAGGATAATACAAAGATTTGACCCGTGGAACTGCAAAACCACAGTTCTATTTCTCTGGCATACACCAGACTCTCTTAAACAGATATATTGGTGTCTGACCTGTCAGGGAGACACTATTACAGTTTTTTTTACGGCAAAAAATTCCAAAAGCAGGATAATACAGAGATTTGACCCATGGAACTGCAAAACCACAGTTATAGTTAAGTGGCATACACCAGAATCTTTTAAACAGATATACTGGTGTCTGACCAGTCATGGAGACACTATTACTGTTTTTTCTACAGCAAAAAATGCCAAAATCAGGATAATACAGAGATTTGACCCGTGGAACTGCAAAACCACAGTTCTATTTCTCTGGCCTACACCAGACTCTTTTAAACAGATATATTGGTGTCTGACCAGTCAGGGAGACACTATTGCAGTTTTTTTTATGGCAAAAAATTCCAAAACAGGATAATACAGAGATTTGACCCGTTGAACGGCAAAACCACAGTTCTATTTCTCTGGCCTACACCAGACTCTTTTAAACAGATATATTGGTGTCTGACCAGTCAGGGAGACACTATTACAGTTTTTTTTTAGGCAAGAAATGCCAAAAGCAGCACAATACAGGGATTTGAACTGTGGAACTGCAAAACCACATTTCTATTTCTCTGGCCTACATCAGACTCTTTTCAACAGATAAATTGGTGTCTGACCAGTCAGGGAGACACTATTACGGTTTTTTTTAATAGCAAAACATGCCCAAAACAGGAAAATTCAGATATTTGACCCGTGGATCTGCAAAACCACAGTTCTATTTCTCTTGCCTACACCAGACTCTTTTAAACGATATATTGGTGTCTGACCCGTCAGGAAGACACTATTACAGTTCTTTTTTATGGTAAAAAATGCAAAAAGCTGGATAATACTGAGATTTGACACGTGGAACTGTACAACCACAGTTATAGTTATGAGGCGTACACCAGAATCTTTTAAACAGATATATTGGTGTCTGACAAGTCAGGGAGACACTATTACAGTTTTTTTATGGCAAAAAAATGCCAAAAACTGGATAATACAGAGATTTGACCCGTGGAACTGCGAAACCAATTTATAGCTATGTGTCGTACACCAGAATCTTTTAAACAGATACATTATTGTCTGACCAGTCAGGGAGACACTATTACTGTTTTTTTTTTTACAGAAAAAATGCCAAAAACAGGATAATACAGAGATTTGACCCATGGAACTGCAAAACCACGGTTCTTTTTCTCTGGTATACACCAGACATTTTTAAACAGATATATTGGTGTCTGACCAATCAGGGAGACACTATTACAGTTTTTTTTACGGCAAAAAATGCCAAAAACAGGATAATACAGAGATTTGACCCATTGAACTGCAAAACCACAGTTATTGTTATGTGGCGTACACCAGAATATTTTAAACAGATATATTGGTGTCAGACCAGTCAGGGAGACACTATTACATTTTTTTTTACAGCAAAAAATGCAAAAAACAGGATAATTCAGATATTTGACCCATGGAACTGCAAAACCATAGTTCTATTTCTCTAGCCTACACCACACTCTTTTAAACAGATATATTGGTGTCTGACCAGTCAGGGAGACTCTAGTACAGTTTTTTTTACGACAAAAAATGCCAAAAGCAGGATAATACAGAAATTTGACAAGTGGAACTGCAAAATCCCAGTTCTATTTCTCTGGCCTACACCACTCTTTTAAACAGATATATTGGTGTCTGACCAGTCAGGAAGACACTATTACAGTTTTTTTTTACAAAAAAAATGCCAAAAACAGGATAATACAGAGATTTGACGGGTGGAACTGCAAAACCACAGTTCTATTTCTTCGGCCTACATCATACACTTTTAAACAGATATATTGGTGTCTGACCAGTCAGGGAGACACTATTACAGTTTTTTTTTACGGCAAAAAATGCCAAAAGCAGGATAATACAGATATTTGTCCCGTGGAACTGCAAATCCACAGTTATAGTAATGTGGCGTACACCAGAATCTTTTAAATAGATATATTGGTGTCTGACCAGTCAGGGAGACACTATTACAGTTTTTTTTGCGGCAAAAAATGCCAAAAAACGGATAATACAGAGATTTTACCCGTGGAACTGCAAAACCACAGTTCTATCTCTTTGGCCTACACCAGATTCTTTTAAACAGATATATTGGTGTCTGACCAGTCAGGAAGACACTATTACAGTTTTTTTTTACGGAAAAAATGCAAAAAGCAGGATAATACAGAGATTTGACCTGTGGAACAGCAAAACCACAGTTCTATTTCTCTGGCCTACACCAGACTCCTTTAAACAGATATATTGGTGTGTGACCAGTCAGGGAGACACTATTACAGTTCTTTTTTACGGCAAGAAATGCCAAAAGCAGGATAATACAGAGATTTGACCCGTGGAACTGCAAAACCACATTTCTATTTCTCTGGCCTACACCAGACTCTTTTAAACAGATATATTGGTGTCTGATAAGTCAGGGAGACACTATTACTGTTTTTTTAAACGGCAAAAAAGGCCAAAAGCAGGATAATATAGAGATTTGACCCGTGGAACTGAAAAACCACAGTTCTTTTACTCTGGTATACACCAGACATTTTTAAACAGGTATATTGGTGTCTGACCAGTCAGGGAGACACTATTACAGTTTTTTTTTTACGGAAAAATGCAAAAAGCAGGATGATACAGAGATTTGTCCCGTGGAACTGCAAATCCACAGTTATAGTAATGTGGCGTACACCAGAATCTTTTAAATAGATATGTTGGTGTCTGGCCAGTCAGGGAGACACTATTACAGTTTTTTTTTGCGGCAAAAAATGCCAAAAACAGGATAATACAGAGATTTGACCCGTGGAACTGCAAAACCACATTTCTGTTTCTCTGGTCTACACCAAACTCTTTTAAACAGATATATTGGTGTCTGATCAGTCAGGGAGACACTATTACAGTTTTTGTTTACAGCAAAAATTGCCAAAAGCAGCATAAGATTTGATGGGTGGAACTGCAAAACCACAGTTATAGTTATGTGGCGTACACCAGATCTTTTAAACAGATATATTGGTGTCTGACCACTGAGGGAGACACTATTAGTTTTTTTTACGTCAAAAAATGCCAAAAACAGGATAATACAGAGATTTGACCTGTGGAACTGCAAAACCACATTTCTATTTCTCTGGCCTACACCAGACTCTTTTAAACAGATATATTGGTGTCTGGCCAGTCAGGGAGACACTATTACTGTTTTTTTTATGGCAAAAAATGCCAAAAGCAGGATAATACAGAGATTTGACTCGTGGAACTGCAAAACCACAATTATAGTTATGTGGCGTACACCATAAACTTTTAAACAGATGTATTGGTGTCTGACCAGTCAGGGAGACACTATTACTGTTTTTTTTTATGGCAAAAAATGCCAAAAACAGGATAATACATAGATTTGACCCTTAGAACTGCAAAACCACAGCTCTATATCTCTGGCCTACACCCGGCTCTTTTAAACAGATATATTCGTGTCTGACCAGTCAGGGAGACCCTATTACAGGTTTTTTTACGTCAAAAAATGCCAAAAACAGGATAATACAGAGATTTGACCCGTGGAACTGCAAAACCACAGTTGTATTTCTCTGGCCTACACCAGACTTTTTTTAATTGATATATTGGTGACTGACCAGTCAGTGAGATACTATTAGAGCATTTTTTATGGCAAAAAATGCCAAAAGCAGGATAATACAGAGATTTGAACCATGGTACTGCAAAACCAAAGTTATAGTAATGTGGCCTACACCAGACTCTTTTAAACAGATATATTGTTGTCTGACCAGTCAGGGAAACACTATTTCAGTTTTTTTTATGTCAAAAATGCCGAAAACAGGATATTATAGAGATTTGACCTGTGGAACTGCAAAACCACAGTTATTGTTATGTGGTGTTCACCAGAATATTTAAAACAGATATATTGGTGTCTGACCAGTCAGGGAGACACTATTACAGTTTTTTTATTACAACAAAAAATGCCAAAAACAGGATAATTCAGATATTTGACTCGTGGAACTGCAATACCACAGTTCTATTTCTCGGGCCTACACCAGACTCTTTTAAACAGATATATTGGTGTCCGGCCAGTCAGGGAGACACTATTACAGGTTTTTTTTACGGCAAAAAATGCAAAAAGCAGGATAATACAGAGATTTGACCAGTGGAACTGCAAAACCAGAGTTATTGTTATGTGGCGTACACCAGAATCTTTTAAACATATATATTGGTGTCTCACCAGTCAGGGAGACACTATTACAGGTTTTTTTTATGAAAAAAATGCCAAAAACAGGATAATACAGAGATTTCACCTGTGGAACTGCAAAACCACAGTTCTATTTCTCTGGCCTACACCAGACTCTTTTAAACAGATAAATTGGTGTCTGACCAGTCAGGGAGACACTATTACAGTTTTTTTTATGGCAAGAAATGCCAAAAGCAGGATAATACAGAGATTTGAACTGTGGAACTGCAAAACCACAGTTATAGTTATGTGGCGTACACCAGAATCTTTTAAACAGATATACTGGTGTCTGACCAGTCAGGGAGACACTATTACAGTTTTTTTTACGACAAAAAAATGGCAAAAGCAGGATAATACAGAGATTTCTCCCATTGAACTGCAAAACCACAGTTATAGTTATGTTGCGTACACCAGAATATTTTAAATAGTTATATTGGTGTCTGACCAGTCAGGGAGATACTATTGCAGTTTTTTTTTTACGGCAAAAAATGCCAAAAACAGGATAATACAAAGATTTGACCCGTGGAACTGCAAAACCACAGTTCTATTTCTCTGGCATACACCAGACTCTCTTAAACAGATATATTGGTGTATGACCTGTCAGGGAGACACTATTACAGTTTTTTTTACGGCAAAAAATTCCAAAAGCAGGATAATACAGAGATTTGACCCATGGAACTGCAAAACCACAGTTATAGTTAAGTGGCATACACCAGAATCTTTTAAACAGATATACTGGTGTCTGACCAGTCATGGAGACACTATTACTGTTTTTTCTACAGCAAAAAATGCCAAAAACAGGATAATACACAGATTTTACCCATGGAACTGCAAAACCACAGTTCTATTTCTCTGGCCAACACCAGACTCTTTTAAACAGATATATTGGAGTCTGACCAGTCAGGGAGACACTATTACAGTTTTTTTTACGGCAAGAAATGGCAAAAGAAGCATAATACAGAGATTTGAACCATGGAACTGCAAAACCACAGTTATAGTTATGTGGCGTACACCAGAATCTTTTAAACAGATATATTGGTGTCTGACCAGTCATGGAAACACTATTACAGTTTTTTTATGCCAAAAAATGCCAAAATCAGGATAATACAGAGATTTGACCCGTGGAACTGCAAAACCACAGTTCTCTTTCTCTGGCCTACACCAGACTCTTTAAAACAGATATATTGGTGTCTGACCAGTCAGGGAGACACTATTGCAGTTTTTTTTATGGCAAAAAATTCCAAAACAGGATAATACAGAGATTTGACCCGTTGAACGGCAAAACCACAGTTCTATTTCTCTGGCCTACACCAGACTCTTTTAAACAGATATATTGGTGTCTGACCAGTCAGGGAGACACTATTACAGTTTTTTTTTACGGCAAAAATGCCAAAAGCAGGGTAATACAGAGATTTGTCCCTTGGAACTGCAAAACCACAGTTCTATTTCTCTGGCCTACATCAGACTCTTTTCAACAGATAAATTGGTGTCTGACCAGTCAGGGAGACACTATTACGGTTTTTTTTAATAGCAAAAAATGCCCAAAACAGGAAAATTCAGATATTTGACCCGTGGATCTGCAAAACCACAGTTCTATTTCTCTTGCCTACACCAGACTCTTTTAAACGATATATTGGTGTCTGACCCGTCAGAAGACACTATTACAGTTCTTTTTTATGGTAAAAAATGCAAAAAGCTGGATAATACTGAGATTTGACACGTGGAACTGTAAAACCACAGTTATAGTTATGAGGCGTACACCAGAATCTTTTAAACAGATATATTGGTGTCTGACAAGTCAGGGAGACACTATTACAGTTTTTTTAAGGCAAAAAAAATGCCAAAAACTGGATAATACAGAGATTTGACCCGTGGAACTGCGAAACCAATTTATAGCTATGTGTCGTACACCAGAATCTTTTAAACAGATACATTAGTGTCTGACCAGTCAGGGAGACACTATTACTGTTTTTTTTTTTACAGAAAAAATGCCAAAAACAGGATAATACAGAGATTTGACCCATGGAACTGCAAAACCACGGTTCTTTTTCTCTGGTATACACCAGACATTTTTAAACAGATATATTGGTGTCTGACCAATCAGGGAGACACTATTACAGTTTTTTTTACGGCAAAAAATGCCAAAAACAGGATAATACAGAGATTTGACCCATTGAACTGCAAAACCACAGTTATTGTTATGTGGCGTACACCAGAATATTTTAAACAGATATATTGGTGTCAGACCTGTCAGGGAGACACTATTACAGTTTTTTTTACAGCAAAAAATGCCAAAAACAGGATAATTCAGATATTTGACCCGTGGAACTGCAAAACCACAGTTCTATTTCTCTAGCCTACACCACACTCTTTTAAACAGATATATTGGTGTCTGACCAGTCAGGGAGACTCTACTACAGTTTTTTTTACGACAAAAAATGCCAAAAGCAGGATAATACAGAAATTTGACAAGTGGAACTGCAAAATCCCAGTTCTATTTCTCTGGCCTACACCACTCTTTTAAACAGATATATTGGTGTCTGACCAGTCAGGAAGACACTATTACAGTTTTTTTTTACAAAAAAAATGCCAAAAACAGGATAATACAGAGATTTGACGGGTGGAACTGCAAAACCACAGTTCCATTTCTTCGGCCTACATCATACACTTTTAAACAGATATATTGGTGTCTGACCAGTCAGGGAGACACTATTACAGTTTTTTTTTACGGCAAAAAATGCCAAAAGCAGGATAATACAGATATTTGTCCCGTGGAACTGCAAATCCACAGTTATAGTAATGTTGCGTACACCAGAATCTTTTAAATAGATATATTAGTGTCTGACCAGTCAGAGAGACACTATTACAGTTTTTTTTGCGGCAAAAAATGCCAAAAAACGGATAATACAGAGATTTTACCCGTGGAACTGCAAAACCACAGTTCTATCTCTTTGGCCTACACCAGATTCTTTTAAACAGATATATTGGTGTCTGACCAGTCAGGAAGACACTATTACAGTTTTTTTTTACAGAAAAAATGCAAAAAGCAGGATAATACAGAGATTTGACCTGTGGAACAGCAAAACCACAGTTCTATTTCTCTGGCCTACACCAGACTCCTTTAAACAGATATATTGGTGTGTGACCAGTCAGGGAGACACTATTACAGATCTTTTTTACGGCAAGAAATGCCAAAAGCAGGATAATACAGAGATTTGACCCGTGGAACTGCAAAACCACATTTCTATTTCTCTGGCCTACACCAGACTCTTTTAAACAGATATATTGGTGTCTGATAAGTCAGGGAGACACTATTACTGTTTTTTTAAATGGCAAAAAAGGCCAAAAGCAGGATAATATAGAGATTTGACCCGTGGAACTGAAAAACCACAGTTCTTTTACTCTGGTATACACCAGACATTTTTAAACAGGTATATTGGTGTCTGACCAGTCAGGGAGACACTATTACAGTTTTTTTTTTACGGAAAAATGCAAAAAGCAGGATGATACAGAGATTTGTCCCGTGGAACTGCAAATCCACAGTTATAGTAATGTGGCGTACACCAGAATCTTTTAAATAGATATGTTGGTGTCTGGCCAGTCAGGGAGACACTATTACAGTTTTTTTTTGCGGCAAAAAATGCCAAAAACAGGATAATACAGAGATTTGACCTGTGGAACTGCAAAACCACATTTCTGTTTCTCTGGTCTACACCAAACTCTTTTAAACAGATATATTGGTGTCTGATCAGTCAGGGAGACACTATTACAGTTTTTGTTTACAGCAAAAATTGCCAAAAGCAGCATAAGATTTGATGGGTGGAACTGCAAAACCACAGTTATAGTTATGTGGCGTACACCAGACTCTTTTAAACAGATATATTGGTGTCTGGCCAGTCAGGGAGACACTATTACTGTTTTTTTTTATGGCAAAAAATGCCAAAAGCAGGATAATACAGAGATTTGACCCGTGGAACTGCAAAACCACAATTATAGTTATGTGGCGTACACCATAAACTTTTAAACAGATGTATTGGTGTCTGACCAGTCAGGGAGACACTATTACTGTTTTTTTTATGGCAAAAAATGCCAAAAACAGGATAATACATAGATTTGACCCTTAGAACTGCAAAACCACAGCTCTATATCTCTGGCCTACACCCAGCTCTTTTAAACAGATATATTCGTGTCTGACCAGTCAGGGAGACCCTATTACAGGTTTTTTTACGTCAAAAAATGCCAAAAACAGGATAATACAGAGATTTGACCCGTGGAACTGCAAAACCACAGTTGTATTTCTCTGGCCTACACCAGACTTTTTTAAATTGATATATTGGTGACTGACCAGTTAGTGAGATACTATTAGAGCATTTTTTATGGCAAAAAATGCCAAAAGCAGGATAATACAGAGATTTGAACCGTGGTACTGCAAAACCAAAGTTATAGTAATGTGGCCTACACCAGACTCTTTTAAACAGATATATTGTTGTCTGACCAGTCAGGGAAACACTATTTCAGTTTTTTTTTATGGCAAAAATGCCGAAAACAGGATATTATAGAGATTTGACCTGTGGAACTGCAAAATCACAGTTATTGTTATGTGGTGTTCACCAGAATATTTAAAACAGATATATTGGTGTCTGACCAGTCAGGGAGACACTATTACAGTTTTTTTATTACAACAAAAAATGCCAAAAACAGGATAATTCAGATATTTGACTCGTGGAACTGCAATACCACAGTTCTATTTCTCGGGCCTACACCAGACTCTTTTAAACAGATATATTGGTGTCCGGCCAGTCAGGGAGACACTATTACAGGTTTTTTTTACGGCAAAAAATGCAAAAAGCAGGATAATACAGAGATTTGACCAGTGGAACTGCAAAACCAGAGTTATAGTTATGTGGCGTACACCAGAATCTTTTAAACATATATATTGGTGTCTCACCAGTCAGGGAGACACTATTACAGGTTTTTTTTATGAAAAAAATGCCAAAAACAGGATAATACAGAGATTTCACCAGTGGAACTGCAAAACCACAGTTCTATTTCTCTGGCCTACACCAGACTGTTTTAAACAGATATATTGGTGTCTGACCAGTCAGGCAGACACTATTACACTTTTTTTTACGGCAAAAAATGCTAGAAACAGGATAATACAGAGATTTGAACCATGGAAATGCAAAACCACAGTTATAGTAATGTGGCCTACACCAGACACTTTTAAACACATATATTGATGTCTGACCAGTCAGGGAGACACTATTACAGTTTTTTCATGGCAAAAAATGCAAAAAGCAGGATAATATAGAGATTTGACCAGTGGAACTGCAAAACCAGAGTTATATTTATGTGGCGTACACCAGACCCTTATAAACAGATATATTGGTGTCTGACCAGTAAGGGAGACACTATTACAGTTTTTTTATGGCAAAAAATGCCAAAAACAGGATAATACATAGATTTGACCCGTGGAACTGCAAAACCACAGTTCTATTTCTCTGTCCTACACCAGACTTTTTTACACAGATATATTGGTGACTGACCAGTCAGTGAGATACTATTACAGTTTTTTTTACGGCAAAAAATGACAAAAGCAGGATAATACAGAAATTAGACCCGTGGAACTGCAAAACCAAAGTTATAGTAATGTGGCCTACACCAGACACTTTTAAACAGATATATTGATGTCTGACCAGTCAGGGAGACACTATTACAGTTTTTTCATGGCAAAAAATGTCAAAAGCAGGATATTACCGAGATTTGACCTCTGGAACTGCAAAACCACAGTTATAGTTATGTGGCATACACCAGAATCTTTTAAACAGATATATTGGTGTCTGACCAGTAAGGGAGACACTATTACCGCTTTTTTTTACGGAAAAAAATGCCAAAAACAGGATAATACAGAGATTTGACCAGTGGAACTGCGAAACCACAATTCTATTTCTCTGGCCTACACCAGACTCTTTTAAACAGATATATTGGTGTCTGACCAGTCAGGGAGACACTATTACAGTTTTTTTTACGGCAAAAAATGCAAAAAGCAGGATAATATAGAGATTTGACTCATGGAACTGCAAAACCACAATTCTATATCTCTGGCCTACACCCGACTCCTTTTAGCAGATATATTGGTGTGTGAGCAGTCAGGGAGACAGTATTTCAGTTTTTTTTTATGGCAAAAAATGCCAAAAGCAGGATAATACAGAGATTTGACCCTTGGAACTGCAAAACCACAGTTCTATTTTTGTGGCCTACACCAGACTCTTTTAAACAGATATATTGTTGTCTGACCAGTCAGGGTGACACTATTACAGTTTTTTTTTACAGCAAAAAATGCCAAAAGCAGGATAATACAGATATTTGTCCCGTAGAACTGCAAATCCACAGTTATAGTAATGTGACGTACACCAGAATCTTTTAAATAGATATATTGGTGTCTGACCAGTCAGGGAGACACTATTACAGTTTTTTTTTGCGGCAAAAAATGAAAAAAACGGATATACAGAGATTTTACCCGTGGAACTGCAAAACCACATTTCTATTTCTCTGGCCTACAAAAGATTCTTTTAAACAGATATATTGGTGTCTGACCAGTCAGGGAGACACTATTACAGATTTTTTTTATGGCAAAAATGCAAAAAGCAGGATAATACAAAGATTTGACCTATGGAACTGTAAAACCACAGTTCTATTTCTCTGGTCTACACCAGACTCTTTTAAACAGATATATTGGTGTCTGACCAGTCAGGGAGACACTATTACAGTTTTTATTTACGGCAAAATATGACAAAAGCAGGATAATATAGAGATTTGACCCGTGGAACTGCAAAACAACAGTTATAGTTATGTGGCGTACACTAGAATCTTTTAAACAGATATGTTGGTGTCTGACCAGTCAGGGAGACACTATTACAGTTTTTTTTTTACAGAAAAAAATGCCAAAAGCAGGATAATACAGAGATTTGGCCCGTGGAACTGCAAAACCACAGTTATAGTTATGTGGCATACTCAAGAATCTTTTAAATAGATATATTGGTGTCTGACCAGTCAGGGAGACACTATTACAGTTTTTTTTTACGGCAAAAAATGCCAAAAACAGGATAATACAGAGATTTGACCAGTGGAACTGCAAAACCACATTTCTATTTCTCTGGTCTACACCAGACTCTTTTAAACAGATATATTCGTGTCTGACCAGTCAGGGAGACACTATTACAGTTTTTATTTACAGCAAAAATTGCATAAGCAGGATAATACAGAGATTTGATGGGTGGAATTGCAAAACCACAGCTATAGTTATGTGGCATACACCAGATCTTTTAAACAGATATAATGGTGTCTGACCAGTCAGGGAGACACTATTACTGTTTTTTTTACAGCAAAAAATGCCAAAAACAGGAGAATTCAGATATTTGACCCGTGGAACTGCAAAACCACATTTCTATTTCTCTAGCCTACACCAGACTCTTTTAAACAGATATATTGGTGTCTGACCAGTCAGGGAGACACTATTACAGTTTTTTTTATGGCAAAAAATGCCAAAAACAGGATAATACATGGATTTGACCCGTTGAACAGCAAAACCACATTTCTATTTCTCTGGTCTACACCAGACTCTTTTAAACAGATATATTGGTGTCTGACCAGTCAGGGAGACACTATTACATTTTTTTTTTACGGCAAGAAATGCCAAAAGCAGGATAATACAGAGATTTGAACCATGTAACTGCAAAACCACAGTTAAAGTTATGTGGCGTACACCAGAAACTTTTAAACAGATCTATTGGTGTCTGATCAGTCAGGGAGACACTATTTCAGTTTTTTTTATGGCAAAAATGCCAAAAACAGGATAATACAGAGATTTGACCCATGGAACTGCAAAACCAAAGTTATAGTAATGTGGCCTACACCAGACTCTTTTAAACAGATATATTGATGTCTGACCAGTTAGGGAGATACTATTACAGTTTTTTTATGGCAAAAAATGCCAAAAGCAGGGTATTACAGAGATTTGACCTGTGGAAATGCAAAACCACAGTTATTGTTATGTGGTGTTCACCAGAATATTTTAAACAGATATATTGGTGTCTGACCAGTCAGGGAGACACTATTACAGTTTTTTTTAACAACAAAAAATGCCAAAAACAGGATAATTCAGATATTTGACTCGTGGAACTGCAAAACCACAGTTCTAATTCTCGAGCCTACACCAGACTCTTTTAAACAGATATATTGGTGTTTGGCCAGTCAGGGAGACACTATTACAGTTTTTTTATACGGCAAAAAATGCAAAAAGCAGGATAATACAGAGATTTGACCAGTGGAACTGCAAAACCAGAGTTATAGTTATGTGGCATACACCAGAATCTTTTAAACAGATATATTGGTGTCTCACCAGTCAGGGAGACACTATTACAGGTTTTTTTTATGAAAAAAATGCCAAAAACAGGATAATACAGAGATTTCACCAGTGGAACTGCAAAACCACAGTTCTATTTCTCTGGCCTACACCAGACTCTTTTAAACAGATATATTGGTGTCTGACCAGTCAGGCAGACACTATTACACTTTTTTTTACGGCAAAAAATGCTAGAAACAGGATAATACAGAGATTTGAACCATGGAAATGCAAAACCACAGTTATAGTAATGTGGCCTACACCAGACACTTTTAAACACATATATTGATGTCTGACCAGTCAGGGAGACACTATCACAGTTTTTTCATGGCAAAAAATGCAAAAAGCAGGATAATATAGAGATTTGACCAGTGGAACTGCAAAACCAGAGTTATATTTATGTGGCGTACACCAGACCCTTATAAACAGATATATTGGTGTCTGACCAGTAAGGGAGACACTATTACAGTTTTTTTATGGCAAAAAATGCCAAAAACAGGATAATACATAGATTTGACCCGTGGAACTGCAAAACCACAATTCTATTTCTCTGGCCTACACCAGACTCTTTTAAACAGATATATTGGTGTCTGACCAGTCAGGGAGACACTATTACAGTTTTTTTTACGGCAAAAAATGCAAAAAGCAGGATAATATAGAGATTTGACTCATGGAACTGCAAAACCACAATTCTATATCTCTGGCCTACACCCGACTCCTTTTAGCATATATATTGGTGTGTGAGCAGTCAGGGAGACAGTATTTCAGTTTTTTTTTATGGCAAAAAATGCCAAAAGCAGGATAATACAGAGATTTGACCCTTGGAACTGCAAAACCACAGTTCTATTTTTGTGGCCTACACCAGACTCTTTTAAACAGATATATTGTTGTCTGACCAGTCAGGGTGACACTATTACAGTTTTTTTTTACAGCAAAAAATGCCAAAAGCAGGATAATACAGATATTTGTCCCGTAGAACTGCAAATCCACAGTTATAGTAATGTGACGTACACCAGAATCTTTTAAATAGATATATTGGTGTCTGACCAGTCAGGGAGACACTATTACAGTTTTTTTTTGCGGCAAAAAATGAAAAAAACGGATATACAGAGATTTTACCCGTGGAACTGCAAAACCACATTTCTATTTCTCTGGCCTACAAAAGATTCTTTTAAACAGATATATTGGTGTCTGACCAGTCAGGGAGACACTATTACAGATTTTTTTTATGGCAAAAATGCAAAAAGCAGGATAATACAAAGATTTGACCCATGGAACTGAAAACCACAGTTCTATTTCTCTGGTCTACACCAGACTCTTTTAAACAGATATATTGGTGTCTGACCAGTCAGGGAGACACTATTACAGTTTTTATTTACGGCAAAATATGACAAAAGCAGGATAATATAGAGATTTGACCCGTGGAACTGCAAAACAACAGTTATAGTTATGTGGCGTACACTAGAATCTTTTAAACAGATATGTTGGTGTCTGACCAGTCAGGGAGACACTATTACAGTTTTTTTTTTACAGAAAAAAATGCCAAAAGCAGGATAATACAGAGATTTGGCCCGTGGAACTGCAAAACCACAGTTATAGTTATGTGGCATACTCAAGAATCTTTTAAATAGATATATTGGTGTCTGACCAGTCAGGGAGACACTATTACAGTTTTTTTTTACGGCAAAAAATGCCAAAAACAGGATAATACAGAGATTTGACCAGTGGAACTGCAAAACCACATTTCTATTTCTCTGGTCTACACCAGACTCTTTTAAACAGATATATTGGTGTCTGACCAGTCAGGGAGACACTATTACAGTTTTTATTTACAGCAAAAATTGCATAAGCAGGATAATACAGAGATTTGATGGGTGGAATTGCAAAACCACAGCTATAGTTATGTGGCATACACCAGATCTTTTAAACAGATATAATGGTGTCTGACCAGTCAGGGAGACACTATTACTGTTTTTTTTACAGCAAAAAATGCCAAAAACAGGAGAATTCAGATATTTGACCCGTGGAACTGCAAAACCACATTTCTATTTCTCTAGCCTACACCAGACTCTTTTAAACAGATATATTGGTGTCTGACCAGTCAGGGAGACACTATTACAGTTTTTTTTATGGCAAAAAATGCCAAAAACAGGATAATACATGGATTTGACCCGTTGAACAGCAAAACCACATTTCTATTTCTCTGGTCTACACCAGACTCTTTTAAACAGATATATTGGTGTCTGACCAGTCAGGGAGACACTATTACATTTTTTTTTTACGGCAAGAAATGCCAAAAGCAGGATAATACAGAGATTTGAACCATGTAACTGCAAAACCACAGTTAAAGTTATGTGGCGTACACCAGAAACTTTTAAACAGATCTATTGGTGTCTGATCAGTCAGGGAGACACTATTTCAGTTTTTTTTATGGCAAAAATGCCAAAAACAGGATAATACAGAGATTTGACCCATGGAACTGCAAAACCAAAGTTATAGTAATGTGGCCTACACCAGACTCTTTTAAACAGATATATTGATGTCTGACCAGTTAGGGAGATACTATTACAGTTTTTTTATGGCAAAAAATGCCAAAAGCAGGGTATTACAGAGATTTGACCTGTGGAAATGCAAAACCACAGTTATTGTTATGTGGTGTTCACCAGAATATTTTAAACAGATATATTGGTGTCTGACCAGTCAGGGAGACACTATTACAGTTTTTTTTAACAACAAAAAATGCCAAAAACAGGATAATTCAGATATTTGACTCGTGGAACTGCAAAACCACAGTTCTAATTCTCGAGCCTACACCAGACTCTTTTAAACAGATATATTGGTGTTTGGCCAGTCAGGGAGACACTATTACAGTTTTTTTATACGGCAAAAAATGCAAAAAGCAGGATAATACAGAGATTTGACCAGTGGAACTGCAAAACCAGAGTTATAGTTATGTGGCATACACCAGAATCTTTTAAACAGATATATTGGTGTCTCACCAGTCAGGGAGACACTATTTCGGTTTTTTTTATGAAAAAAATGCCAAAAACAGGATAATACAGAGATTTCACCAGTGGAACTGCAAAACCACAGTTCTATTTCTCTGGCCTACACCAGACTCTTTTAAACAGATATATTGGTGTCTGACCAGTCAGGCAGACACTATTACACTTTTTTTTACGGCAAAAAATGCTAGAAACAGGATAATACAGAGATTTGAACCATGGAAATGCAAAACCACAGTTATAGTAATGTGGCCTACACCAGACACTTTTAAACACATATATTGATGTCTGACCAGTCAGGGAGACACTATCACAGTTTTTTCATGGCAAAAAATGCAAAAAGCAGGATAATATAGAGATTTGACCAGTGGAACTGCAAAACCAGAGTTATATTTATGTGGCGTACACCAGACCCTTATAAACAGATATATTGGTGTCTGACCAGTAAGTGAGACACTATTACAGTTTTTTTATGGCAAAAAATTCCAAAAACAGGATAATACATAGATTTGACCCGTGGAACTGCAAAACCACAGTTCTATTTCTCTGTCCTACACCAGACTTTTTTACACAGATATATTGGTGACTGACCAGTCAGTGAGATACTATTACAGTTTTTTTTACGGCAAAAAATGCCAAAAGCAGGATAATACAGAAATTAGACCCGTGGAACTGCAAAACCAAAGTTATAGTAATGTGGCCTACACCAGACACTTTTAAACAGATATATTGATGTCTGACCAGTCAGGGAGACACTATTACAGTTTTTTCATGGCAAAAAATGTCAAAAGCAGGATATTACAGAGATTTGACCTCTGGAACTGCAAAACCACAGTTATAGTTATGTGGCATACACCAGAATCTTTTAAACAGATATATTGGTGTCTGACCAGTAAGGGAGACACTATTACCGCTTTTATTTACGGAAAAAAATGCCAAAAACAGGATAATACAAAGATTTGACCAGTGGAACTGCAAAACCACAATTCTATTTCTCTGGCCTACACCAGACTCTTTTAAACAGATATATTGGTGTCTGACCAGTCAGGGAGACACTATTACAGTTTTTTTACGGCAAAAAATGGAAAAAGCAGGATAATATAGAGATTTGACTCATGGAACTGCAAAACCACAATTCTATATCTCTGGCCTACACCCGACTCCTTTTAGCAGATATATTGGTGTGTGAGCAGTCAGGGAGACACTATTTCAGTTTTTTTTTATGGCAAAAAATGCCAAAAGCAGGATAATACAGAGATTTGACCCTTGGAACTGCAAAACCACAGTTCTATTTTTGTGGCCTACACCAGACTCTTTTAAACAGATATATTGTTGTCTGACCAGTCAGGGTGACACTATTACAGTTTTTTTTTACAGCAAAAAATGCCAAAAGCAGGATAATACAGATATTTGTCCCGTAGAACTGCAAATCCACAGTTATAGTAATGTGACGTACACCAGAATCTTTTAAATAGATATGTTGGTGTCTGACCAGTCAGGGAGACACTATTACAGTTTTTTTTTGCGGCAAAAAATGCCAAAAACGGATAATACAGAGATTTTACCCGTGGAACTGCAAAACCACATTTCTATTTCTCTGGCCTACAAAAGATTCTTTTAAACAGATATATTGGTGTCTGACCAGTCAGGGAGACACTATTACAGATTTTTTTTATGGCAAAAATGCAAAAAGCAGGATAATACAAAGATTTGACCCATGGAACTGTAAAACCACAGTTCTATTTCTCTGGTCTACACCAGACTCTTTTAAACAGATATATTGGTGTCTGACCAGTCAGGGAGACACTATTACAGTTTTTATTTACGGCAAAATATGCCAAAAGCAGGATAATATAGAGATTTGACCCGTGGAACTGCAAAACAACAGTTATAGTTATGTGGCGTACACTAGAATCTTTTAAACAGATATGTTGGTGTCTGACCAGTCAGGGAGACACTATTACAGTTTTTTTTTTACAGAAAAAAATGCCAAAAGCAGGATAATACAGAGATTTGACCCGTGGAACTGCAAAACCACAGTTATAGTTATGTGGCATACACAAGAATCTTTTAAATAGATATATTGGTGTCTGACCAGTCAGGGAGACACTATTACAGTTTTTTTTTACGCCAAAAAATGCCAAAAACAGGATAATACAGAGATTTGACCCGTGGAACTGCAAAACCACATTTCTATTTCTCTGGTCTACACCAGACAATTTTAAACAGATATATTGGTGTCTGACCAGTCAGGGAGACACTATTACAGTTTTTATTTACAGCAAAAATTGCATAAGCAGGATAATACAGAGATTTGATGGGTGGAACTGCAAAACCACAGCTATAGTTATGTGGCGTACACCAGATCTTTTAAACAGATATAATGGTGTCTGACCAGTCAGGGAGACACTATTACTGTTTTTTTTACAGCAAAAAATGCCAAAAACAGGAGAATTCAGATATTTGACCCGTGGAACTGCAAAACCACATTTCTATTTCTCTAGCCTACACCAGACTCTTTTAAACAGATATATTGGTGTCTGACCAGTCAGGGAGACACTATTACAGTTTTTTTTTATGGCAAAAAATGCCAAAAACAGGATAATACATGGATTTGACCCGTTGAACAGCAAAACCACATTTCTATTTCTCTGGTCTACACCAGACTCTTTTAAACAGATATATTGGTGTCTGACCAGTCAGGGAGACACTATTACATTTTTTTTTTACGGCAAGAAATGCCAAAAGCAGGATAATACAGAGATTTGACCCATGGAACTGCAAAACCAAAGTTATAGTAATGTGGCCTACACCAGACTCTTTTAAACAGATATATTGATGTCTGACCAGTTATGCAGATACTATTACAGTTTTTTTATGGCAAAAAATGCCAAAAGCAGGGTATTACAGAGATTTGACCTGTGGAAATGCAAAACCACAGTTATTGTTATGTGGTGTTCACCAGAATATTTTAAACAGATATATTGGTGTCTGACCAGTCAGGGAGACACTATTACAGTTTTTTTTAACAACAAAAAATGCCAAAAACAGGATAATTCAGGTATTTGACTCGTGGAACTGCAAAACCACAGTTCTAATTCTCGAGCCTACACCAGACTCTTTTAAACAGATATATTGGTGTTTGGCCAGTCAGGCAGACACTATTACACTTTTTTTTACGGCAAAAAATGCCAGAAACAGGATAATACAGAGATTTGAACCGTGGAAATGCAAAACCACAGTTATAGTTATGTGGCGTACACCAGACCCTTATAAACAGATATATTGGTGTCTGATTAGTAAGGGAGACACTATTACAGTTTTTTTTTATGGCAAAAAATGCCAAAAGCAGGATAATACAGAGACTTGACCCGTGGTACTGCAAAACCACAGTTATAGTTATGTGGCGTACACCAGAATCTTTTAAACAGATATATTGGTGTCTGACCAGTAAGGGAGACACTATTATCGCTTTTTTTTACGGAAAAAAAATGCCAAAAACAGGATAATACAGAGATTTGACCCGTGGAACTGCAAAACCACAGTTCTATTTCTCTGGCCTACACCAGACTCTTTTAAACAGATATATTGATGTCTGACCAGTCAGGGATAGTGTTGAGCGAGCATGCTCGAAACTGCTCGGTACTCGCCCGAGCATCACGCTACTCGGGATGTTCAGCGAGCACCGAGCATTTCTGGGTTACCCGGGCGGGAGCTCGGGTCTCCGCCCTGCATGTTTGGCGCACTTTACAGAGCCAATGAACATGCAGGGATTGCCAGCCAGTCACTGTAATGCCGCAGCCATGTCGTTTGTGGGCATTACAGTGATTGGCTGGCCGCACAGCGTCACCTCGAGTATTTAAAACCGGGCGCCGCCATCTTGGACACAGTCGCTCCGGATCAGACAGTGTAGGGACAGCGCTGCTGATTTAGGGAGAGATATATCCTGCAAAATAGTTAGTGTAGGGTCTGTAAAGGCTGCCAGATCAAACAAACAGTCCTTCTCAGGACTAATATCCATCCCAGGTATATCAGGCAGGCAGGCAGGCTGTATAGGAGACGCAGTGGTTATACCAGCAAACGCTGCATTACAGTCCTGTGTGCTGCTCCTGTTGCTGAAATTGCTGGACTTAGCTCCAGGTCTCGTGGGCCAGGAAAAGTCTTTTTTTTTTATCTAAATCCTCTTTTTTTTTTCCTCCTTCACAATGTACAAATACCCATCTTATTAAAGTTTTGGTGCCCCCCCCCCCCAAAAAAAAAAAGTGTGCCTCTGATTTTTCAGACACAAATATATCTGTTGAAAATAGTCTGGTGTAGGTCAGAGAAATAGAAGTGTGGTTTTGCAGTTCTATGGGCCATTTGTATCTAAAAAAAACAGTTTGAGTGTGTCACTCACTGTTCAGCCGCAAATATATATATATTTTAAAAAGCCTGGTATACACCAGTAAATTATTACTGTGGTTTTGATGTTCCATGGTAAAACATCTCTATTATCCTGTTTTTGGCACTTTTTGCTGTATAAAATTAATAAGTGTCTCCCTGATTTTTCAGACACAAATATATCTGTTGAAAATAGTCTGGTGTAGGCCCGAGAAATACAAGTGTGGTTTTGCAGTTCCACGGTACAAACCTCTGTATTATCCACTTTTGGGCCATTTGTATCTAAAAAAAACAGTTTGAGTTTGTCGCTCACTGTTCAGCCGCAAATATATATATATTTTAAAAAGCCTGGTATACACCAGTAAATTATTACTGTGGTTTTGATGTTCCACGGTAAAACATCTCTATTATCCGGTTTTTGGCATTTTTTGCTGTATAAAAATAATAATAGTGTCTCCCTGATTTTTCAGACACAAATATATCTGTTGAAAATAGTCTGGTGTAGGCCAGAGAGACAGAAGTGTGCTTTTGCTGTTCCACGGTAAAAAATCTCTATTATCCTGCTTTTTGCATTTTTTGCTGTAAAAAAAAAAAAATAGTGTCTCCCTGATTTTTCAGACACAAATATATCTGTTGAAAATAGTCTGGTGTTGGCCAGAGAGACAGAAGTGTGCTTTTGCTGTTCCACGGTAAAAAGCTCTATTATCCTGCTTTTTGCATTTTTTGCTGTAAAAAAAAAATAAAAATAGTGTCTCCCTGATTTTTCAGACACAAATATATCTGTTGAAAATAGTCTGGTGTAGGCCCGAGAAATACAAGTGTGGTTTTGCAGTTCCACGGTACAAACCTCTGTATTATCCACTTTTGGGCCATTTGTATCTAAAAAAAACAGTTTGAGTGTGTCGCTCACTGTTCAGCCGCAAATATATATATATTTTAAAAAGCCTGGTATACACCAGTAAATTATAACTGTGGTTTTGCTGTTCCACGGTAAAAAATCTATTATTCAGGTTTTGGTAGTTTTTTCCGTAAAGAAAAACAGTAGTGTCTCCTGACTGTTGTGACACAAAAATATATCTGTTGAAAATAGTCTTGTGTAGGCCCGACATCCCAGTGTGGTTTCGCAGTTCCACGGGTCAAATCGCTGTACTATCCAGTTTTGGGCCTTTGGTATCTAAAAAAAAAGCAGTTTGAGAGTGTCGCTCACTGTTCAGCTGCAAATATCTCTATTTAAAAAAGTGTGGTATACCCAAGTAAACAATAACTGTGGTTTTCCTCTTCCACGGTTCTAATCTACTCTTTATTACCCTTTTTCCATTGATAGTGCAAGTGTGAGCTATTTTACTTCATTTACAATGGGCAAGGCGCTTTGCAAGGGAGGTGGAAGTGGACGTTCTGGTGATGGTTCGTGCAGAGGACGGGGCCGTGGCCAAGGTGAAAATGTGCCACAACCAAGAGCCACATCTTCTCGCTCCCACTTCTTTACCGAATTACTAGGGAAGCACAGAACAACACCAGTATTGAGAACTGATCAGTGTGAACAGGTTATTAATTGGATAGCAGACAATACTTCCAGTTACCTGGGCACCACCACCTCCGGTCTGTCTTCCACACGGTCAACTCTTAGTAGCCGTGAGTCTCGACCGCATACTCCTCCTCACCCTGATGCTCCTTCCTCCCACCATGCCGAGTGTCGTCAGACAGCAAGTGATCCCACACTTGGACACTCTGAAGAGCTGTTCACTGGTCCATTTCCATATTTGGGCCCCTCGCCTGATACGCTTGAAGTGGTGGAAGAGGAGATCCCATGTTGCGATGCCCAAATATTTGAACAGCCACGGCCACAGGAAGTCAACGTTGGCAATCTGTCACAAGAGGTGGACGATGACGAGATACAATTGCCAGGAAGTGAGGAGGAGGATCGTGGTGCGCAAGTGGAAGAGGAGGAGGTGGTGGATGATCTAGTAACTGACCCAACGTGGAAGGAGGACATGCAGAGTGAGGCCAGCAGCACACAGGGGGAGGGAGGCAGAGTACCTCAACAGGCAGGAAGAAGCAGTGTGGTAGCCGCAGACAGAAGGCAGGCAACCATTCCCCGTAACACCAACACGAGGGATGTTGCCAGTACAAGCGGTAGGTCTTCCAGAGTCTGGAATTTTTTTAAAGACTCTGCTGATAACCCCAAAAAGGCCATATGTTCCACCTGCCATGCCAGCATCAGCAGGGGTGACAAAACTACCAGCCTGACCACCACCAACATGATCAGGCACTGGCAGCAAAGCACCCAACTTTTTGGGGCGAAACCCAGGGTCCACGACCAGTGTAAGCGGGTGTCACCACTGCTTCTTCCACTGTTGTGCGTGCAATAGAACCCCCTGTTGTGTGTGCAAGGCAATCCCCTGTCCATACTGCATGTAAAGATGCCCCCTCCTCTCAGTCTTCACTTGTTATGGCAGTTTCTCAAGAAACAGCATCAACGTCCACGTCCACGTCCCACCGCAGCATTCAATTGTCCATATCCCAGACCTTTGAACGAAAGCGGAAATTCGCAGCTATCGCCCCACAGGCCACAGTCCTAAATTCACACATTTCACGACTGCTTGCATTGGAAATGCTGCCTTTAAGGCTGGTGGAGACGGAATCCTTCCGCAATCTTATGGCGGTGGCCGTCCCTCGGTACTCGGTCCCCAGCCGACACTATTTTGCCCGGTGTGCCATCCCCGCACTACAATAGCACGTGTCCCAAAGCATCTGCCGTGCCCTCAACAACGCAGTTGCTGGGAGAATCCACCTGACAACGGACACGTGGACAAGTGCTTGTGGCCAGGGATGGTACATCTCTCTGACGGCACACTGGGTAAACATAGTGGAAGCCGGGACCCAGTCGGACCTTGGGACGGAACACATCCTCCCCACACCGAGGATTGCGGGCCCTATGTCAGTCAGAGTTGCCCCCACAGTGTACAGCTCCTGCGCATCATCCTCCTCCTCCTCCTCATGTTCAGCCTCCATCTCAGATATCACCACATCAGTTACAAGCTGGAAGCATTGCAGTACTGCCTCCGCCGAGCGGCAACAGGCTGTGCTGAAACTCATAAGCTTAGGTGATAAACCTCACACTGCTTGTGAGTTGTGGACAGCTGTGAAAGAGCAGGCAGATCTGTGGCAGAGACCGCTGAACCTACTTCCCGGCATGGTCGTGTGTGACAATGGCCGTAACCTGGTGGCGGCTCTGAGGCGAGGTGAGTAGAGATGAGCGTTGTTCTACTCGAACTGTTCGCCAATCTCAAATTCGAGCTGTTTTGGGCGGTGTTCGAGCCGGTCGGCGAACACGAACAATTTGAGAAAAATTCAGCTGTTCGAGGTTATGTTCGATAACTGTTCGTGCACCAAAATCATAACTGGATTTTTTCTCAGTAATGATGAAAATTAATGTTAATACGCAGTTTGAGTGTACAGCGGGGCGGGGGGAGGGGCAGGGGATGGATCTCTGCAGGAACAATGAAGATCTCCATTTTTTTTTCTCTTTCCCGCATTTGCAGTGGGGAGGTGCAATCTGTCAGCCTATCAGCAGCGCACACACGGAGCGAAGTGCTTTTTTTCACACAAGCAAGGGCATGTGTGATTGGCAGTGTATGTCACATGTCCTTGCCCTATAAGACCAAGCCATTTTCCCCGTCGCCACCATTTTCTCACTGCTGCAGCTGCGTGTTAGACGGCACCGCTGTTGCTGTGTGCGCTATACCTTGTTAATTTCAAGCCAATTTTCGCACAAATATACAGATAGCTTGGGAGTAGGGAATAGTTGTGATTGCAGTCCTTTTAAGGACTAGGTTACAGCATTTCCTACGACTTTTATCAGGCAGGTCTGTGCTCTTAAATAGATAGATTGTGGGAGTAAAGACTAATTGTAATTGGAGTCCTTTTCAGGACTAGGTTACATCAGTTCCTATCAGTTTTTGCCAGGCAGGTCTGTGCCAGTGCTGTGCAAGTTTTTTTCACAGCATTTGGCTGAATCTAGCAAAGCTAATCCTTTTTGGCCTATTGCAGAGTGTGTTAGTCAGTGGAGTAGCCTATCTGTGTTGCAAGATATACCACCTGTGTATAGAATACTAATTTTTTTACTGCACCTAGTGAAGTAAAATCTTTTGGGCATAGCATCATTCTATTAGTCCATCTATACTGACCTCCATCAGGTTGCAAACTGAATATAATTTTTTTCTGCATCTAGCTCTGAAAAAATATTTGGGCTTCTAGCAGTGTGTGGGACTTGGTCTATTAGTCCATCTATACTGACCTCCATCAGGTTGCAAATTAAAAATAATTTTTTTCTTCATTTAGCTCTGAAAAAATATTTGGGCTTCTAGCAGTGTGTGGGACTTGTTCTATTAGTCCTTCTATACTGACCTCCAGCAGGTTGCAAATTGAATATAATTTTTTTCTGCATCTAGCTCTGAAAAAATATTTGGGCTTCTAGCGGTGTGTGGGACTTGGTCTATTAGTCCATCTGTACTGACCTCCATCAGGTTGCAAATTAAAAATATTTTTTTTCTGCATCTAGCTCTGAAAAAATATTTGGGCTTCTAGCAGTGTGTGGGACTTGGTCTATTAGTCCATCTATACTGACCTCCATCAGGTTGCAAATTAAAAATAATTTTTTTCTTCATTTATCTCTGAAAAAATATTTGGGCTTCTAGCAGCGTGTGGGACTTGTTCTATTAGTCCATCTATACTGACCTCCATCAGGTTGCAAATTAAAAATAATTTTTTTCTGCATCTAGCTCTGAAAAAATATTTGGGCTTCTAGCGGTGTGTGGGACTTGGTCTATTAGTCCATCTATACTGACCTCCATCAGGTTGCAAATTAAAAATAATTTTTTTCTGCATCTAGCTCTGAAAAAATATTTGGGCTTCTAGCAGTGTGTGGGACTTGGTCTATTAGTCCATCTATACTGACCTCCATCAGGTTGCAAATTGAATAAAAAAATTTTCTGCATCTAGCTCTGAAAAAATATTTGGGCTTCTAGCGGTGTGTGGGACTTGGTCTATTAGTCCATCTATACTGACCTCCATCAGGTTGCAAATTAAAAATAATTTTTTTCTGCATCTAACCCAGCCAATAGTTTTGGCCTAATACCACAGTTTGGCCACTCAGCTCTGCTCGGTTACCATCCATTGTTTTTTTGTGCAAACAACTCCAGAGTTGTGAATTAGTTAACCACCAAAATGAGTGGAAAAAGGCCTGCTGCTGGTGGAAAGGGGAATAGGCGTGTTGGGAAGGGGAAAAAAGGTTGTGTCCGTGGGGTAGGTGCAGAAGAAAGACCATCTTCCAGCCAAACTAAAATGTCTACTTCTTTTAGCGGACAATGTGATAAGATCCCTTTTTACGGCCACGCCAATCGCTACAAATTCCAGATGAGGCACAAAAACAGCAGGTGCTTCAACGGATATCAAGTGCTCCTTTAAGTGGGCTCTCCTCCACATCAACTTCAACATCACAAATACTCCAGTCCTCAAAGGTGTCACCCAAATCGCACTTGCTTCCTCACAGCTCCCAAATCTCCAGCTGCCCGTCTGAGTATGAGGTAGAACAGATGGTTGAGTCTGCAGAGCTGTTTACTCATACTATAGCCTGGGAATCAGAGGTCGACTCCAGCGCTTCTGTGAATCCAGACGAGGAAATGATCTGCACTGATGCCCAGAATCTTTATGAGTCGGATCCAGGACCAGACGCAGAAGGTTCTGACCATAATGTAGACCCTCATTCCCAAACTGTAACTCCTGTTGGTGGAGACAATGAGGAAGACGATGATAAGACTCAAATACCTGATTGGAGCGACAACTTTAGTTTTTTGTCAGGGCAGGAACAGGTTGGCTCTGAGGACGACGGGTGTGATAACGCACAGGGTGATGATGATGAGGTCGGAGATCCCACTTACTGTCAACCCACAGTCAGCCAAGAGATGAGGTCAGCAGAGGAGGTGGAGAAAGTAGAGGAGGAGGAGTTGTATGCGGAAGGGCTAACATCTGCAAGGTCCAGACGGTCGGCAGCACCAGGGCGGCAGGCATGTGAGAGTGGGGGAGATGATTTTACCAGGGCGCATGGTAGCAGCCAAACTAGTGAGGAAGGTGCAGGAGCCCAGGAAGAAGTGGAGGACGAACTGATGGAAGACTCATCAGATGAGGGAGACCTTGATCACATTTCTGTTGTGCGAGGTTGGGGGGAGAGGACAGAGGAAGGAAGCATGATTGTTACCTCGCCACCAACACAACAGGGACTTGGTGCTCCTGGATGCGCAACACACATGAGTGCCTTCTTGCTGCACTACCTGCAACATGACCCTCGAATTGTGAGAATTAGAAATAATCCTGACTACTGGGTTGCCACACTGTTAGATCCCCGGTACAAAAGTAAATTTGCAGAAATTATTCCTGCCATAGAAAGGGATGCACGCATGCAGGAGTATCAGCAGAGACTGTTGCAGAATCTTACATGTGCTTTTCCACAAAATACCAGTGGTGCACGTAGTGAATCTCACAGTTCCAACTTGCCAACCGTGGGACCGTCAAGTGTTCAGCACTCAAACCGTAACAGAACCACAGTATCTGCTGGTAACATCAATTTTGCGGAATCATTTCACCACTTTTTTAGCCCATCCTTTGCAAGGCCACAGGAGACAAGAAGTCTGACACATAGTCAACGCCTAGAGACGATGGTACAGGAGTATCTCCAAGTAAACATTGAAGCCACGACTGTGTCACTGGACCCTTGCTCTTTTTGGGCTTCCAATCTGGATAAATGGCCGGAGCTAGCCACTTACGCCTTGGAGATCTTGTCATGCCCCGCAGCCAGCGTTCTGTCTGAACGTGTGTTCAGCGCTGCTGGTGGTGTGCTGACAGATAAGCGCACGCGGCTCTCCACTGATAATGTAGACAGACTCACGTTCATAAAGATGAACAAATCATGGATCCGAAACGACTTTTCTACCCCTGTGTCATCCTGGGGAGAGTAAAAGCTTGATGATTGGTTAAAATCACCCTACCAACCGTTTTAAGTTTTCAAATTACTAATCATATTTATCTGTATCTTGACTGGAAAATAATTTGGGCTTTGTAGCAGTGTGCAGCACTGATCCTATTAGGCCATCTATAATAAGCTTCACCAGATTTAAAATTAAAAATAATTTTTAGCTGCATCTAGCCCGGAAAATAATTTTGGGGCTCCGAGATGCGCAAGACACATAAGTGCCTTCTTGCTGCACTACCTGCAGCATGACCCTCATATTGTCAGAATTCGAAGTAATCATGACTACTGGGTTGCCACACTCTTAGATCCCCCAAACTTTTCGATCAACCTTTTCATTTTAATAAAGACCAAAAAAATGGTCATTTTTGAAATTATATGCATTAGCAGGTTGTTAGAAACTGAAATCAAACAGTTTTCAACTCAAAACTTTATTCTAGGTGATGTTACATTTTCACATAGGACCCCTTGTTCGAAAGGAGCTTCTGAACTCTCTCGTCCATTGAATTTGTCAGGTTTTGGATGGTTTCTGCTTCAATTGTTTTGCATGAGGACAGAATACCCTCCCAGAGCTGTTGCTTAGATGTGAACTGCCTCCCGCCATCATAGACACTCCTTTTAATGATGCTCCAAAGGTTCTGAATGGGGTAAAGGTCAGGGGAGCATGGGGGTCACACCATAAGTTTGTCCCCTTTTATGCCCATATCAGCCAGAGATGCAGATGTTTTATGTGCAGCATGAGATGGTGCATTATCATGCAGAAAAATGATCTTGCTGTGAAATACACGGTTCTTCTTCTTGAACCATGGCAGGAAGTGCTGTTTGAGAAAATCCACATACATTATGGAGTTCATCTTTAGCGCCTTCAGGGATCCTAAAGGGGCCGACAATCTCTCTCCCCATGATTCCAGCCCAAAACATTACTCCACCTCCTCCTTGTTGGCGCTGTAGCCGTGTTTGCGTGGGGTGTCCATCAACCAGCCATCCTCCACTCCATTCATTTGGACCATCGAGCGCTGCACGGCACTCATCCGTGAACAAAACAGTTTTGAAATCAGTCTTCATGTAATGTTTGGCCCACTGGAGCCGTTTCTGCTTGTGTGAAGTGGATAGAGGAGGTCGACAGGATGGCGTATGCACAGCTGCAAACCTCTGAAGGACCCTGCATCTTGTTGTTCGGGGGACGTTGGAGGCACAAGCAGCTTCAAAAACTTGTCTGCTGCTATGACAAGGCTTTTTTGCCGCTGCTCTTTCAACCTGACGTAATTGCCTGTAGGAAAGAGTCCTCAATTTGCCCTTATCAGCACGCACACGTGTGTACTGTGAATCAGCTACATACTTCTTGATTGCCAAGACACTTCATCCTGATCATCGCACAATGTTGATTGTAGTCATGCCTTGACCTAAACACTCCACAATTTGTTGCTTCTCAGCAGCCGACACATCCTTTTTCTTTCCCATTTTGGCAGAAAATGTAGGCTGCTTAATAATGTGAGAGAGCCTTCTTAAGTAGTCTTGCCTTTCATTGGACACACCTGCCAAACTAATTAGCACAGGTGTCTGCAATTGCTTACAGTGATATAAAGAGCCCTGACACACATCACCATCAATGAGTTTAACTGACAAACAAACAAATTCTTCCCTTATCACTCCTAAACACTTTTTGCATAATAATTTGGAACGCGGTGTACATGTGCTTTTCCACAAAACACCAGTGGTTCACGTAGTGAATCTTACAGTTCTAACTTGCCAACCGTGGTCTGTATGGAATTGTTCAATAAAGGGCCCAAAATTAAGATAACATAGATGGGAGAGGTCTCTATGAATAGGAATTCCTAAGTATTTGATACCCTGTGAGGGCCAGGCAAAGGGAAAGTTGGACTGGATGGAATCCTATATGGATTTAGGGAGGGAGACATCGAGGGCCTCAGACTTTCTCTGCATTGATTTTAAAATTTTACCATGTAACAAAGTGATCTATTTCAGCCATAACAGCAGGGATGGATATATGTGATTGAGTGATATATACTAGGACATCATCAGCAAATAGCGAGCACTTGTACTCGGTGCCTCCCACCTCAATCCACCTAATATTGGGGTTATGGCGAATTGATGAGAGCAGGTGCTCCGTCACTAGGATGTATAAGAGAGGGGACAGAGGACATCCCTGCCTTGTCCCATTGGTGATTGTGAAAGGTGATGAAAATGTTCTGACGCACCCCCTGGGCCTTGGGACACCCGGAGCCGGACCCTTTTTGGTGGATGCTGGTGGTTGTAGTCTTCGTGGCGGCGATCCGGTTCCGTGGCTCAGGGCGGTCAAACCAGTGGCGGAACTATTTATGTGGTTTTGATGTTTAAATGTCCGACTACGCCACCCGTGGATTGCGGTCAGAGTGAACCGCCGCTACAAGGCAGACCGCTAAGGCTGGTGTTGTGGGTGCAGCAGAGCGTAGCATAACTCCCCACGGGAGGAGTATAGCCTCAGGGCAGTGTATGCGGAGGATGGGGGTGATGGTGCAGGGCAGCAGCAGTAACGACACGGAGTCAGTGATGCAGTTCAGGGCCTTTACTCACAGTTCTTATTATCCAGACCACGTCTGCAGGTAACGGCTGCCCACGTCGTACTGTGCTCACCAGGTGAGGGGCTCGGACAACTCCCAGATAACTTTGGAGCGCTTCACAGGACCCCCTTTGTGTGTCCTTTGTCTGGCCTTTCTTACCAACACTTCTGTCCGGCTGCCTCGGGCCTCCTCTTGGTAAACTTGGCGCCAGTTTCCCTGACCCTATGTGGTGCCTTCCTAGCGGGTGGAGCAAGGGGCTGCGCCACATAAAATGTCAGAGCCTCCGGTTTCTAGCTGAGGGTCGTTTCCTGCCTCCACTAGTTCGGGGACCGGTCTCCCCCTTTGGCCTGACCCCTCCACGCAGGTGGATTCGGGCGTGCGGTGGCGACTCGCCCGTCCGCACTCCTGGGATCCCTTCATTCCTCGTTCCTGGAGCCTTCTCCGCTCCTCTTCCTTCCTTCTCCCTCTTGCAGGCCTGGGCCTCTGTTACTAGGCCCGCCTCCGGAGCAGAGCTCATGCAGAGCCTCTGCTCCCTGCCACTTCTGCTCAGACTTCTCTGCACTGAACTAAGATGGTGCCCACCTTTTATACTCCCTTCTCAATGCACCCAGGAACTGCTTCCTCCCTGCTCCTGCACTGCAGGGTTCCCCTTCCTCAGTGTTCCCTCCCCCCACTCCAGCCAGGGACAGGGACTGTCGTGCCCATCTCAGGGGCATATTGGTCGCCCTGCCCCACGGCAATGTGGTGTAATGCATGCAGGTGTCGGGTCCTGATCCACACTCCATCCTTATCTGAGAGTGAGATATCACACCTCTGGGTGAGGTGCAATACGTCTGTAGCAACCGAGCCCTCGGTGCTACAGTTCCATTTATCTTCAGCCTAGGTGACGTATTGTGATACAGGGCCGTGATTTTGGCTATAAAAGGGTCCCCTAGACCCCTACCCCAAGCTTTTTAAGAGAATCATATATGGCGTGCCAGGAGACTCTATGGAATGCTTTCTCAGCATCCAACGAGAGTATCTACTTACAAATTTTTAACTGCATCTAGCCCAGGAAATACTTTGTGCCTAGTAGCAGTGTCTGCTAGTCAGCGGATTATCCCGGCTGTTAAGCAAGCTACACCACCTGTAGTTTGGACACTTAATTTTTACAAAGGAAATGCTTCGGGACCACGGGATACTTAGTGAAGAGCATCAGGAGGCACCCCAAGGCATAGGGGCTGGGACTGGCACTAGGATGCCTTGCGGTGGACAGCCGAGCTCGATCCTTATAAAAGCTTTTTAACTGCAGCAGCTTTAGTGGACGCTACTGGAGCTGGAATTACGCGGCTGCTGGCATGAGACTTGCCCTCCAATAGATCCTTGTAAATGGATTTAAAGTGTATTCATTCAAATTAGAGGGACAATTTAAATTAAAAAGCTTAGAGCTGCCTCCACCACAGGGGGGCTCTCTCGACCCACCAGCGGACAGGCACCAGTATTGGGAGAGGGGGGCTGGCCGTCAGGGTTCACCGCGGCTCTGGCACAAACCCGGCGACACGGAGGTGGCACGGGCAGGAGCGGACTGGCCGTCTCGGCTTCTCACTTTTTGGATTTTAGAAGGGCATGACATGCCTATATCTGTGTCTCCCCCTCCTTTTACTCCTCCACCTCTTTTCTTTTCGCATGACTATATGTACTTGTCACTTTTCCATGTGTTAGTTGTGTCTTCTGAGCAGTTTGTCAGCTTTTGGACACCTTTGAAGGTGTTTTCTATGTGTTTCTATGTGTTTTTGTTTGCCTGCCATTGGTTTTAACGGTGTTCGAAGGTGTTCGACGAACAGTTCGATGAACAGTTCGGCGAACACACGTGTGTTCGACGAACCGAACCGAACTCGAACACTACGGGGGTGGCTCAACACTAGAGGTGAGATCACACACGTACCATGCCAGGCTCATGTGCTTAACCTCGTGGTTCAGCGGTTTCTTAAATCGTACCCCGAGTTGCCAGATCTGCTCGTGAAAGTACTCCGCCTGTCAGCTCATTTTCGCAAGTCGGCAACAGCTTCCGCCGCCCTTGCTGTGTTGCAGCAGCGTTTGCAGCTTCCGGCACACCGACTGGTGTGTGATGTCCCCACACGTTGGAACTCTACCCTCCACATGTTGCAAAGGATTTTTGAGCAGAAGAGAGCAGTTGTGGAGTACCAGCTGCAACAAGGCCGTCGATATTCAGGTCAGACTCCACACATAAGACCTCAGGAGTGGACCTGGATGTCTGACATATGTACCATCCTGACAAACTTTGAGGAGGCCACCAAGATGGTGAGTGTCGATGACGCCATCATTAGTGTCAGCATCCCACTTGTCTGTCTTTTGCAACGCTCTCTGCAGAGAATTAAAGAGGAGGCATTGCAGTCAGAGTATGATGAGATGGATCAAGAAGCCGTAGCGGGCGATTGCACACAGCCCAGCCTCATCTCATCCCGACGTGCATTGGGGGACAATGAGGGAGAGGAGGAGGAGGAGGAGGAGGAAGAACAGGAGCTGCTATCATGCGTTGTAGACGGTAGTACCTGTACAAGTGTCATACCGTCGGTTCAGCGTATGTGGCCTGAGGACAGGGGGGAGGAGGAAGAGGAGGAGGAGGAGAGCATGGTCAGTTGTCATCTTGGTGAGGACACGGAAATCTTGCCCGTTACCAGTCTGGCACGCATGGCTGACTTTATGTTACGCTGCCTTAACCGTGACCCTCGCGTTGTCAAAATGTTGGGTGACAGTCATTACTGGTTGGTGACACTTGTAGACCCCCGCTACAAGGAGAACTTTCACTCTCTTATTCCTGAGGTGGAGAGGTCTACAAAAATGGGGCAATACCAGAAGGCCCTTGCTGCAGAACTCTTAAAAAAATTCCCATCTGAACACGCTAGCGGCAGAGGTCACAGTTCGTTGCCCAACCAAGGCGTACAGGCAAGAGAGATGCAACTCCAATCCAGCAGAGGCAGGGGAACACGGTCAATGTTCTGGGACAGTTTTCTGACACCCGCCCAGCTTACAGGCCCTGAGGCGCGGGGTACTCTCACAAGGAGTGGAAAGTTTCAAAAGATGGTGAGGGAGTACCTTGCCGATCGTACCAGCGTCCTCCGTGATTCCTCTGTGCCTTTTAATTATTGGGTATCCAAGCTGGACTCTTGGAATGAACTCGCTCTGTACGCCTTGGAGGTCCTGGCCTGCCCTGCCGCTAGCGTGTTATCGGAGCGTTTTTTTAGTGCCGCTGGGGGAATTATAACTGATAAGCGCACTCGCCTGTCAACTGACAATGCTGACAAGCTGACCCTTATCAAAATGAACAAGGGCTGGATTGGGCCAGACTTCTCATCACCACCAAATGACAGCAGAGTAACATAAAATCAAATCCACTGTGTTATTTCGGGAGGTGTATTGACATGCACCACTTCACACCCACACATGGGTATACGCTTCCTCGTTTCGGCTGTTTAATCTTCTTCTCCTTATCCTCAGCCTCCACTACCACTATACCACCAGGGTGCCAGCATTGCAAGTTCCTCCGTCCTAATTTTTGGCAGCTTTTGCTGGGAAAGCATAGGCAAATACCATGGGACACCCACTCCCCAATAATGGGACTTATGTTTGTAATATGCTGCACTGCATGGCTCTTGTAAGGGGCATTGCAAGTTGCTCCGTCCTAATTTTTGGCAGCTTTTGCTGGGAAAGCATAACCAAATACTATGGGAGACCCACTCCCCAATAATGGGACTTATGTTTGTAATATGCTGTACTGCATGGCTCTTGTAAGGGGCATTGCAAGTTGCTCCGTCCTAATTTTTGGCAGCTTTTGCTGGGAAAGCATAACCAAATACTATGGGAGACCCACTCCCCAATAATGGGACTTATGTTTGTAATATGCTGTACTGCATGGCTCTTGTAAGGGGCATTGCAAGTTGCTCCGTCCTAATTTTTGGCAGCTTTTGCTGGGAAAGCATAAGCAAATACTATGGGAGACCCACTCCCCAATAATGAGACTTATGTTTGTAATATGCTGTACTGCATGTGAAGCGCCCCCTGGGCCGTGTGTACACGTGTGTGGGATACCCGGTGCCGGGTCTCTGGGGTCTGTAGTCTCTTTGGCGGTGACCCGGTCCCGTGGCTCAGGCTGGTCAAACCAGTGGCAATCTTTTTAAGGTTTTGAGGTTAATTGTCCGACTGCACCACCCGTGGATTGCGGTCAGGGAGTACCACCACTGCAAGGCAGACCGCTGAGGCTGGTGTTGTGTGCGCAGCATAAAATGGGATAACTCCCCTCGGGAGGAGTATAGCCTCAGGGCAGTGAGTGTGGATGATGGGGGTGATGGTGCACAAGCGCAGCAGGAATGACTCAGAGTCTTTGCAGTGCAGTTCAGGGTCTTTACTGATGATTATAAGGTAGACCCTCCCGGCAGTACTGGCTAGCATAAGAGGCCTGGTCAGTCTGTGAGCAAGCAGGAGTTCCCCTGGCCATGTGGAGTTGTAGGCCTCCCCGTCTGTCTGCACTCTTCCTGGCTACCTTGCTGTAAGCGGGTAGAAGAAGCCCACGTCCCTGAGTGTACCGTGTAGTGCTCACCCGTATGGCTGGTGACTTGGGGCCTTCTGTTAGCCTCCGCTCCGCGACGGCGGTGCTGGTCCCTTGCTTGTGACTGAGCCTCCGGGCTTCTATGGCCAGAGGACCTGAAATCCCCTGCCGGTTGGTTTCTGCTGCTGGATATATAAGTCCTCACAGCTTCGGACTCCTGTGTCCGGTTCCTATTGTCTTCTGCCAGGGCGAGCTCTGCTCAGCTTCCAGACCCTCGTCTTTAGCTCCTAGCTCCTACAGAGCTCCTTGCTGTTACTTTCCCTTGCTCTCACTCTGACTCAGACTGTTCTCTGTTCTCTGACTCACTCAACCCCACCCCAGATTCAGTTTATAAGGGCAGAATTCTCCCCTCCCATGACTGGGGCAGGAGGATGTTGCATGTTTAAGGGATCCTGACAAGGAAATCTCCCACTTGCTCTCCGACGTAATCTCTATTACTGTGGTGACCAGACCCCAGGGGTGCCACACATGGCTCTTGTAAGGGGCATTGCAGTACCTCATAATTTTTTTAAAGCATTCCATTCACTGCTTAGGCCAACAGTGCACAGGAGACCCAGTTGCTATAAATGAAAAAAAGGTTTAGTTAACGCCCTCTGACCTCCATGTCATTTCCAAGGGGCATTGGAGTGCCTCGAAATTTTTGGTAGGCATTGCACTCACTGTATGCCCTATAACTGTGTAGCCGAACCGCTCCTTTTGTTACAGAAACATATCCTACAAGACATATCTGGTTGACTGGCCTGATATTAATGTGAATGGTCCCTGTTCCTCCTGCTCTTTCTCCTTTGCCACTACCTCATCCATCATTTATCAACTGAAGCTTTGTTTTAACGGGAGTCATAGAACTTGGATAGTAGCAGGAAAACATCCAGAAATCCTCTGAGGAGGTAGGATATGCGCCAAAACGCTGACATCCTCAGGCCTAGCCGCTACTACATACATGCGCTTGCATTACAACAAAACAAAGCAGATGCTAACTTCTATCATCCTCATCATGCTCCTCACCTTGGCACTCTCAACTCCCCTCATGGAGAAGCCAGGGCCCACCGGAGGAGTCTGATAGTCCGGTGGGCTCGGCCAATGCTGCCCTAAAGCAGGCCAGGCTAAGAAAAGTGTGGGAAAGGTTACCGGTACAAATAGGGGTTGCTGGGGACCGAGTATGGACACCCGGCCACCCCCTGGAGGCTGGGGAGCAAGCGGGGACACCCGGCCACCAGGCGGCTGGGTACTGAGTATGGATACCAGGCCGCCGACACAGCCATGGCGTGGTGGCCAGATTCCGACTCCACATGCCTAAAAGGCCCAATTTAAAGTGCAAGCAAGCAGTATGGTATTGCAGCCTGGGGGTGGGTGGCAGGCTGCATACTTGCGCTTGCATTGCAAGGAATGGGAGAGGTACAATTGAACACTGCCCTGGGACAAGGACTTGAATGGGGATAGTTGCAAGTCTGCAACGACAGGTGCAAGGTGGGAGTCATCTTCGCATGTACCATGAACAGGGGTTTGGCATGCACACACTACAGCGGAATAGGCTCTCCTTCCCACTAAATGCACTGGGGAGGGCACAGGTAATGTTTTGGTATACGCGCTTAATCTTATGTATAAGGCACACCAGGACAAATAGGGGCGGCTGGGGACTGAGTATGGATACCTCGCTACCGAAGCAGCCATGAGGTAGTGGCCAGCTTCGGCCTCCTCTAAACTAAAAGGCCCCATTTCAAGTGTAAGCTAGCAGTATGAATTGCAGTCTGGGGGTGGGTGGTTGGCAGGCTTCACACTTACACTTGCATTAAAAGAAAACATAGCAGATGCTAACTTCTGTCATCATCATCATGCTCCTCACCTTGGCACTCTCAACTCCACCCATGGAGAAGTCAGGGCCCACCGGAGGAGTCTGGTTCTCTGGTGGGCTCGTCCAATGCTGCCTAAAGCAGGCCGGGCTAAGAAAAGTGTGTGGGGGGATGTTCCAAGGAGAAATGGGGGCGGCTGGGGACCGTTTATGGACACCTGACTGCCCCCAGGCGGCTGGGGACTGTGTGGACACTCGGCCGCGAGGTGGCTGGGGACTGAGTATGGATTCCAGGCCGCCAACACAGCCATGACGTGGTGGCCAGATTCCGCCTCCACATGCCTAAAAGGCCCAATTTCAAGTTCAAGCAAGCAGTATGGTATTGCAGCCTGGGGGTGGGTGGGTGGCAGGCTGCATACTTGCGCTTGTATTGCAAGGAATGGGGGAGGTACAATTGAACACTGCCCTGGGACTAGAACTTGCATGGGGATAGTTGCAAGTCTGCATCTTCTGATGCGGCAAGGATCACTTATGATGGGCACACTTTTAGACAGTGACCTGGGAGTCAGAGATGATTCCAGGGGTCTTCCGCATGCTGTTCCCATGTCTTTTCAGCACTTTATGCATGTGTCACACAGCACATGGCCAGATAAGGTTGTAAAATGTTAAAATGACATTTCCCGGTGAATGCATTTGTCATAGTTGAAAGCAATACAAAAGTGCAAAAACACATAAAAAATGCTACTTGTGAACATAGCCGAAGGTGTGGAGGAGTATTTTCCCTGGAAAGGATGTTCCTTAACATATTTCACAGGAAAAAAGTTTGACTTTCGTTTTATTGTGAGCCTGTAAAAGTGGCTTAATACCTCTGACCACGTTGTTGACAGCAGTGACCTGGGGGTCAGAAATGCTTCCTGGGGCGATCCCCATGCTGTCCCCATGTCATTTGAGCACTGTCACTATCGTTTTGGGCACCTGTTAGGCTTTTAAAAGACTGCCAGGGGTGCCAACGCAAAAATGCTCGAGTCTCCCATAGACTAACATTGGGCTCGTTGCTCGGGTCGAGCACCCGAGTATCACGGCGAGCTCGGCCCGAGCTTCGAGCACCCAAGCATTTTAGTGCTCACTCAACACTAGTCAGGGGGACACTATTACTGTTTTTTTTTACGACAAAAAATGTAAAAAGCAGGATAATACTGAAATTTGACCAGTGGAACTGCAAAACCACAGTTCTATTTCTCTGGCCTACACCAGACTCTTTTAAACAGATATATTGGTGTCTGACCAGTAAGGGAGACACTATTACCGCTTTTTTTTATGGAAAAAATGCCAAAAACAGGATAATACAGAGATTTGACCCATGGAACTGCAAAACCACAGATCTATTTCTCTGGCCTACACCAGACTCTTTTAAACAGATATATTGGTGTCTGACCAGTCAGGGCGACACTATTACAGTTTTTTTTTAACGGCAAAAAATGCAAAAAGAAGGATAATATAGAGATTTGACCCATGGAACAGCAAAAACACATTTCTATTTCTCTGGCCTACACCAGAGTCCATTAAAGAGATATATTGGTGTGTGAGCAGTCAAGGAGACACTATTACATTTTTTTTTTATGGCAAAAAATGCCAAAAGCAGGATAATACAGAGATTTGACCCGTGATACTGCAAAACCACAGTTATAGTTATGTGGCATACACAAGAATCTTTTAAACAGATATATTGGTGTCTGACCAGTAAGGGAGACACTACTACCGCTTTTTTTTACGGAAAAAAATGCCAAAAACAGGATAATACAGAGATTTGACCCGTGGAACTGCAAAACCACAGTTCTATTTCTCTGGCCTACACCAGACTCTTTTAAACAGTTATATTGGTGTCTGACCAGTCAGGGAGACACTTACAGGTTTTTTTACGGCAAAAAATGTCTAAAGCAGGATAATACAGAGATTTGACGGGTGGAACTGCAAATCCTCAGTTATAGTTATGTGGCGTACACCAGAATCTTTTAAATAGATATATTGGTGTCTGACCAGTCAGGGAGACACTATTACTGTTTTTTTTCCAGCAAAAAATGCCAAAAGCAGGATAATATAGAGATTTGACCCGTGGAACTGAAAAACCACAGTTCTTTTACTCTGGTATACACCAGACATTTTTAAACAGATATATTGCTGTCTGACCAGTCAGGGAGACACTATTACAGTTTTTTTTAAGGCAAAAAGGCAAAAATGCAAAAAGCAGGATAATACAGAGATTTGACCCGTGGAACTGCAAAACCACAGTTCTATTTCTCTGGCCTACACCAGACTATTTTAAACAGATATATTGGTGTCTGACCAGTCAGGCAGACACTATTACAGTTTTTTTTATGGGAAAAAATGACAAAAGCAGGATAATACAGAGATTTGACCTCTGGAACTGCAAAACCAAAGTTATAGTAATGTGGCCTACACCAGACTATTTTAAACAGATATATTGCTGTCTGACCAGTCAGGGAGACACTATTACAGTTTTTTTTATGGCAAAAAAAGCCAAAAGCAGGATATTACAGAGATTTGACCTCTGCAACTGCAAAACCACAGTTATAGTAATGTGGCGTATACCAGAATCTTGTAAACAGATATATTGGTGTCTGACCGGTAAGGGAGACACTATTACCGCTTTTTTTTTATGGAAAAAAATTCCAAAAACAGGATATTACAGAGATTTGACCCATGGAACTGCAAAAACACATTTCTATTTCTCTGGCCTACACCAGAGTCCTTTAAACAGATATATTGGCGTGTGAGCAGTCAAGGAGACACTATTACATTTTTTTTTATGGCAAAAAATGCCAAAAGCAGGATAATGCAGAGATTTGACCCGTGGTACTGCAAAACCACAGTTATAGTTATGTGGCATACACAAGAATCTTTTAAACAGATATATTGGTGTCTGACCAGTAAGGGAGACACTACTACCGCTTTTTTTTACGGAAAAAATGCCAAAAACAGGATAATACAGAGATTTGACCCGTGGAACTGCAAAACCACAGTTCTATTTCTCTGGCCTACACCAGACTATTTTAAACAGATATATTGGTGTCTGACCAGTCAGGGAGACACTATTACAGTTTTTTTTACGGCAAAAAATGACAAAAGCAGGATAATACAGAGATTTGTCCGTTGCAAATGCAAATCCACAGTTATAGTTATGTGGCGTACACCAGAATGTTTTAAACAGATATATTGGTGTCTGACCAGTGAGGGAGACACTATTACAGTTTTTTTTTACGGCAAAAAATGCCAAAAATAGGATAATACAGAGATTTGACCAGTGGAACTGCAAAACCACATTTCTATTTCTCTGGCCTACAACAGACTCTTTTAAACGATATATTGGTGTCTGACAAGTCAGGAAGACACTATTACAGTTTATTTTTATGGCAAAAAATGAAAAAAGCAGGATAATACAGAGATTTGACACGTAGCACTGCAAAACCACAGTTATAGTTATAAGGCGTACACCAGAATTTTTTAAACAGATATATTGGTGTCTGACCTGTCAGGGAGACACTATTACAGTTTTTTTTTACTGCAAAATATGCCAAAAGCAGGATAAAACAGAGATTTGATGGCTGGAACTGCAAAACCACAGTTATAGTTATGTGGCGTACACCAGAATCTTTTAAACAGATATATTGGTGTCTGATCAGTCAGGGAAACACTATTACAGTTTTTTTTTACGGCAAAAAGTGCCAAAAACAGGATAATATAGAGATTTAACCCGTGGAACTGCAAAACCTCAGTTCTATTTCTTTGGCCTTCACCAGACTCTTTTTTACAGATAAATTGGTGTCTTTCCAGTCAGGGAGACACTATTACAGTTTTTTTTTATTAGCAAAAAATGCCAAAAACAGGACAATTCAGATATTTGACCCGTGGATCTGCAAAACCACAGTTCTATTTCTCTGGCCTACCCCAGACTCTTTTAAACAGATATATTGGTGTCTGACCAATCAGCCAGACACTATTGCAGTTTTTTTTTATGGCAAAAAATGCCAAAAACAGGATAACACAGAGATTTGACCCGTGGAACTGCAAAACCACAGTTCTATTTCTCTGGCCTACACCAGACTCTTTTAAACAGATATATTGGTGTCTGACCAGTCAGGGAGACACTATTACTGTTTTTTTTTACTGCAAAATATGCCAAAAGCAGGATAATACAGAGATTTGACCCGTGGAACTGCGAAACCAATTTATAGTTATGTGGCGCACACCAGAATCTTTTAAACAGATACATTGGTGTCTGACCAGTCAGGGAGACACTATTACTGTTTTTTTTGCAGAAAAAATGCCAAAAACAGGATAATACACAGATTTGACCCGTGGAACTGCAAAACCATAGTTCTATTTCTCTGGCCTACACCAGACTCTTTTAAACAGATATATTGGTGTCTGACCAGTCAGGGAGACACTATTGCGTTTTTTTTTTATGGCAAAAAAATTCCAAAACAGGATAATAGTGAGATTTGACCCATTGAACTGCAAAACCACAGTTCTATTTCTCTGGCCTACACCAGACTCTTTTAAACAGATATATTGGTGTCTGACCAGTCAGGGAGACACTATTACAGTTTTTTTTTACTGCAAAATATGCCAAAAGCAGGATAATACAGAGATTTGATGGGTGGAACTGCAAAACCACAGTTATAGTTATGTGGCGCACAACAGAATCTTTTAAACAGATATATTGGTGTCTGACCAGTCAGGGAGACACTATTACAGTTTTTTTCAGGCAAAAAATGGCAAAAACTGGATAATACAGAGATTTGACATGTGGAACTGCAAAACCACAGTTCAATTTCTCTGGCCTACACCAGACTCTTTTAAACAGATATATTGGTGTCTGACCAGTCAGGGAGACACTATTACAGTTTTTTTTTTAAGGAAAGAAATGCCAAAATCAGGATAATACAGAGATTTGACCCATGGAACTGCAAAACCACAGTTCTATTTTCTTAGTCTACACCAGACTCGTTTAAACAGATATATTGGTGTCTGACCAGTCAGGGAGACACTATTACAGTTTTTTTTTACGGCAAAAATGCCAAAAGAAGGAAAATACAGAGATTTGTCCCGTGGAACTGCAAAACCACAGTTCTATTTCTCTGGCCTACACCAGACTCTTTTAAACAGATAAATTGGTGTCTGACCAGTCAGGGAGACACTATTACAGTTTTTTTTAATAGCAAAAAATACCAAAAACAGGATAATTCAAATAATTGACCCGTGGATCTGCAAAACCACAGTTCTATTTCTCTGGCCTACACCAGACTCTTTTAAACAGATATATTGGTGTCTGACCAGTCAGGGAGACACTATTACAGTTTTTTTTACGGCAAGAAATGCCAAAAGCAGGATAATACAGAGATTTGACCCGTGGAACTGCAAAACCATAGTTATAGTTATGTGGCGTACACCAGAATCTTTCAAACAGATACATTGGTGTCTGACCAGTCAGGGAGACACTATTACTGTATTTTTTTACACAAAAAATGCCAAAAACAGGATAATACAGAGATTTGACCCGTGGAACTGAAAAACCATAGTTCTATTTCTCTGGCCTACACCAGACTCTTTTAAACGATATATTGGTGTCTGACCAGTCAGGAAGACATTATTAAAGATTTTTTTTATGGCAAAAAATGCAAAAAGCAGGATAATACAGAGATTTGACCCATGGAACTGCAAAACCAGACTGATAGTTATGTGGCGTACACCAGAATATTTTAAACAGATATATTGGTGTCTGACCAGTCATGGAGACACTATTACAGTTTTTTTTACGGCAAAAAATGCCAAAAACAGGATAATACAGATATTTGACCAGTGGAACTGCAAAACCACAGTTCTATTTCTCTGGCCTACACCAGACACTTTTAAACAGATCTATTGGTATCTGACCAGTCACGGAGACACTATTACAGTTTTCTTTTACGGCAAAAAATGCCAAAAATAGGATAATACAGAGATTTGAAACGTAGAAATGCAAAACCACAGTTATAGTTATGTGGCATACACCAGACCCTTATAAACAGATATATTGGTGTCTGACCAGTAAGGGAGACACTATTACAGTTTTTTTTACGACAAAAAATGCAAAAAACAGGATCATACAGAGATTTAACCCATGGAACTGCAAAACCACAGTTCTATTTCTATGGCCTACACCAGACTTTTTTAAACAGATATATTGGTGATTGACCAGTCAGCGAGATACTATTACAGTTTTTTATGGCAAAAAATGCCAAAAGCAGGGTAATACAGAGCTTTGACCTGTGGAACTGCAAAACCAAAGTTATAGCAATGTGGCCTACACCAGACTCTTTGAAACAAATATATTGATGTCTGACCAGTCAGGGAGACACTATTATAGGTTTTTTTATGGCAAAAAATGCCAAAAACAGGATATTATAGAGATTTGACCTGTGGAACTGCAAAACCACAGTTATTGTTATGTGGTGTTCACCAGAATAATTTAAATAGATATATTGGTGTCTGACGAGTCAGGGAGACACTATTACAGTTTTTTTTTACAGCAAAAAATGCCAAAAACAGGATAATTCAGATATTTGACCCGTGGAACTGCAAAACCACAGTTCTATTTCTCTGGCCTACACCAGACTCTTTTAAACGATATATTGGTGTCTGACCCGTAAGGAAGACACTATTACATTTTTTTTTTACGGCAAGAAATGCCAAAAGAAGGATAATACAGAGATTTGACCCTTGGAACTGCAAAACCAATTTATAGTTATGTGTCGTACACCAGAATCTTTTAAACAGATACATTGGTGTCTGACCAGTCAGGGAGACACTATTACAGTTTTTCTTTGGCAAAAAATGCCAAAAGTAGGATAATACAGAGATTTGACCCGTGGAACTGCAAAACCAAAGTTATAGTAATGTGGCCTACACCAGACTCTTTTAAACAGATATATTGCTGTCTGACCAGTCAGGGAGACACTATTACAGTTTTTTTTTATGGCAAAAAAAGCCAAAAGCAGGATATTACAGAGATTTGACCTCTGGAACTGCAAAACCACAGTTATAGTATTGTGGCGTATACCAGAATCTTTTAAACAGATATATTCGTGTCTGACCAGTAAGGGAGACACTATTACCGCATTTTTTTATGGAAAAAATGCCAAAAACAGGATAATACAGAGATTTGACCCATGGAACTGCAAAACCACAGATCTATTTCTCTGGCCTACACCAGACTCTTTTAAACAGATATATTGGTGTCTGACCAGTCAGGGAGACACATACAGTTTTTTTTACGGCAAAAAATGCAAAAAGCAGGATAATACAGAGATTTGACCCGTGGAACTGCAAAACCACAGTTCTATTTCTCTGGCCTACACCAGAGTCCTTTAAACAGATATATTCGTGTGTGAGCAGTCAAGGAGACACTATTACATTTTTTTTTTAAGGCAAAAAATGCCAAAAGCAGGATAATGCAGAGATTTGACCCGTGGTACAGCAAAACCACAGTTATAGTTATGTGGCATACACAAGAATCTTTTAAACAGATATATTGGTGTCTGACCAGTAAGGGAGACACTACTACCGCTTTTTTTTATGGAAAAAAATGCCAAAAACAGGATAATACAGAGATTTGACCCGTGGAACTGCAAAACCACAGTTCTATTTCTCTGGCCTACACCAGACTCTTTTAAACAGATATATTGGTGTCTGACCAGTCAGGGAGACACTATTACAGTTTTTTTTCCAGCAAAAAATGCCAAAAACAGGATAATACAGAGATTTGACCCGTGGAACTGAAAAAACACAGTTCTTTTACTCTGGTATACACCAGACAATTTTAAACAGATATATTGGTGTCTGACCAGTCAGGGAGACACTATTACAGCTTTTTTTAAGGCAAAAAGGCAAAAATGCAAAAAGCAGGATAATACAGAGATTTGACCCGTGGAACTGCAAAACCACAGTTATAGTAATGTGACGTACACCAGAATCTTTTAAATAGATATGTTGGTGTCTGGCCAGTCAGGGAGACACTATTACAGTTTTTTTTTGCGGCAAAAAATGCCAAAAACAGGATAATACAGAGATTTGACCCGTGGAACTGCAAAACCACATTTCTGTTTCTCTGGTCTACACCAAACTCTTTTAAACAGATATATTGGTGTCTGATCAGTCAGGGAGACACTATTACAGTTTTTGTTTACAGCAAAAATTGCCAAAAGCAGGATAATACAGAGATTTGACCCGTGGAACTGCAAAACCACAGTTATAGTTATGTGGCGTACACCAGATCTTTTAAACAGATATATTGGTGTCTGACCAGTCAGGGAGACACTATTACAGTTTTTTTTAAGGCAAAAAGGCAAAAATGCAAAAAGCAGGATAATACAGAGATTTGACCCATGGAACTGCAAAACCACAGTTCTATTTCTCTGGCCTACACCAGACTATTTTAAACAGATATATTGTTGTCTGACCAGTCAGGGAGACACTACTACAGTTTTTTTTACGGCAAAAAATACCAAAACCAGGATAATACAGAGATTTGACCTCTGGAAATGAAAAACCACAGTTATAGTTATGTGGCGTACACTAGAATCTTTTAAACAGATATATTGGTGTCTGACCAGTTAGGGAGACACTATTACAGTTTTTTTACGGCAAAAAATGCCAAAAACAGGATAATACAGAGATTTGACCCGTGGAACTGCAAAACCACAGTTCTATTTTCCTGGTCTACACCAGTCTCTTTTAAACAGATATATTGGTGTCTGACCAGTCAGGGAGACACTATTACAGTTTTTTTTAATAGCAAAAAATACCAAAAACAGGATAATTCAAATATTTGACCCGTGGATCTGCAAAACCACAGTTCTATTTCTCTGGCCTACACCAGACTCTTTTAAACAGATATATTGGTGTCTGACCAGTGAGGAAGACACTATTACAGTTTTTTTTACGGCAAAAAATGCCAAAAATAGGATAATACAGAGATTTGACCAGTGGAACTGCGAAACCACATTTCTATTTCTCTGGCCTACACCAGACTCTTTTAAACCGCTATATTGGTGACTGACCAGTCAGGGAGACACTATTACAGTTATTTTTATGGCACAAAATGCCAAAAACAGGATAATACAGAGATTTGACCCGTGGAACTGCAAAACCATAGTTCTATTTCTCTGGCCTACACCAGACTCTTTTAAACGATATATTGGTGTCTGACAAGTCAGGAAGACACTATTACAGTTTATTTTTATGGCAAAAAATGCAAAAAACAGGATAATACAGAGATTTGACACGTGGCACTGCAAAACCACAGTTATAATTATGAGGCGTACACCAGAATTTTTTAAACAGATATATTGGTGTCTGACCTGTCAGGGAGACACTATTACAGTTCTTTTTTATGAAAAAATGCCAAAAACAGGATAATACAGTGATTTGACCCGTGGAATTGCAAAACCACAGTTCTATTCCTCTGGCCTACACCAGACTCTTTTAAACAGATATATTGGTGTCTGACCAGTCAGGGAGACACTATTACAGTTTTTTTTTACTGCAAAATATGCCAAAAGCAGGATAAAACAGAGATTTGATGGCTGGTACTGCAAAACCACAGTTATAGCTATGTGGCGTACACCAGAATCTTTTAAACAGATATATTGGTGTCTGACCAGTCAGGGAGACACTATTACAGATTTTTTTTTACGGCAAAAAGTGCCAAAAACAGGATAATATAGAGATTTAACCCGTGGAACTGCAAAACCTCAGTTCTATTTTCTTAGTCTACACCAGACTCTTTTAAACAGATAAATTGGTGTCTTTCCAGTCAGGGAGACACTATTACAGTTTTTTTTATTAGCAAAAAATGCCAAAAACAGGACAATTCAGATATTTGACCCGTGGATCTGCAAAACCACAGTTCTATTTCTTTGGCCTTCACCAGACTCTTTTAAACGATATATTGGTGTCTGACCAGTCAGGAAGACACTACTACAGTTTTTTTTTACTGCAAAATATGACAAAAGCAGGATAATACAGAGATTTGATGTATGGAACTGCAAAACCACAGGTATAGTTATGTGGCGTACACCAGAATCTTTTAAACAGATATATTGGTGTCTGACCAGTCAGGGAGAGACTATTACAGTTTTTTTCTGGCAAAAAATGCCAAAAACTGGATAATACAGAGATTTGACATGTGGAACTGCAAAACCACAGTTCTATTTCTCTGGCCTACACCAGACTCTTTTAAACAGATATATTGGTGTCTGACCAGTCAGGGAGACACTATTACAGTTTTTTTTACGGTAAGAAATGCCAAAAGCAGGATAATGCAGAGATTTGACCCTTGGAACTGCGAAACCAATTTATAATTATGTGGCGCACTCCAGAATTTTTTAAACAGATACATTGGTGTCTGACCAGTCAGGGAGACACTATTACTGTTTTTTTTACAGAAAAAATGCCAAAAACAGGATAATACACAGATTTGACCCGTGGAACTGCAAAACCATAGTTCTATTTCTCTGGCCTACACCAGACTCTTCAAAACGATATATTGGTGTCTGACCAGTCAGGAAGACACTATTACAGATTTTTTTTATGGCAAAAAATGCAAAAAGCAGGATAATACAGAGATTTGACACGTGGCACTGCAAAACCACAGTTATAGTTATGAGGCATACACCAGAATATTTTAAACAGATATATTGGTGTCTGACCAGTCAGGGAGACACTATTACAGTTTTTTTTTTTATGAAAAAAATGCCAAAAAACAGGATAATACAGAGATTTGACCCTTGGAACTGCAAAACCACAATTCTATTTCTCTGGCCTACACCAGACTCTTTTAAACAGATATATTGCTGTCTGACCAGTCAGGGGGACACTATTACAGTTTTTTTTTACGGCAAAAATGCCAAAAGCAGGATAATACAGAGATTTGTCCCGTGGAACTGCAAAACCACAGTTCTATTTCTCTGGCCTACACCAGACTCTTTTAAACAGATAAATTGGTGTCTGACCAGTCAGGGAGACACTATTTCAGTTTTTTTTAATAGCAAAAAATACCAAAAACAGGATAATTCAAATAATTGACCCGTGGATCTGCAAAACCACAGTTCTATTTCTCTGGCCTACACCAGACTCTTTTAAACGATATATTGGTGCCTGACCTGTCAGGAAGACACTATTACAGTTTTTTTTTATGGCAATAAATGCCAAAAGCAGGATAATACAGAGATTTGACGGGTGGAACTGCAAAACAACAGTTATAGTTATGTGGCGTACACCAGAATCTTTCAAACAGATACATTGGTGTCTGACCAGTCAGGGAGACACTATTACTGTATTTTTTTTTACACAAAAAATGCCAAAAACAGGATAATACAGAGATTTGACCCGTGGAACTACAAAACCACAGTTCTATTTCTCTGGCCTACACCAGACTTTTTTAAACAGATATATTGGTGTCTGACCAGTCAGGGAGATAATATTAGTTTTTTATGGCAAAAAATGTCAAAAGCAGGATATTACAGAGATTTGACCCATGGAACTGCAAAACCACAGTTATTGTTATGTGGCGTACACCAGAATATTTTAAACAGATATATTGGTGTCTGACCAGTCATGGAGACACTATTACAGTGTTTTTTTTAAGACAAAAAATTCCAAAAGCAGGATAATACAGATATTTGACCCGTGGAACTGCTGAAACACAGTTCTATTTCTCTTGCCTACACCAGACTCTTTTAAACAGATATATGGGTGTCTGACCAGTCACTGAGACACTATTACAGTTTTTTTTTAAGACAAAAAATGCCAAAAGCAGGATAATACAGAGATTTGACATGTGGAACTGCAAAAGCACAGTTCTATTTCTCTGGCCTACACCAGACTCTTTTAAACAGATATATTGGTGTCTCACCAATCAGGCAGACACTATTCCAGTTTTTTTTTATGGAAAAAAATGCCAAAAACAGGATAACACTGAGATTTGACCCGTTGAACTGCAAAACCACAGTTCTATTTCTCTGGCCTACACCAGACTCTTTTAAACAGATATATTGGTGTCTGACCAGTCAGGGAGACACTATTACAGTTTTTTTTACGGCAAGAAATGTCAAAAGCAGGATAATACAGAGATTTGACCCATGGAACTGTGAAACCAATTTATAGTTATGTGGCGCACACCAGAATCTTTTAAACAGATATATTGGTGTCTGACCAGTCAGGGAGACACTATTACTGTTTTTTTTACAGAAAAAATGCCAAAAACAGGATAATACACCGATTTGACCCGTGGAACTGCAAAACCATAGTTCTATTTCTCTGGCCTACACCAGACTCTTTTAAAGGATATATTGGTGTCTGACCAGTCAGGAAGACACTATTACAGATTTTTTTTATGGCAAAAAATGCAAAAAGCAGGATAATATAGAGATTTGACCCGTGGAACTGGAAAACCAGAGTTATAGTTATGTGGCGTACACCAGAATATTTTAAACAGATATATTGGTGTCTGACCAGTTATGGAGACACTATTACAGTTTTTTTTACGGCAAAAAATGCCAAAAACAGGATAATTCAGATATTTGACCCGTGGAACTTCTAAACCACAGTTCTATTTCTCTTGCCTACACCAGACTCTTTTAAACAGATATATGGGTGTCTGACCAGTCACGGAGACACTATTACAGTTTTTTTTTAAGACAAAAAATGCCAAAAGCAGAATAATACAAAAATTTGACCAGTGGAACTGCAAAACCACAGTTCTATTTCTCTGGCCTACAACAGACCCTTTTAAACAGATATATTGGTGTCTGACCAGTCAGAGAGACACTATTACAGTTTTCTTTTACGGCAAAAAATGATAAAAATAGGATAATACAGAGATTTGAACCGTGGAACTGCAAAACCACAGTTATAGTTATGTGGCGTACACCAGACCCTTATAAACAGATATATTGGTGTCTGACCAGTAAGAGAGACGCTATTACAGTTTTTTTTACGGCAAAAAATACCAAAAACAGGATAATACAGAGATTTGACCCGTGGAACTGCAAAACCACAGTTCTATTTCTATGGCCTACACCATACTTTTTTAAACAGATATATTGGTGATTGACCAGTCAGCGAGATACTATTACAGTTTTTTTATGGCAAAAAATGCCAAAAGCAGGGTAATACAGAAATTTGACCTGTGGAACTGCAAAACCAAAGTTACAGCAATGTGGCCTACACCAGACTCTTTGAAACAAATATATTGATGTCTGACCAGTCAGGGAGACACTATTACAGTTTTTTTTATGGCAAAAAATGCCAAAAGCAGGATAATACAGAGATTTGACCTGTGGAACTGCAAAACCACAGTTATTGTTATGTGGTGTTCACCAGAATAATTTAAACAGATATATTGGTGTCTGACGAGTCAGGGAGACACTATTACAGTTTTTTTTTTACAGCAAAAAATGCCAAAAACAGGATAATTCAGATATTTGACCGGTGGAACTGCAAAACCACAGTTCTATTTCTCTGGCCTACACCAGACCATTTTAAACAGATATATTGGTGTCTGACCCGTAAGGAAGACACTATTACAGTTTTTTTTTACGGCAAGAAATGCCAAAAGAAGGATAATACAGAGATTTGACCCGTGGAACTGCAAAACCAATTTATAGTTATGTGTCGTACACCAGAATCTTTTAAACAGATACATAGGTGTCTGACCAGTCAGGGAGACACTATTACAGGTTTTTTTACGGCAAAAAAAGGCAAAAACAGGATAATACAGAGATTTGACCCGTGGAACTGCAAAACCACAGTTCTATTTTCCTGGTCTACACCAGACTCTTTTAAACAGATATATTGGTGTCTGACCAGTCAGGGAGACACTATTACAGTTTTTTTATGGCAAAAAATGCCAAAAGTAGGATAATACAGAGATTTGAACCGTGGAACTGCAAAACCACAGTTCTATTTCTCTGGCCTACACCAGACTCTTTTAAACAGATATATTGGTGTCTGACCCGTCAGGAAGACACTATTACAGTTTTTTTTTACGGCAAGAAATGCCAAAAGAAGGATAATACAGAGATTTGACCCGTGGAACTTCAAAACCAATTTATAGTTATGTGTCGTACACCAGAATGTTTTAAACAGATACATTGGTGTCTGACCAGTCAGGGAGACACTATTACTGTTTTTTTTAACAAAAAATGCCAAAAACAGGATAGTACAGAGATTTGACCCGTGGAACTCCAAAACCACAGTTCTTTTTCTCTGGTATACACCAGACTTTTTTAAACAGATATATTGGTGTCTGACCAGTCAGGGAAATACTATTACAGTTTTTTTATAGCAAAAAATGTCAAAAGCAGGATATTACAGAGATTTGACCCATGGAACTGCAAAACCACAATTATTGTTATGTGGCGTAAACCAGAATTTTTTAAACAGATATATTGGTTTCTGACCAGTCATGGAGACACTATTACAGTTCTTTTTACGGCAAAAAATGCCAATAACAGGATAATTCAGATATTTGACCCGTGGAACTGCTAAACCACAGTTCTACTTCTTTTGCCTACTCCAGACTCTTTTAAACAGATATATTGGTGTCTGACCAGTCAGGGAGACACTATTACAGTTTTTTTTTAAGACAAAAAATGCCAAAAGCAGGATAATACAGGAATTTGACCCGTGGAACTGCAAAACCACAGTTCTATTTCTCTGGCCTACACCAGACCATTTTAAACAGATATATTGGTGTCTGACCAGTCAGGGAGACACTATTACAGTTTTTTTACGGCAAAAAATGCAAAAAGCAGAATAATGCAGAGATTTGACCCATGGAACTGAAAAACCAGAGATATAGTTATGTGGCGTACACCAGAATATTTTAAACATATATATTGGTGTCTGACCAGTCACGGAGACACTATTACAGTTTTCTTTTATGGCAAAAAATGCCAAAAATAGGATAATACAGAGATTTGAACCGTGGAAATGCAAAACCACAGTTATAGTTATGTGGCCTACACCAGACTCTTTGAAACAAATATATTGATGTCTGACCAGTCAGGGAGACACTATTACAGTTTTATTTATGGCAAAAAATGCCAAAATCAGGATAATACAGATATTTGACCCGTGGAACTGCAAAACCAAAGTCTTAGTGATGTGGCCTACACCAGACTCTTTGAAACAAATATATTGATGTCTGACCAGTCAGGGAGACACTATTACAGTTTTATTCATGGCAAAAAATGCCAAAATCAGGATAATACAGAGATTTGACCTGTGGAACTGCAAATCCAAAGTTATAGTAATGTGGCGTACGCCAGAATCTTTTAAATAGATATATTGGTGTCTGACCAGTCAGGGAGACACTATTACAGTTTTTTTTTTGCAGCAAAGAATGCCAAAAAACGGATAATACAGAGATTTTACCCGTGGAACTGCAAAACCACAGTTCTATTTCTCTGGCCGACATCAGATTCTTTTAAACAGATATATTGGTGTCTGACCAGTCAGGGAGACACTATTACAGTTTTTTTTTCGGAAAAAAAAGGAAAAAAGCAGGATAATACAGAGAGTTGACCTGTGGTACTGCAAAACCACAGTTCTATTTCTCTGGCCTACACCAGACTCTTTTAAACAGATATATTGGTGTCTGACCAGTCAGGGAGACACTATTACAGTTTTTTTTCACGGCAAAAAATTGCAGAAAGAAGGATAATATAGAGATTTGCCCCGTGGAACTGCAAAACCACATTTCTATTTCTCTGGCCTACACTAGACTCCTTTAAACCGATATATTGGTGTGTGACCAGTCAGGGGGACACTATTACAGTTCTTTTTTATGGCAAAAAATGCCAAAAGCAGGATAATACAGAGATTTGACCCGTGGAACTGCAAAACCACAGTTATAGTTATGTGGCGTACACCAGAATCTTTTAATCAGATATATTGGTGTCTGACCAGTCAGGGAGACACTATTAGTTTTTTTTTATGGGAAAAATGCAATAAGCAGGATAATACAGAGATTTGACCTATGGAACTGCAAAACCACAGTTCTATTTCTCTGTCCTACGCCAGACTCTTTTAAACAGATATATTGGTGTCTGACCAGTCAGGCAGACACTATTACAGTTTTTTTTTACGGCAAAAAATGCAAAAAGAAGGATAATATAGAGATTTGACTCGTGGAACTGCAAAACCACATTTATATTTCTCTGGCCTACACTAGACTCCTTTAAACAGATATATTGGTGTGTGGCCAGTCAGGGAGACACTATTACAGTTCTTTTTTAAGGCAAAAAATGCCAAAAGCAGGATAATACAGAGATTTGACCCGTGGAGCTGCAAAACCACAGTTCTATTTCTCTGGCCTACACCAGACTCTTTTAAACAGATATATTGGTGTCTGACCAGTCAGGGAGACACTTACAGCTTTTTTTACGGCAAAAAATGTCTAAAGCAGGATAATTCAGAGATTTGACGGGTGGAACTGCAAAACCACAGTTATAGTTATGTGGCATACACCAGAATCTTTTAAACAAATATATTGGTGTCTGACCAGTCAGGGAGACACTAT